>NC_139724.1:22813086-23429188 GCF_964211835.1 Anser anser
GGTGCTTCCCCTGATCAGGATAATCTTGTACGGCATCTGAAAAAGTACTCAGTTTAGATGGACAGGAACACCTCCAATCCCATTCTCTCTCTGCCTACTTATATTTTTTCTGTTGTCATTCCTTTATTTGGTTTAGTTTTACTTAATAATTGCTGGATAGTGGATTTCTTATTTCTATAAAGTGTAAGGGATAATCATTGTGAAAAAGACTCTGTAGAATTTTTGAAAAAGATTTTTGAAAAAAAAAAGGGGGGGGGGGGAACAGTCCAGGGTTTATCTCATTTAATAAGAAAGTGTAGAACTTACTTCAAGAGTTTCACACAACAGGATATAGAACCCCATCAAAAAGCAGGCATCTTAACCCCACTCTTCAAAAGAGGACTGTACTATTCAAAGAAAAACTAACATAACTGTTCTAAACAGAAGACCTACAGAAAGTACTTACTTTGTTCAAAGTAGTTAAAAAGAGAGAGCTCAGATATCATAACATTAGCTACATTTACAACACCTCATTTGCTCACCTTTAGTTTAGCACTATTTTACAATTTGTTCATAGGAAACTACCAGTGAGGTCAAGTTTTATACAGACTTCCAAAAGAAATGACTTAAAATTAAATCTTCTTCTTGTGACATGTCTGTAAATGTCAAACGTACATGTTATCTGAAAAATCCTAAACACTTAGAAATTAAAGCAATCAAATTTCCAGCAACACTACTGGTGAACTTTGAGTACTACAAAACAATCTTGGGATGAATTAAATACATTCTCTATCATGTAGAGCAAGAATAATTTAACATATGCATTCAAAATGTTAATGATCAGAAATGTGATTCCACAAAATCAGCATTTAAGGATGCCTGGTTTCCAAGTGATCAGAAGGAACTTTGCATTTTCTGAGTGAACAAAGATTTGAACTTTGGTTTTGAATTTGTATGAGGCATAATGATATAAAACAAAATAATGATCAAGGATTTATGCAATTCCTACTTCAAGCAATTCAAGGAATGTACAAAGATGAACATCATTATCTAGTATTATAGTTGAATAGTTGAGATAAAGTCCTACAAACTTTATTATGCAAAGACCACTGGCAGAGAGGGAAATGGAGCCAAGGTTTGCTAAATTAAATGCAATTACTGTTACTACGATGTTGTTTGTAAAAGCAGTGCAAATGAAATCCATCTCTCTATGCTTTTGATGTTGTGTGATTTATGTGAATACGTCATTTTTCTGTATTTTCTTTTCATTTGTCATGGGCTTGGTAAGACGAAAAGGTGAAGAGCTAAATTGAGATACAGTGTGGATGGACACTGAATTCAAGATGAGAGGTTTCTTGCATATGAGAGAGAAGGCTGGCTCCTCCTTTTTTGTCTCCCATTATCCTTATGCCTGTCCATGCACAGCAGAAGAAGATTGTGATTTTATTCATCTGGGAATAAAACCAATATTTTTTCTGGAAAGTTACTATGAGATAAAATTCTTGTCCATCTGAGAAAGTAGGTAGTTAAGAAAATGCCATTTATCTGCCATATAACTGTAAAAAGTGCCAGACAAATTATAACCAACTGAAAAAATCTGCTCACATGTCTGCAGGCTGTATGTGGATGGAAATGACCACAGAATAGTTAAACAAAAGAATATTGTGTGAAAGAATATGCCTTCGACAAGAATAATTACCCCAATATTTAGTATAGTGTACAATACTATACTACTGATACTTTCATTAAGATTTATTGGTGTTGTAACACTAATATTCCAGCCCCTTACTTCTATGCATAGTTTGAAAACAAGTAGAAACAAGAAACAAACATAGACAACTAGTTTAACTACTGGTTCAGTAACAAAATAAATACATATTTGCATGCTTTTGCTGTATCCTGTTAACAATTACTTTATCTCTGCAGATGAACACATACTTTTTTCAGGTGGAAAAAAAGCACCCTGCATTTTAGCTACTGTACACTGAACAGAACAAAGAATTTGGAAATCCAATTGTCCTGAAAGTGGCATTTCTAGAGATTCTGAAAGGTTGATAAAAGAAGATTTTAGAGAAGGACAAACAGGGTGTTTTTTTGGAAATATTGTTGAAAACAAGTACCTACTTTACAGATAGATTTCCAACTCTCTAAATGATTTGTTTAAGGAATTAAGGAACTTGAAAAACTTCTAAACAAAAATGAAATATTAGATATGGTTACTTTATCTTTAATTGTATATTCATGAAGTATATTTTCATAAGTGAAAGTTAAATAATCTTTAGTTAATGCTACTGATTATTAATACAATTTTGGAAATTCGTAGTGTTTTTCTTTTAATAGCACTTTAAATACCAAAGCATCTTTTCTTATGATGATATTTCAGGTCATGTTCTAATTACTTCCTGTTCCTGAACTTCAGATTCTGTTTTATTCCCCCATGGAAAAATCTATGGTCATATGATAAAGTGCAAGGAAGATATAGCAAAAGCAGGGAATATATCATAGCACAGAAGTAATAGCATTGCCCGTAAAATATTATACATTTCTCACATTAACTATTCACACATTATACTAGGTTTCAATTATTCAAATACATTACAAATTGCAGACAGCACTATGATCATAAGATACTAAATGAAATAGAATACTGGCAATTTTGTTAATATTATTTTCATTTGTATACGTACACCAATAATAGTTAAAAATTGAGTAATGCAATACTTAATACTGGTGAAAGCAAAATAAAAGATCAAATTTACTTGAGAAATAAGAGTGCAGGCACTATTCACAGTATGAATTAGAACTATTATTGGAAGACTGACATAAGAATATTGTTTTGTTCTGAAGGTTGCTTTACTTGCAGGATGTTATGAAGATCTTCATTAAATAATCATCATAGATCAGTATAAACCTTGAAGATAAGTAGAACATTATCAACTGTTTGAGTTTGACATACTATGGAAATTGAGACCCTTCTCTTCCACCCAGTCAAAAAAACCAAAACTCTTTCTTGAGGGAATATACCTAATTTCTTGGACAATATTCTGTCATGATTTATAGAAAGTAAATCTGATTAAAGGTGCTGAATAAAAATTCAAACAAAAACAGCCGCACAATCTTCATTCATTAAAAAACAGAAAATTAATTAAAAATCTCTGCTCAACCTCATCATGCCTTATAATCTACTTTTTTCTGTCGTTTCAAAGTTTTAATGAAGTAAGCAATACAGTACAAAATTTTTGAGGATTTGGGTGGTTATCAAAGCAAACAAACAAAAAAAAACCCACTCAGGTCAGGAAAACAATGAGGAAAGTGGTTACTAGCTCTTCAGGTATGTATTGTGGATTCTTTCAGCATGGGAGAAAGGATTCAGAAGCAGCTAAATTTCATATGCCTGCCTTTGAAACATTTTATGGAATCAGAGAGTGTTGTCGTCTATCTTGAAATACATATTCCTAAAGAGAAATGCAAAGGATGGAATACAAAGTGAAGATCGGGTTTGTAAATCTGAGAACAGTCTTTCCTCCTTCTCCTTTCCCCCCAGAAGAGAACATCACTTGGTTAGTCTCAACAGAGTTTGTCCTGACTAACAACATGTGAGGAGGAGGTCAATTGCTTCAGAACACCTTCAATGTAATTTCTCCAACAGAAAGCACTGCAAAGTTTGTTTAAAAATGTAATCTTTTTTAGTGAAAATGCACTACAGTTTAGGTGTTTCTACCTTCCTCAAGTTTCATTTGCAATTAAGCTTAGGATTCTAGAATATGATTATGTATGTGTATGTGTGTGTATACATTTAAAATTTATTTGGTTTCACCCTGCTCTAGGACAGACACAATACAATAACCAAACCAAGGTCTATATAAAAAGATTTGTCGAATCGTATCAATGTTTTTTTCTTGTTTTAGACTACAAAATACATAAAAATCTTAAAATAGAGAAATGGGAAAGAAGGAAGTTTTATATATTACGTTTATCAAAGTCAGGTTAAGTTTCTTTTTTGGACATTTTCTCTGGCCCACATGCAATGTTTCTTTACTAATACTTTTGTTTGTTTGTAATAGAGTACTGGATTAAGCTAAATTTTTGCATAGAAAGAATCTCAGAGGAAACATTTTTGTACTTTGCTATTTCTACACTGTTACGGTCAGAATAAGGCTGCTGTTATAACACAAGCATTAATCCAGACAAAATTCAATTACAGTTGCAAATAGGAGTAATGAAAAAGCAACAAAAAAGAAAAAAAATATGGATTGAAATAAGCACTTCACTCAAAACCAGTCTTCAAGACAAAAGGCAGAGCTATGAGAGAAGCACATAAAGTTCAAGAGCAGCAGGCACTTTCCTGATTACGCCAAGACTACAGAAATCACTTAATCACAATTCTTTTTATGCACTGCTCTATATTGTAAGCAGTAATGAAAAGATAAAAAGGATCATGATATAATTGGGAAATTTCAATTTTCAGTTGTGAAGGTCATAGTTTTAGAAATTATTATTGAAAAGACTCTTTGAATTTTGCTGTTAAGTCCTATTTTAAAAGAAAAAAAAAAAACAAAAAAAAACATACATTCTTCAAATATTTTCCAGTATTTACTTACTTCAGACCACTAGGTAATTTTGCTTTCAGGGATTTTTCAAGAAACTTCTATACTATTTTTATTCCATCAAGTTTTAACTTCAAACGAAGAGTCCATCTCATAAAAAAGTTTTTATTATAGAAATTAATTTTCCATTCAAAACTATTGGAGGAATATTTTTTTCCCTCTACATTTTACATTTGGTCCTATTTTTGTTGTTATTGTAAATTTTAAATACTCTGCCTTTCTTTAAAGATAATTGATTCAGAGTTGTAAAGTCTCTAATAAAACATCAAAGGAGCCAACATCCATTGTTTTTCAGCTCTGGTGCATTGTTTCCTGAAACACACTATTACGAACAATGCGCACTGTATTGGATGCTATTCCTCATTGTGTCACTGCTCTTAAACCACAAGTTCTCAAGCATTTTTCTAGGTCACATCAAGTGTGCTTATGTTAAAAGACTGCAGGAAGCAGTCCCTCTCTATCAAATGGTACCACTGGATGAACTGTTAGATGAATGACATCATGGTGCTGTCATTAATAAAGTGACCTGAGAGTTCTGTTTACACACAGGTCATGACATCAGACACGGCTGTCCTAAATGGGAAAATTCTTGTGATATGGTTTAGCATGGTGGCCATCTACTATGTTGCTCTGTAACAACAGAAGGTTAATCATACCCTAACCATTCTTGCTACCATTTCTTTTCACCCACCTGTCTCTCACTGAGACTGAAAAGTTTCTAAAATAAGAGGACTGAAATTTGGACTTCTGTCAAAGAGATCTTGATTATTATATACACACATATATATAATATTGTGGTGAGATATATATTTAAGTATATCTATCTATATCTCACTGCAATATTTGGACAAACTCAAAATATTTCAGAGGAATATTTTGCTGAAATTTCATACAAAGATCCCACAATGAAGATTCTAAACCATTCCAGACCTTCTGTCATCAACATAAGAAAGTTTTCTCTACTAACTAGATAAAACTGTATTGCATTTCTAGACCATTATGTTTCTTCTCACTCCCAACACAAACAGAACTCATTGCCTTCTTTACAGGAACTCTTTACTTATCTGAAAAAAAAAAATATTTTTTTTTGCCTCCTTTTCATCTCTTATCTACAGTAGGATTTTCTTTCATGTCTTTTCTCATAGGACTTATTTTCAGACCTATAAACATTCACTGTGAACACAGGAAGTGCTATATCAGGCACTCTCATTAGCCAAAAACAAACAAACAAAAGTTTATGTTAAATATTTAGTAATTGGCAGATTGTTTTATGTCAAGGGAATGCCATGTTACACAGTGGCCTTACTGAAATAAGTCAAAACATTCCCATCATTTCCATCATTGATATCATGTACCATATGGAACACCCATTTTGTCCCTTGAACACCAAATGTCCTTTTCTTAAATAGTTTTTCTTTTGTTATTTTAGATATATTTGCTAACTAAAAAGTATTTAACTATTTTCAATGTGTGGTAGTTGACAAACATATAAAAGAAAATATATTTGAAAATTATATTATATAATAGCTATACAATTTTATTTTATTCACTTCATTTTTTCACTTCTATGCTTCCCCTTTTTCAAGCTAGCTCATATTTTTATTATGTTTTGTCTTCTGATCAGCCCCCTCTAGAGAATACACACAGAACCAATCTCTAAAGAAGACAAAATACTGAAACTCTCCCCCATATCCAAGTGCTCTTCTTTTCCTCCACAGAAAACTGCTACACCCCCTGAAACTATAATACACAGGTTTTGATTAATGCATTTGAAAATCTATTTCTATTGCATTTTTCTTTGATCATTAAAGCAATCGATAAAACTCGAGCTGGTGTTACCGACTGCTCTATTCCCCTGGTGGCAGATGGAGGCAGGAAAAAGAAATGCCCACTTACCGATGACCAGAGGACAGGCTGTGCCCTACAAAAATGCAAGGAAGGGGACCCTCCTGTGCAATACCACATTACTGCCTTCTGTGTAAATACAGAGGAAAAGAGTAGGTATGACATAGTCTACTAAGTTCCTAACAAAAATCACCTGTTTCTCCATAGCATAGAGGCGGTCTGCAGCCAGCCCAGCACCACCAGGCCTCTCTCCAGTACCTCCGTGTGGCCCAGGAACACAATTTCAGTTTTCGTCCCCACCAAGGTGTGCCGTAGGGTGCCTGTGTCCATCCCTGTCCCCTGCTGGCCCTGTCTGGGTTCCTTGGAAAGCCCTCCGGCCTGATCCACCCCTCACCCTTCCAGGGAGTCTGTCTCGGGGGCTCTGCACACCTAGCCCAGGCCCCACAGGGCTGTGTTCTGTTGGTGTGGGCCTGGCTGGCACCGGGGTGGGTGCCCCCTGCTCCTGCCTTGTACCTCTCCCCACCCTCCGTGCTCTTCCAGCTCCCAGACACTGTAACATATAGGCTACAAAAACTACGCTTACAAGTTTTGAAACAATTCGGTAAACTCATAGTAAATCTTAAGACTATGTGGAAGTTCTGGAGGTGCTTCCAGTCTCCTGAGTTTGGTCATCTACCCTAGCTACAGATCAGTATTGCTTTTCATGTTCTCAGCTGTCCACTTAAGATGTTGGCTATCACGAGTAAATACTATTTACAGAAATACTTAAGACCAGAACCTGCTGTTTACTAATATTACTCTATTATCTCAGTAACCCCACTATGATCCTCCTTTTTTTTTTATTTATTACAGTCATGTAAATATTTGATGATTCTTTAAAAAAAAAAAAAATGATCCCATGGCTTAATTATGGTTGTGTTATGATATTTTAGAAGAAGAAGGAAGTACATCAATTTTTATTTATTTATTTAATGATACTTTGTAAAATACATATATTTTTATTCTCAGTGTTAAAAGTAGAACTAAGCTGACTGGCTTATATGGGGGCTAAATTAACTCTTTGCAGGAACTAGAGAAAATAATACAAAAAATACTACTTCCTTTATGTTCAAGATCATATAAATGCCATATGTAGGCAAAATACCTGTGCTCATACAGAGTAGCCTGCAGAACCAAGGACTAAATTAATGACTGAGAGTCAGAGTTCAAAACAATGAACAATTGTTTTTGTTGTACTTTCAGCATTATTATAAATGGAAGGAGAAACACTTAAAAAATGAAAATGACTTTTTAAACAATGCAGTGTTCTGCAATACAGTTGCTAAGACTAAAAAGTTAGCTCTGGAAGGCACTACAGGAAGATCCGAGCCCACTGAGCTTTCCATGTGGCTATCAAAAAGAAAACATCAGATTCCTGTTGAGTGAAAGGTGAATGTAGAGGGAATGTTTCATGTGAACATAGATTCACAAGGAACTCAGGACTTCAGATAAACTTTGATAAAATACTTTTTATACACCATTCTGCAAACAAAACCAGCTACTACTGTACTTCAGAGTCAAGCTGCTGTTGTAACAGCTTAAAAGTTTTTCCCATCTACTGCAAGAGTTTTTACCAGATTTACCTTTGATTCCATTATAAAGTATATCAAGAATAAATCCTAAACTAATGTTATTATTAACATTGGTAAATACTATGTAGGGATACACCTGAGCTGTAAATTTCAAGAGTAAATATGATTTTCCTTACTTCACCATCTTTTGTTTACAGCTTATTGAGGCAGATGGTGACTGCATTAAGGTTACACATAAACACATGGCTCCTTTTCTGCCACTTACTGGGTCCTAACATTACTATTTTTTTCACATTTCACTTCCATGATCTCTGTTTTTATTACCCCACCAAATTCCAATTACTTGATTTTGATATTCCCAGCAGAGTTTCTTATTTCTCATCTATGCTATCTTCTAGACTCTTGGAAGCTTTTCTTCCAAGTTTTTCTGAAGTTTTTCTTAATGTACATATGCATATAAGGATGCATGAAATCTAAAATCCTCAGTTCACTGGAGATTTTTTTTTCCTGTTCTCTTATTCTTGATAAAATTCTTATAAAGGTGTCTGCCAAGCAAGCTAAGTGCTCACTCATCTATTTTCAAACTTGGCCTAATTATTCTAAGACTAACAGGTATTTGCCTTCCCTAAGGCCTGTATGTCTAAGTAAGTGGTGCAGGTAGTTACATATAACAACAGAATATATTTATTCTTCAAGAGTATTGTTAGAACAGTAGGACAAAGGAACATTTTAAAGATATTGGTAAGTTCCAATTTAATTTTTCATTGAAATCATATATACAAACTGAAATTATAAATATATATATATATTGAATTTTTATATAAAATGAATTGAAAAAATGTAGCAAAAAAGATAGGTTAATATTTCTGTGTATAGGAGAATTTGTTTTTCTTCCTATTCTATATTTGATATTGTACTATTCCTCCCAAGTCTTCCTACTTGCTTTTTCTGCAGTCCATTAATGTAATGACAGTGTTTATGCTACAATAGCTAAAATTATGTCAGGATTCCTTTCAGAAACCATTATCTTTAAGGTTTTAAAACTTTTCCCTAAAAACAAACAAACAAACAAAAGACTTCCAAGTTAAAATTAGCTATACAGTGTATAAGAATATAATTTGATAGCATTAATTTATCCTTAGAACATTTGAAAAGAAACCAATTCTTTATTTTTGAAGTGATTCATCCTGGCAACATTTCTTAATGGTCTTCTACTTATAATGTCTTCTCTCTTTTGTCTTGATACACCACACATACATCTGCACCTCAATTTCAGCTACCTTTTATCAGGTTTCTATTAACATCCAGTCTTCTGTTGAGAATTTTCCCCTCAGAAAAATTCACTAAAATTTCATTGAAATTTGGTAAGGTAGAAAGTCAATGAGGGGCTAAACTTCCACAGGTTTCTACTTAGTCTCCCTAGAGATACTTACCCCTTGTTCTCAAACAGTACAAAAAATATTTTCCTACATTTGTTCTGTCATCACCTGAGAACATTCCTTTTGTGCATTGGATACAGGTTTATCACAGTCTTTCCCAGAAGTTATTTTCCTAATAGCCTTTTTTCCAAGACAGTTAGCAAAAATTACTCCCTCACACCACAGTATTTGAAGAATTGTTAAGATTTTCTAGTGCTATTCTTCCATTTCAGTCACTATACCAGCAAATGTTTTCCTTTCATATCTTTACTTCCTTTTCTTTAAAAGATCTGAGCAATACAACTCCAAGTAAATGCCCTGAATTTTCTCAGCACACAATAAGACTGTAACAAATGAAAAATCATATATACTTTATGCAAAGTTAATTTAATTCATACCAGAGATACTGGATGGAAAATTCAGGCTAACAACAAAGGGTAATGCTACAAATAAACACACCACATGACTAATAATTCATGATATTCTACCTAAGCAGCTATCTGAAAATGTTTCCTTTCATAAATCATGAAAGCTAGTCTGCTGAATGACCTCATACAAATCTACTCCATATACCTACTGAAACTAGAATATACGTTTCTTCCAAGTGAATAAATGCAGGAGAGTCACATATAAATTCTGCATTGTACTTTGCTAGTAGTAGGATTACTCGTATAGATAACGATCCTAGTAATTTAGGACTATTTGCAATGGAGTCGGGGGGACATGGGCTGCTATACACTTAATGCACTCGTTGACTCTCATCAAAAAGAATATATGACACTTTGTGCTGGACAGCAAAAAGCAAATCAATTGTCAGTTGCATTTTGGCAGCTGTAACCAGATTATAAGATTAGAAGGCTAATTTGCAGCTTGATTTGTTGTCTGACAACCTTGTTTGTGAGTTTAATCTCGGTCATTTCAAAATGCACTGGGCTGTAACAGGCTGTAACTTCATATACAAGCTGCTGGCACAGATACGTTTTTCCTTAGCAAAAATTATTTCAACCTATTAAGTTATTTTATTTTTAGGTCTAAAGCTTCAAAACACCAATTTGCAAATGTAATTTGGCTTAATGCAGGCTACAGTTGTAAACATTCTTGTTCTGCCTTTGACTGATGCTCATTCAGATAAATTTTTCAGATATTTTGGGCTTTTAGTTTCTGCAGAGCAGTTGTCGGGACTCTTCCAAATGTAGTTCACAAACCGTGTGGCACTTCTGCAACTCGTCCCTCACATTAGACAGCGCAGTCACAAAATGCACCTTGGACCCAACCACCACCGCTGGGATTCTAATGCTCGCTAAATGGAGAAGCGCATGCCGTAATAGGCTCCCTCAACTTGGTTTCAAAGGGAAAGCTCAGCTGCTGCACTTTGTGAGAGCTTTGGGGATTGTTTCTTCTTATTACAGCTAGGGAGAGAAATGGTGCAATCTTCCAAACTTGCTTGACTCTGGCTGCCAGTTATCATTCCAAGTAAATTGCTGCACTCCTCACAGTACATCACTCCTTTTTCTTTCTTTCTTTCTTTCTCTCTCTCTCTCTCTATATATATATATATTTTAGGGAAGCCAGTTAATAATATGTATTTACACATAAAATTGTTTTCAGTAATGACAGCTTTTAGAGACTTTAAAAATGAAAGCTGGAAATCTATAATGTACAAGTAACTCAAAAGAGTAGTGAACCAGAAGATGATTGTCAGAAGCTGATTATCCACACATATCTAATGATTTTCAGTGTTATCACTAACCAACTATTTGGGCTTAATGCTCACTATTCTAAGAAAGACTAACCATTAAATATTTAATTCTACCCTATCTGTGTAACAGTATGAATATTAACAGCATTCTACTATTACACACTTGACAAGTATTCATCATATTGAATGTATCACCAGTCTCCAAACCATATCTCTCTGAAGTAGCATTCCTTTTGTTACGGACACAATTTCGTAGTTGTGAAATCAAAAGGAAAATATTGTCAATAGACATACAGACCAAGAAGAACATCATCAGAGATCCACAAATGACTTTGGGAGCTTAGTTATTCATAAATATGGGCAAGGTACAGTAGAAAATTGAGAGAATAGCCTGTTTACATGAACTGGTATTTTCTCCTCTTCAGATGCAAATTCTGGCTCCCTTTTGAAACCATAGCATACTAGGCAGAGTAATAAAACTCTCCTCAGGAGAGTTACCTGAATATTCTACAGCTTAGGCTTGCTCATGTTGCTTTCAAGTTCATTTTGTTCTGACAGGCTAAGATGCTTTCTCAGTTTTGAAGGTAAGGATCTTTCTGCCTTTGAAGGTGGGGTTGGGCTGTGCCAATGAGGACTAAACCTTTGAAACCTTTTTTCTCTCTCTTTTTTTTTTTTTTTCCCCTGTTATTGAAATATAAAAAATCTTTTGAAGCTGTTATGGTAGCCATCAAGGTTTCAATAAACTAAGACTACAACCGCAAATAATTAATTTTTGATTACCTGTTTTAGAACATGGAATATTAAAACTTTGGCATTTATAATGACTTTTCACCTTCATGCGTTGGAACTATCCCTAGCATAACACCTTTTTTTCCTCTCAGGATCTGAAGGTGTTATTGCAGAAAAAATGCTGAATTGTTGCACTGCATGTAGATGCTTGCTTTAAAGCTCCCTTCTAAGTCTGATTATCAGGTTATTCTGATTCTGCAGAGCTGGAACTAAAAAATAAACTCAATCCTTCTAAGTCATCATGTATACTGAGAAAAGGTGATAAATGGCATGATAAAGTCAAGCATCTCAAGTTCTTAAGGTTTGCTTAAGAATTAATTTACTTTGAAATTTAGAAGCTTTTATCTTTACTTGTACTCTTTACCAAGATTTCTGGGGTCATCACCTCGCAGAAAACAAACAGTAGAATAATTCTGCTTTTAGTTGTTCCCCACATCATAAACACAATCATAAACAAAATTTCCCTAACAGAAATATTCCTGTTGCCTCTCTAGTTTTTAGAAGTCAATGGTAAAAGACTATTTATATGGCATTTACTACACATAAGCAGCCTCACTGCTGTTACTAAAACTTTTCCATAGACACCACACACTCCTGGCAGTAAGAGATTCCATTGACAAGTGTTAGGATTTAATGAACAAATCAGAGAGAGAACTTTTGTGTAATTAAAAAATAAATAAAATTAAAAAACATATTTTTTATCTTTTCTTTTTATCTTGGAAATACTTTATCAGGATTATTTTGAACTTCACATTTGTAAATGCAACACTGCAAGTTAAAAAACAAAACATAACAACAACAACAAAAAACACCACCATGATTTGCTCTTAACCTCATGACCTTTACAAATATATTCCCAATATATTGCACTTGACTTCTGATTAAGCTTGAGAAGAATGGCAAACAGCCAGTTTATCTTCACTTATTACACAGAAAAGTCATTCTCACCCTTGGATGAAAGTCCCTACTTCCAAACAAAAAGAAGAGTAGGTGGAACCTAAGCTATAATCACCATGTTGAACAGGGTATAAAAGAATCTATCACCATTCCTTTTCATCCTCATCTTACTATTTTGCAGCCTTCAGTTAGCAACAATATTGTGCAGTCTACTTCACAGCTATGAATTTGAAAGTCATAACTCTTTAAAAGAGTACTTGACTATTTTATTTAAGGGTCTATATGTGCAGTAGATCAATGCCAGCATTGATTGTTTCTAATACTGTCATTCAGGTTGCAAAATGAAGCTGTTTAGACTGCAGCTGCAGAATGAACTGTGAAACTTATTAAAGAGGAAGAAATATCCATGTTCAGGATGCTTTGTCTGGTTTTCAGCTGGAACTGGAAATTCCCAGTTGAGCAGTAGCTGGCATGATGAGATTTCACGAAGGTAGATGTGGTGATGAAAACAAGATTGGACCAAGGTGACACTCAGATGAACTCAAATCACAGAAATTAGTTACTAGAATCTCAGGGAGACGTTAAATTATTTAATTTGTTTTGCTACAGTTAATAAAGCTGTGGCCAGCTTCTACCACACTTCATTAAAGTGTGTGTTGTTTTTTCATTTGTGGATGACCTTCATATAATCTTGGTCATATTATGGTAAGGATATATTTCCCTCATGTCTTACTACACATTAGTGCTTTATAACTAAATTCTTCTACTAAGAGCTAGTAAAAATATTACAGTGCCATTTTGAAATTGTTCCTTTCACTTGTTCATTTACTTTTTATTTATGCACTACCCAAAATGCTCCCTATCATTATTTTGTAACAATAATATTTTCCAATTGCACATATATCACAGATGGGGTTGGTTTGAACTACATCATCTGGATCCTGGTCTCTTTCCAAATTTTTAACGAATTGCTGAAATGATGTTAAGTTCCAGACCATTATCTAAACATGTCAAATCTCCAAAGCTCCCACATGTTAGAAATAGTAAATAAGACGACAATGTTCGACTGTGTCTATTTCTGGTCCTCAAAGTTTCCCCTCACATGTCTTAAAAAAAATAAAATCAAATCTTTCCTGACATAACTTAATGTCTGAGTACTGAACAAAAAGACAAAAGCTGAAGTTCCAGTTTAGGCCAACTCTACGGTCGACCTTTAAGGGCTCAACTTTTCTCCTGAGCAACAGAAAAAGGAAATGCTGTAGGTTTATAATTGGTTGAAGGGAAAATGGATGACACATGAGAAAAACAGATATTCCTTTTTTTTTCTGGGAGAAGACATAATTATGTAATAATGAGAAAATTAAATTGCCAGCGCTGTAATGACATTACTCAAAAAACACGTATATAAAGCAACTTTGCAGTTGAGACTGTAACCTGTTACATGTAAATGATATAGAAAGAGATTAGTTTTAGGAAGTGTAACAGCATAAACATGGAAGGGCAACCTCAGTAAAGAAGAAAGATCCTAATCAAAAGTCTCAAGGAATCAATACAAATCGTTCAGTTTATTTCTGTGGATTTGGAACTTTTTTGCTTTTGTTACACTCATCCATTCATATAGCCTTACGGAGCTTCACTTTTTATTTTCACCTGATCTCACAGTAGTTGCTGAAGATTAATGATAATTCCTTAAAATTCTATAAATTTATAGCAGATTTAGAAATCCTGACCAAAAGGTGACATATAAGATTTCATTTTTCTATGCAATTATTTAAAATAAAAGCAACAGTAACTGGAGCCTGAAGGAAAGTTATTGGTAATAACAATGAACTTGTACTACGACAGTGAAAAAGTTAACATGTTAAAAGCAGAAGAATACCAGGCACTCAATATCAACTGTCATGCTTCATGTGCTGTAAAGCTTGTATTTCTTTTTGGAATACAAAGTCCAAGGAGATACAAGTTTATGTAGTATAGAAATACTAATTTATGAATCTCTATATAAATGAATACACACTATGAATCTGTTATAAGCAGTTGTTTAAAATTATGTGAATCAAGCAGGGTGTTTTTTTCCCCCCTCCCTTTTTTTTCCTTCCCTGAAGGAGCATGTAGATTATCTACTTCCTTATTTGTATATTCTGCTTGTCAAATTTAAACTTGGCATAACCTAAGACTTTTATAGCAACACTATCTTTAACCAGTATTGGCCTGATGCCAGAAAATCTTACAGCAACGATATCAAACCTTATCCAGACGTGTGGATGTGCCTGCAGAAGGGACAAAATTTGTACCATGAGTAAAGGAGACTTTGACTTTTCTTGCCTGTACACTTGATATCAGTCACAAGCTTTTAGATTGCTGGACAAGCTATCTCACAACATATGCAATAAAGAACTCTTTCATTCATGGACTGAAATATAGTAAATTGTACAACTGTATCTGAAATCAGGGTCAGTGATCGGGGCAGAAAAGAAGATATAGTAGTGTGCAGCATTTTTCAGCATCAAGACAACTTCTGAAAAACCACTGGATAGTTGGCAATTTGTGGCTTGTGCTTTCTAGTTTCTGTTCCAAAAGCTTATGTCCATAATCAGTAAATTCCGTGATTTCTGCAGTGGGATGACTGGTTCCCCTGGCAATTAACAGGGAGTTATCAGGAAATGTAATGGATTTATGATTCTGTCTCATATTTTTAGAGAAATGTAATGTGGAAAGAATGCCACTCACAAACATGTCTAGGTTAGATATTAGGAAAAACTTCTTTACCAAAAGGGTTGTTAGGCATTGGAATGGTCTGTCCAGGGAAGTGGTTGAGTCACCATCCCTGGAGGTCTTTAAGAGACGTTTAGATGTAGAGCTTAGTGATATGGTTTAGTGGAGGACTCGTTAGTGTTAGGTCAGAGGTTGGACTAGATGGTCTTGGAGGTCTCTTCCAACCTGGATGATTCTGTGATTCTGTGAACTAGCAGTATCAATATGGCAATATAGTGTTTTCCATGTTCCGCTACAGCCCCAAAACATTTAGCAATAGGAGACTCAGCTAAGCGTCCATTTCTCTGAGCACAACAGAGTTCATCCATGGAAGGAGGTGGGATGAGGATCTCGCATATGGAGCAGGAGAAAAGAAACACTGACAGTTCAAGGCAAACATGCCACCTTTTTCACTTTTAAATAATGTATGAGAAAATGTTGTAACCTGTATGCATGAAAAATGCTGCAAATACTTATAAAAAAAGAGTATTATGAAATACATAATTTTGTAGGTAGCTATGAATTTTGAGTATATCTACAGATCTCATATTTTTCTAGAATAATTACTGCATGTCTAGAATAAACCCACATCAAGAATACACATATATATTCAGGCAGACTGACATAATAATTATTTTAAAATATGAGTGAGATTGAATTATTGCAGCCCATGAAACACATTAAAGCCAGTATTTTATTATAGTATTTCACAGTGAAAACTTTCACTTTGTTATCTCTCTTTATATACTAGATACAATACATACTAGATAGATACAATGACTATTAAAAGCTCCCTTCCCCAAAACCTCTGTAACGGCACTGCAATCGGCACTGCAATGAGGACTTAAATCATTTCGTATATAAAGAACACACATACACATATGTTAATTGCAGGTTTGAAACCTTTAACAACATATAGTTAAAGTCATTGTGCTGTCCATTTGCTTTGAGCTTTTCAAAAATGAAAATAAAGAGTACTGAAATGCTACACTACTTATGAAAGTAACTGCTTCACAATTTTAAACTAAGTAAAACAAAGAAAATACTTTTTCAGCTATTTTTTATACTTTAGCAAGTAATACATTGTTTATGATAAACCTCATATAGTATATATTTTATAAATCAGTTTCTGACTCCACACACTACTGCAATTTTGAACTGTATATATAGCATTGTGTTTCTGAACAAAAGTTAAAAGAACATTTAAAATTACTCTCATGTCTATTCCATTTATTCAGAGATTGGTCATCTCCACCTGCAGCAGTGCAGACAATGCTATGCTATGTGTGTCCCCAGGAATGGAGTGCAGTATTTAGTGGAATTCAGGTACCTTTGTTAACCAGTAGTCTACTGTCCCACTCAGCACTGGTGAGGCCACACTGCATCTAGTTCTGGGCTCTCCATTACAAGATGGACATGGGCATATTGGACAGAGCCCAATGTAGGAACACAAAGGTCATTAACTATCTCTCCTATGAGGAAAGGCTAAGAGAGCTAGGACTGTTCAGCCTGGAGAAGAGGAGGCTCAGGCAGAATCTCATCAGTGTACATACATACCTGAAGGGGAGAGAGCAAGGCTCTTTTCTAGACTTTCCAGTGAGAAGACAAGAGGCACTGAGCAAAAACTGGAATACAGGATGCTCCCTCTGAACACTAGGAAACACTTTCTTACTGTGAGGGTGACTGAGGACTGGCACAGGTTGCCCAGGGAGGCTGTGAAGTCTCCTTCCTTGGAGATCTTCAAAAGCTGCCTGGACATGGTCCTGGCCAACCTGCTCTGGGTGGCCGTGCCTGAGCACTGGAGTTGGACAAGGCTGCTTCCACATGACCCTTCCAAACTCAACCATTCTATGACTCTATCGGTAACCATAATCTGGAAACTGCAGTTCAAGTCAGGTATTTGTAATCAGAGGTATGATTATCATGTTCGACTTTTCTTTTTCTGTTAAATATTGGTTAATGTAATAGCAATGTACTAAAGAATTAATGATATGCTGTAAGATCAGTCTATGAACATAGTACATTGGCATTCATTTAAAGAACAGATGGCAAAGGCAAATTTAACTTCTCATAATTTCAATTCATTGAAAGACAAACTTTTTTGTGTGTGTGCGTAAATTCCTACTTATGGAAGTTGTGATATAAAAAAGTATTATTTTTTAGAAATAAGTAATATTTTTAAAATAGCTCACAGTCAATATGACTTTAATTTTAGTTGACCAAATAGAGAAAAAAAATACATGGGACAGTTTTCTGCTGTCCCTAGAAACTTAGTGATCAGTCTCAACTGTGCTTTTGACATTTTTACCTTCAGCTTACTAACATATACTTTGAGGCTGCAATAACTAGATTGAAGTAATAACCCACCAAGTGTTGCTTCAGGCTACAGTTTTAGCTGAGGCAAATCATCTTTCACTGGACACACTTCATGGTTTAAAACATAAAATGACTTAGCTGCAAAACCAGTGCATATTACAAACTATCATTAATCTGCAGTACTGTCTACAAGTTTTTAAGCTCTTGTGATAAGATTGAGCTTATGTAGTTGAAAAGTTTTAGTTAAAATTGTAAAAATCACATCAGAACTACTAGAACCCTAAGACTAGCAGTTTAGCAAATCTTATTTGTTACTTTGGGATTGGTGCATTGGATTTAGAAAGCAATTTTAATTACATCATTGATTTACAATTTTACATTTTGACCTTAATACAGTCAGATTCAAAAAGTCAAAAAAACAGGACTTTTCAGATTAAGTGGTGAAATGGATAAATGTTGGCAGTATTCAACAATAGCAAGTCTTTTCTATACACATATTTAGTAGAATATAAGCTTTGTAGTATATAGTGATCATTACATATATCCAGAATGTCAGGTAAAGCTAAACAGTTGACAATAGTATTTCCTTTACTTAAAATTACACTTAATTTCCAAATACTCTTTTTAAATTATTTTATTGTAATGCTACATCCAAAAAAAAAGAAAAAAAATCTTCCAAATAGATTTATCTATAAAATTCACTTCTTATAATTAATGGACAAAAAATCCATTTGTAAATAATACTGGAAAACTATATACATTTGTTGTAAAAATTGAAATTCTGTGCCAGGAAAAATAATCTCATACCAGGAAGGCTTAAATTTAATCCCCAAATATTATATCGAATATCTTATCATAGAATCATAGAATCATTAAGGTTAGAAAAGACCTTCAGGATCATCTGGTCCAACCTTTCCCCTATGACCAATATCACCCACTAAACCATGTCCCTAAGCACCACATCCAACCTTTCCTTGAACACCCCCAGGGACAGTCACTCCACCACCTCCCTGGGCAACCTGTTCCAAAGCCTGACTACTCTTTCTGAGAAGAAATGTCTTCTAATTTCCAACCTAAACGTCCCCTGGTGCAACTTGAGGCCATTCCCTCTAGTCTTATTGCTAGTTATCTGCAAGAAGAGGCCGACCCCCTGCTTCCCACAACCTTCCTTTCAGGTAGTTGTAGAGAGCAGTAAGGTCTCCCCTGAGCCTCCACTTCTCCTCTTCTTATATATCATTGTAAGTCATCTTAGAGCAAAGGCAATTCAAAAGAGAACTAACATCAACTCAGAATTTCATCATTTTACTTAATTTTTAATAATTTAAAGTTAAAAATTAAAGAAGAAGCTAGGTGTCATTTCTGAAAATATACTGGAGTACAGTAGACTTGATTTGTTCAGTCTTTCAGTAAAATATATTGAATTACTTTTTTCATGACAGATTATTGACCAAATAAAAACTTCAGCGGCTTCAAGGGAACCATTATGGACACGTCATGTTCACTTCAATAATGACCTGCATTCTTTTCACAATTATTCTCAGACAACCTGACAGCACTACCATGAATGATGCAAGAAAATCATTCTAGTTGTCAATGTTTTTAGGCAGACTTCCAGTGCCCGTGCCATTCAAGCCCTCATAGTTGAACATGGAAATTAGATGGAGACAGCTCTTGAAAAGAGGTATCGATATTCAGAGCTGCCATAGCTAGTAAAGAGTTATCAAAAAAATTTCAAAGGAAGCTAATAAAAACAAGTGTAGCACGTTTGTCTGTACTGCTAATAGGTGCTTGTAAATTCATCCAACATATCCTGAATTATCTAAAAAGTACGTTTCCTTGAGGGGAAAAAAAGTCTCAAACACAGCCATAACTAAGGATGCAACCCTTCTCTGTTATTATGAAGAGGTGTACAAAAAAGTTATAAATATCTGATAGCTCTCATTGAATTTCAGCCTTGACTCTGTCTAGCAATTGTGATTAAAAAGTCACTCGTGGTTTTCCACAGCTTTGAAATGTTCTGTGGTTGTGAGACAACACAATTCTATATGTCAGAATTATTTAATTTTAATAAGCCTGACATACTTGATACTTCATATCAGAACCACCCAGGATCCCACACAAACCTCAAAAACTTGTTTTAAACATGCACCAATTAGGATGGTGTCAGATTAAACTAATAATTTTAATATCGCAACCTTAGTAATACTGCTAAGGGATTAAGCTGACTAACGCATGATATGCAATTTGTTAAAATGCCTTTACTTTGGAAGCAACTTATTTATTTACATTTTGAAACAAAAATGCATGAAATAACTCTAACTGCCTTAAATCCAGACATTTTAGCATAGTGAATTAAAGAAATAGCACTGTTTTAAAACTGGAAATGTTAAGAAATACAAAAGACTTAAGAAAAAGGTTTAATTTTGATTAGGGCAGCATGTTTCTTTCCACAAGAAGCCCTATTGCTTCAGACTACTTGCACAGTACAACAAAACGTGCTTTATGATTTTTTTTCCTGAAAGATGTGGTAAAAAAACGGAGAATGTGAGAAAGAATGTAAGCCAGTGAAGAGGATGCTATGCTGTAAGTCAGGAAGTCCTGGTTCTGCTCTCAGTGTTACCACTGATGTCTCTCGTGACTTTGAGGCAAAATCAATTCAGCCTAATAAGCAACAGCTTTGCTACACATAAACACAGAGATAATATTTCCTCTTCTTTCTACAGTGTTTTTATATCACATTATGCTATGTATCTCTAAGTATATCCATGTTTTCATTTGTAATTTGAACGTTTTGTCAGGAAATGTTATTCTAAGTGTGTATCTCCCAAAAAGCGACTCAAAGACTATGGAAAATAAAAATAGTGGAAGTGAATCATAACAAAAGAACATTGTAAAGAATGTGAATCAAACAACAGTTTACCACATAGGTTTACAATCCTTTTTTCTATTCCAATTTATGGGAGAGATATATACTTCAAAACTCTATTTTAACAGATTCTCAATTTCAATCCCAGTGTAAAAGACAAACACCACGACTGTCAAATACTCAAATGTTTTACAAAGTAAACTTGAATGCCTATAGAAATATAAACATTTGATCTAAGGCATGCAGCATGCTTTTTTTTTTTTCTCCTCCTTTGGTAACACCATACAGTACTTTCAAAGATTAATATTAAAGCCTTAAAATTCAGTGTTACCAGAATCATTTAATGCTCTTTAAAATGTTTTGAAATTATATTTTACTATTATGCTTGGTTGTGTGACCAAATGAAAGCCCTGCTTTCCAAATTGGACAATATTTTAACAGTACTGACTAATTTTAATAGCTATCTTACAGAATTCCATGTTAATTTTACATACCAGCATGCAAGTTTGAGACCTTTCTACTAAAGCTAAATACTTTGTCTTTAAAAGTCGCTTGAATATTTATATGTGCAGAGACTTATACTTTATATTTTTGACAATCAGTCATTATACGATCCACTGAAGAGACTTAATTAATTAGATAAGGATGTGTCTGTGTAGATTCACAAATTATTTTAAACATGCTTCATTCAATTTTAAATTAAAGCTTCCAATTAAAATTGTACATGTCATATTGTCTTATGTAATTCTACTGGTTGTTTTAGAAGACACAGCCTCAGCTGAAAAAGCTGCATTGATGTGAGCTGAGCTCAATTAGTTTCTGATGTTCTGCCAAATTGCCTCATTACCTGTCATACCAGCACACTACTGACACTTTCAAAGCTAAATTCTTTACACACAGTATTCTCTTTCTGCGAGAAAGTTAGGTGAGTAAAACAAAACAAAACAAAAACAACAACAAAAAAAGAATGTGAATAAGAGTATAAATAGAGGCTATTTGGTGAATAATCTAGACTGAAACAGGTGATAAGTAAGAATTTGTACACCGTTCTCTGATATTTAGAATATTCCAAGAAAGGTGTTTTTTTTTTTTTAAACCCTAGATAACAGTTGGGGACAAATGAATTGCTCAGCAAATTCACGTCTATTTAAATAGAAAGCAAAATTCACAGATGCACATAGTCCCAGTCGCTTTCACCCACTTCAGTATCCCATTTGAAATGTCATAGGTATGAGCCATTTAACTATGGCATTAAGCTCACACAAAACAACTTTTCAAAGGGTGAAAAGCATGCAGGTCCATATGAATTTCAAAGTCAAAAAGACCACATCTCTTTCTTGGATATTTACCTCTTACACTTTTGCAATACATGTACTGTGTTTTGCTGTTCAGCATGTAGAAGAGTACAATATTAAAATGGGCAGTTGGGCAGACTTACCTTCTGTCCATTTGGTTTGGTTGAATCAATATAATAAGGGCATTCCATTAGGAAAACAGACTGGTAAAAGGGCTTGTCAGTATGCTGTTGTGAGATACACGTTGCGGATTGCTTGAACAACACTACTTAAAAGATCAGTTTTCTCAGACGAGGGCATGGCGTACCATGTGCACTCTGCCTTGTTCCTAGAAACATTATCCTCTGAGGATAGCTTCTGAGGATATGGCCACGCAGAGAAAATAATGTGAGGAATATCTCTTGCTAGTTTTCTGCTTTGAACCATTTCCTTTTTTTTTTTTTTTTTTCACCTAATCTGTATTTCACATGACGATATTCCTGTAATTGACCTGACTTTGGGTAGGTTTTGCTAAAATGAAGCACCCAATTCAAGATTTTACAAAATGTATACATAAACCTTGAAAAACATTAACAGTAAAGATGTTAGAAATTGCAGTTTGTAGAGGAGACAGATCCTTGGAAACTGACTTGCTAGTACAAGCAGATTTGCTGTATTGTCACAGAAGTTATGTTTTCATATTTAACAATACTATAAAAAAAAAAGTCACTGTACTGGGTTGAAGACAACTGCTACTCCACAGATCACTGTGTCAGGCAACTAGGCTCAAGTTATGCAATGCATACAATACACATGCTACATGGTGCTGTTACATTGCTGTGCTCCTGACCTGTATCATAAGATAAAACAATGGGACGAGGACAGGGGAAGTGATGACCACTCCTAATTTGGATGACCAGTAAAAAAGAACTGTGGTGTGCATCTCTGAAGATAAATTACATGTTTCAGATTGCATGTCAGATGATTGTGAATTACTTCTCATATCTTTTTATTCTGACCATGTTCATGACAGTCTTGTATCTATAAACAGATCTGTAGAATAAGCAGAAGTCTTACTGTGAATTAAAAAAGCCGGTGCATTTTGTGTCTAGACTGACATATAAATTAATACCTCACTGGAATGAGATTTGAAGAATCTTGCCCTTAAGATTTGTTGTCCAAGTATCGTAATTTAAAGAAACAAACAAACAAAGCTGTCTCGGGGCAACTGAAAATATTTCCAAGTCACATGAAGTTCCCAAATCACAGACATAAAAGATATTATTTCTTCCTGTATTTGTTGTTACTTTAAAGAATAAGTTCTGCATAAGCAATAGATATCCATAATTTACTACCATAAGAACAAAGAATGGAGTTTAAGCTAGGGATTGAGAAAAAGCATGAAAAAGCTTCCTTTTAATGTCATTTCCAGGTTCACAATTTTTTGGTACAGTTGTAGATTCTGCTAATAAAAGAGAATTCCAGAAACATCTCTGCTATTCTTCTCATCATATTAAGTGCAAATATCAAAGTTAAACTGAGACATAATATCCTTGCCAACATTATTTGCTATTACTGTAAAACATTATGGCAAATTTTCTAAATCGTCTAAAACAGTTTCTGCTAAGACATTACAATTCAACTATAAAGATGAAACCTGTTTCCTTGAAATGTTTCTGGTTTAGTTGAACTTGAATACTAGTCAAAAAGTACCTTGAAAACTGATAGCACTTACTATTCACTAATCTATTCCTCAGTTTCTAAGGAATACAGAGTGATTAAATTGTCAATTTGAAAGGAGATAAAATATATGGATATATTTTCCTTCTATTCCTAGCTAATATCCTCTAATATCAGTGAATATTTCAGCTTCTGTTGGGGGAAGGGGAAGTAGTACATCTAGTTTACTTAGTATAGCTGGAGTATGAAATAGCTTTATGATTTTTTCCAGTGAAATCCATACCAATTTGGAGCATTAGTGTATTTCTACACAGATGTCTCACTAGCTCTCTTGTTTATTTATTTTTAAACCTCCATTGATTGTAGTATCTAACTGGAAGCTTGAAAACAATCATTTCCCCAATACCCTTTTTGTCTTTTTCCACTTAGCAAATATTAGACTCTCCTCAGCCCTTGTGTTTTGAGTAAGCTGACATTAGAATTGATGTTTTTGATTAAAAAAAAAAAATCAAGCTAGATATAGCACCTATCTTGTCAAATATCTTAGCACATGGAGATCAAACATAGCAGACTAGCTATGGGAATAGCATTTGTTAATTAACTGCTGCTGCAAAGCCAACACAAGGAGTGCCAAGCATTGTGTATTTTATTAGTGTCTGAAAAACTTATGGCTTTGTTTGTCTGTTATTTTGAAGAAAATTATTGGAGATGGAGTGATGGATTAAATGCATAGATGAACAAGTAGCTCCTGAGTAATGTCAAAGATAAAAAGAAATCGTACACGAGGTGGAGGAAGGGACAGGTGACACAGGAGCAATGCAGAAACAATGTTCAAGCATGCAGGAAAGCCAACATGCACCTGGGGTTGAAACTGGTGAGGGGCATGAAACGCAACCCTTCACGCTTCTGCAGGTTTATCAGCAACTAAAGAAAAAATAAGGAAAATGTGTATCTAAGGAAAATGTAGAATGTGTTGGGAAACCTGGCGACAACGGCCATGGAAAAGGCCAGGCTGTTCTTTCTGGTCTTTACTAGTAAGGAGTTTCTTCTGCAGTTTCACATCCCTGAGACCAGTTGGAAATTCTGAAGCAATAATGACTCACCCTTCAGTAGACGAGTCTCAGGTTAGGGAACATTTAAACTAACTAGACATACACAAGTCTGTTGGACCTAATAGTATGTGCCCACCAGTGCTGAGAGTTCTCTTGCCCTTGTAGCTGATGACATTGCAAGGCCCCTCTCAATTATCTTTGAAAGGCCATGGCAATTGGATGAGGTCCCTAAAGATGGGGAGAAAGGAAATGTCACTCCTGTCTTCAAGAAGGGCAAACAGGAAGACCTGCAGAATTACAGACTAGTCAGCCATACCTCAGCCCATGGGAAGGTGTTGGAGCAAATAATCCTCAGAAAAAATATTCAAACACATTAAGGACAAGAAGGTAATAAATCAAAGCCAGCATGGATTTATGAAGGGGAAATAGTGCTTGACAAACATGACAGTTTGCTACAATGGCGTGACTGGCTCAGTGGATGAGGAGAGAGCAGTGAATATCTTAACTTTAGCAAGGCTTTTCACACTCATAAACAAGCTGAAGCAGTGCCTAGACAAGCAGACAGTGACATGAATTGATAACTGTCTCAAAGGGTTGCAATCAACAGCAAAGAAAAAAAGCTGGAGGCCAGCAACTAGTGGTGCACCTCAGGGGTCAACGCAGGGCTAATGCTGTTTTAACAGATTCATTAAAGAGCTGGGTGCTGGGACAGAGACCACTCTCAACAGGTCTTTGCATGTGCCCTTGAGGCAATGGACACCAAAAGCATGCTGGGCTGCATTAGGCAGAGCGTCACCTGAAGGCTGAGTGACGTGATTCTTCTCCTCTGATTGGCACTACTGAGACCATACCTGGAGGGCTGTGGTCAGGGCTCTCCAGTACATGAGGGTCATGGATAAGTAAATCGGTGAGGGACCATGAAGATAATTAAGGGACTGGTGCATGTGACATACAAAAGAGCTGGGACTGTTTAGCCTCAAGAAGAGAGGGCTTATTGGTTCTTATCAATCTCCTTATTAATCTTCTCCATGCTGAGAGAAGTATAGAAGATGAAGCCGGGCTCTTCCGTGATGCGGTACAAGAGACAATGGGCAAAAATAGAAACAAGGAAAATTCCATTTAAACATAAGAAAAATCTTTCCAATGTACAAAACGTACAAATCCGTTAGTCAGCTTTGAAGTTAAGAGTATAATTTTAGATGGCTGAAGCATTTGCCTAAAAGAAAATTTCAATTAAAAAATTTACAACAAACACAAAAATGAATTAAGATGCCCTGAAATATGTCCTAAATCACACTAATGTCCTAAAATCACACTATTTCTCTTAATGTTTGCCTTATACTGAGAATTTGACTTAAAAAAAACAATTGTTAAAATTAAATAGTTTAGATAACATGAATATATTTCTACTTCAGTTTTCATGTTATAACGAAAATTAAACATTGTCTGGTTCTCATCTGCCTAAACTGATTTCCACCCTATTTTTTTTTAGTTTAGTCAGCAATAAAAAACAATTTGTCAACTTGATCTCACTAAAGCTTATACAGAATATCTACGATCATGAAGAGGCCTGAAATCATATCATTTCCTGCCCAATGTTGTAAGTTGTCACTGGGCATAAACAGGGTGAATCAGGTCATTGAGAATCTGTAATTGTATCTGAAACCTCTGCAAGAAGTAGAGATTGTGAATTTGAACTTTGTGGCCCAAACTGACAACAGAATGAGGAGCATTACGGTAATGAGGTATAAATTCAGGCTTTCTAGCAACTTCTAGTCTCTGTACTGTGGTAATACTGCAAGATTTTAAGTCCAATATCCTGGCCATATTCCAGATTCTTTGATTCATTAAAGTATTAACAAGTCTTATAGCTTTAGATAAAAAATTCCTATTCACTTCATGTCCTCCGTCATTGAAAAATACTTCTGAGAAGCACTACATGATAAAATCCATCGTGTTTTATGGTCTGTTGATACCATATGACACAGTATTATTTTACATCTAAAGAAAATAAATCTGTGCCATTCAGTAGTGGAAAGGAAGTGTTTTGAAATACAATTTACTGTAATTCCTCATTATAATATAAAAAGATGCAACATAAAGGAATGAAGTAATAGTTGTTATATACTAGTGCACTATTGACAATAATAAATATGGGCAGTTACACGCAAAGTTGTTAAATTTCTTGCTAGCCACGATCAATGCACCTCCATGGATTCCCTAGTATTTTCCAGGTTTTTTTTCTACCCATAGGAGACTATTATAGCATATTGTGGAATTTTTGGGGTGGAATTCACTGACAAATAATATTTATATATATTATACTTATAAAGTAGAGTTAAAATAGAGAATTTTGGCATTTAAAATTACTTTTTTTTTTAATTAACTTTTTTAATTTAAAATTACTTTTTTTTAGTTATGTTTTTCCATAAATCAAGTTTGTCTAATTCCAAGTTGCTTAAAACACCTAAGAAATACTAGAATATTGAATTAAAAATAATCCATTATTTCTGAAACTGTTTCAGCTAAGTTTGTTTTGTTTAAGAACATTCCAACAGCCGACTATCACAAACCTGAAACTAAAATGACAAAGTACAAAAAAGTAAAAGTACACTATTTATATTTTTAACTCGTTCTCTCATCATTCCTATTGTTATAGTACAGGCATCTTAATCTTTTTCATCACTTCTTATAAACAAATCAAACAAACAGAAGCAAGCCATAAGTTCTCCAGTATTTTAGAACATAGAAAGTATATTTATGTAAGGCTTTCCATCCCCTTCCATTGCACTGGATATATAAAATGGCGTTGAACCTTTTTTCCTACTTTTATCTTTAATCACATTATAGCAAATTTCTGAAACTAAAAGAGTATACCCATCTGTAGGTAGTTTTTGGTATCTCCCATACAGTGCTTTAATAATTTTTAAACATCATCAACAACTCAGAGAGATTCTTGAAAGGGACAGAAAATGGAAGATCAGGAAGTAACATGCAAAAGCAGGTGAACATTTCCTTCACGTACATATTCAAAGCCCTTTGCAAATGTGTTTGCAAAAAACCAAAATCATTACCAAATCATGTTTACCAAAATAAAGCAAACAGAATGAAGACACTGTAAAAAGAGGGAAGTAAATGTAAAAGCCAAACAAGGAATTTACAGAACTTCAAAAATATTTGGTGGCAAGTCTACCATTATAAATGACAATTCAGTTTCCATTTGCTCCAAAAGTAGTCCTTCATTTATATTATGATTCCTCAAACACATTATTCCATAAAAACACCAAATTTTCGAAGACACTTAGGAAGCTGGGGTTCAATACATGTATAAGTGTTGTGAAATTCCAGAAAACTATTGTCTCTTCTTAAATCAGTATAAGAAGAATTTTTAAGGCTCATCTTGTGTACCAGTAGCTCTGAAGTTGTGTCATTTTTCCAATTCATGACAGGCCAGAAAGAAACCACAAGAAAGGGCGTGATTCTTTAACCTGATATTGAGGGCACTCAACTAGACATAGCAAGGTCTTGACCGTTGCTCCATGTTCAGGACTTCCAACATATACTGTAATGCATTTCAACTGCTATTGTGAAACTTTAAAAATGCTATACTTCAGAGATGGTTATAAATCATTTTGTCTGATGACTTATATTGAAAAATAAATTATGCACTGAAAAATTCTCTTCAAAGAATGGGAAACAGGCAAGCAGTCAGAAACCTCTGGCTAAACCAAGAAAGATAGCAGAGATAGAGGGTTAAAAGTAAAATCTGTGCTGCAGATGATGGTGGTAAATGATGCTAATGCAGACCAGTAAATTACAATAGTTTGATATGTCAGAAAATCCACATTTTACACTGAATTTTAAGAGAAAAGTTTACTTTAAAAGTTTTCTTTATCATCATCACTTTTATTATGCATGCATCAGACTTCTTTTTATAACAGACTTTTGTCATAACTTCTTTATGAACAATATTCAACTATAAGTAATTTTTTTCTACAGTTGAAAAGTCAAAGTATTACAGTTCCTGTCCAAGCAGAGTGAAAAAAAGCTCCACTATACAAAATGAGCTGAACTTCCGGTGTAATTGAACTGTGGTCCATTAACAGGGTATTATAGACATGAACGGAGGGGAGGAAGGAAGAGAAAGGAAGGAATAAAATGAAACTGAACCCAACTAACCTGATCAGAAGTGAAATTTAATTAAAATTTGTGAAAAATAGAATTGATTCCTTATCGAGTCCTGAAGTCAGATACACGGTATATGCTTCCTTGTTAAAATGCAATTCTTCGCCCCCAGTATAGATATCTCTCTCTCTCTCCCTCTCTCTCTCTCTATATATATATATTTTTTTTTCCTCCAGATGTCATGTGTAAAGCTTGGACTAGCAAATCCTACTTCTATTTTAAAAATAGAAAATTGGAAAAAAAAAAAAAACGGTGATGTATTTAATGTCTCAGAAACAACTGTTTGTCTGGATGATGATTAAAGCTCAGACCACTACACCATGCTACTCTTCCTCATCACAACAGCGCTGCTATTATTAGTAGGATACATTCAGCAATTTTCACTGATTTCAGTGGGAGATGCTAAGTGCTTAACACTTCTAAATGGAAGCGTAGTTATTTTGGCACACAAATATAAATGTAGGAGTTAAATTTTAAGCATTTTTTTTTTTAAATGAGCCCTGCATAATCCAAATCTCACTGTGCAATTACCACAATGGAGAAAATAGCATATGTTCCCCTCCCAGCAGTGCTCCCATAATAAACTTGCATACACTTTTAACTGGAAAGATTATCCCTTTGTTATCATGGAACTTAAATGTCTTATGATCACAGGAATTTTCCAAACAAGCATGACCAGATTTTATTTAATTGCATTTCTCGGGGGCATGTTTCACAGAAGTGATAACTCAGAAATGTGCAAAAATTGTCAGTTGAAGTCAAATCCACATAACAAAGGGGTCAGAGGAGATGCCAGATTTACGGAGCAGTTTAGCCTATCTAATCTAGCCACGCAGAACTACCTGATCCTGCAGTAGGGAAATTATGTTATTACACTCTGAAAAAAAAATTTACACCCTTACTGCAAAACCAGATTACAGCATGTATCAAAATCACAGGAAAACAGGTTGTAGTCAATATACTAAATCCTCATCAACCAAAGCATGGAATAAGTAAGTGTGGCCTTGCAGCCCACACTTGCACCCACTAACGTACAGTGCTCCCACAGGAGGCTACAGGCTTTGGGATATGCTTACCACATGGGCCTTGTCAGGCCTTGTCTAGACTTGCTTTGGCCTGCCAATAATACACTTATAGCTCGTTTAGCTGTAACCAAGGGGGTCCTGGTGGACACAAAGTTGAACATGAGTCAGCAGTGTGCCCTTGCCACAAAGAAAGCTAATGGTATTCTTGGCTGCATTAGGCTAATTATTGCCAGCAGGTCAATGGAGGTGATCCTTTCCTTATCCTCAGCACCAGTGAGGCCACACCTGGCGCATTGTGTTCAGTTCTGGGACCGCAGTACAAGAGAGACATGGACATACTGGAGAGAGACCAAGGGAGGATCACAAAGATCATTAAGGGATTGGAGCATCTCTCCTACAAGGAAGGCTGAGACAGCTGGGACTCTTCAGCCTAGAGAAGAGAAGGCTCGGGGAGCATCTTAGCAATGTCTGTAAATACTTGAAGGGAGGGCGCAAAGACAGCCAGCTTCTTTTCAGTGGTGTCTAGTAACAGGACAAGAGGCAATGGGCACAAATCATAACACAGAAGGTGCCCTCCAAACACCAGGAAGCACTTCAGTACTGTGCATGTGACAGAGGGCTGGCACAGGTTGCCCAGAGAGGCTGTGCAGTCACCCTCCTGGCAGATCTTCAAAGGCACCTGGACATAGTCCTGCATAACCTGCTTTAAACAGCCCTGCCTGAGAAAGGGGCCTGGCCAGATGGCTTCCAGAGGTCCCTTCTAGCCTCAACAACTCTGTGATTAGTTACCAGTTACCATGCAATGTGTTAACATAAAGCAGTTCTTAGCAGAAATGAATTATAATGAAACAAGAAATTTTATGGACACTTTGATGACCAAATTTCAAATCCTACTATTGATTCAAAGCAGGAAGGTACCAGGAGGTATGAAAGACTACTTCAGAAGCCAGAATGATTGATGTTCTCATTTTGTGGAGGGGTTACAGAAGCAGAATCTTAAAAATAAAAAATAATAGAGAGACAAAAGGTTAGACTAGGTCTCATATTTAGGTAATATGTCGTGGATCCCACTCAAAGTATGGAATAAGCAAGCCCTTTCAGAGGAAAGATTTACTTTTGCTTTGTTTTGGTTTTTATTTCCCGTTTAGATATGCACTATGGCTCCATTTCTTCCTGACAGACACTCCTGACAGCTTACACAGCGTGTATGCAAAACCTCAAGTTGTTCTGACTACAATTGGTGAACTAGAGATGTACAATTTCTGAAACTTTGATGAACAGCTCTGAAAATAAGACCTTCAGGTACTAATAAAAAGAGAGAGAAAAGCAAACTTGTTTTCAGCTTTAATTTGTTTTGCGGAATTGAAGTACATGATAGAATAAATAAGAAAAGATAGCATAAGAATGAAATGTCAATAACAAAAAAGCTCAGCCGTGCATATTAACCCTCCCTTGGCTGGTTTTATCCACTCAAGACTGGGGCTGTGAGGAAGAATTCATTTATGTAAAAAAAAAAAAAGTTAAAGAAAAAGTGGAAAATGCAGAGGTTTTGAAATGCATCTATTTATGTTTCAGATGCTTCATTACCTGTATTATCAAGCATTACCTATGAACGTATAGCACTGCTTTGACAACAACAATTCTGATCTATATTTTCAAGAGTGCCAGAAGTAAACATCATCACTTGGGTGTATGATTGTGTTTCCTTAAATCACTTTGACTGGATCACAGCATTTGGCAATAAGAATATAAATACCTTTGTTTTGTTTTATTACAGTAGAATAATGTAATGCCTTTAAATGAGTCCATAGTTAAACTGTTGCATTACGTGCCATAAGCATTGCTTGTCATTTATTCCTGACAGTTACTGTCCACAAATTGCATAACAATTTGAAACAAGACAGACGTTTTCTCAAGCCTTTTCTGCAAGCAATTATTATATGGCATCTTAAAATTGTGTACCAGAAGGTTAAACAGTGAAATAAATACTCAGAGAGAAAAAATAAGCAAAACATCGAGAACAGAAGACAAGTTAAACACTCCTGCTTACTGACAGAGACTCTACTCATTTTCTCTAGATGCATTATAGAAATTTAAATGTTGATCTCTCAGCTAGCATGCCAAATGCCAACATGAAAAGGAAAAATAGATTCCTGTCTTTTCTGTCTGTTGGGCAAGTGAGGTCAGCAAGATACTTTCTGTGCTAAAGCTCTATTTCTCAGAGGCTTTATGTAAATCCAGCTGTTAATATCTAAAAAAAATAATAAAAAAAAGGATTTATTCCTATTTTTTAAGATATCAGAATAAGTCATTTTCAAACTAAAGATGCTCATTTCAAGGACAAAGAGACAACGTTTCAAAATTTTTATAAACTTCTGAGTATTAGCATGATGCTAGACTGTGTGAAGTTCAGAATACAAATCAACTGAAAGCTGAATCCTTCTGCTCTCTGGATGAGTCGAGATGAAGCAATTTAATTGTAAATATTTTGGATTGATGACACTATATCAAGTAGTGTCTGCACGTAAGGACACCAAGAACAGAGAGTAATTAATTTTTGTTAGTCCAGATTATTTAAATATAATAGAGTATCCAAAGATAGGTCAAGGGAAGTCCCATATCACTCTTCCAACCAGTGAATTGAGTTCCCATTTCATTAAAAATACAAACGGAATCCATACACATGGCAGCAGACCCATACTCTACGTCCCATATTGAGCCACAGAACCAAAGCCAATTCCTTCTCTTTGGTCTACTGAGTCAGGAGTTCAGATTCAACAGGACAGGAAGAAGTAACTGTTGTTCAGTATAAGTCATTCCTAATGATTATGGCCTTCACCTGATGGAAAGTAAGAATGTCAGTTTTCTTCGGCACAGAAAGGGAAATAAACTTGAGTCCTCCAGCATTCTTGGTTATATATTATTCTGTTCACAAAAGAATATATTACTGGGGAAGAACATATTAAAGTGGAATATATCCACTTCTATATTTCTAAAATGTGAGAGTTACTAATACAACTTGCATGGGTCCTGATACAGACAGGTACAGGATTCTGGAGTATAGTAAGTAGAATGCATATTAATTGTGCCCTTCAAGGCAAAATCACCTATTACATTTTTAAAAAGGTAACCTCAATGCTATTTCCTACAGAAAGAAACAAGATCAAGGTTTAGTCACCCAAATCACTTGGTAGCATTAAGTTTAAGCCCTGAGAGGATTATAAATCCTGTCACTTCACTGTCATTTTCACTACACCCTAGGATATCCTAATGACTACCTATATGTAACTCTCTACTCCTGATTGTGGATCTCACTCTCAGGTACTTAACTCTTTTCATGCACTATAGAAGGAATACAGAACTGCAGCTGGTTCTGACTGTTATGTATTGTAATGCCTAAGCATGTTTATGGACTTTGCCCAAAGTCATTTTGTCTGCTAAATGACATCATCTCCTAAGTCACATTGATTTTTCTTGAAACTGGGCTCCCAAGTCACTTCAGTACCTTGAAAACCACTACATAAGTCTGTCAAGAGATTCTAATTTGCTAAGCCACAAACAGTTTATCTCTGTCCCGTCACAAAAGCTACTTCTGTCTTAAAGAGAGAGAATTAGTCACATAACTGAAAATGGCAGTGGTGGGAACAGTATTTTTTTTTTCTACTACAAACATACCTGCTTGGCAAATGAGGCTTTAAACAAAATATATGGGACATGTTTGAATTTAGAATTCTTGCTAATGCATAGAAAGTAAATAACCAATAATGGAAATGCTCTAGTAGTTAATAGATGTGCCTTCAGGGAGAAAAAACAACTCAGGCAATAAGCCATGTCATAAATAAGTATTTAAAATGTATGCCCTCAAGCCATTTCCATCACATTTTACCAATAAGAACAATATTTGAAATGTTCTCTATAGAGGGTTTTGGCCTAAAACATAACAGAGTTGTGCTCAATTGTGCTACAAAAAGTAGGATTAAAATAAATATTTATTTTTATTTTTCAATTTTCTACTGAAATCCAGAAAAAGGCTCTATCAATATTTTTTGGAAATGTAAAATGAAACAGGTTTTGTACATTGTACTGTTTTGTACAATGTATTGTTTTGTACATTGAAATGGCTACAAACTGCTTCACTATGCTAATGGAATTCAGAGGGATAGGGAGCTATCTTCTTTGGGAATAACTGCTCTCAGGATTAAAACAGCACCAGTGAAATAATTCACTGCATTGAAATTTACTCATTTTACTTTAAAACTTCTGTAAAACTTTGCATGTCTCATAATTGCTGAAGAAAGAAGAAAAAAATAGGTTGCTGTAACTACTTTACCATATATAGCGTGCCCATCCTTGTATTCTGTGCACTTATGAGATAATATGAAAAATGGAGTAGAGTGACACTTGCCCTTTCCTGTCCCTGTCTTTGGTTTATAGCACTGCTGTCAATACTAGTCTTGTTCAAGGAAGAGTGCAAGACTGTGCTTAACTGTTTTAAGCACCTCATGTGACAGGCTTGAAAGGTTCCATTCCTTTTATCTCTTGTCCTTGTTTCCTGTCACTTACATATTGTATACATGTAGCATTAGTATTCGTGGGGGGAAATATATCCATTTGTATCAAAGCATAACTGCATGGAATAAATATACCTTATATCAGTTCTTTTTCATTTGAGTACTGCATGGAAACAATATTAATTTAATGTATACCCTAAAATAAACCCAATATTTGGGAAATAATACAATGTATAAATTGCAGTCATGCCCGAGATGTACAGGGTAGTAAAAATTGATGGCAATTTTTCTATCCCAATTAGAATAATTTATAATATACAATACATCCTGTCAGGTACAATGTGCTGATATCTTAACATGAAAGGACAAAAAGAGTAATACATAACAATAAACTCCCAGGACAATATCAATTAACACTGCCAGAATAAGCATTCTTATTACTTATCTTACTAGAGTGGCTTATTTAATAAACAAAAGAAGACCTCTCATGAGGATTGGAATGTCATTAGTTTTATTCTTCCCTTCACCTCCTATGCTGTATAGGGCTTTTTTCCTATGGTTAGCTGTACCTGTCAGAAACATGGTATGCATTTTCTTCTGATGTTTTATGTCCTTTAGTGATGTTTTTCCTGGGCATCCTCAGCAGCATTCAAATAGGACCTTGGAGTATGTCACTCTCTCTTTTCCGTCTTTCTATTTCTTTTTTTTTTCTTTTTTTTTTTTTTTTTTAGTAGCGTATATTTTTACTTCTAACATGCATTTTTGGAACTTTCACTGAAATATTTTCACTCAGCCAACACTTTTTAAATCCTGGCAAGATCAAAGTCTATCTCAGGTACTTGGGAAAGTAACAAGTTACCTCATCAATTATATTTCTGTATATACAAGTCCTGAAAAGAGAAAGGGAAAATGGAACAAACTTGGCACACAACATATCTGCCATACACACACACAAAAGTCAGCCTTTTTGTAATATTATGACTTCCTTCATAATTTCCAAAGCATAGTAGGCTACAGAATATCTGGAGTTTTCTGATGAATCTAAGCATTGCGGGTTCATTGGAAGAAGAAAAAAAAGGAGAGTTAGGTAGCAAAATGAGAATAGTTTCTATGTCTCACAGGACTCTGGGATTTCAATCAAGAAGAAAAAGAGATTTCTAAAGGAATTTTTGAAATGAAAGCCTTAAAAAACATATCAAATTCATAAGAGTACTGGAGTCAGAATAGTGAAAGGCTGAACATTTCAGGCATTCTTCTGGGATACAAGTCCTTTGTCTATGAGACCCTATTTTGGATCTCACTGTCTTCTGAGTCGAGCCTCTGAGTTTTTCACTCAGAATAGATTCTCCATCCTAACCATTAGCATTTTCTCTCAAGAAACGCCCAACCCACATAATTTTGTGCCATAAAAAATCATGTACTCAGATCACATTTGGCAGAATCCCCAGAAACATGTGGAACTCTTTCAGAACTTCTCCCTTACATACATGAACGCAGAGGAAAAAAAAAATAATATATATATATATATATACACTTAATAGTGTCTGTAATTCAGATGCCATGTATTAGGAGGCTGAGGTAATTATGGAACCAATTTTTTGTTTATTTTTGGAAAAAGAAATGGCTATGTTGAAATTTATGGCTAAACATTAATTAATACAGGATTTTCTATCCCCATCAGTGTATGCATAAAAGCATGGTGGGCTTTTAAAGTTTGCAGTGTTTTTAAACAAGAACAATAAGTTACTGTTCTTGGTTTCTGTCTTGTTAGTAAATCCAAACTTAGAGCAGACCACAGTGTTAATAGTATCTCCTCTAACTTGATGACTTACAAATAACAATTTTAGTGAATCCTTGTATCCGATGGCAAGCAATAATCTCTGTATAGGGGGGACAGTATGGAACAATTTAACAGTTATTCAACTACTGCTACTGGAGAGGTAGCTAAAGACCAATAAAGAACCACAAAAAACAGTCTGTACATGCTAGTACTGAGTTATGTCGCACAAATAAAAGTAAAAAATGTATTATGAAGCTAAAGAGCTCTCAAAATTAATTAAATGCTTAGAACTGAAGTCAAACATATTTCTTATAAGAGTGAAAGTTGTATCAGTGACAAATAAAATGTTAACAAGTTGTCATATTCTAAAAAAAAAATATTCTATCCTAAACATTTGAAAAAGTCTAGTCGTTTAACAGTATTCTTTTAATCTTGCCCAAAGAAAAATACGATAAAAATGTACCATGCTTGTAATATTTTATTTCCATATATGAAGCCTTTTTTCTGTAGTTATCAAATTAATTATCCTTTCTAAGTAGAGAAAAGTGAAAATTTGTCTTTTTTATGTAAACACAGATTCACAAACAGGAAGTCTAATTCTGTGTTGATTAATACTATCTATACTTTTTCTGACTACAAAGTCTACAGTCTACAATGCGATCCCGTAGATAGTCAGAAAGAATTAACATTCTCCATTTTCTTTTAGAGCTGATAAACCAGAAGGAATAAACATTTGAAGTATTATTTAAGGAGGTCCTTACCTTTGAAATGTGCTGCAGTTCCGTCTGGTGATCTACTGAAATGGAGTATTTACCTGTTATAAAGAAGATAAGGTATTATTAGTGATATCTCAGAATGCACAGCTAGGGTAAATCACCTTCATTAGTTAGTTAAATATATATAGATTAATGTTAATTACTTTCCCCTCACTGATTTTCATCAAGAAAACCGCAGGGTTTGGGAAAGGTAGTATGCTCTTAGAATTGCAAAAAATGTAAAAGAAATATGCTTGATGTGATTCAGGTAGTTCATGAAAGCTGACCTCCTACTTGTTTTTACATTTATGGGCAAACAGCTCACCTTTAGTAATCTTAAGCATATTTCAGTGCTTGTTTTATGAGGTATCTACACAATTTTCTACAGTATCTGGAATCCAAGTGACTATATCCACAGAGATTTTAATTGTCCAGCATTTCTTCTATTTCGCTCCTTTTCTGTTCATCCCCTGACTCTTGTTTAGCACTTACGTTTTAAGTTCTGACAGGCAGGGGACACTTTTTCTTTCTCTGACTGAACAACAGAGGTTCATGCTCTGAGGTTTTACAGCAATAAATACATAAAAAACAAATGCCACGTACAAGTTAGCATAAGATAGTAAGCCACGGTGCATACAAGGAAAGAGTTAAAAAAAAAAAAAAAACTTTTACTAATCATTCATGTTTGCTATTTAGTGTTCCAATAACAAAAAAGTTCATTAGTTTTTTTGTACTACAGAAGGTGAAAATTAACTTACATACAAATCTACTTCCAAATCTCATGGGCTAAAACCAACTTATTTCTCATTCTTTTCATGACTAAAAAAATCATAGAACACATATTTCTTAGAAATCTCTCCTTATTTCCAGTTAAGTTTTAGCATTCGGAGGTATATCCTGATAGAGTGGAAGTCCCATAAATGCAGCTTTTTGATAAGAGCACATGAAATTTACTGCCTCACGTCAGTGCTTCTATTGTTTTTCATTTATTTTCATCACTGCAAAACTACAGGAATGATAACTGAAACTTTCCTTTTGTCTTTGATGGGAAAACATGAAATAATACCCCCAAGATCGCATATGCGTATGATAGCAGTGTTTCACTATGTCCTTGAAGCATAATTTTCAGGAAGAGTATGTTGGCAAAAAGTATGCTGTTTTTATTGCTGCCACTAAAGAAGTTTTACTGACAGTGCTCACAGAGTTTCATTGTAGAAAAAAATGAAGTAGATGAGAAAGTATAAGGAAGTGTGAAAAAATATCTTTTTTGTAAAGATAAGGCAAAGACAAAAATTTTTCACTCTTTCCTATAGTATTTAAAATCACCTGGTTTGTAAAAGCTTTGATGCTTTCAGAAACGCACTATAAAACAAATGATATTGCAGTTCAATAGATTTTAATTTTAAAACTTCTTTCAAAGTTAAGTTAGCATAAAAACATGAAAATGAGAAGCAACCTGCAAATAAAGTAAGTATGCTGTAGTAAAAATGGAGTAGATTTACAAACCTACTCTGTGTCACTAAGTCAGCCTTGACAATGTCAAATACAACCTGCTCATTACCTGAAATAGCTTTTTTTCTGTATTTTTAGAGTATTCCTAATTTATGGAATACCTATCATTTTTCACATTAATAACATATTTAACAGCTACTGAATACTGCAGAATAAGAAAATACTGAGCTGAATCCTCAAATATACACAGACACCAAAGCCAAGTGAATGTTAGAATTTGGTGTAGGAGCATCGCTCTGAGGTTTTCATATTTACCCCAAGCTGACTAAGTAACAAATAACCAACCATGCAAGTACTTTAAATCAGCAACTATTTTGTTGCCTGCAAGCCTTGAAAAATAAATGCTTATACAAATGTGGAAATTTACTTATTCCATAAAGTTTAAAATTTGACTATTTAAATTCTCTGCACTTGTCTATCGATTCAAATCAGTCAGCCTTAAGCCTTACAACTTCTTCTTGTGTATGCAATGATCATCTGAAGTGGCTTCTGAGTAGTAGATAATTGCTTATTTATGGAAGTGCAGAAAAGATAGCTACATATATACTCAGCCAAGTTATTCTGTCTAAAGAGTAAGCACCAAAATAATGTGTTGTAATCTGAAGGATAATATATAGAAAATCATGTAAGGATATGCTGAAAAACAGACAGCCTGGGAAATTCATGCTTTTTTTGGCTGTTTTCTTATTTAAAAAGAAGGTCTTTTTAATGGAAGCTACCTTCTCTTTTCAGTCACCTTCTCTAATAGGTGAGTTCCCAAGCCTTTCCCATAGATCATTGCTGTAATAAAAGCCTTATTTCTTTCCCCAAAAAAGACCTACTCAAAAGAGAAGAGGCATAGTAAAGGAAAACTCCAGAACAATCTTGTTTCTTTCTTGTTTTCACATGTTCTTGCAATTCTTGTTCTGTATAGAGGTTTCCCTTTAATAAATAAATAAATGTACATCTCAGACAAAAGTAAGTGTTACTGCTTGTTCAATGTCAATGCCATACTGAAAGCACTATAAATTCCATCTCTATTTTGACTTTCTGCCTGCTGTGTCTTTTACTGACTATTTGGTATTGTCATTGATGTTCTTCCATTTTGGGGTACTTGGGTTTATTTTTATAGGAAACTGAAAGGATATTTTTATTGCAAATATTGACTGATCTTTTGCTGTTTTCACTGTAAGGAAATATGACTGTTCCAAACAGTACATGTATTATACAAGCATGTACTGCTAGGTAAATGGAGAGGAACTTGACACATCCTTGTATTATCCAAAGTGATTAATAGCTGTAATTCAGGTAGCAAACATCCTATTCTAACATTGCTCTGTTGAAAAAGATGTTCATAGAATTGAGGGACAGCACAGATCTGAAGATTGCTGAATTAAATATGTTACCATGGTAGCCATTCACTGCAAACTGTATCAGGGAAGAACAGACAAAAAGATATTTCCAAAACATTACCCAGTTCTTCTGTCTTTAGATGTTTTGATGAGTTATTGAAGTGTTATTTCAGAATCTGCTAATCTATATTACTTTTCCTAACTACTTTCATTCTATGTACTGTAATATGCAATGTCTACCAAAGCAGTTGGTCCTGGATGACCAGGAACTTATGTATCTACAGGTGAAAGACCTGTTCAGTGTAAGTTTTTGAAATACAGCATTATTAAATATATAGATTTTATTATTATTATTATTGCCAGTCTTTAGAGTGCATCACAGAGTCTGTCTTTTCTCCATCATTAAAAAGGAGAACTGAGAGACAGAAAGCTCTGGATATGTGATGTGGGACACTAGAAGGTGACTGCTATCAGTGTTTGTAATGGAACATTTATAACACTGTACAGGCCTTTTCACTGCACATACAGCATCCTAACAGTTTGTCAGTAACGCCAAAAGTTGAAACAACTTGTATTTATTTTATTGCATTTTAAAGTTTGTTTAATTTAGAATTATCCAAATCATTTAAGCAACTGACACCATATTCAAATTTCCACACCTATCCTAATCATAACACATCTGTTCTTGCATTACACTTTACTTGTAATGAAAATAAGAAAAATAGAACCATTATTTTCAAATTTATCCTTAACTTCTCAGAGAAATCTTTATCATTTTGATCAATGCTAATTCTAGTTCTTTTATATTTATGGTGAGATTAATAGGCAAATCTGTCTAAGGGACTCAGTCAGAACTAATCAGAGTCAACCTGTTTCAGCAGCTGTCAACAGAAGGATCATTTTGTGATAGATCAGATACTAACCACCAGACTGAAAAGCTTGAATGTATATTTCATTTTACTTCTTAAGTCTTTCTCTGTTTTTGCATAAGCTTTCTAATTTTTCTGTCTAACCTTTTCTCTGTTATAAATGAAAACTGGCATGTATTCCATCAGATACTATTCTAAACGTGATAATGTTTAGAACGTTTTGGAAATGAAAAACATAATAGTGGTAGCGCATATTATTATATTAATATCTTTGGGCAACAGTTTTAGACTCAGCAGAAGATAACAAATATTCAATGTTTAGCCAGGTACTGACTTTTGGATCAAAAAAAAATCTGAAAATTGAAAATCTGAAAGGACCTTACTCTCTCTCTAAAATGAAGAGTGACAAATAAAGGTACTTGCTAAAATATATATATATATATGTCTATAAAGAAAGAAGAGGCATCCATTCATTCACTCACCCTTTCTTCCTTCTCTGCTGCCCAGACCTTCCATCTCCCAGCAGACACCACCTCCCTGTTCTGCTTATACACACTTATTAGTGCAGCCAATCTATCCCAATTATGTTTTTCACTCTTGGGCTACCTCAGTTTCCATAGGCAAGTTTTCTTTTAAACCTTTTTTTTTTTTTTTTTCCCTTTCTTAGTGCATATCCTCAATGCAGTGACCAGAAGAGAAAAGCCTTGCAGCACTTTTCTGTAACTTTCTAAACAATCAGTTTCATCAGACCTGTTAGCACCAAAGGCATGTAACTCCTTTGCAGCCCTCAACAATTCTGCGGCAATTGGCTTTGTATATACTGAGATTGCAGAAGAATCACTACTTACTGCTTTGCTTGCCCCACTGCAGTCAACTAATGTGTGTGAATGCACTGACATACTGAGTGACACGATGTGGAATAACAAGAAAACAAGCAGAGAGAACCAGCCGTAAAAATTCACAGTTTACAGCATAGCAGATAACACATTTAAAAATAATGAACATTAAATAATTGTCAACAATTTCAAACAGATATAATTTACCATCATAAGACATTTAAAGAAATTAAGATCTTGACAGCTTACCACTCTGTATTTTTGAGAAGATTAGAAATAAAATTGATAATAATAGTACAAGCACCATAATTTGGATTTACATAAAGCCTTTGATAATGTCTCAAATGATAGTCTTCATCTTAAACAGAAAGCAGGAAAGAATCAGGTTAAACACGGGAACAGATAAAGAACTGATTAAAGTAAAGTGATTAGAAAGTAAAGTGTTGAAAAGGGTCACGGGGGAGTCAGTCCTCAGATCTTTATTGCTTCTAATCTACATAAATTACCGAGATAGAGAAACTAGCTGTAGAATTTCCAAATGCACTGATGACTTACAACTGAAATGCAGTAGTAAGTGGAAAGCAAAGGAATTAAAATGATAATTCCCCCTGGAAAATGGTTTACATATGAAAGGTAAAACAAAATTTAAGAATGAAAAATACAACATGCAAAGCATTCTTTGTTTTTCATTACCAAAGTACAAGACGTCTGTTTATAAATACTATCACACAAACTTCAGGGAATCTATTTGAACCTGTCCACATAACAGGAAAACTAAGCGAATGGGAAGCAACTTCTGTATATTGCTGTTCTAGAGCAGAAGAAAGCAATTCAGAAAAACCTTATGATCATACCACTTGCAGTTGCATCACTATAGTACAATAATAACTACAACCCCATCCCTTTCCCCTTAGAAGTTTCAAAGTGGAGAAAACACAACAAAGGAAGACCCCCTTTACACTAACACTACCAAATAACAGAAAACTAAAAAGATTTCCATTGAAGTTGTTGTTGCCATTTTTTGTATCTCCTAATTTTTCATCCCCAATAAAATGTAATAGCCATTTAGCTCTAGTGGAAACAAGGAGAAAATAAGCCACATTACTCCACACAATGAGAAATTACCCTTTTGGACATTATTATGTGTTTTTTTTTTGTTTGTTTTTTAATTTACACACAGTAAATTAGCATATAAATGCTGAGGATTAGACTTCCAGGAAAACATCGTATATTAATGGTCAGATAAATACTACGACCCAGTGCTAAATATTATAATCTAGTCAAAATGCATGGAAAGCTTAAGCTAAGCAGTCATAACATAGATGTTGGAGATGAGTAACAAGAGCCCCCTTGTAGGAAGTCAGGTATGATGCTGCTCACCATCACTGCCATTTGCTCCATTCACTATGCTACAGAAATATTGTTATAATTAGGTTATTTGTAGAAAACAAATCTGAAGCCTTTGAAACTGTTACTTATTATATGATAGAAGAGACAATGAACAAAATTTTAGTTTCAAAAATCTGAATATGCACCTACTTAAATTTTCTTATTTTTTTCTGAAACTGATATTTTAGTCTTGGATTCAGTACTGTATATTGCCCCCCCCCATCCAGGTCTCCCTAAGTCATATAATTTCATCTTACTTTGTTTAGAGAGCTGTCAGAAAAAAAAAAAAAAAGAAAAAAAAAAGGAGTGACTGGAACAGAAATGGCAACTCTCAAAAGAAGAAAGCAAAGAAAACAAGAAGAAGAATTGCTCTAAGCTTTATTTCTTATATGCAATGCAGATTTATAATTACATGTACATATGGTCCTCAAGACAGCTGCATAAAGACAATGGATTTGTAAGGGTCTATAGTGTGGATAAAATTGCATTCCTATGTCTGTTTGAATGGTAGCTGAAGTGATAATTTTACGTTCAGCTGCCTCAAATATTTTCATACGCAACACATAAAAAATTAACATCAGGGGATATTTGTATCAGGGTACCCAGTTGATAATAAGGGGAGATCCATTTACATATAGGGAGAAGTAAAGAGAAAGAAAGAGAAGGAAATTAACAGTCATTCTATTTTATTGCTGTACATCTAGTTTTTCATTATTTGGTTAATGAATTTAATATATCTCTCTTAGAGCCCACCATTTTAGAAATGCTTTCAGTTTGATAGACAGTTTGATATCTAATATAGATGGTTTCTATATTTAGCATTCCATTGCTAGTACTTGGTTTGGTTTTTAAAGGTCATTAATGTTATTGATTACATTAATTTGAAAGCTTCTTGAATAACACAGAAAATTAATGTAAAATGAACAGCTGCATAAGCTGACAACACACTAAATTGCTGTGGTCTTCAGAGATGACTCCTCCTGGGGATTTCCCCCATCAATCAGTTCAGCACAGCAAGAGTAAAAGAGCCCTAATAGAAACTTTCACTTTCACATTTATATGTTCTAGTAAATAGAAAAAAATTGATCATTCTTCCTTCACTGTTATTAGTGACATCCAGCAACCATATAGCTACCTGGAGAAGACCAGGGAGTGCCTAGATAACAAAAGCAAGTCTTTTTAGCCTTTCTGTACTTAATGCTAAGTACAAGATATAAGCAGTGTGATAATTTATGGCATACTAAATTTTATGAATCTAGTTTATCTGAGGCTTAGCATTTGTTTAAGAAGGTAAAATATTCAAGAATTCTCCCTCGATTTTCAGTTTGGCCCAGTGATAAAAGCTTCAATTTCAGACATACCACATTCCAGAAAAAACTAGATGATCTTGTAAGACCATCTTGTGATATCTAGCCTTGGTCTTCTAAACAGGACCAGATAATCACTAAAGAACAGATGTTACGTATCATACACACAATATGTGTTAATAAAGCTTTTAGGGAAAGTATTTTATAATAGAATTCCAAGTAGCAAGCCTGTGCATTTCCCTTTACATACATCTTTGGCTATTTGAAAGACTGTAGACAGGGTAATGCCTTAAAGTTAGAGGACTTCTTAGCTGTGCTGTTTTTAATACGTGGATTTATGAACTTATAAAGTCTAGCTACTTATAAGTGCCAAGTTTTTTTGTTGTTGTTGTTTTTTGTTTTGTTTTGTTTTGTTTAATATTATAGCACCATATTACAGAATTATTGCAGATAATTATGGGGGTAAGCATTATCCTATGTTAAAGGGAACAGCCTGTGTACTTACCACTATAATTAGGATCAATTAAACCAGCAGTCTAGACTGACATCTACACTGTGCAGAAATAATCCATCAGCAACTATTTTGTGATGTAAACAGTGTATTTGTTCTTTGTTTCACCTTTCTGGCATGAGTTTTTGTTTGATTGTTTGCTATTTACTCGTTTTCTGATTCATTTTTGGAAGTGAATATGATTCTTCAATAATGAAGAGTGCTCGGTCAGCTTTTATAGGCAAGGACTGCTACTACTACTTTGCTTCTGGGATTTTATGCTTTATAGGAGAGGGATACACTTAATAAAAGTAAAATATAGCAACTTGTTTCATCACTTGATCTGATGCTAATAAACCCTGCAAGGATTATGTTCTTATTATGCTCCTATGTTCTGACTATTATGTTCTTACGATTACTCCCTAAAAACTCAGCTCTGTTATTCCCAATTCTTATAAATCATATCAAGGTTAAAACTACAAGTTCATCTGAGTAAGCATACTTACAAAAAGAAGTGTAAGTGAATCTCCTGAAGATCACCTAGAAAAAGTGTTTGTAGTTGTCATAAAGCATTGTTCTCGTATGCTTGAAAATAATATAAAATCATTTGCTTGTGATAGATGAAACATTAAATACTATTGAGGTGCATAGAAGCACTATAAATTTGCATTTTGCTCCTAGGTTTTCCAGCAATGAATTGTGATGGGGTAGCATTTGTTTAAAACTTGACATGTAACTGAATATTCCTATTCAAATACAAGAATGCTGGGAACACCTTTGCTAGTGGCTGTTTCCTGACTCTTGTGCACACTTTGTATATGAAGGATGACAATAGGAATATTAACATCCCACAGAAGATAGATTCTACTGTGAATTTTGCTACACCAGACTGCAACAATCTTCAAGGGGTTCAAAGAAAGCACCCAAAGCCTTGGAATCCTTCTGGAAGCCAATGCTGTCAAACAAAACCCCTGAAACCTCACAGCTGGCAACTGGATGCAAACGCAGGGGGTAACAAGCAAAACCAAGTAGGTCACAGACAAGACCAAACGGCACCTTCTTTGCTTTCACAGCACTATGTCTGATGGGAATCACACGAGAGCCACACCAAACCACTGCAGTTGCTATTTCAGTACTGCAAATAAAGAAAAGCCTCTTTTTCAGGTGCAAGGAGAGATCCTGAGCACAGAACAATGTAATGAGCTGAAGTTCTCTCAGATTTTTCCTCACAGAAAAGATCTTTATTAGAGCTTTAAGACTAGAGCTTTAAGAATGATAAACTCTGCTGTCAGTGATTCCTGTTGTTCTTCAAGCTGAAAAATATAAAAGGAATATATTAATTCTTTGTCATCATCAGGAAAATATTTATGTCCACTGATCCTGAATGCTGAGCTGAGAAATTTCAATACTTCTCTCGTGAAATTTGCCATTCTATGTAATAATTTCAGCCAAACAGATATTTATAGAAACACTGAGCATCTGTGCTCATCAGCCTCTCTGTATATTGAACTGTACATTTTAAAATCTGAAATTACTTTGAGATGACTTAAACCTAACACTCCACACTTCAACTTCCTCAAACTACTCCTTATGAACTGCAATTGAAGAGCCCCATAAGAGTCATTATAAAAAAGAAAAATATACATAATCTGTTATCCATGTACTGAAGTGGACAGTAATCTCCCTATGCCCAGCAATTGGAAGGATTACAGCTTAAATATACTAAAAGGTTAAAATAGGAAAGCACATAAGAGAGTTTAAGAGCAGTTTATTTCAAGATGCACTTGGCAATCTGTTATGGACCCAGCTGTTTAAAAGCATTTCTTTTGAGCTGTTGGCATAAAAATAAATAGGTTCCTGAACTTCCCTTTGAATTTGATAAAATGCCTCAAGAGGCAAATTTCCATTGCCCCAGTTCAGAAACTATTTCAAGCATTTTTCAGCAAGGGAAAATCTCAGCATACGTATTGGCCTAAAGCTATACATTTGCTTAAATACTACCCTGAATAATCATGTATATTTCATTTCTCCATAAACTAGGAGTAATTTTAATCTGAATCCTACGCTAATAATAATCTTCCAGCAGAAGTTATTCAGTGATCCACAGAACTACAATGTCTGGTTTTCTATGGCTGGACAGATGTTCAGTGTTGTTCAGCTAAAAGTGTTGGCCACCAGGCTTTCTTTCTGCTGTCAAACACAACAAGTACACTGCCAGATCAGAGAATATCCTGTTTTACAGAGATTAATCAATAAAATCCATCTTTTTTTTTTTTAACCTAAACAGTGATTTTCATTAATCTTGTAAGAATCTAATGTTTTTCAGACCTTTACTCAGCTGTCAACTTTGCAGAAAGTAGCTACTAGATTTAAAAGTAAAAGTGATTGAGGACAACACAGGGATCTGATGATAACTTGAGGGCACAAATTAGAAAACTTTGTTAAAAAAGAATCTGATAACAACTAGTTGTAAAGTATTGTTTTGGTAACCATATTAAATTGTTCCTTCCAGATCTAGAAAAGTAAGTCAAAAATCTTGCAATTTATGATAAATGATAAAAGACTTACTTTTGCATAGCAGATAAATTAACTGAAGACTATTAACTATGGAAACTGAAATAAGGCATCATTTTTCCTCCAAAAGTAAGAAATCAAATTTACATTGCCAGCTTAAGTATGCCAGCTAAAGGACATCAAAGTATAATGCATGAACACTTCAGAATGTTATCCACAAGTATTAGATATTGTGGTTTGAATCCTGGGAGATCTGTATCCCTTGCAATCTGCAAACTAATTATAAATTGGCTGATACACCTATGTTATTAGGCTGTGTTAACATTTTGAATGTGTTTGCCCACTTTAACTTCTTTAATGCAAGTCCAGCTACTTTGAAAGAAACAAATTTTGTCAACACTACAGTTGTAAGCTATTTTTAATAAAGGCCATTCTATGCACATTAATAATACTGACAAGAACAGATGGCAATTATCGCTTTTAACAATTATGTTTTTTTTTCTGTTACTATTAATTACTAAGGCTTAATTTCTGTTGCTATGTCCACTGGGCACCTACGTAAGATGCTAAAAATCTACCCAAATACTTTCATCTTATTGACAGCAACAAAATTCTTACTAAAATTGAAACTTTACTGTCATTTTAATTAACTCATTAGAGATGCATCCAAATTCATCATTATTGATAGCTGGTTTTATGCTTTCCTTACACTATAGTGCTTCATAAAGTGAGCAGCATTCTTCTTGCTAATTGTATAGTTAAAACATCATCTGCTGTATTTAAAAATAGACTTATTCATAAAGTTAATTAAAATATCAGTCATATAAATCACCAGAAAGTTATCTGTAGCTTTATAAGAGTGCTGAAAAAAATCTCTGCTGTTTAAAAACTTAAATCTTTGGCAATAATTTCTGCTCATTGATTGACTAGGAGTAGACAACCAGTCTACTGTCTACCATATTCCCTCTCTCTGGCAGGATGCTTATGTCCAAGTTATGCTGCTGGGTTCTCTTCCACAGTTGCAATAGCAAGGAAAGAAGAAAAACTCCTAAACAGTGTGGACTGCAATAGCCAACACACTTGGCAGGGAGCTGCTTAACCTTTGTCAAAAGTGAACAGCAAAGACAATCTTAAGCAAGCACCCTTCAGGGCCTCTCAACAGCATGCCTGCTTCACTGCCACAAGCTCTTTCAGTTCACAGTTTTTAAGCATTCAGCCAGTGATCTGAAGATAAGTTAAGGATATTGTAGAGTTCAGACCTATATACCTGTAGATACCTAAGCCTGACTACCAACATGTAGTTTCAGCAGTGTGAAAGAAAACCCAACATGGATCTTCCTAAAGCTAGAGAAAAAGATACAATGATGATAACAAACTCTTCTAAGGGTGAACAAAATATGACCCTGGAAGCATGAGACAAAGGGATCCTAGTGGGCCCATGGGTTGAACACACGGATAGGACAAAGATCTCAGGATATCCCATTCACAGCCAGGCAGATATGGCCTAATATGTGAGCATAAAATGTGATTCTGCCCACTTCGTAACAGTTTGTTTTGTTTTGTTTTGCTTTTAACAATCTCAGCTGGAGCACAGCCCAAACACATACTCTCAGAAATCCTAGCTATTTGGAAAATCCAGGAAAACAAAAAATAAAAGAAAAAAACAACCCTGAGTTTAGGGCTTTGCGTGAATGAAGCAGTCACGAATCCAGTTCTCTGCGAGTGTTGCAAGCACCAATTTCTGGTTTGTTTGGAACGTTGCTCTCTGGTTCCTTGGTGCAGGCACTAGGACTTGCTACATAGGCATAGAATGGATTTTAATTGGATTCCAAGTTGCTGCTGAAGTGTTAAGCTGCTTATGCTCAAACATCTTGGACTGAAATTCACCCTTTGGCCAAGTCTTCCACTGTGCCTAGAGAGCTGATCTAACATCGCGCGCCTCAGGCAGGCGAACTGGCTGGGTGCTTTTCTAAGAGGATCAAGCACTAGGTTAGGTCAGCCAATATGAAAATGTTTTCTCACTGGAAATATATACACATTGGCATAGATCAGTGAGTGCATCAGACTTTCTTTTTTTTTTTTTTTTTTTTCCCACAAAGATTCCTGCAGACAATGTAGACACAGCTGCCAAGTGACGAAAAAAATAAATATCCCTTCACTTCTATTCCTGAATACGTTGACCGCTTCATCTCTTATTTTTCAGAAGAGGACACAGGAAGGATATGACTAAAATGGAATGAGATTTTGATAAAGCAAATCTATTAAAAAAAAAGGCTCGCTTAAAATATATTATGGTTATTCATTCCATATTGCTCATATTGGAACTGACAAAGATTATGTAGGTCAATGGCCTGCAGATGATCTGCCTGAACAGAAAATGAATCTTTTGAAAGCTGGAGCATATACCTGTGCTCAGGAATTATAGATTTCAATCAATAAGATAACTAACACATGAAATGAGTAAGCATAACATACTTGCATCAAGTGGAAACTGGTGAAAAAAATATTAAGGATTAAATTCTAAAATGTATTGTCTCGCACTGAAAGTAAGAGTAAAGGAACCAGAATAACTTCTGTTTCATTACTTGGTAGAGAGAATTTGTAGAAGTGATTTCTACAACATCAGTGAAATGAATACTTTCCACTTTCTGGAAATGCTAGATTAGGCTGAATAATAATAGCTGCATCCTACAGCCCAGGACCGTACCTATAGGCTTCAAACACCTGACAGTTATCAGCGCAGTGGTTTTTATCAAGATAGTATACTTGCTTGAATATATAAACTTGTTGAATTTCCTCCCTATGGAAAAAAAGATACTAGGGCCAGGAATTATGAATTGGAATGTGCCCAGGTAAAGGAGAATTCCCAAGGTCTACACAGTTTAGAAAGCCAAGTCCACTGAGACTTAAAGCTGGGAAGAATGTTGGGAGGTTCACAGATCTACTCACCATCATGGTTTTGAGATCACCTCACTGCTCCCCAATTACATTTGGGCATAGAGCCGGCAAATACCAGCTTTATTAGCAGCCAAAAAAAAAAAAAAAAAAAATTAGGCTAGGATTATCTTTCTATTTTTTTTTTGCAGGATTTCAAGAACAGAAATTTCAAGACATCTTCATATAGATACCTGTACTTGGAGTTCTGCTCAAAAATATTATACAGCATACTGCACACTTATCGCTGGTCTATGAATCACAGGATAGGAGAGCAGAGCTTTTCACTATGTATAAGGCTGCATGAACTAGATCTTCAAAAACAAACTAAACAAAAACAAATAAACAAACAAAAACAGACCAAAAGCATTTTTTTTTCAGCATTTGTTGATGGAAGCTTCTTTCTTACAATAAAATTTGAAATGATTCAAGCAAAAGGAATTCTATCATTGCAAACTAGTTCAGCCTAAACAACTGTTCTGCATCTTGACATATACCATATATTTGCTTTAACTATTATTCTTTATTAGATTTCTTGAAAGCAAATCAGAAAATCCTCTTCCATTACTGTTGTAATTAGTTTATACAGATGTAGTGGTCAGTAAATGACCCCTAGGCTATATTTTGAGGCAAGATAATGACAGAGTCTCTGCTGTGGCTGTGAGACCTTTGCTATGTCTGCTGAGCTATTATGAAATGGCTGGCTTCCATCTGGTGAAAATTGTGAACTTGAAATTGTTGGGGAGGATTCTAAATAAATACAAGAGAAGCCTGAATGGATTTGTAAAGTAGCTTTGGAAATATCTTTTATAATGCTCTCAAACTTAAGTAGACAATCTAGCATCCTTAAACTTTTGAGATACTGATATAACTTCATTCAAGACTCTTGTTTACATGGTTGGTTTCAGGAATTTTAAGGGGCAGTACAGTGTGCTATTCTGTCAAGACATTTTCTTACACAGTGCAATTCTTCGCTGGTAAGGTTTCGTGTGATATTACAAATCAGCTTTAATATGATTCTGGAAATATAGCTAGGGTACAAAGCTAATTATTCTCAGTCTATTAATACTGCGATTAATTTGAGTCAATCTGATTTCACACTCTTTCTTATAGCTCCATGTAATCATCCCAGTGTTCTCTGACATTGTTTGAATGGCTATAAAAGGCAAAGCAGACTAAGTCCAAAAGCATCTAACCTCTATTTGACATCAGTCACCACATGTTAACATAAAAGGGTGACAGCCAGAGCAGCAAAGACAATTTGGTAAATGTTATACTTATTAATTCTGTTGTTCAGATTGTAAGATTTTCCCTCTTTACAAATAAAAAAAAAAAAAAAGTAAAAATTAATATGTAGAGAAAAAAAAATCTGAAAAATTCAATCTCCTGGGTCAAGAAAAGTGAAAATATTGTACTAAAGTCAGTTAGCGCAACCTTCTTTAGAAATTGAAAGAATCTTAATATTTTTCATTTAACAATATTTTCATATTGGCAGCTATGTGTTTTGAGCTTACACTTGGGCTGAAAAATGGCCTAATACACTGAAGGAAATTTACTGATACTTAAAATGCTAGTCACTATGCAGCAATTTATGTAACGGAGAGTACAAAGGAAGCATGGGAGTCTATACTACATCTAGTATAGACCAGATATTTATAAGAGGGTGGTCTGAGTACCTCAGCCAGAAGCAATGAGATAATCACAAACACCGTGTAGTTCATTGGACTTGGGAATCAAATGGCAATTATTTTTATGAGACAAGGCTTGCATAAATAGCTTAAAATGCAATAAGAAAGTTTGCACTAAGATTTTATTTCAAGAGTGCAGTTCCTGAAACATGTCATGATAATTAACAAAACATTAAACTCTTCCAGAAGATACAGAAATATTTCCCCAAGATTTCTAAATTAAATTTAGGACTGACCTAACATCTCCATGATTTTAGTAGCCTGTGGAACTTACCATTGTTTTGGCAATATTTGATGAGGTAGAGGAGCTTCTATCAATTCCACATGCTTCTAGAAGTATTAACTGCTTTCTGGAATTTTAATTTAATTAAGAAATACAAATACACTTTAAAACGTTCCAGTTTAAAGACAAAGAATCTGTAGCCTGAAAATGTGATAAACCTGGGTGAAATACATGTACATTGGTGCATGTTTCTTATGACCAAACTGGATCCGAGTTATATGAAAGAACTTGGGCAAGAAATACTCTGTCAAATCTCCGTGTAAAGTGCTATTAGTCTCGGAACACCAGACTGTTTTGGACAAGATTTTGTTTGCTTTTCCTCTCTATTCATAATCGATGTGACAGCTGAAAGAGGCTTTCTAACTTTGAGGTGGCCTTTTCTTGGACTTCCAGCAGGATTTACTTGAAAGTACCCTATGTACTTTTAAATACATAGCGAGGCTTCTGGTGATGGTGTCTCTCCCAGGGCAGCCATTACTTGCAGGCTGGCTGGGCATAAGTTTGCTCGTCAGGAGTAGCGAGCAATTGCCTTTGCATCCTCTTATTTATTTTTTTCTTTCACATAATAAACTGTCTTTATCTTGACCCATGAGTTTTCCTCACTTTTGCCCTTCTGATTCTCTACCCTCACATCTTGGGGTGAGCGAGCAACTGGTGGGTGCTTAGCTGCTGACCCACCCCACCTTCACTATAGCTTCATCTTTCAGCTTAAATTACTCATTAACAGAAAGAAGTCAGGTAAATGACACATTTTTAATAATAGTAACAATTAATAATAAAACAACAAAAACACACAGAGACCAGTTGTTTTGGATGTTTTGAGTGCTTCTGAAATAACATTTTCTGAATGATGGACTTGTGCTGCCACTGCAATGGCCATATATACTTCTCCTCACCCAGAGAGCTATAAAAGAATATTGCAACTTCCAAAATCAGTAACATAACCTTCCTAATCATAAGGTTTGGCTTGAGGGATGCTAGGCAGGTAGATGATGCAAACAGTGATGGTTTCAACATTTCACTCGTAATTGATAACAAGAGTACTCTATTATTCCAAAAACAGCATCCGTAGTCATAATCTCATTGCCGTTGAGCTGTTATTTTGCACTCTGTGCAGTTATTCTATGCATAAGTCTTAAATCACCTTAAGAAACTGATGAAAACTACCCAAAAGCAATCACATGGGAAAATACTTATGGATACTCTAGAGTGTAAATTTTTCTGTGTATCTTCAAATATCATAAAAAGTACACAAAAATCGGCAATATTGCACCTGAGGCTGACTAGCATTACACAGATGATCCAGACTTACAGCTCCTACCATATAAACGTTCTTTGTCTCTTGATAATACGGCTGCATTCATGTTCTCAGTGCTGATGGGGCTGAATTACTGGAATCAGGTGGTGACTGACAAAGAACATTCAAAAAGAATTTGCCTGACATGATATATTTGTTTATTAACTGAAAAATGAGGTTTGCATTTTTCTTTAGGGATATCTTCTACGAAGCTTAAATCTAGAAGCTAGTTTTTTGCAAACAACTTTAGTGCAGATGACTTTATAAAGGTGCCAGTAGGGAAGCCTTTATGCACAGAAACACAACAACACACACGATCCCTAAGGATCACCTGAGTTGCTCTTCACCTTCACTGGGTTACCAGCCAACTGGAGTATTGGAGGGTTGGATGGAGAAACAGCAGACAGAGAGAATGGGTAGATGATAAGATTTATAATGCGTATAGGGAAGGAAATGAGCTAAGAGATGATGATGTATGAACAGAGCAAGATACATTTTTTATACTTGTGTGGATAGTGTTAGCATATACTAACTCGACATAGCAGCAGATGCGCTAAATGTAACTAATTTCTTCTGTAACTTCTGTAGTTCCTCTATGTTCTTATTGTGTCATTTGGCAATTCCTATATATATACAAGCTAAGAAACTGTATATGTAATCACAGCACCTTAGGATTTCATCTATTTTTTAAAGTTCATATTAATTATTATAAAAAAATCACATTATTTGCTGAGTTCATGTAGCCCATAATGTTACAGTGTAAAACAGCAGAATGACCTTCACCTAGCTTCATTTTTCATGAAGTTTCTGTGCAGTACGTAAAATTTACACCTGTGTGGCAGCAGATAATGGTGACCTGACATCTTTCTGAATGACAGAAATATTTTTAGAAATATTAACGCAAAGTTAGCCTAATGCTAAGTCTTGAACTTAAATCTTCACTACCGCAGCTGAATGATTCTAACCTAAATTAAAAATTGGCACTTGTAAAACAGCTGTTGAAATAGGAAGAGATATAGCATGGAGCATGAAATATGAAAAAATATCTAGTAGAAATGTTGAAATAAACTATAAAGACTAAAGTTCTTGCACTGAGAAAGTTAGTGAGAGAAAATATCTAAATGTTTTATTTCAAAGCCATACATTGAAAAACAAGGCTTAATAAAGGGGAGGTATGAAGAATTTTTTTTTTATTTTTATTTTTTAAGTTAATACTATCATACTTAAGACTGGAGTAATTCCTCTAATGTAATTTCTTTCATCAAACATTCGATTTTATGACACAGCAGGTCCTTATTTTCACAGAGTGGTTCAAAAAAGTATATGATATACCATGAAACATGGTATTCCTTGTGCTTCATTATATGCTGCTTTAGGGTTGCTTTCAATATGTAATTTGTATATATAATTGCAACACTTGTCCTACTCTAAGCTAATACTTTCAGAATGCCATACTTACTCCTGGATAGTATGCTAAGATAATAATTATAATAATAAAATTAAAAAATTTAGACAGGAAAATAAATTACAGAATAAACATATATTTAAGAGATCATGTTATGTTTGATAAAAAGGCTCACTTTTTTTTTTTTTTCTTAACCTATGTGGGTATGTTACTTTAAAAAATTATAACCTGTATTAAAAAAAAATAACTTCAGTGTGTCTGGCCTGACATCAATTCTTTAATATCAAAATTGATATGAGTGACAATTTTTTTATACATCTTCTCATTTTTTTAAATGAATTTTAGCATCCCACTCTTCTTTTTAAAATGTAGTTATACATCTACTGGATCAGCTGCACAGACTGGACTATTGGAAAAAATACATTACTAGCATTAGCATCATCTGCATATCATTGCCCATACACATTATATATACACGCACTGCATCAGCAACACAGCAGAAAGCTTGCCTTTCCTGAGTTCCATTATTCAAAATCCTCTTAGGAAAACAATAATAAATAAATAGATAAAATAAAATGGCAAAACAGCTACTAATGTCGATCAAACCAAGATATTTCTCCCAACTTTCAGTTTTGTATCATGGTTATTTCAAGTAAAATAAAACCACTAATTTGAGACTATGCTCTTGCAACTCTACGCCTCAGGTAACAGTCATGCATGTGCAGTTTTCCTTCTATTCAAGGACCTGTGCTGTGTTTTATACATCCCCTCCTCCCAAGCTACCACCCTACAACTCAGTGAAAAGGACTCATTTCTAATGTAGATCTTAGGGTTGGTTATAAGAGTAAAGAGGCATGTCAGTAATTCAGAAATGTTTAAGAGCACCTGTAAGACAGCTCAGGATATCACAATTGCTATCTTGCTAACCCTTCAACACTCACTATACAACAACAGGAAACTTTTATTTAGTTTAACATTTCTTATTTCAAGACAGCTTTGCTTTTTCCACTAGATATCCTAAATTTTAATATAAAAGACATCAGATTAAAAGTATCAAGTATTGCTGGTAGAGGAAAATTTGTCCACAGAATCCTGATAAGGTCAGAATGATATGGCTCTCTTATTTACAACTACCAGTCTGTTGCCTGCAGACATTTCCTAATGAAACTCCAAGCTACCAGTAAAAATTTTCAAGCTGTCAAAAAGTGCAAGTGAAACAGTAATAATACATAAATGTGGTTAATCTACACCATGCACGAAGCACAAGCACTGCCATAGAAAAACTAGCAAATATTTATTTAAGTACAAAACCTGGGTAATAATGGTTCTGCATACTAGACAAGTATACTCTTTCAGAAAGTTAGAAATTCTTATCTAAGAGATACTTTGTCCACACGATGCCAAATATAAAATTTTAATAGCTCAAAATTTCAGCTCAAAACCAATTCAGATTGTTAGAATGGTTCCTTGTTTTACCGATCTATGAAATATTTTATATTCCTAAATGTGTTTCCTATTCAAAATGATTTAGTAAACAATTTATTTAAAGCTATTTCACCTGTGTACAACTTACAAATTCTTTGTTGCAGCTACCTATTTAAGTATTTAGTCCTCATGAATTGCTGTGTGGGCATTTATACCATTCAGCAGTTTGTTACTGTATTCTGAAAAGAGGAATCACAAACTGATGAAGGGCAAAAACAAGTGAAATGCCTCAGAACACTGTCAACTTCAAATCAATTCAAGTTCAAGCTATTTAACCTCTGTAAAATCTCTTTTCCAAAATGGACAGCTGAAAACTAATATGTCCCAGCCATGGATTATTTCTGGTTTTTGTCCAGTATGTTGTCTTCTATATCGAATAGACATGGTGACCAAGGATGCAAATATTGCTAATATCCGTACTTTAATACACATTTGACAGTGGAAATAAAAAACAACTTCTGGATACAAGAGTGGCTCAATAAAGTTCAATCTAAGCTAGAATGCAAGTTGGATTCAAGGACATTGCTGCAAGATTGCATTTAACATTTTTACTGCTCATAGTTTTCACTTTTTTGCTCCTAAAACATTAATTTCAAATACAAAAAAATAAACCCTTTAGTGGTTTACACAGTAACCTCAATAAAGCTAAAATCTAAACTGTTTATCTGGTTATCTTGTTAAAAACATAGATGGAAACAGATTTAAAATATTCATTTCATTCCTATTAAAATACATTTAGATGTTCAGCTGAGCTCACACAAGCCAGAGGTAAAAATGTTGAGTTTGAAACCACCCCTATTTACATGAAACATACTGCATGGGCTGCCAAGGCAAGAGCAAGGGACATCTGGATTTGTGCTCTCAGAATTCAAAAGCTAATTACATAACAAAGTGCTTTTATAAAAGAGAATGACACCTTTTAATGGCACCTTTCATTTTTCAGCTTTTGCTATTATAATGACAATAAATTTTGACTACAATTAACTTGCAGCTTTGTCTATTAGTCAAATAACAGCACTAGAACAAAGCTTTGAAATTCTTGTAAGAGAACATGCAGGCATTTTCAAACTTGTAGTTAAAGAAATTTCACTACTTCCATTTCAGCTTCATTCCCAACCTGGGATTCATGAATTATTTCCTAGACAAGGTCTTACTAATCATTACTTACTTGCAAAAAAATTGAATCACAACCTCAGCTGTGTAAACTGGTATAGATCTGTTTTCTTCGATAAAGGTATACAGACCTTAGCATCAGTACAATTGCCCAGTGTTAAAACTGTTTTGGAGTTAACTCCTGCATATTATACTAGTATAGTAAAAAATATTGTCAGGATTAAGATACAGGTAAGTGTTGTTAGGCTCTGAAGAAATAAATAAAAAATGTATGCTTACAGCAAATCACATGTAGCTTGAACCACAGATGAAAAAATAACATCAGAAGCTGAAAAAAAAAGACTAATGACAATCATAAGGTGTAACAGTTGCACAGAGCACAAGCTATTCAAAGTGAATCATATTTACTCACAGATATCATATTCTCACAGATATCTGTGAGATGGGATGCAGAATTATGAACAATGCTACGTGAATTGCAAAGAAACAATCTATTCAAGATGTATACAGCTGGCTACAGAAGGAATGCTGAGTCCATGCTCTGAACACAACTAGGTCATATAGCAAGCTGGCTCTTGGGGAAAATGTCAGGAGTCCCTAAGGATGTTCAGTTTCACGTTATGTATTGTTCCCTTCTGCCAAGCGGAACCGAATACTCACATGAGATTTATGACAGGGCACGCTCTGGCCGAGTTTTCTGCTCACCATAGTTAAAGAAAGAGGTCAGATCGCTTGGATAAAGTAATTCTCAACAGGGAAAGAGTAAGAGAAGTGTATAGATACATACACAATTTTAACATTGATTTTTACACATGCACTTATATATTTTTTTAAAATATTTACATAGATATGTAACTGTTCACATATATGTGTGTATACATATAGGAAATAATCAGTGGACTATTTTAGTCAAAGGCAGGGTTAATGAATATGATCCTTGAAATACTGACCTAAGGGTTAAAACAGGGGTTACTTCGCAGTGTGATTTCGTAATGGGTGAAGGTAAAGGCTTGGAAAACCACCAGAGATTTCAGCTAGCACACACTATATTTTTTAAAACCAGTATGAGAAAGAAAAGTTTGCCAGGAAGTCTGGAGCTGTAATGCTGGTATCTAAAAATGAGCTAGTTGTGAGTGACGCGAGGCAGTGGAGGAGGAAGGGGAAACAGGAGTTATTTGAGCCCTGAAGTATTTGAAAATACAGTTTTTATTGTTAGCCCTTATTGTCAATTGGTTCCAGGGCTGATAACTGTGAGATGAAGTTTTCAGTAAATTCCTCTAGCACATTTTGAGGGAAAGAACTAAATAGCTCTGTCTAAACCTTCACTAAAGCTGTGCTAGGTTAAACAGTTTGGGACCTCTATTTTTGCAGCGCAGGCATACCCCTAGGTGTTTGAGAGCAACGACCAGATGGTTTGAAGCAGAGATTTATTAAGTGTCTAAGATCTAAATTAATTTTAGGTTGAGATTAGAGTCTAACAAGGTAATTTGGGATTGTCCTTTTGGCAGGTGTTCATTGCTAGTACTTTTCCCACAGAAACCAGTTCCTTAATAACCTGGAGTTACAAATGGAGGAAAGGGAAGGCTCTGAAGAAAGCTGGGAATAATTTGTGGGTTTTCTGCCAGCTGATAGTGAAGAAGACTCCCTTTGGTAGTATCCTCTGAAGTTTTACATGAGAGGGAAATGTTTACAAGCTATGTCACAATATTTTAGCTTATACACCATACACAAGCAACATATAAGACTCTGGAGCCCCATTAATAAGCCGAGGCAGGATGGGAGGTGAGACAGTACTCTCCCTAAAACTGCAATGATCAGAAAAAGAATGGGTGACTTGCATTGTTTTTATAACCCAATATAATTCCAAAATGAATTAAAGTTTCCAGATAGTTAAATCCACATGAACCGCCTTTGTTTTAATTTCATGGTATGATAAAGAAATGTCTTCCATAGCACAGCATCAATTTCACAGAAAGCATTACAAAAAGGGTCCAGTTTGCTGGCTTTATGTCCTGGGCTGTGAGAAATGAAAGCAGATTGCATTTTTTCCCCAAGCTGTTAATTACCAGAAGTTTCTCCTCTCAGCAAACCAGAAGCTTTAGTAAAAAAGATTGCTGGAAAATATACTTATGGGATTATGGTTCCATGTAAAACATACATACACATACTTTTTTAGACATATTTTAGTGTAGGCAATTAACTAATTAGTGTAACTAAACCTATCAGCATGTTTCTTTCATACAAGTAAGGCTATCATTAGGACAGCTTAAAATTAACACAACTGGAAAGAGAGTAAATTGCAGATGTTTAGAATTCAGTTTCCTCCCAATCAGAAATATGCCTCTAAAAAAAAAAAAAAAAAAAAAAACAAACCCACAAGCAAAACACTTTTCTAGTATTTGCAGCATCTCGGGCTTATTTTAAAAGCAAAACTGATGTAACATACGACAAAATATGTACACAAGGAGAAAAGGCAAATGGTTGGGTTAAAGTAAATTCAAAAGCTGATGTCTCATTGCATTATTTATTTCAGTTAGAAAGAATAAGTGGGAGGACTAAGAAAACAGAAGTTTAAGCTTAACATACTACATGTTAAACACTAAGCTTAATGTATTACTAGCACTGGCAGTTTCTCCTTTCAGTCACTACAGGCATATTCAAAGGTCTGGGGTTAGAATAAGATTCTGCTACCAATTAACATACATGTCACTATATAGTTTTATTGATAACAGAGGATGTCAAAGACATTTATTCTGTCATATACAGTGGAGCTGAGGAATCCTCAGCAGCAAACAATTCAGAAACCACATATAGGATAAAAACTACCTGCTACCCTCAGATCTTCTATTCGTGTCTTAGATTAGGGAGCACTAGAGTTAGCCGACTGGCTTTTTGGCTAGTTGACTGGCACTAAGATCATTTGAGGCTTTTCAAAATAGTGAAGCAGTACAAGGCAACAATGTTTTGAATTGCTTTGGTAATATAGTGAGAATACTGTAACAAACTTTGCTATCATCTCCAAGGTACATGAATGAGGAAGCACACCAGTGTAACTGAAGATGTGACTTACTATCTTGATCCCCTGTCTCTGTTCCATTTACAGTTTTCCCAGTTTATAAAACAATGAAAGAAGGAAAAAATCCTTATATCTTATGCACAATTCAAAGAAATAATACTTAAAAAGGACAGAACTGCTACTGATTTAAATTGCTGCAGAGAATTTCTGAGCAATGGAAGTGACGGAGCTAATTCCCAAGGCAATCTGTAAATTCTTGGGTGACTGATAAAAGATTGATGAATATGTTTGCATAAAACCATCAGAGTTGTGGCTTTCTGTCATGCATAAAAACCTAAACATGTTTGTCATTTAGGTTTTGCAATATTTTTTTTTATCTTCACTTTAATTTCATTTGGCAATTTCACTGCTGTCACCTTTATTAACGTTAGCTGTTGCTCTTCCTTGAAAGTATGCATTTCTATTCATCTTGCAATGTCACCTGAAAAACGGCATTGCTTTTCTGGGGAGCGGGGCGGGACTCCTTGTTTATTTTTAAGCTTTATGCTGAAAATATGAACTAAAATTAAATCACTGATCAAGAGTATTTGTTTCATGTATTCTTAATTGTTTTTCACTATGACATCTGTCATAACCTTCTCTCTAAGGACACTGAAGGGCACAAAGTGAAATGCTGCAAATGTACTTACAATGCAAGTGTTTTAAAATTTTTGTAACAGAAAAGTGAATTATACTTTCAAAAGGGTTAGACAACTATTACATATGGAGTATAAAGTCTTTTAAAAATGCTATTGATTCTTTTTAATTAAATCAAGTTAGATTGATTACGTGAAACTGAAGAAAACACAAACCCCTCTATTTTCACATAAACATTTTGCATTTGGTAAACAAAACCGTGTTTGCATCCCTTGTGTTCAGATCATGTCGTAGGAACATTGTCTAATACAAGTATACACTACTTATTTACCACAGCTTAAGCATTACCTACGGACCTGCTAGATACAGGGATATCAAAAACAGTAAAATACAGGGATATGATGTAATTTTATTATCCCAGATAAACTAAACGTAAGATATATGCAAATCAATCAGGTTTACAATTAATTGTTAGACTACTGGGAGTATTATCTAGTGAAGTTGGCAATAAAATTTATATTTAAAAAGAGATTTTTAAATATGCATTTACCCAATAGATACGTTTTGCAGCAAAGCAGTTTCTCCACTTTAAATTGTGATCCTTCTTTAAATATTGTATTTTCTAAAATGATAGTAACGCTGCAATGCTTTTATATGACATGGATTATTGCACAAAAGATTTAGCTTTTGACGTCATACAAAATGCACAATCCCATTTCTACTTCCAGTTTTTTAGTGACCATGATTTTTACATTATCCGGAGAACCAACTCCTACAGGATCTGACATGGAGTGCATTTATCAAAAAAAGTGTGTGGAACTCGTTCAGAATATGAGTCACACTTCCACGCGAAGTGAATTGTGGGTTAATATTACTTCCAAATACTACAAAGACTACAAGACAAGCTGACTTTCAAAAGAGTATTAGCATAAAGCCAACCCAGTAAAGATATGTTTAGCATCCTGTAGTAAATCCTTAAGATATAACTTTTCAGGTGAAAGCTGTTAGATAAGATTAGTATTTCAAGAAAGCTGAAACATGAATTGCATACCTATAAATGTTTACACCTGGATTTTCTTTGTTAACCCTTCATGTCATGAATGTTTTCCAGAGAACCATGTAAAGTGTACCTGCTGGATTACCCTGAATGGTTCTTTTAAACATTCATATGCATATACCTTTCATTACAGCAAAATAAGGGGTTCCCAGTTTCTGTACAGTGCTCTGCTTCTTTTTATGGTTTTCCCCTTTATTTTCATTCTGTTTGTTTTGTCCACACATACACAACAAAGTTCTCAAAACATCTGTAGTACTGCAGAGATGAATGAACATACCATCTGCATCTGATGTCAGCAAACCCAGATTCATCCAAATCTCTTCAATACTTGTTTTTCATGGAAATTCCTAGATTTCTTGGAAATCTATTAGCATAGATTTTTGATCTAAATCAATGATGAAACAGCATATTGCTTTATTCTGCCAAACCCAAAAGCACTGCCTGTTGAGGTCACCATTGCCAGAATGCAGCAATGAGGTTGGGCTCTTCTGTAAGAGAAGATGAGCTGCGAGCAGAGCAGTGGCAAAGCAAATCTTCTTAGCTCTGCATACAAAGTTCAGTACACAGCTAGGATAGAGCTACTTTACCCAGCTTTGGGAAGGACAGAAGACTGGAGAATTGGATGGAATTTAAAGTGTTGAGAAGAGACTGCTGACGTGGTGAAGGTTAGAGGTGCGACAGCAGACTGTGGACAATGATTGAGACTAAATTCTCTCCTCCCAGCTTGCTCCCACTTCGACTTCTCGATTACAGTTACCGTCAGCTCTATTACGGATACAGGTGAAAGGGTGGTGAATAGGCAATCAATTACATATGTCACACTTCCACTTCAAAGCTGAAGAACCATCGAGACTCAGAGAAAATTCATAAAATCTTCCCAGTGTAGTAGATTTAGTGATTTCTTACAGAGGACAGAAAACCTATTTGCTCCAAAAGCCCTTCCAAAGAACCCAATTTAGAAGAAGAATGTCAAACAAATGCAAGGATACTGAAAGCTCTGAGGGAAAATACAGAAAATCTGCTTTTTTCCACCACCTAAGACAAGGACAGCTAATGGAGGATCTAACGTGGCAGAAGGAATTTTACTTTTCTGAATGCTCAGAAAAAAGAGAATAAGCTAGAGAACAGGAACTGTGTTCTTAGAGTTTGGGGATGATTCCTGTTGATTTTGTGTTGTTGTTTTTTTTTTTTGTTTTTATTATTGTTGTTTTTTATTTACATGGAAATAATTAGAGAAGATTAGAATTTAAAATTAGAATTTGAAAACACTAAGACAAAGATCTATTAAATGTAACTGAAGACAAACAATGTTGTGAGTCATATTATCTACTGTTAATTGAAATAGTGCAGTGGTTTAGATAATGTGTCTAGCTTGTAAGTATACGGAGAAATCACAATGGTAAAAATATGACAGGAAAGCACATGTTTTTGGGGCAGAGAAAAGTTCTTTTAACAAAAGAAAAGCTATTATAATTTCAAGAAACAGTTACTGAGATTGAATAGTACAGGATAATAAGTACAGGCAGAAAAGAATGTCGTTTCTGATGTTAGGTCTCTATCCTTAAGCAGTTGAAAGTAGTTGCATCCTCAAAAGTATGTGACAGTAACATGTTTATAGCAGTTAATGAGTTCGAAGGTCATGGTCCTGATTCTTGTTCTGTGGGTAACAATATGATCAAAATTATTGTTTCGGTAAATGCAGACCTAAACACTGTGTACATAAACTTATATTCTTTTTCAGACCAAATTAATTATCTGCTCCTACATAAAATTGGTTTGATATTGAAGGAATTTATCATTTCACAAAGGAAAATGCACTTGAAAATGTACCTTGGTACATTTTATCTAAATATCTCAATGTACTTTACAAATGTCTTATTTGGCTTCACAGCACTCCTAAGAGGCAGACATTCTCACTGTAATCTTCATCTGTAGTAAGCTGTGACACAGGGAAATTATGACTTGTTCTTAGCATGCTATTGACCAAGGAAATGCCAGGAATAAGACTGAAAACTTCAGACATCTTGTCTTCTAATATTAAACTGTAATGTTTCCTTTCTGGTGTCCCTGCACTGAAACCTGATGTTTATGATTGGGATGAAAGCAAAAGAACAGAAGAAGGGAAGAAAGAAAAAAAAAAAAAAAAGACAAGCCTACATAGGTTATTTTAAGTGTTTTTTCTATTTCTTCTCACTTTTATAACTGTCTTTGTAATCCAAAGAGACATTAAAGAGTTCCCTTTCATAATCTAAGGGCAACAAGGAATTTAATGCAATAGTAGTTTTTGGTGGCATGATGGCTAACTAGAGATAGCTGTAAGATCTATCACAAAATTTCTGATTAGTCACGCCAAAATGTATGACTGACACATGTAGTAACAGCAGCATGAGATAGCAGTGCTCTTAAGCATTTTTAATGAGACAAAATCTGCACCATTTTTAAGAAACAGGGCTTGGGAAGAAGAGAGTTGCAGGCCTGCAGAAGGGCACCTACTGATTCTGACTGGGTGTGTTTCCCTTTCCCTGCCATGAAGCACTGCTGTCATGGTGACTTTTGTTACAGACTGTCAGCAGAAAGCCCATGGTGATCACAGCTCCCAGGACATGCTGCCAGGAAGAAAAGAATGGCAGTAAGACACAGAAATTCCCTGTGTATTTAGGGAAGCTTCAGTATTCCGCAAGTGTATGTATTCCCTCAGGGTATTAGTTTCAGATGTGTTCCCATCTCACTTTCCAGACAATTTTACCCCTAACCTCTGATCCCTGGGATATTGCTGTCCTCAACCTTGTTTTTAACAAAATAAAAATGAAAGTAAAATGCAAATTCAGGTGTTTTTTTCCAACATGCAGAACGGGCAATGCCAAACACAGTGATAACAGAAGATCACACTTCACAGCACATATTTGAGGATAATGTATGTCTCCATTCCAATATTTGACCAACCTGCTGTATTCTGACTCAAACATTCAAAGATTATTTTTCACTAAGTTTCCCATTTCTGGTTACACTTCTTATAAGAGATTAGCTGTGGTAGCCAAATCTTTCAGGGACTCCTTGTTTCCTTCAAACCTGAGGCACTTTGATTCATGCAGTGTCCTCCAGACTTACTCCTTCTTTATGCATCCAGAGGGAGTTTGGGCACTGTGCACGTGCCCGTGGACGACAGCCTTCTTTCTGGGGGCAGACCAGGTGCCATTTGCTCCTAACGACTCCCTGGCTCTGGGAACAGCAGCATTTCCTTCTGTGTGCCTTTCAGTATGAAGCATAGCTACTCACTGAGCCACAGTGTCCATAAACTTGTAAATGAAGTTGATATGAAACACTGAATATAATTTTATAAATTGAATGGATTTTATGAATGAAGCTTGTTACTGACTTTTTGTAAGACAGCTTTGAGCTGAAAATCTATTTGTGCTGGAAACTATCCAAAACCTACTTTTAAGAGACAGCTCAATAGCCAATATAATCAGATGAATCTTGTTATAAACTTCTGTCATATGAGAAGATTTGAACATCAGGGACAGAACTTTACCTGTATTTTTAATTTCAGCTATCATATTTTCTAAATATATATTCTGAAAAAATTGATTTATTTCAATATTCTTTTGACTCTTGGTTAGTGAAATTCAGGAAAACTTAAAAAGCAACACAAGATTTGCACTCATCAATACAGGTCAGACTGCATTACAAACTGCTTTGGGAAAACTTTTGGATACTTTGAAAGGCTTTTTATCATGCACCATAGAAGATCTAGTGAGCTGAAACCTGACTATAAGATATCTCATAAGGGACTGAAATACAAGAGCAGAACTGCATGCTTCTTAAAGGTTCTTAAATAATTCTTTTTTTTTTTTCTTCAATTTGTGTGAGATACTCTATCAGAATGTTTTATATACAAAAATATCTTTTTTTTTTTCCTAGTGTTGACTGGGCCAAATCCAGAAAGAGAATTTAAGTTATTTAATTGCCGTTATACAAAAAATGGTATACATAAAATATTTTACCTGTCTGTAAATAGCAGAATCTGTCACTAAAGAGAAGTTGGATCATATTATCATAGTACCATATACTAGATACAAATATAAATTAACATAAGAATGATAAAAATTAATCTAATTGTGCTAAGAAAGTCATAAAAATGCTGAAAAGCTTTTTAAATACTAATAAATGTGCATGTTTCTCCTGATATAATTAATTGCAAAGCTAAAACGTATATGCAAAACACTTAGAATATGTCTGAGCTATTTACTTTTCATGCTCTAGTATTGCATCTCAAGCATTAAATGCAATTCCAGAGACATTTTCTATAGCTTGTCTTAAACAAAATCACATTTATATTTAGTAGCACTTCAGTCTAACAGACTTCGATAAGTGAATGAGCATGATTCCACAAACTGCTTTGTCACTGACACGTTCCTTGGTATCCCAAGACAATACAGAGATGCGCAAAACTAAACTGGTGAACAAGAAGCATGCGAGAAGCATGAAGGAAACCACACACTCATGAATGCTTTTTACCTGCTGCAAATGTTATCGGTAGGTTCAGATGCCTGACTGGATACGAGTGATGGGCCCTGAATCAATACAGTGCCATATGCTTTACAAAGAGATTGCAATTACTGACTCGGAAAGCACTCTCACAAAATTTCAGGATTAGGTCAATATACTAAATGCCTCTGTTTAGGTCCATGTGGTACTAGCTCAAATGAAGAAATATATTTTACACTTCTCCTTCAGACAAGTTACTTAGTATATGCAGAGATTATTATAATAAAAAGATGCACAAATGGAGAAAGTGTGACAGTGCACACCAAAACCCCTCTTCTATATATATATTTATTTAAATTCAAAACGTTTTCAATGAAGCAAATGTCTTTCTTACGTTAGATTTCAGTGCCTCTTTTTTATATCTAGGCGAACTTTTATAATGTATTTATTTGTTTGATGAGTGGCAGCTAATTGTGCATAAACATTCTGCAAATTTACAGTATACATATAAACAAGGATATATGTATGTACATATCTACATGTAAAATCTACATATAAAAATATGTAACTGATACAAATGCATGTACTTTGAAAAGAAATGTAGTGCCTGTAACAGTAATTCCAAAACAAACAAACAAACAACAACAAAATGGGGGTATATGGTATTTTGAATGGAAAACTGCACAGTGACTAAAATAATTTTTCCATTGACATAGGCTTAAATATTCTCTATATTGTTAAGAACAATTTTTCCCTCTCACTTTTTAAGATGCTATTTTTTCCTAGTTGCTAACAGAGAAGGCTGTTTCCATATGAAGGGAGTACAAAATTCAGCACTTTTTTTAGGGTGGAATTCAGCCACTTTCCAAAGGGTCTCTCTGCCAGTTTGCCTTGTGTCATAGCCCTAGTCAGGGATGCTCTGCCAGCTTTACCAGCTGAGAATCGGCATCAAATTTAGATATGTGCTTCCTCCAAAGGAAAAAAAATAAAGGTTCAAAACTGTGCCATTCCCTATTGAGCTATCCTGAATGAATAGTGCCACCTGCTGAAGCCCCAACTCAATGAATACTTAACAGTAAACATAAGTTTTGATGCAGTTACCCTGAATGCTTTACTGATTTAAGGCTAGAATTGCAATTCTCTTTCCCAGAAGCACTTTCATGTTCAAAAGGAGCTTCCCTTCCAAGCTACAGCTCACTGCTCCCTCTTAGCTTCACAGCACTGTAACTGCCTCACAGACCCTTTGTGAAAAAAAAAAAAAATCCAACCTATTACCTGCTATGTATTTCCCTCTGCAAGTATCTGCAGATATCTGCAAACCGTATATGACTAAATCAGTAATATACAACTTCAGCTGTCATAAACCATTCAGATATAAGATATAGAAAAAGAAAAATATTAATTGCCATTTCAGCAAGATAGTCTGAGTAACGATTAACAGGCATTTGAAAACAGTATCAATCTCTAATGCACTTTTAAAATGCTGGGGTTTTTTTGTCTATTAAACTCATTTTTGTACCGACACTTTTAAAACAAATTAGACAGGAGGATGCTATTTTGGGGAAGAACAGATTCCCATACTACCCAGTTTAATTGCACTCTTTGGCCATTCACACATGCCCGTGGTAATTTGCAATTGGTTTGGGTCATTTTGGAGGAACGGATGGACATTTTGAAGATGAAACAGCAACTCCCTTGACCTCCTTTCAGCATGCTGCCAAGTGAAGGCTCTACTTGGTGAAAATGACACTTCTGTCATCATTTCCTTGCTGACTCACTTTGAATCCTAGCTATTCAAAAAGCAGAAGTTGTTCTGTGGAAATTATTCATGAGGGACGTTTGGGTTTGATGGAGGGCCATATAACAGATAAATATACAAAAGATAGCTTCCCTCGTTTGTAGCCACAAAACTGTGTGCAAATTGAAATTTGACTGCATCTCTAAATAGTCATCAAGAAGGCATTAGATACTTAACATCTTCCTGCATAGGTATTTCACAGAAAATATATTTCACAGAAAAGTCAGAACTATGTTTAAAAACAGCTCCACTGACAGAATGTTCAGGAAGAATAAATATAGGTTAAAAATTTGAAATGTCTTGCTAAATTGACTTCTCTCACTTGATCTTTAGAACTCATAAGAAATACAAAATGCCATCATCAAGTCTATTCATGGTATTGAAGTTCAGAAAATTCATAGATAAACATGAGGTTTTGACAGGGCAGCAACCATTGCCCTAGTGAAATTTCATATAAGGATATTAATTTAGCTTGCTTCCAGTCTGAATATATGTGGACCTACCAGGACAATGTTGGTGCTAAAGAGCAGAAAACTACATGCGTCAATCAAAGCAATGAAGTGAAAGAGATTTCAGCAAGGCTTTGAAATGTGAAGGTCTTAACTGCAGGATTTATTGTAAAATTTCTCAGAACAAGACCGACCAGACCTGCAAAAAGACCCATAAATGTAAATATGGCATGGAGCTTCTGAGGAATTACTGAATCAGGAATCCAGTGTTCTCTGTAATTCTTGCCCTGCAATTAACTTGATGGAATACTTTGTAGACTGCAGAGTAAGACAGTTGATTTAAAAAAAAAAAAAAAAGTAAATTTCAGAATAGCAGTATTTTTCAAGAATGCATTACCCATGAAACAATTGGAAAAAAAAAAAATCTGCATGTTATTAAGACAAAGTAGAGCTCTGGAGTTATAGGTAGCACTGTAATCCCAAGCAATTAATAATAGCAGGAAACCTCCTAGTTCCAGCAGCAGTATTACAAACTCTATGAAGAAAAGGCAACATTTCAATCAATGGAGCTGTAAGTAACAAGAAGTCATGTAGTTCTACTTGTGAGACATAGAATGAAAGGATAAAAACAAGAAACAATGGATGGATGGATGGATGGATGGATGGAGATAACCATGTAAAAACATTTCCTCGATCATAAATTTTCTTTAAAAAGTTTAGCTTTATATATTACTGCTAGACATCTTGTAACAGTTCTTCTCTAAAAGCGTAAGGTAAAGATCATAAAAATAACGTATTTTTCCCTGAAAAAATGTCTGCCCTCTGGCTTGTCAGCTACAGCTCTCTTGATGCTAGCTAAATGATGATTTAAAAATAGAAGACATTTTCTATAAAAGTTTGCATGTCACATGTTTATGTGCATTCTTTTCCATTCCTGTGGCATATTTTTATTAACACAGTGTTTACAGCATCGTTAAAAATATCTGCTGAGAAATATTATGTTTAAACAAGAAACAATTAATTTCCCCTCCAACCAGAACTCCCCTTGACAACCTTAAAAACGTTTGTAATCAGTATATCATACATTTCAAATAAGAAAATATGAGTAAATCAAATTTACAACAACAAATAAGGACAAATAATATTTTCATAAATGTGTTATTGTAAAAACAATCTCACTGAGAGCATTCATGAAAATGAGCAAAACCTTATTCATGGAGAAATATTTGCATAGTACTAATGAGGTAATTTTTTGCCTTTTTTGCATGACTTTGTACTTCTGTGACTTACTATTACGTCTGAAGTGATTGTGGAAAAAAGTCAGCAGCCGGTTTATATTTTTGACTAACATGTTTACTGTGTTGTTGGTTTGTACAGAGCATTTAGAAGAGCAGAGTCCAATAGATCTAGCTAAGAGAAGATGTGAAACTCTATGAGAACATCTGCTCTCCTGTATCGTTATTGTCAAAGCATGTACCCTTATTGAATGTTAGACTGTTATTGAAAATCAAAGACTGTATTGAAATTGACTGAATTGTTAGACTGTATTGAAAATCAAAATCATTTTTTTGGTCTTGACAATTAGTGTATGTTGAGCAAATGGCCTGGAAATGATACATAATTATGCAGCTCCACAAGGACTTGCAAAAAAGGTTGAATTTAGACTACAATGGCATGCTAAACCCATACGAGTTGAACACAACCCATTTTTGTGGTTCTTGCAACTTGCAATGTTAATTCTGTGCTTTGTTAAATATTTACTACATAGCAAGTATTTACTACATAGCAAGGCATGCAATTACTGGAAAGAAAGCCGTATGCTTAAGAAAATACAAACCACATTAAACAAAGCAAAAAGACAAAGTGCTCAGTGCACATCGGTCATCGACATTTCTATGAAATATAAGTACCTATAGCCCAACGGTGTCTCCTCCAAGAAACACTGTCTAAGTTGCACAAGTTCAGGTGCTTCTGAGAATGAGCTCTGCAGTATCTGGATCTGGTTTCACAGTGTGCAGTGTCACAAACAAGCCATCTATAGATTGTTAAGTATATTACTACTGTACACAACATGTTTTGTAGGCAAAGACAGAAAATATGAACTGATGTATGATATGAATCATATATCATTAGAAGATAATTGATTGAACTACTTGCACTGGAGAAAAAAAAATCACGAGAGAAATTTAGGAATCTGAAAAATGACTTCATAAAAGTATTATTAGGTGATATGATGGACATTGGCAAGATATAATTATCAGTCTCAATAATAAAGTTTGACATACTGGTAAAAATTGCTGATTCATATTTCAATTCAAAACTAATGGATCTGCTTAAGCAGCCTGATAATGTCTGTGTAGAACAGAATGGATATGAGGATGATAAGAATCATCCTGGTGCGTTTAATGTATTTGAAATTTCATTATCAGGCATACAAAAATAGCTTATACACAATCAAGACATATTCTAATTAATTCTGTTCACAAACAGAATATTTCTGGACATCGATCACCTAAAGGCAATTACCATTTTCTTACATCCAATGAATGTATCTCATGTATCTCCAACTTCTTTTTGGTAACTATTTTCTTCAAGTTTTAAAATGCATTATATTATTCCATCGACAATTTCAAATGTCTCTTGAGCATCTTAATTTTTGTCTCTTAAGTCTTACATCACCCCTTTCCAATTTCATAAAATCTCCAGTTACCCTTTACAGTATGAATATCAGTGGGATAATGCAGTTGCCATGGTTCCTGTGCAAAGTATGGAGTCTGCCCCTGACTCCACTGTTCAGGCAAATGGCAGAGGTTGCTGCATCTCTCTTCCACACTCCAACAAAATTATACTAACAGCCCACTGTATTATGTACAGCAACACAAAAGTAAGTGCATTTTTACTGTTAGTAACATCCAAATAATATTGGAAGTGGTTGTCTCAGCTACATGCCTGAAGACAAAGTGTACAAGACAAGTGGCAGCTGAAGGTATAAAACTAGAAAAAGTGGATGGCTTTGGAAAGGTTCGAAGAAACTGCTTGACATGCATTTTGGAAAAAGCATGTCAAGCACAGGGAGAATCTGTGCTCTCTACAAACAGAGGAAACCATTCTTCTTCTTCAAAGACTTGAATGTAATTTCAGAAAAAATTGGGATTTAGAGAATGAGAGCACAGGTATCAGGAGTGGGGTTGTGTAGCTTCAAAGGTTAAGTATAAGATCAGAAATAAAAGCAAAAAATGGATTTATGGGAAGAACTTCAAACTCAAAAAAGCGTTTTCCAACTCAAATCTGCACTACAGGTGACAGATTCAAAGTACGTTTGTACTTTCAACATATAAACTGCATCATTTTAATTGCAGTGACATAAAGGCATTTCAACTACTTTAAAAGCAAAGTAGAAGAGGAATCTTAATATGAATTTCAGCAAGACAACAAGTGATTCTTAAGCAAAATATGTAAATTTGTTTCTTGCCTTAGTTTTCAGCCTAGATCTCATCACCTGTATAAAAATATAATTACATAGACAATATAATTGCTTAGATTACTTTGAGTTCTGTAATCACGTCTAGCTATATACTTTTTTTCACTAAATATGAAAGAAATATCATTATTCTATGCACAAATGTAGTCTGACAAAAGTTTGTCAGAAACCTGTTTACCTGCACCATTTTCAATTGCCAGTAGCACTTTGACACCAATTATGTATTACTTAGATCACTATTTTTAGAACAGTCTCTCCTGTTGACATGTAGTCTTTTATTTCTCAAGATATGACACACCTAAGAGTATGCTGGTATGTACATCATTAACGCATTTGTCTCACAAGCATTTGTGTTGATCCTGCATGGATCACATTGCAACACGAATGTATTTACTCTGGAATCACATAATGTACTTCTGTAAAATTGGTTTTAGCATTCTCTTGGAATCTAGATAAGATCTACACAGCAGATTTTTCTGAATCTGGTTGTATTTCTTAACAGACAGCAAAAAAGATAACAGAGTAACTTTAACATGTTCTTTAGCAATAAATTAAAACTATCATTTTCAGTGGTACAACCACTCTCTTTCCAAGTCTCCTCTACAAAACAGAATTTAATAAGAATAGTTATACTCCTGTACATTAAAAATGTTATTATATTACTGTGTGTGTTCTTTTAGAGCTGATGGGAAGACCTAATTTATTTACCAAATACTTGTGCTTGCAGCCCTGTGGGAGTTACAGGTTCTTCATTTTATTATGCATAATTTCTCACAGTGTAACATCAAGGCTAAAATAAGCTGTTGGGCCTGAACTGAAATCAAATTAATTTTTGTAAAATCACAAATATAGTACCTGATTTAAGAACAGTCTGCTTTCTTTCGTTCATTGTGAATTTCTATCTGCTCCCAGGGTAGGCACTTCCACTCCTGTGTCCAAGAGGTTGATCAAGATTTGTTCAGGGTTAATTTACAGCCTAATCAGATTATTGACCACATGAACCCATGGATACAAGCTGTCATTAAACCAAAACAACAAAAAAAGAAACATTATAGGAGTATGCATCTGGGAGGTCACAAGGGAAAGTAAGATCAATGCTTTCAGATTTCTTTTTCAAAACTGCACTTAGAAGACAGCCAGATCCAGAAATGCCTCAAAGCTGATCTCTATTGTCATGCCCCACGCAGTCAGCATTCAATATATTAGCATATGCAAGGATACTTCACAGGAGTAAAGGAAGGAAAACAGCTGAAATGAGTGGCGAGTACAGATCTTGAGAAAGCTGGGTTGACAGTAGGCACAAGCAGGAAGCTGGCAGCCTGGGCATGAATGAAAATGAGAGACATAGAAAGGGAAGAAAGGAAACGGGAATGGAGAGAGGGATCCAGCAGGGCTTATGAAAGCTGAAGCACCCGTAACTGTAATAGAGAACTGTAACTGTCAGGAAGGGTGTAGGATGTTTTGGGGGACTCCTCTTTTCCCACCTAGAACCTACTTTTTTTCCATCATACCTAGCCTACTCCCTCACAGTACGCATAAATCCATGGCTCTTCCACTTCCCATGCTCTTCCCTTTCACAGTCAGTAGGCTCCTGCTGCCAGGCTCCCACTTCAGGCATGTCTGCAAACCAGAAAGGGGCAGAGCTTGGGTAGAAAACGGGACTGAATGACCTGGTGGGAAGGACAATCTAATCTAGCCACTGGAGGTGGACGTGGAGGCAGGAAATAGTGACTATCTTCCTCAAAAAAAACAGAGAGCTGTGCAAGTAGAACAGTAGTCCCTGGACTGCCCAGTTCTTCCTCCTCTTCCTAGGCAGCTGCCTATTTTTAATGGGATCAATAATAGCATATTGAGTTTTTTACCTGCCCCTATGCAAAGTAAAAATAGAATTCCATCAATTAAGATACCTACTTCAACCAAATTAAAAAAGCTTGTAATATTTTAACTTAACTAGTAGTCGGACTCAGGGACACAGCAGATGTTTCATTGTCTTTTTTGTTCTTAAAGGTTCATAACATACTACTGCAAACAGCAGATATTAAAGTAAAGTCTCATTCTCATTCATTAACTCCTCCAGAAATATCCTAATAAAATATGCACCGGATCTGTATTCAGAACCACAGGAAAGACCTCCATGCCAAATGGATTCATAATAACATCAGTAGGTTGCTGTGAGGTATCTATATGATTTGCAATGATTTTAAGTCTTTCCAATGATAAACACAATATTTATTTGTGATAAATACTAATTTAACTTATTATTACGTCCGGGTTGTTTAAAAAAAGATGACTTGTGATTTTGTTTACCAGAGCAACAAGCTGCCAGGAGTTTTAAAGGATATATTAAACTAGTAACTAGGATTACATTATGCTAATAAAATTATAAAAGGATAAACGTGGTGTTAATTGTACAATAATAAAGGCCAGGTGACAGATTCCATTTACAGTGACCTTTTGATGCTCTCCCTCAATCTTTACCTTTTATTACATCTGCTCTAGAAAGAGGTATTCATTCCACGTCTGTTAGAAGGGCCACATTTCTATTTAGCTATTATCAACCATGCCAATTTCACACTACAGTAGGACAGGAGCAATTCTAAGGGATATAACAAACATAATTTAAAAAAAAATAATAATCTTTCAGCTCCCAGTCATTTAAGAGATTGGTCCCTCAACTGAGTTGTTGGCCCAGTGACTCTGTTTTTTCATACACTGGTCATTTTCACACGCAAAGATGATCAGTATGATTCATGTTCACTGGGTCGAAGACTCACTAAGACTAAGAAGAAAGAGAACATTTTCTATGGGGACTTGAGACTTTCCATCACCAAATTACTGGAAATAAACTGGGCTGTCCTTTACAAGTTATCAGAGACTTCAACTCTGCTCCGTATCATTCGCTGATGCAGAACTCCCTTCCTTCCTCTCTCCTTACAATCATCTTGGCCTTTATCCTTGCTATGACTTGATTGGAGGACTTGAAATCATCCAGCCACTGAACGTCACAAGAGAGCTAGAAAATCAAATCCATTGTGGCATATTTGTAAAAACTTATGGAAAGAGACAAAGACCGATGAAATAGTCATTGGCTAAAATAAAACATGAATGTTAATATATTACTGTATTTATACTTCTCATGCTGGGGTTTAAAATTTGCTTAGGCTCCACAGTTACTCCTTCACATTAGCCAGTTTAGAACTAATGATGGAAAAACAGTCCTTGATCAAAAGTACAGGTTGTCTTTGTTTTCTTCTTAAGCCAGACTGTCAATTGTCCTTTGGTTCTCATATCACTTATCATTAATCATCAGTTAATTACAATGAAAACCGAACCACAACTTAAGGCATCTAAAAACCACAGCTAGGAAGACTCTAATGAAAGCAGGATGACTTATACCAGACAATGGCAAAGCATTTCACAGATCACATAAGAAAAACAAAAAAGGTGAATAGCTGCTTTTTCACACATGCATTGTCTAATCCTTGACAACAGATTTCTCACATCAGGATGCTGGATGTCTCAGTGTTCAGTTCATCTGTTGTGAAATATAATCTGGATTTCTATTGCTTTTACTTTAACAGCTTGCTAGTAAAACTAAGCAAGCTGTTTAAGAAACCCATTTACTGACCACATATACAGACTATTTCCTTTGATAATCATTATATATAGTTACACCCACAGAACCCGGTGGATGAGAATAAAACGCAAGGGGCTGGAAAAAAATGTTTTCGATGAATGCAGATTTGGTGAATCTTCCCAAAACATTTTTGTCCTACCTACTGTGCTATCGGAATTTTTACTATGCTCTCAAATACATGTGGGTAAAACAGATGCGCCAACCTACTAGTTGTCTCAGTCATAATCTTACAAGGATTTTAAAAGAAAGTTTGTAGTTCCTAAATACATGAACACTTTCTTCAGCTATAACTCTGAAAGTCCATAACTTGATACTTATTTTTTTACATCCTCTTTGCCAGTTACAGTAGCTGGGCCAAAGATAAATCTATCTTTGAAAACAGATGCTTTCAAATAGCTGTTGCTTTTTAAGTACACAGAACTCGGCTCTTTTAGGCTGTATGCCTGTCTTCAACTCAGCTTGGTCCTGATGAGGCATTTGTACCATCTTCAGTGAGTAGTCTTTTCCTAGTAATGAGACTCCTGGAGAAAGTAGATGGTGCTCAAGAAAAATGCTTTTCAATACATATATATATATATTAAAAAAGGGAAAGTCCTAACTGTCGAGCTAGACAAGTTTCCTACTCAGTTGAGAGTTAAGTTTTGTCTCAGATTATGTAGGCAAATCTGATACTGAAAGAAGAAGCAGCTAAGGAGGAGAGAACCAGAAATTTCTCCACATTCTCTTTCACCGAGAAAAGAATTCTTAAGTGACTGAGTCTGATCTTTCCTTAAGGTTATCTGAACATCTGCTCTTGCTGTAACAAATAACAACCTGAGTGTCATGCCTTTGTTCTGCAGGTTTCTATTTCCATTTATTCTACAAGGAAAAAATATGAGTTCTGATTTTTTGTGATTTTCCTTGATACTGGAGGGCTTAGGTTTATTTTCCTTGAGAGAAATGGGACCTGCATCTTCTGTTCCAGCAGCATAAGGTGTACATCTTATCAGTTGCTGTACACAATGAAAGCAAAATAATGGAAAAATGGAATAAGAAGTATTATTTAAGTACAAACTTATTTCTACATTTATAGCCATTTCCAAATAAATCTTTAGTATTTATTACCCTTACGTATATAAACGCTTTGTTTTCAAGTTATATTTTCATGCCTAGACAGTGACTTTTACCTGACCACCACTTTTATCAAGTCTTTGCTATGCTTAAATGTAAAAAAATTAATTATGACATCTGTTTTTTTGAATTTGTTATTAAAAATTGCTTTATGAACACAGTCTAACTCTCTAATTTCCTTCAATACATATAACAGTATAAATATACAGTTAATGTGACAGATCTTTGTATGTATTGGATCTATGGTGAAACAGGTATTTGTTAAAATCCTATCCAGTTCCCAACTCATTACAATCCATGCCATTAAAATGTGCTGTACAATTTGAGGTTCAGTTTTTAGACTATTTGATGTATATCAGAATTCTGTTAAACTTTGATTTCTATTTGTGATGAATGAAATTTGATCTATGCAACCAGCACATTTGAATGCAGATATTAATATTATAAAGTATGTACTTAAGTGGTGAATTTTGAAGGAAAAAACACAGAAACTTAAGTGTGTTTGTTGCAGAAAAGATGTAATGTAAATTGCTTTAATAGCATTAGTATAATTGATTAGAAAATCCTATCATATATATTTTGATGTATGTATGTTACATGAAGAAAATAAGTAATTCAACCTTTCCATTCTTTATTATTTAATTTCCAGCTTGACTTAATTAGCTAATACAATAAGAATCCTAACTTCATTTTCAGCAACGGTGTAAACACATAATATCACTTATTTCAGTGGATTCACTCAAAAATTGTCTTTATTTATTGTGAAAACAAGATCTGAACAATTAACACCATAACTGTGTTAACACTCAGGAAGAATAGCAAAGCCCAGGCTGATGTTCATACTAAGGCTAGTCTTTTAATATGTTTGTCATAGCTCCAAGACAAACTAACAAACATTAAAAGCTCAAACCCTCCTCTAGGAAAGCAAATAATCATAAGTGTAGGACTCCTTGCTCAGCCCCAATTAGCTGAAGCTTTTGCTTATTTGAAGTACTGTCCACTTAGGCAACGTCCTCTTTTAATATCCAATAAAAATATGGATGATGGGCTTAGTTTAGAGAGGGACAATGATAACAAACACAGGTAGGAAACACTTTGACATGACGGAGCACTAATTTCAGTAGATTTTACTGGTAGAGAAATGTTTGCAGGAAAAAAGGTAATTAAACTGAGCTCTGAGTGATTTTCTGTTCTGAGACGGAGTCTCCTCGGTGCTGTGGTTATGCATGCTCCAGTATAGAGTCTACTTCTTTCAAGCAAACAGAAATCAAAGCAAACTCTGGGAAGCCATTTACAACAGGAATAGTTAATAGTACTAGATGAATAAAAATACCACACTAAACTAAACACACTGATGTTTATTAGTTTTAGATCTGGGACCATGTGCACATATCTTCACAGAATTGCACTAATGGAAATCTAAGCTGACGGTAAATCTGTTTAGCTGAGTACATCATACACCATTTATCAGAGCTGGATGCAAACTGGCTGTGTTAATCTTTTGTTAGATTAGATGAAAAATGCATTGTTAGCCTCAAGCTTTTACTATTGTGGTTGCATTGAGACCTGAATTACTGAAGTTGGTGATACAGAAATGTGTAAACAAGATAATTTACATTTCCACTATCTCTGAGTAATTTCCCTTTTCCTCGTTCTCAAAGTCTAACCAAGAAATAATGACAATGATAGTTTAGACTTGGAACTTCTACTTGAGCACTAGGTTTCATAACTGCATACGGAAATGAGCAAATCCAGTTTGATGTGGAAACTCATTTTTGTTGATACCTGCGTAATTGGACTAGCTGACCTCAAAATAAATAGCCACAAGACTAAATGATCTTGGATTTCATATATGATCGGAATTTCCAAGACACCTACACAGTAAATCACCTCCTGTTATTTTATCTTTTTGATGGTATTAAAATATTTTGCCTTGCATTGTTGAAAAATAAGATCCCACTTGATTCTATTCAAGCCTTCTGGCTTGAATAGAAAGCATTTGACATTTGTTACCATTCACAGTATTGAAGATAGTGGAAATTGTCTCTGTCAAACACATACTAACTTCATTCAAAAGAATTGTGTATGCTGTAGTTTCCTTTTGGCAGGTACTCATAAATCCCATTATTATAAAGTAAGCTCTAAATACAGAGTAAACTGTATGTCACTAACTTGTAAACATGGTTTTAAAAGCATTGTTTTATGTCCACTTTGACATTCATATATATGTGATTTACGAAGAGGATTAAATATTTTAATTTTCCAGGTTGGGAAGCTGAAACAGAGAGTGAATAAGATCAGTGTTTGCTAAAACTGTTTGATGCCCTTTGAAATTACTTCACAACTTCATGTGTTGTGCCACTGACAGAACTGAAGCTAGAGTTCAGCTCTGTATTCTCAGCCTGAGTTTTCTTCATTTCACAGGTTTGTCCTTCCTTAGTGATTAAGTGTCCTTTTCTTCTTTTTCCGTAAGTCATTGCCCTGGCTTTTGCTGGGATAGAGTTAATTTTCTTCTTAGTATCTGGTATGTTGCCGTATGTTGGATTTAGGATGAGAATAATGCTGACAACACACAGATGTTTTAGTTGCTGCAGAGCAGTGCTCGCACAGAGCCAAGGCCTTTCCAGGTCCTCGCGCTGCCCTGCCAGTGAGGGGGCCGGGAGTGCCCCAAGAGCTGGAGGGGACACAGCCAGGACACCTGGCCCAGGCTGCCCAAAGGGACTTCCCACACCACGTGGTGGCATGCTCAGCAATAAAACTGGGGGAGTTGGCTGGGGGGGCTGCCATTGCTTGGGGACTGGCTGGGTATCAGTCGGCAGGTGGTGAGCAATTGTGTTGTGCATCACTTACTTTTTATCATTATTATTTGTCTCTTTCTTATTAAACCGTTCCTATCTCAGCCCATGAGTTCTCACGCTTCTACCTTTTCGGATTCTCTGCCCCAGTCCCACTGGGTTGTGAGGAGTGAGCAAATGGCTGTTTGGTGCTGAGCTGCCTGATGGCTTAAACCACAACAATCTTTCTCCCACATCATAAGTAGAGAATTCAGAAACATTTTTATAAATGCTGGCTGCCGGTGAATTGATAAACTCCAGGTGAAATTTCAGATAGACTAGCAAATCAGGCCCACGCTACAGAATACTGCAACCTGGCTAGCTCACATCTTCTGAGCAACCTGAACAGGCAGGAGACTGAAATCCCTAGGGAACCCACTACTGTATTCCTATATTCCCTCCATTTGCATTCACCGAAGATTTTCAGACTCAAACTGTAGTCATTCCAGATGCATGGGGAACAAGAACAGTGGAAAAATCTGTTCTTACTCCTGACTCAAGATTTAACTCTCACTCTTGATATTTACAAGAAAGTACACTAGAGGACTTAGTACTGCTCTGACAGAAGCTTATGGTAATACTCTAACATCGCAAAGCTTCTTAATATTGGTATTGATACAAAGTTAATCCACAGCATAAAACTCTACAACCATCAGCTGCTGTTTATTTAAATCTGATCTGACAATCTAGACTCATACAATTGAAAAAACATTGCACCTTAGCCATCCCTAATGCCTCAGCAATAAAAATATGGTAGCGTTTCATACTCTTAGCACATTACAAATATATTATATTGTCAAGTTAAGTCTTTTAAAGTATCTTGAGATGTATTCTTGAGTTTCATACCTCTCGAACTATTTCCTGTGAGATTCCACTTGTTCGCTGAAGATTCTAAATGTTTTGGTAATAATCAGAGCAGGCTTTTGTTTAGTGTATGCTACCACAGACCTGAGAAAAATAGACCCCAAATTGCTTTTCTTACCTACAAAGAATGTTAAAGCAGACTTTACAGTTCCATATGCCTCCACATAGATATGAAATTTCCATTGAATGGCATCTTGTGCAAGACAAGTAGTTCATTGTTAATCACTGTATGTGTTTCTGTGGTCTTTATGCATTTATGTTTCCAATTCTTATTGGTGGTGTTATTGTTTGACTCTAGTAGGGAGAGAGCAATTTCTGGTGGAATTATGAAACATCTTTTTACCAATGAAAATGTCAAGTATGTTAGTTCTCGGACTAATTTATTGGAAATAATGAAGATGGTGAGCTCTTGCATGTACCTGTTTATGGATAAAAAATTACTAAGCACTGATACTGGACTTCTGTACTCTAGAATGAGATCACCTATTGCAAGAGCTGCAAATGATCTCCAATGAAATACACAACAAGCTGTGTATTACACAGACAACTCGGTTCATAGTGTTAGTACGTAACATTCAAAAGTGTCACAACAATACACTAGCAATTTTATTTTCTGTTGTTTTTACTTATTAATCAAATAGCAAGCTACTGAATTCATCTGTGTACAACATAGGTACCAAAAGATTCCACTCAAAAGTTTACTCATAGAGTTCAACATCAGTAAACAAAGTTTTGATCTAGTTTTAGCTTATTTCTAAATGCATTTAACAAGAATGAGGTATTCTGAGTGCATACGGAAAAATGCTACATTTGTGTGGAAAAAAAATACTTTAAAAAAGTACTTTATTAGCTTTCAAAAATAAATACTAGTATTTTAAATAAAATACTTCTTTAAATAAATACTTCTGAGAGAAGTACACAGAGTAATGTTTAATGTAATGGCCTGAATATATTGAAAAATCACCTCCTTGGCTTTGAATAATAATAAAAAAAAGGCTAATTAGCACACAAATTATTATAAAAACTGATGACACAGGTAGTAAAATTCTTCAACACTGTTCTAATACACACCCAGAGTAATATTTTGTCATCTTGGAGGTCTTTTTCAACCTTAACGATTCTATTATGCTATGATTTCATGTACAGGAACAGAAAAGGTATCCCATGTGTCCTCCCCATGTACAGATTATGCATATGATAATAAAAATTCAACAATAAATTTCAAAAAAGAAAATGATGATGACACATCTTTTCAGTCCATTGCGTTTTAGGACATTTTAATGTGTAAAAAGGCACAGGTGTGAATGATTTCTTATTCTTGTTACTCAATACTGGTGTAAGTTGTGTAACACCAGCTACAATAATGCCTTCCAAACACACAAGTCTGGGCTTGATCAAATTAATTTCTTATTTAAAATATCATGATATTAATAATAGTAATATTTTATGAAATTTGGCGTAAACATTTTTGTAAAGATATTATTTTGGTCATACCAAGTGAGGACCTTAGTAATGCAAACAGCCAAGCTTTAAAGAGGAACATGAGCAAATGGTTATCAGATCAAGTGATAACTGACTGGATCGGATCAACTAGTTCTAAAACCACTCTAACTAGAAACTAAGTTCATATCAAGACTAGAGGTTATATAATAGACTGTAGAAGGTTTTGAAAAAGAATCAAATAATATTGTTGTTTGGAAGCTGAATCTTAAAAGCATGAAGAAAGAAGGCCTCAAATGACTCAACAATTAACAGATCTTAACAGACACCATTGTGTTTGCTTTAACAATACTTTCTTCGAGCTAAGAAAATTTTTCTAAAATGTACACTAAATCATGATGAAGACTGAAACTGATAAAGTAACTATAAATAATTATAAAATACTCATTATGCATACTATTCAATTCTGTTTTTTCACTTTATGCCTAATTTGATTCTGACTTTCCCATAAGACCACAACCCTCCCTGTAAATTTCTAAAAAATCCTAAATGCTAAAAAAAGAGGTTTTTAATGTTGCAAGGGATTAACTGAAGTCTGCAAGCAAGGACAGATACTTAACGAGGCACGAAAGAGAAACAGAGAACTGATACAATGCTATTTACTAGTCTACTTCATATAATTTAAAGTAACTGGCAACAAACAAAAGACAAAAAAGAACCACAGGCAGAATACTATCACAGATTTAAAAATTGTCAATCATTTCTTTTAATTATTTTTTGTCCTACACAACCGCTTTTAATGTTTAAAATAATAAGAGAAATAAATATCTTTCAGACATTGAATGTTTCGCAAAGGTACCTTGGATTTGGTTTATAGAGTCCCACAGCCAGAAATCTAATATCAAAATTGGGTAGAGAACAAAATACAAGTTTAAGATAAGATCTGTAGGGAATAAGTGGCAAAATCAGCAGGGAATCACTAGTGCTCCAAAAAACAGTCCAAGCAGCCAGTTAGTGATCACCAGAATACAAGCAAAGTGATAAAAAACAGCAGGGAAATAGGAAACAGCAGTGGGAAACAATGCAAGTTGCCAGGGGGTCCACTGAAAAGTTAATTGAAGCAACAAGCTGAGAGGCATGTAAGGCAGATTGCATCAACACGGAAGAGAAAGCAAGCAGTCACTGAAACAGCCAAGGAAAAATGTGATGTCACTGAGAAGGGGAAAAAAAAAGTTGGGGGAAAAAAAAAAAAGAGAGTAAGTAACAGGAGACTGTAAGAGTCTATTGCGAATGACAAAGGGTCAGCACCATGAAATAAGATAAAGGAAGAGTTTAAAACACTCAAAGCCAGATTTCAGTGAAGAGTTACCATTGCTTCTCCTGTGTTGGCTTAAGATGTTGGATCCAAGCAGTATGCAAAAATCTTATTTAGCATATACTTCTTTAGCTCCTATTTTGTACCCCGGTACTTCAGTTTGTTTGATTTGTTACAAGACATCTACAGAAGTCTTGTAAAGAAGCATTAAGGAACTACCATACTTGCTAATACAAGAGACAACAGCAAGGCACTGGGGACAGACCTTTACTCTTCTGGAAACAGAAAGAAAGAAAGAAGGGATGCATTTGTTTCTGCGTGAAGAGCAGGGAGGCAGCCACATACCTAAGAACCGTGATCCATAAAGATGTATGAATGATAGCACTCTCAACACGTTCTGCTTTTTTTTTTTTTTTTCTGGAATATAATTTGAGCTGTTTCTAACTGAAGTAATCATTTTACTATTGTTTTATCACTGTACTTTAAGTGAAGGTAATTGTCCCTAAGTTTTTAACATAACAAATGAACATGAAAATATAAATAAACCTTTTTTTTTAAGGCAAATGCTAATTTAAAGGTCCCTATATAATGTAGGAATACATCTACATTTTTAAGGAAATCTCATAAGATATCAGATACCTACTGGGTCCTGGACAAGTCCATATAGGTACTGTATTTTTTATTTAAAATAATTTTTAAATCAAATTTGCATCACAGTTGGCATATATCTACCTAGTTGTGCTTGTACTAGAATGAGATCATTTTAGAATCTAACACTAAGTCAGATCTAAATTTTCAGCAAATGTTGTGCACAACTGTAGGCAGAATCCTATTTGATATAGGCAGAGCACACACACACACAAACAAAAAAAAACAAATGACAAGAGCAGCAACAAGTCACATAGTGCTTCTTCCACCGGAACCATGATATACTCATATTAAAATGTTTATTAAATGAAGCCATTCAAAGCATCAGCAGTTCTCTGATGGCAGCAATTTTTTATCTATTAACAAAGCAAAGCTGCTATACCCTTTCCATCTCACGTTTGAGTACTTTCCTGATAGAGTTTAGTTTGAATACAGATAACACATTGTAAGCACCAGAGCAAAAAGGAGAGAATACAGAACTTTTGGTGCAAAGGGAGTGAGAAATCTCAGGAATGCCTGAAATTGAAAGATGGGAAGATGACATGGCTGAAATCTCTAAAGGAGGGAAAACGTGCTAAGGCAAGGACACTCAGAGATCTCAGTCCAGAACAGATCATCAATATGCTCTCTTCTCCAGAGGATCCTGCATTAACATCAACATTATTTCGGTTTGTATTAAAAAGTTTTATCTTGTCAGCTGACATATTTATTTTTTTTCAGCCACGAAATTCATGTACTAAGTAGCAGAACTTTAAACAACTAATAGTTTTCATGCTGATTTCTACACTATGTGCTATCTCAATTATATAATTACATTTTGCTAGTATAATACAACTCATATTGACCAACAGAGAGATTTGGAAATATGCACTAGATGTGAAACTGGCAGAAAATCTTGTAGAAAAGGAAAGAAAAAAGAAAGGATAAGGAAAGGTTTTTAAAGTTCAGATGGAATTTCTAGTCTTGGTTTGACAGAGACTGAATGTATCTACTGGTGTGCATGAGATAGCATTTTTCTCTGGTCCTAGTAACAAAATAGAGTTGTTATTAAAGAAAAGCTAATAGGATATCTAGTTCAGATGTAGGACTTTCAGACTCTAACCACTTCACTCAGAGGGTGGTGAGGCACTGGCACAGGTTGCCCAGAGAGTTTGTGGATGCCCCATCCTTGGAGGTGTTTAAGGCCAGGTTGGATGGGGTTTTGGGCTACATGATCTAGTGATTGGTGCCCCTGCCTGTGGAAGGGAGGTTGGAACTGGATGATCTTTGAGGTCCCTGCCAACCCAAACCATTCTATGATTCTAACCCCAGTGTGAAGTGCGACATGAGGTTTTTTAGACTGCATGAGCCTACAGTAGAGCTCTGGGTTCAGAAGATCTTTTTCTAGTTTCAGTATAAAAGTTCACAACGTGCAACAGATCATATCTTGAATCTAGTAAAGCCATCAGACATTCATATGACAAAACTTAATAAAGAAAATTGACAAATTAGATCATGTTTAATTCAAAATCAAATTACTCTGCCATATATCACATTCATGAAAAGCTCATATTCGTGTCTCTTCAACCTATTATATACTGCAAACAATTATTTCTCCAAAGCAATTTGCACAACAAAAGCTATGTCCCGTTCAAGAATATTGTTAGGTTACGTGACAAAAACTCTTCTGATCACCCACAAAAGAGCATGGAGAGACAACAGCAAGTGGGGGGAGCCCAAATTATGCCTCACGGGGCTCTTCCCAGGCCTATCACAGGAGCCATCGGCCCATCCAAGACCATGCCCATAAGCCCAGAGGAGAACACAGGGCCTGGGTGACAGTGACCAGGGAAACCACAGTGACACCAAATATCAGCTCCAGAGGTGGGACAGGTGGTGAGAGCCCCATGCTCACGGTGCAGCGCCTGAAGCCAGTGTGGCTGTCCAAGGGAGTGTGTGGGCACCAGGGAGGATTGAGCCTGGCATGAGGGAGAGCAGGCGTCAGAGCCAAGGGTTGAGGGCGGCTTCCACAAGCCAGCCCAACCAAGCCAAGGGTTGGAGAAGCTGGCTACCGAGGGGTACCAGGGGAGCCCTGGCCAGCAGCTGGTGAGACCACAGGGTCTGGGGGTCCCTGGCTGTGAGGCTCACTGGTGTGAGTGTGGGCCCAGGGGATGGACTGTACCAGCTGGTGAAGCAGGGGTCGGCATCGGAGCTCGTATGCACAAATTCCCACAGTTGGGAAGACTGGGATCCTGGGGAGATGGAGTGCCTGAGCCCAGCTGCTGGGGAGATCCACATCGTACACGTCTGTATGTGCTCCTCCTCACTAGAGGACCTCCGTCCTGCTCAGCCAGACAGGGGAGCAGGATTGGAGGATGGAGGATGAGGCCATTGGTGTTGTCTGGGTTTGTAGGGGTGCTCTGTGGGTCTGTCCCTGTGCTCTCTGGGCTGTGCACATATGTATATATATATATATGTATATATGTGATACATACATGCACTCTGGGCCTGGGGTCACAGTGCTGCAGCATCACATTTCCCTTAGGCTGTCAGATCTGGAAGAATATATTTTTTCATAATAGATATGCTGTTATATCAACATTGTTATACACTTTCAAGGGAAATTTGAGATATTTCATGAAAAGCTCAATACGCATGAACTCCTTTTCAATAGCTAGCCCTTTGTTTTAAACACTGAAAGTTATGCCTTAATTCAGCACATCAAGCTATGAAATTATTTTAAACTTCTTTCTCAATGGCCATTAATTAGTGGTTAGTATTTTTTATGATTTTCCAGAAACATAAAATCAAAATAAATATTTTTTCAAACATCTAACCATTTTGAGCTAGACAAATTGGAAGAATCACGTATTTTTGCTTTCCTAACTTATTTAAATTTAATAATCTAGCACCTGTGTGGTGTTAGAGATGACTGACAGCTAGAAATACAACTACACAATTTTCAAGTAAATTGTGCTTATTAAATTTATCACAGCAACTTAGTGTTCTTACATTGTACCTGAAGCCACCAGAAGTCTAGGCTAAAGAAATACCAGGAAACAATACAGTCCCACGCTCTCAGCACATACAGTCTAGGATGTCAGTCATTGTATAGGTAGAAACAGAGGCTATGCCTAAAGGACAAAAATTAAAAAGTGCACAAGACTTGTCTTGCTACGAGGACAACAGGTACACAACAGCACACAAACATGCAGCTATAATCTCCTTTTCTTTCAGAAACTTCCTCCTGGGAAGAGGCTAACCCGTGGCTGAGAACAGCTTGGGAGAACGTCACTTGCCACAGGACAGAAGTCCTAACCATTTGGCTGCACAAGGGATATACTTCCAGTGCCTAGGAATGTTCTCTGGCAGTGTTTAACTTAACAAAGATGTAATCACATATAGGAAATTTCAAAGGGGTGGTAGGCGTCACTGCGATGAGCCCTGGTATCAGCTCAGCAACAGCCTCCCTCCAGTCTGAATTTAGCACTAGACATGGGCATGTTCTCCCTGCCACTGCTTCAGGGTGATATTCTGATTTGGTAACACAGCATACCCACTCCGTCTTCACAAAATTACACAGGCCTTGTAATATTACTACAGTAACTGGATGACAATGAAGAAAGAATCAGACTCTAAATCTATAATCAGGAAATATTTTTAGAGTACCTTATTTAGGGAATGCAGTAAATCCTTCAGGCAATTGGAGAGTCATGAAGAATATAAAATACAAGGAATGGATTTTAAGGTAATGAATCCAGCAAAAGTACAAAATGTGTTATTTTGAATGATTGCTGCTTGATGAGACTATAATACAATCTCCAACTCCATCCTATTAGACTAAGCAGGAAGGTCAAATATGCAACAGAAATTGGATTGACAAGATGCAGTTAGCAAAAGAATCAGTAGAACCGATTCTGCCTTTAATTTTGTGAAGTTTGGATTATATTTAATCTCTGCAAAGAGCAGAAGCTATTACAACAGATAAAAATGAGAAAAAAATCTTCACACCTATACAGAACAGGTTGGAATAAACATATAATATGCTATATTGGAGAGATGATGCAATAAATTAATATGGAGCTCTTCTATTAAAAAAATCTCACAGGAAAGGCTTATGGTTGCGTATTTAAATCCCTATTTTTATTTAAAGGCCATGCTCTGAAAGCATATAAAACAGATCAGATCTATATTAATACCATGAGGAAATATAAGGGCTTAATTCCACAATCATACTTGTCCTCCCTATACTGTGGGTTTGAATGGATGTGAAATGAGGGACACTGCAGTTTTAAGACAACTTTGTATTTCCAATATTCTGGCAAGCCCCCTCAGGGTTTTCTAACTTTGGCTCTGCTTTCCAGGCTCCTGGAGGAGAAGAAATCACAGTACATCAAAGTGCGCACCCATTATGCCCTGAAAGGCTCTTCTCTCTCGATCTCCCTTCATGCCCCTATTCTGTTAAAACAGTTTAAGTGGCATTTAGTGTAATTGAGAAACAAGTCTAAGATCTGCCTGTACTCTGAGATAAGCAAAACAGTTTAGTTTGGTTATAACAAATTTAATAATTAAAAAAAAAGAAAAATGATTGCTGGATTTGGGTTCATTTTCAGCTTCCTGGGGGAGTATATCAATCCAGATCTGACCACGAAGACACCTCATTATAAATACTGCTTGCATACCTCAGAATAAATGTTACAATTGAAGTTACACAAATGAGCACAGGAGTGTTGTAAATCTTGTAAATTTTTTAAGTAACATTTTTCAGAGGTTTTTTTTGTTGTTTTTTGTTTTTTTTTTTTTGTAAATTACACTGAAACTGTATTATCAGTAAACTGTAAGAGAATGAGAAGACAGATTAAGCAGAAAAGTAGCAGCATGAAAATTAGCAGTAGCAGAAATTCTGAAGTGGGAGAAAACAAATAAAGGTCCTAAAATTAATTCTTCTAACTCATGCAAAGATGTGTCCAAACACACATACGCACATATATAGTGGAAATGGAAACAGGAAATAGTCATTGTAGCAAACGAGACATTAGCATAAGATCTCTTGAATCTTCACTTCAAATCTATTTTTAGTACTGTTACAGTTCTCCTTTTGGAAAGTTCACAAGGAAAATCATAATCTTCATCAAAGTCCCTGCAGATCACCTTGATGAATTTTAAAATTTGTAACCATCTTGATGCCTACTTTCCAACTTTGCTCAAAATGCTATAGTCACCATTGTGACAAGATAAGACAAAGGTTTCATCTTTGTCTGAAAGCAGCCTACAAAAGCAACACTTTTCTAATACGCAAAACTGCCTCAAAAGCTAAGGGAAAGAAGCATGATGTTAGTTATAGCCTGAGCCATTAACTAAATATGCACACATGACAATCTGAATTGTATTTTTAATAACTTTTTAAGGCAGAAAAAATAGTAGCTACACAACTTACACTTTAAGAGGATTATATTTTATGTATGATCTAGTTCTGATTTGTAGATAAATTACTACCCAACCATCTATGGGGTTTCTAGTGCTCAACAATTTCTACATCAGGGTCATGGAAAAAAATAAAAATAAAAATAAAAATAAAAATAAAGGAATGTTGTAATAAATGTCATTCCATAGTTCATCCCTGAAAATGAAACATTTCTTACATAATTTTTGTGTTTCTGAACTATTACAGTTTTTCAGTGGAAAGGGGAAGAAAGAAAAAAAAAGGCAAAACAAAATAAAAGAACAGGATAATTGAAAGGAAAAATTAAAAAATGGAAACCAAATATATCAAGGAGACTGGTTCTTTTTGTAAGAATAAAGCAATATTGTTCGTATGTTCATAACTTGAAGACTTTAGATGACTATGCAACAGTTACCCGTCAGAGTTTGTCGAAGAGGATTCATGATATATTTTTTTAGAAATTTTGAAGGCTAATTCTGTCAGACATCTAGTTGGCAGAATGAAACAAAGACTTCAGGGAGATGGAAGAGACTCCATTTCAGAAACACATACAGTTCTATTCATTTTCCAATTATGGAAGCAAAGAGGAGAGGTTTGAATTAAATAGAATAACAACATTAGGTGGTGATGAATGTAAAGGCTGTATTATAGTCATAAACAGAAAGTGTAATTAAAAGCTGTAATGACAGCAGAACCCAAGGATAGGTATTGTAAGGCTAGTATGGCCAGATCTAATACTTCCAGAACTAAACTAATCGGTTTCCTGTGGACCATGTTCAGCCTTTGTCCTACAAAAGTAACCATTCAAAGACAGGACTGGTACCTGGTGTACCTGGACTCCAGCCTGAAGCACATGAGAGCAGATATTCCAGAGCTGGGCAGCAAAAGCATTTGTACTAACAACCAGAACCACGCCTCACAACCTTCAACTTGCCTTCAAATGATAAGGTGCTGAGGCAACTACGTGGGAAAGTTTGTCCTCTCTCAGAGCTGACATTCTGTCCAAAATCCAGGCCATGCTGTTGCCCCAGAAAATGGACAGACACAATGCCAAAAACAAGTAAATCAAGAAAATCAGAAAAATAATCCTGAAACAAAGAGCAATAGTGGTAATGGCAGATGACAAATAAATAGAATAATAAAAAAACAAGAATGTCATTATACTTTATCTGAAAACTGCCCTAACCTCCTTGTGGACTCAGTGAAACAGATGTGCTGTCTTTGTACTTCAAGCATGCATTAGTTGGGTGACAACTGCAAAGGGTTATGATATTTATGCAAAATGAAAGCATAAGAGAAAATGTGTCTTATGAGAACTTGTGTTGCAGAATATTTTCAAAGGCTAAAACAATTCACCTTCAAAAATCTCAGATTACCTTGTGCTTTTATCTACTTTTAAAATGTAAATATATTCAACACCCACATTTTTATGCTGAAGTTTTAGTAGGTGTTTGTAGAAAACAGAATGGGGCTACAGAAGTTTGTTTTGTATGTCAGATTGGCAGGCATTGTAAATAAATGGAGTAACATTAAGTGGTATATATGTATCATCAGATTTTACAAGGTATGAATGCTTTAGAAGTCTTGAGATAATTATTGGAATGAAGCTTTTTTTTTTTTTAAATTATGATCATTGAAAATGAGCCTTCTCTGTCTTTTAAACAGCAGGATTTCTCTAATACTGTACATGCCTTTATAATTACTTTACTTCAATGTAATACTTTAATGAAGACCAGTTTAATTAAATTAAATTTCTCCCTAGTGGTAACTCAATCAAAATGCATTCTACCCTCATTATGTTATCCGTAGGAGTCCAACATTGTAAGCGCTATAAGAAAAGCTGGTTTTAATGAGAATGGTCATAATGTATTATACTTGAGAGTCAAGTTACAGAAACTTTAAATGTCATATAACAAAGAACTATTTATTAAGATGCGAGGGTAGACATTTCAGTACTAATTGGTTCTGTCCGGTATTGTCATTTAAATTATGATCTTATTTATTACTTATTTATGACAGACATCTACTTAGAATGTTACACTGAATGCAAGCTACATTGATTAAACTTTAATAGATAAATATGTTTCCCTTTCTTAATGATTAGGATAGCAACTGAAGTTTATTCTGATACAATGTTCACCTTCACTTCTGGTAGAACTGTTCAACAATGACATATCAGTGGCATATTTATAAGGACTTTCATTGCTAAAGGCTTGTTTAGAATTTTTTTGTAGTGTACATCCTGATAAAAGATGTTCCTTTGTAAATTAGATGTTCATACATGACTTTACAAACTCTTTTTTTCCCAGTTACTAAACTCTACTTTTAGTTGATGAATGTACTCAGTAACCATAACGATAGCCAGATATTGAATTAGGAAGGATAAGTGACTGAAGTACCAGATTAAGGCCTCTTGTTGCTCTGTCTCCTGCTTGACAACAGAATCAGGTGTCTCTTTGTCTGACAGCTTTCTGTGATGGTTGCCTTAATGCTATGTTCAAAAAGAAAAACTCAGTATGGCTTCTCAGCAGCTCTCCATACAACTGACCACATCAAATGACCCTTAACGTTTTACAAATCTTAGCTGAGGAAAATTATGAGGAGAGAGAATGCTTCAGTCACCCCAATTACTATTCATAGTAAGAAGAGCAGGTAATGCAAGACTTGAGCAGTATGTGCTCCTTTCCATATCTTTCAATATGGAAGACACGATAAGACACTGTGGTTATACAGGGTAGAGTAAGGTTACCCAATCATCTGCTCAGAAGAGAATGCATAGTTCTACATGAATGCAACCTGATTCCTTCTGGTATCTAAACCTGTTGAGCTAACTAGTCTGAAACTGCCAATGGGATCCCTAAATTACATCGGACAGTATCACAAATGTTTTCTTAGTGACTGACTCTCTTCTTGGGACTCAAAACCTGTGCTGCTATCAAGACACCACAGCAACTCAAACAGAAGATCTGAATATCAAATTTCACCAGGCCAAATTAAAGCAATGCTGGACAGAAGGAAAATTATTTGCAACAAAATGTCAAGAAATGGACTGGGCTTGACATAGTTAAGTAAAAATCAGCTCAACGTACATTACAACCACAGAATCTCTGCAATAATGCAGTTATTGTGGGTGGGATTATCCACAACTGACTTCCTAGTCTTAGGGAACCGAGTGTTGAGCAGAGAGTTTATTAAAAAATCTTCAAAGACTAGCTCACAACTGACCAGCCTTTTGCTATTAACTTTTGCCATAACCAAAGAATATTTCCAGAATCAGTATGGCAGCAGTAAAAAAAAAAAAAAAAATGTAGTTTCAAACTTGCAGACTTTTTGAAATTTAAGTATATATAATGTTTTATACTATCAGTAAAGGTATTTAAATGAACTATTTTGTCTACATTTCTTTGTCATTTGCTTTGAGGCTTCCAGGTATGGTAATTAGTAACATGATTTTTCAGAATTTATGTTGTATCAGTTACAACCATGCATGTTTGCTAGCTTTGAAAAGCTGGCCCTAGAGAAAAGCCAGTCACAAACTTCAGACATACAGCTTTGAAAAATGTCTGCCTTATCCAAGTGATTAAATACTAGGATAAAGGTTTACTTTGTAATGATGAAGTACCTTATTTTTAATGAAAAAAAAAACATCCCTTCTGATGGATTTTACCTGTTCTGTGATTTATGCATCTCATGAACTGGTTACTAGATTATTCATGTGTGAATATATTGGCATAGATCAACAACAGTATGAAAAAAAAATCAGGAAAGAATAATAAAAAAAGGTATAAAATTAACAACCCTTAAGGAAACACTTCCAAAGAATGTCAAGGGAAAAGGTGTGAAACATTTTTGTGCAAAGGACTGAATCTACTTCTAACTTCTAAAGAAAAAAAGAATTAGCACAGGTTTTGGAGGAGAAGTTATTACTAGGGAAGGAAGAAGGGAAAGCAAATTCAGGGTTAATTCAAATAAATTAGGCTTGCTAAGGTTAGACTTACTGAGTCCTTTCATTTTAAGTTTTTTTTTGATTGTTCTTAACCTATTGGCAAAATTGCAGGCACTACTCACATGAGGTTAACTCTCTATTTCATTCTTTGACAGCCTTCTCATCCTTTTCCATTTCTGCAATGACAGAAGTTATGATTTGAGCATTGTCACCTGGATTTCACTTCTCTGCTCCAGACTGTAAACTGCTCTTCATATATAACGTGTAGGCAAAAAGCTTTCTTCCTTTCTTTGTTCCTTTTTGGTTCATTTTATTTTTGCAATTCACTTGTTCCAGTCCATTGATCTTTGCACATTTCTTTTGTTTATTTACAATCCCAAACTACTTCTTGGTATCTGTTTAGTTAATTGCCACTTTTCTCTTTTAACTGTTCTTTTTCTTTCTATGTTATGTTTTACGTTAGTGGCCCTTTTATCTTATCCACCTTAAACTTAATGTCTAGACCAAAACAGGTAAGAAACTGATGGAAGAGAAATTCTCACAAAACACATGCAGAGGACAAACTTTTAATATGAACACGAAAGTAGAAGCTGTAGCTCACAATATGACATGAACATATGCTAATTTTATTCACTTACATTGTCACATACCTTACACAGGGAACAACAGAATCCCATCTACTTACTTCAGTAAAAAAAATAATAATAATAAAAAATCAGCTCATACAAAATGTGAGATTGAAGTGAAAATTATTTAAAATCCTAATTGAAGTTCACAAATTACAAAAAATTAAAAGCTGAGATTATTCAGCATGTTAACAGTTTATATAGTGTGCTTCCAGGACTGTATATAAAATTAACTGCATGTTTATAACCTGATTTTTCCCTGATTTAAACATTATCTTTCTAATTAAAATATCTAAATTGGGATAACGAAGTATTTATTCCAATCACATTCCAATTACACTTTTAAGATGAATGGAGTGGAATGCAAATAACTGAGCCATTGCTGAAGTTCTTTGACAAGCTTAGTACATGGATCATTGAATGGACTAGATATACTTTGCAGTGCAAAATAACCAGTATGCAGACATAATTGCTTTAAACTACTACTGCATAAGAAATACACTTAAAATGAACTTGCATTCAGAAAGCAATTGGAAAATTAAAGGTGAAGGAAATCCATTAGTAACTGGAATGTTCATGCAGACATCTTGATTGCTTGGAAGTCATACCTAGCCCACTATAGTGCAATACAGCTGTAAAAAGGTTTGGTTGTATTTTTATTTTTTATTTTGTCCTTCTGGTACTGCTGCTTAATGAACTATTACCTAATTTATCTATTTCTTTAGCATTCTGACAAAGCAGATTCTCTAAGCAATAACTGAAAATAAGAGGTAAATATTAATTCATGGCTAAATTCCAGGTAGAAGAACTTAAGGTGGTCGTGCAGTTGGCTATAAAACAGTTGGTGTTTTTTGAGAAAAAGAGAGTACGCCAATTCTGCTCCTTCAAACGAAGCACAAAAACATTTTAAGTGTAAAAAGCTACCAAATCAGCAGAACATCTTACACTTATTTTCCTTTCTAAGTACTCTCTACCTCTCCACTGTGTTTTTAGCATCAGGAGTATTTTTTTTTTTTCCTGCAGAATGAAATATTCACAGAACCACTTTATAACCTCTACGTGGCCCAGTTACGGTGTTCCATAAAAGCTTCAGTTAGAAGAACTTCTTCACAAATTTAGCAATGTGTTATTGACTATTGTAATTTACACATGCAGATTTTCTGTAGAGTGGTATTAACTCTGCAGTGTAGTGTTTTCTTTCTTTCTCTTACTCTTTCTTTCTTTTTTTTTTTTTTCCCACAAATATCCTACTGCTTGACAGGAGAATTGTCTCTATACACATTTTCTAGTCTGCTATTAAAAAAAAATAATAAAAAAAAAGAACTCAATACTATCAGAATCATCAGTAGGACATAAAAGCAATACATAGTAGAGGAACTGAAGATAATTGTCTCTTGTACAGTCTTCCATCAAATGGTTGTACATTTTGTATTTGCCTTACTACTAAGGGCATAAAACTTCATTCCACAAGAGCCCAAAAGGTAACACCATTAATACTGTTGAACAATGGGTCAACTCAATGTGTTTTTTTCCTCAGTTTATTGCATTTTCAGGGAAGAAAGGAACCTAAGTCTGCATGGGATTTTCTGCACCTTGTAACTAGGCTACAAATGAATGAATTTCCACGGGAAAAGCAAAATGAGTCTCTTGGTATTGCTTCACAGTCAGCCACGTAATATTTTACTGCTCAACACTAACTGATTAGTGTTGTGCAGCTTGACCCCTCCTGCAATTCGTATGACAATTGCCTTGTGCTGAAGATTTTTAGTGGAGCATTTAGATTTGGAGCATTTGGATTTTTAGTGGAGCACCCCACCAGACTAAAACCATAAGAAACAGCAAGTAAGCTTTTATGTCTTTCTGCAGCTCAGTATTTACAAGGAGTTGGAAACAGAATGATAATGGGACATGATGCTGCCAGGACTCCACCACATAGCCAACACTGAAAAGAAGAGAAACATTACACACGAGACTCCAAGGACATTCACTAAGGATGACATAAGTAAACGTCTGCTGATTTAAGAGTCCATGTCTGAAGGTTTTATTTACTAAATGCAGAGTTGTTTGTAGCTAACAGGCATTTTAAAACAATAGAGTAAGACAAATATGACAGAACTATTTTCTCACAAATTGAAAACTCACCCTCTATAACCATCTAATACACAAAAAATCAGAAGCCCACAGCCAAAGAACTGCATCAAAAGACACCATCCAGATTTTACACATTGTGTACATTATAAGATGTAGCATTAAAAGCAAATATTAAGAATTCTGACATGAATATAATCAACAAAAGAAATAATAAAACTAACACCTAGCAACTAGACAAAATGGCAGTCACAGTCAAAAACACAATTATTTTGACACTGATTGCCAGCTAAGTTTCTTTTCTGGAACACAAGCAAGAATAAATGTTCTACTACCACAAACTATTAAAATAGTATCGTAGTAGTAGTAATGTAATGTCATTTTTCATATTCATAAAGCATCAAATGCAGTCCAGAAGAAAAAGTTTTAGGTTAAGTCATTAAATTATTTGTCATGTCAAATTTACCTTTGGCATACAGCATTTGGAAATGAGCAAAAAAACCTCCATATTTCTGTGAGAAATCTTTACTGGAGCACTTCTGGTGGGCATTATTTGACATTTACTTAAAATTACATTTACAGGTTTAACTGTTAAGTATTCCACAGTAAAATAAGTTTGATGTCTTCTCTTCAAAACTGACATATTTTGTCAGTCAAATTCTGCTTAAAATAGGTATCTATTCAACAGAGGATATTTAAAGCTTATGGCAACAATCATATTCTTTGGTAACTGCTCAACCACAGAAATCAATTTTGAAAGTTCGAAGAGATCACACATATAGAGAAAAGAAATATTCTTTTTTTTTCTCCATTTAACATAGCTGCTGCTTGCCTAACTTTTCTGCTAGAAAAAAACTTAGAAGTAGCCTTACTACCAAACTCAGTTTACACTGATCTTAACTGGGGCTCATGGCATGTAAGACTGAAGTAATTCAGAAGATGTAGAGGATATCCAGTAGGAATTACTGTCTCTTGGTTTATAAAGGACAGATGTCATATTTCTTATCTGTCCCACAGAACAAAACATATGTTATTTATCTACTTTTTATACTGCTGCAATGACAAAATTAGGGCTCATGGTCATAATTATATAGGCAAAAAGCCTTTAAACTATTGAAAGCACGTTCTTTTCCATTATTGGTGCAGGTTTTTCTGCTCTTCTCAATATACTGTAAAGTTACTATAAATTCAGTGACAAATAAATTGCTTTCCGTATATCTTGTAATTTACTCATTCAGGATATATTTGCCCAATCACTGTCATGATGATCATGCTGAGGTATACTTGATACTAAGGTATTCATTCACCTGTTTTTAGTACAGCAGTACAAATTCCGTACGGAAATACTAAATTATAGTAGTACTGCACCAAAAAGATAGCAAATACTAGTAATATGAAATTGATAAATAGCAATCAAGCCAGGAAATATGTCACAATGTTAGTTTATACTGTCCAACATGAAAAATGTTAGCAATTTAATTTCACAGGAGGAATACAAAATTTTACTGAGATAATTCAAAATATCACAGGATCTGTACATTTGATGAGCTTTACAAACAATCTGGAACAGCATTTCATTTGCCTTTTTCCATACCTCCAAGTCCAATCTGTGGCAAAAATTAAATTTTACAAATTTAAGGAAGTTCAAAGAAATTTTTGTACAGCTTTAATTATTAAATATGCTCAGACAGACATTAGACCTTTATATCTAATTAGAATAAAAGTGATCTTCTGTGCTGTTTTAGTTGTCTTCTTTGAGGCAGTCTAATCTCAAGTTGCTTTAGTAACAAACACAGCTAAGAATTATCCTTTAAGTATAAGAGCAGAAGCCACCTATATGTTAAGTCTGTAACCTCTTTTTATAGTTTTATCTCATAGCACTCTCTCCAATTCTGTGACCACAAAGTTGTCCTTTTAAGCTTTCTAGAATAAATGTATTTTTTATTTTATGCCAGTGTAATATTTATAATGGGCTTGCGTTGATCTCACAGACCTAGAGTTGTTGCAGCAGACCATCTAAGTAGCTTTGGAGATAAACCTTAAGGAAGAAGCTTGTGGATGCCAAATATTAGAGGCTCCAAAAGTCAGTTTGAGAACTGGCAGAGCTAGCTGCCTGAAAAAGGAGAAAATATATATACTTGGTGAGTTATCCCTCTGTGCCTCTATACCAAAACGCAGTCTGCAGCTACATCTCCCATGGCTCTGCAATTAAGTTATTAATGATATCATTAATAGAGTTTCTGGGTAGACTATGCATACATATATGTCACCCTCTGCCTCATTCCAAGAGACACTATTTGCCTTCCAGTTCCTTCCTAGTAAAACAGATTTCTCTGCACTGTTCCAGATAGCAGTATATGGGAGTAAGTGAAGACCACTGTCAGGGAATCTTGGTAAGAAAATAAGTTAAAGAAAAAAGAGAAACACGGTGACATTTTTATTTTGAAAAAGTTAAAAATAACTAAAAAAAAAAAAAAGTTTAAGGGGAGAACAAAGCAATCCAAATGTTCCTGTGATTCTAATAACTGCACCAACAAAAAAGAGAAGAAACCCAAGCAATGCTCTCCTCCAGAGCCAGGCAGGGCATCACTAAAAAATAAATAGTGCCATACAGCAAGCAAAAGAAGGCTACTTTAGATAGGAATTATATGTTTAAAACTGTGCAGACTTAATAAGCAGATTACTTAGAAAAAATATATTAACGAAAACGAAGCTTAGAGAAAGATTTAACAAAATATATGAGGAAATGGGGTAAGAAGAGACATGACAGAAAAGTTGGAGTCTAGTCCTCTGGTCTGAACTCATGACTTGTTGTTAAAATCATGCAAAATATGATATCTGAACATTAAAAAAGTAAACTGAAAAAGTACCCATCTAGTACTATACCCAGATTAGGAAATCTCTGATTCCTACAGTCTACAGTAAAAGACGTCTAGGTCTACTCCAGTCTCACAGTCTTAAAAAGGAAAAAAGGAACATGGAGAAATCAGTGTAAGTACACTAATTTTAATTCCAGTTTCCTGATGAGGGTAGCTCACAAATACATCTCAACACAAATGGAGAGTTAGAATGCTGATGAATAATACATATATTTTCCTGCTTCAAGTAAATCATTTATCTCTGCAATTACAAGTCAGGGAAGCTATTTAGTGATTTGTAACATGTGATTCTTGACATGTACTTTCCAGAAATAACAGAAGCACATGGACTTTATTCTGCATTAAACAATTGCTAATGAGATTAGATTTGGGGGGAATTTAGCTAATGTTGAATCAAATAATAATTGGATATTCTTTAATGCATTTTTTTCATTTAAATATAAATATTAAATATATGTTAAATGATAAAATTCAGTTAACTTTTTTTGCTTGCAATAGGATGTAGATAAAACAATCTTCCTTCACGCATCACAGGAAAAAGCAAACTAGCTTCCTTTCATTAAGGGGTAGGAAAGATATCAAGGTGATTCTGATGGGCTAATACTAAGCTTTAAAATAAATCCCCCCTGAGAATGCAGAAGGTATTTGTCTTAACATCACTCTTATAGAAACTGGTTTTATTCTACACATCTGCGTGGTGCACCTCTGGGCATAGCTGATAAACAGATGGCACATGCTGTAAGGTGAGATATGTGATTTCTGGTTAGTAAATATTGATTTATAAGTCAGTGTATATTATATATTTTAAAACATTTTTATGACAACAACTCACAGCTTCATAGACAAGAAAAATAACTTAGCACTGCAAGCAAAAGCTTTACCACTGTCACAGGGACGGTGAACTAAAAAAATAAACAAAAAAAATGTAAAATCTTAGAAAAGATTATGTCACCTAAACTGTAGATTCTTATGCACAATTGCATATATGCAACAGGCTTGATCCATATCTACTTCTTGGAGAAAGGTGATCTTTTATCACAGAGGATTTTAAAAACCTTTCTATTTTTTATTGAACCTTTCTTCCGGGAAAAAAGGTCTGAAGGAAATTTTTTTGAAGCTATGTTCATCTCTCAAACACAAGAAATTCCAAAAACATAGATAAAGCAGCTTTCCTGAAATAGATAAAGCTATTTTCACCCTTGAAAGCATAGTTTCCCTTTTTTAAGTCCCTGTACTGAAATTTTTGGATAGACTCCAAAAGATGTCACATATCTTAAATAAGAGCACAGCTCAGCAATCGTTTTTTTTTGTGTCTGTGTTTACTTTGCATTTTACTTTATACTGAAGAATAATTACTGAGGACTGAAACTAATTTGTTTTCTGTCCTAAATTGCTGTTTCATACTTTTAAGCAACCACTACGTTATACGCAGGAGGTTTTGTAGTTTTTCAATACTACATATTAAAACATATTCCTTATACTACCATATGAGCACAGTGGGATACTGTCATTTCTTGTAAAGTAACTAATCGTTTCACTATGTACGCAAGATTTGATTATGTAGGAGTAAGTGTAATCAACTTGAAATTTCAGAATAGGATTTTTTGGCTCAAGCTTATATTATGTTTTCAAAAAGTGATGTGAGAATTGTTAATCACCACAACAGAGAGTTGCTGCTTAAATTGAAAACGTTGTTATACTAACATATTGAGAAAATGCACAATCATATTGAGTTTAGGAAAGTGTCTCAAACAGTAAATAGCCAATATCACTACAGAATACATTTATTTTTATGATCCTGGTTCCATTCTTGTGCAACACAAGTATCTAGAAAATACTGCAGTGCTGGATGACATACAAATACATACAGTAGGTGTTGACTGCAATTATTTAGTAGGAAGTTTTCTAAATTATCCAATAAAAATGCGTTTCTAAAAATAACTGTTTACACAGACCTAGATGGGTAATCTCAAAATATAAATAGGCTGTATTAAACTACATGTAATGTAGGCTTGTTAAAACAGTGCTACTCAGTAACACTGGAAGAATTCTGATTTCCAGAATTAACGATTTTAAAGTGGTATTTTCATCTATAGGTCAAAGCACATGGGATAAAAGCAGGAATGTAATAATGGTATCAAAGTTATCATTGATACAAAGCCTGCTTATACAGCTAAGAATGATAAAACCTTTTATTTATAGACTGTATTTTAAACTGCCATTTAAGATAAAATTAGATAAATATAGCTGCTACACATAAACAACACCCTGTAACGGTAGACTACAAAACTACAGGAAAACATTACACGTATATGAAAAATGAGATTTACAGATTTGATTCTGTTCCCAATTTAGTGCTGTTTTACGTGGGCCTAATCTATGCCCATGTTCTCTGCTTAGTGACTGCTATTTGATATCAAAACTATCTTACGCAAAATAAATCAGTATCAGCCAAATCTATTGTGCATCTAATAGTCAAAACAACAGCTAAAATATATTGGTAAAAAAAAAAAAAAAAAGAAAAGAAAAAAAAAAACTCAGCATATGGAAAAGCTTTTCTACGATATCTATACTGAAGGGAAAATTCTGTCCTGAAGCAGAAGAACTTGATGTGTTGTGAAAAAAATATTTTCAGTGATAATTATAAAAAGGTTATGAAAACTCCAGGTTCAGGGTCTTCTCTCTGTGCAAATAATTGTTCTGCTCATCCAGAACACTATCATGGAAATCACGTGCTTCTATCTAGCAACATAATTTTACCCATTACCTCAATCGATGCATCTCTCTTGACTACTTCAAACTCCCTTGTAAAATCCAGTATACTTAGGGAATAAAATATTCTTTTACCTTTTCACATTTGCAAACAGCAAATAATTTCAGGGTATTTCCTTATAGTCCAAATGAATGTTAAGTATAAATCCAGTGTAGTCAGTAATACATTTGTAGTAAAGAGAACTTTGGATATATAGCAACCATCAACTTGTGGATATTAAAATTATATGAAACATTCTCCCTCGGTTGAGCAAATGCACAATAATTTTTATGTATAGGTAAAATCATACCCAGGAAAAGGATATAGTGCACATATGCACTATATGATGCATCTCCAAGCCATCACCCTGACAAAGCAATTAAAAAAATCAAAGTAACACTTCTGTGCTTTCAATGTAGTTCTTATAAAACATGAATTAAATTAACGTTTTACATAATAACACTCTGATTTCAGTTACACTGTGAATCTGCAAAGACTTTGATGAATACCCTATTATGATAACAGCCCAGTCAGCTGCAGTATTGTTTATAATCTTAATGGTTTTTAGACAGCAATGAAGGAGCAATAATTTAGTTCCATTTCAAACAATGTAACATTGAAACAACTGAAGGGCATTCAAGGAAACTACAACTCTTATATTCTTTTGTTGCATCTGTATTTGATTACAGCGATTACATTCCATTTGTTTGTTTCATAAACTAATGTTAAAACATCTAGTGATCGTTACTTACCTGTAACACACTTTTTCCATTATCGGAAAGCTCAGTCTTACATCTACATGGAATAACGCAATTACATTTACTAGGCAGAATTCTGAGGATTGCTGAGCTCTTACTGAGTCTTTGCATTGACTTAGCGTAACCAAGTCTGAACTAAGCGTTTCTTTCATTAAGGATCTGTCCAAAAAGCAATGAGTAAATTACAAGAAGCACAGGATTTGGGATTTAACATTCTCTCCACAGAAAAAGTTCAACTATTAAATTATACAAACTTTTGGTGGGGTGGCTTGTTCTTGGTGAAAAACCGCTCATAAAGTTTTGCAGATTATTAAGTATTATAAAGTTCTAACAATTCACAGTTGATGCGATTTCTACATGAGAGAAGTTTTCACAGAAAGGTGTTAAGCCTTTAAGTATTGTGTTGAGAGGCAGCTTGCATACCTGTACAAATGAATCCTTGTAAGATAATACATGCAATTATATGAACTTGTTGTCAAAAGACATTTATTTCATCTGTTTCCCTTCCTGCTCTGAAAAATTTGTTTTATTGACACCAACAGGACTTATGTCACTGATGTAAATAAACACCTCAGGAATGTGATTTTTAGTTTAGATTTTTAGTCTTTCACAAAATAATTACCACTTATAGCCATGAAGTCATAGGCTACGTTTGTAAACCTCCCCAGGCACTGGAGCCCTGAACCAACCAGAGCCACTCTCCCCAGCAACTTCTGGCAATGGTTCAGGATAGCAGGGGCTCGAAAGCATTTCCAACAGACAGTCTGCATGTAGCTACCTCCTGATTGCATCATGTGAGATGTGGTTTTTTTTTTTTTTTTCTCAGTTGTTCTCATTGCCAAAGCAGTCTTCATGATTTTTTATTAGCTTAAAACTGCAATGTTTCCCAGTGAAATGCACTGCACCAGAAGTACAACACGATGCAATACAACAGGTATTTAATCATTTTTAATCTGTCACTTTCACTTATAGCACATCTTACATTAAAAGAAATACATTAAGACAGAGTAGGCTATTAAGCAGATGACTATTCCCACTGAAGTCTGGCTTAGTAAATACTGGAACATGTCTTCCTTTAGAAATGTGGAAACAGATGTGGAGGTGCCACGCTGTCCTCTGTAATACAATAAAGTTGTAATCCACATATCTAGGAACTGAGGTTCACTTTGGTCACTTGCGTGAAGGAGCTTGGTTTGTGTTGTCTCTGAGACTGCTGCTCTAGTGATATTGCAGTATTTTTCCATCTTTCCTGTGAAATCAGATTCACTAGGAAGGCAGCAGGAGGTTTAGGGCAGGCCTCTTCACCTCACACTATTTATAGAAGAAATCATGCTTGGAAAGAGTTTTGTCTTTTTATTTTTTCTTTTCAGTGCAACTACTGATACTGCTGAGTGCTCTGTAAAGTCCAATACTAATACTAGTATTAATTAGTAATTAGTATTTTCTGGACTAATGGGACAAGCAATTGGTTTGTTCAAAACTGGTTTATTTTTCAATGCATTATTTATCTGTAATTATGGGTGCTGTTGAGTTCTTGTTCAAATTATTTCAGAATCTACTTTGATATCAGCTTAAACGTAAGGTTTTTTGCTGCAGTGATTTTTTTTAATTACTTTATTACACTTAGGTTCTGAATTAATGACTTCTCAGCAAACAACAGTCAAAGATCTAACCACTTGCTTTGTATCTGGGTATTTATAAGGATATTTAAATCAGAATAAATAAAATTACCATTCTGTGCTCCAATCTCATTCTACCTCAATATTTTCTTTCTTTCTGTCTTAGAAAGTTCTCTTATTACCATTTGATAGATTAGCTTAGTCATATTTTCCGCCCTTTCACACTGAAGCAGAATGCCAAGTAAAGAATATTACTTACTGCCAAAGGTTTTCAGCGAGTGTAATTAAAAGTTTGTCTCCCTGTTTTTATTTAGCTTTTCCTGGCATTTGACTAATTTGGCAGCATATGGTAGGTTTGTTTATTAACTTGTGCATAGTAATTAAAGCAGTGCTTTAACAGAGACACACAATAAATGTGTTCTATTTATATTTGAGGGGAAGACATTTTTTAAAAAATCTACACAAAATGAAAAGCATTTTTGAATTTATTTCTGAAATCTGGAGTTATCTGGATGGATTTAAGTTAACTGACTTTGTAGTAATTCATTCCTTATAAAATGTATTAACAGGTATTTTAATTAGTGCGCCAGAGATGTGTCCTACAGAAATTATTCAGAAATACTGTATTTTAATCAACTTAGGGCTTATATGTACCTAGGAGAGTGAAAAAATGTCCTTTAGCACAAAGATTTCCATGTTTTAGACAGCCTACATTCACTGTTAAGTCAATCAGTCTTCAACATTTGCATTAAGAAACAGATTTATGTCCATGATAGGTAATTGGGAATTTTATGTCCATATTATGTTTATTGGTAACATGCTGATAGTTAGCAGCCATTTCTTCTGGAAAATGTAATTTGATTTTTTGTGAATAATAAATTCTCTCATTTGGAAATTACATAAAAGAGTGTATGCATATCATTCCATGCAGCAATATAATTAACACTCTAGCTTAAATATCCGTTTTACTAATAAAATATATCACTAGCTACTTATCATAGAATATGAACATTCCTGTATTTATTAAAAAACGTTATTTTATTTTGATCTTTAATATTTGTTGCCCACTGCATGGCCTAAAGGAAGGATAGATTTCTATACCATAAAGCTATAGAAAATTTACATTATCAATAAAAATATACTGTCTGTTGTATTGTTACTTTTTTTCTCTCTCTCTGACTTAGTATACAGTGAAAAGCCATCTGCCAGCCAATTTTATCCAGCAATTTGAGGAGAGAAGAAAGATGCTGAGGATCTGGTGTACATACTGACCTTAACGTGGCACAAAATCTCAGAAATCAAAATCAAAATCAAGAAATTAAATTAAAATATCTAAAGTATTTATGATGAGAGACAATGCCAGTAAGATTAGAATCTTGAATAACATCAGTTTGTTATCAGCAACATGAGTTATACTAAGTTGTACAAAAGATAAATTACTTTCAGCAGAGGAAGAATGGATTTCTGCATTTATTGTAATAGCAACAAGAGAATATGATATACTACCTTACATGACAGAACAGGCTTATTTGATAGGATCTGAAAACCCTTCATAGATTATACACAAAAACACTAGTGACACTTTCAATCACTGAAACAACAGGATACATGTAGGGAGACCTCAATCAGGAATTTTACTGTTGTCATCTCTCTTGCCAGTCCGACATCTTGCCAGGATAAACAAATGCAACCTAATAATACTATAGTCACTTGCTCGGATTCCAAGAACAATTATGTTAGTCATCTTTTAGACTTTTACTACAGGATAATGACCATTCTTGTATTACAGTGATGAATGATAGGCAAAATTAATTCATGTGGAACATGTGAAATTATATAAAAGTTGCATGAAAGTAGAACACAACATACAAACTTTGTGCTTTTGTTTACATCCACTCTAGAATGAGATGTAGGCTTCAGTATTTAAGCTTCAATACTGTCTCAGGGTGTGTGGGAAAATTTCAGGCCATTCATATCGACTTAATTTTTTGTCTCTATTAGGCTGCTTGTTCTGTGTTTTTTTTTATTTTTTTTTTTTTTTTTTTTTTTTACCACGGGCTATCATACAGTCTTCAGCTGCACTTGGGTCAGACCATCAAACCCTAGATTTTATTTAATAATAAGAATATTTGTAGGTCACACTACCAAAGGACGTACAGAAGACTGGGTGTGCAGCTCCACTGAGTCCCATAAATATTTCATTTATTTGTAACTGCTTCAGCAGAACCTCAAATTGAAAGCACTTTCCATGTTTATACACTGCTTAGGGTGTCTCCACTTATTTGCCACTACAGGCATTATATAATAACTGCCAGAACAAATATTTACATGTAGTTGTTGTGCAGCACTAACTGCACTCTTTCACAGCAGAAGCAGCTGTCTCCCTGAGGTGGGAGCCAACCCACAGTCGTGACTGAAGCGATGTGTCAGCTCTTCTTTTTTTTAAATACTGGCTTGCATAGGCAAAACCAGACTTGAACAACGTCAGAAAGTTTGCCATGTAGGGGAGAAACTGCGATCTGTTACCTAGAAAATTATCAAATCTCCTTGTTTACAAACTCATGTTCAGGAGTTGGTGCAAAGGACTTTCAATGTAAGACAACAGGTGGTTCAGGGCCCAGATTTAGGTTACATATTTGGTGCAAATCAAAGGACTACTTGTAAAGTAGGATCTCTATATATCTTTATTTTATGCTGCTCCTGTGCCTAGTCCTGAGAACTTTTAAGCCAGTTGGGATATGGACTATGAACATTTTTCTAGCGGTATCTGCACAGTGCAATCTTCTTGATTAGCCTGCAAACATTTTGCAACATGATAAAAAAAATAATAAAAATATGGAAGTTTGTGCTAAAGTAAACAGTTTAATTTCAGACTGGTCATCTGCAGTCTGCTTAGGTAAACTTGTATGTTATCCCCAGCTGGTCATGGCCGCAAAGACTCACAACTGAGGCTTGGTGCTTACAGCAGTCAAATACTGGCAAAGCACAGCAATCCTCACAAACAAGTCCTTCCGGTGACACAAATTCTCAGCTTTTTCCTACTAAATTCCTTAATACCATATCGGGAGCTCAGGGGCTGAGCAAAAATTGTCCTGGCTTGCAAAACCATGTCAAATCAGGTTTTGACATGGATTACATAACAAAGGTTAGTTGGACTGAGCTACCACATTTGATTTTTAACCACAGAGAAAACCATCCATCTGAAGAACCCAAATGCCACAGAATGAAAGACAATCCGATCATCACTGAATTAAGCAGTTTACATATTAAATTATCCATTTTAAGTTATAAATGTTCAGCACTTTGTGCTACAGGATTTTGGACTTCTACTCAAAATGACATGTGGAACCTAGCGACATTTTTCGTATTTAAGAGGCACTCGTTTCAGTCACAGAACTAACCTGAACTTCCTTCTACGACCTTGGTCCACTGATTTTGCTCTTTGGTTTTGACAGGTTACTCTCATGCCTACTCTCATCACAGCTTTCAGTGATCCTATGTACATGGGCCAAAAAACCACCCCCTTTGCTAAGGCAAAAGTATGTTTTACAGCAAGACATCAAAGGATTAAATGAACAGTACAAAAGCTATAAAAGTAGAACCTGTGATGTAGTTTGTAGACTTCGTACATCACAGAAAATCTATAGATAAATTCATAAACCTTTCTATATTCCTTTCATGGAAGTGTATTTTTGTTCTCAGGTGCTATTACAATGTATAATGCATGTATTTTGATGTATTTAATGTCTTCCCTCAGAAAAAATCATTGCTTATTGATCATGTTTTTCAAAAGTCATTATTTTCATTTGGAATCCCTGGCATTACAAATAATATATTATTCCTTTTTATTATACAGCTAAAAACGTAAATGGAGGACCCATTAAGAGTCAAATTGGTTTTGTTTCCCCAAAAGCTCTCTTTCTTTGATTACTAAAATGTGAACTTCTGTAGATTTTTAGATTTTACTTCAAGAGAGCCTGAGAAAAAAAGGAGTTCAAAATTAATTACGCACCTTATGAGACATGAGAAATGACACTCCTCCAGCAGATGACAATTTTCTTTGAAGTCAGAAGGCACAGCAGTGGACATTACCTGAACAAATCATTTTCAGTGAATCACAATCTCAGTTATGTGAGATGTGCACATAGAAAAAGCCAACAGAGTAAAGCTTTTCTTCTTCATTCATTAATCATTCCAATGCATGCCCTGCTGGATATGTATATTTCCTTTTGCACATATGCAAGGTGTGAACATGTGACAACGGCTGAAACTCCAATGTAAACAGGAATATTAAGAACTCATCAAATTGAAGTTACTTTACCACTCCAATCACCAGAAGCTTGAGCTAATGTCCTGTGCAATGCCACAACAATTATCAGGTAAGGATATGGAATACAAATGTAGAATTTTTAAGTATCACCCTCTGTTCCTAAGAAAAAGTTCTAGACTAGAAAGCATGAATATTAGTCAAACTTATCAAAGTTTGACAAAAAACAAAGTATGTGACAGTGTTTAAACAAATATAAAGCAAGTTTTAGAGACTCAAAAATCACAGAATACAATTGTGTTTTCATTGGAAGCATTGCTTTAGTGATTTTTAAGCTGGCATTGTAGCATGTTTAAATGATACAGATCATAAAACTAATTAAAAACAAAAATAAAAAAGGACTGAAAATAAGCCACGTAAGTGTCAAAAAAAGAAGACTGAAATTGCCTTAATGCCTTTCTCTGACTAAGAAGACAAAAATAAAAAGGGGTTTCAGTCTAAGCTATTAATAATGCCGGATTTATGAATACCTTTGCACCCTCTTTTTAGTCCAGTCAGCTTCAGGACACCAGAGTTCATCTCATCTGGAAATTCAGAGGTTTATTTAACAACATATTCATGAAATTGTGGCAAAGAATATTGTAACTACCTAAATGAAAAAGCACTGTTCACTATCACACAGCTTCTTTGTCCTTCGGTCAGGGGATTTCTTCCTGGCCAACTCTTTCCTAATACAATTGAATCGCATCCCAAACTCTTAGCTTCTGCTTCTTTACTTATTTTTATTTCACCTAAGAAGGTGCACACACACATATGCATATGCCTTTCAGCTATCTAAGTGTTGGCCATTTACTAATTTTGCTAAATATACAGTTAGACACAAACTGTATCAGTCTAATCACTAAAGTCAAGCAGTGCATGCAATAGGTGTTACTCTGGTCTTCTTTCACATACTAATAAAAACAAGCCTTTCATGCTTCCCCGTTTTACATGTATGCAACTGTTTTCAATATTATTAGACAAAAAAAAGTTTTAACAGAAAGATAAAGATTTGAGCCTACATGTTAAAAAAGACTAATGTTAATTATTAGACACATTCATTATACTGTGAAATTTGTATATACACTAAGCTTCATACATACAACTGCAAAACTGAGCCAAGGGTGGTATCTAGATAAGATAACACTACAGTTATATTTGAATAGTTTTATTGGGCACCTATTGGGGATATTACCATAATTTCTGGGATTTCTCAAGCATGTTTATGTGACGTTATTTTAATAGTATAGAATAATGTAACATCCCAAAGAGCTAAAATAATTTTCATTGTTTCTATGGTTTTTACCTTTATGAATATGGTTGTTCTTCTACATATGCACAGTGGGTGAAAAACAATAATATGGTTATGCATTTACAGTCTGCAGTACTGCATGAAAATCGTTTTGAAGTGAACTGATACTCAATACACCAAGTAAGCAGCTGACTTCCGTATAGGTTCAAACAACACAGCACTTGCACAGTTTTCCTCAACAGAAAATGCAGAGAACAAAAGAAGTGCATGTTTGAAATTCCATTTTGAAATAACTACTAGTAAAAACTTTAAAATACTGTGTAAGAAAGACTCTGCTCAGTGTATTTACGAATGAATAGATATAACTCCTCAAGCTGATAAACCAAAAAGCCTGCCTATTGATGAATGAACCCATGTGTTCTGCCAAGGTACTTATCCGTGACAAACACCACACTGCACAGCATGATAAAGTAATGTCTTATGACTCGTATCTATTTAGTATTCTGACAAAAATAATTTGTTAGTGAAAATGATGGATGATTATGTGCTACAGAGTACAAGCCTGACCCTCAAAGGGTCAGTAGTAGTTTTTTTGAACCCTCAAATGCAGAATTTCACTCATATAACCACACTTTCAGCACTACAGACCTCAGTTCTTTCCCTCTGCTTTAATAAAAAAAAAAAAAATACCATTAGGTAAGGTAATAGTTATCTGGATTATGAGAGTTTCAGAATAATATTTTGGCCCAGAAATTTACCCTAAGGAGCATGCACTGCATATTCACTTTTCTGTCAAACCCAGTAGGAGTATTTCCATTCTGGAGCTTCCAGACGTGGTTCCTTGTCTGATGGCTAAGAACTGGTTGTCAAACCACTTGCATGACAGATACAGCAAGTCTCTGTTCTCTCTCTCTCTTTTTTTTTTTTTTATAATATTGAAACTTGCTTCTTTACGTTTTGTTCTTCCTGAAGTACACATGCTTGATCAGTTTTCACCGGGTTTCAATCCAAGTACACAAGTGTCAGCTACATTTGTCAAGGCAGCAGTGTACACATACACTTATAACCAACAACAGCATATTTTTTCTTTGTTCATGTCATGAAGAACTCTGTGAAAACCAAACTGACACGCAGCTACATAGACACGAGATTTCTTTCCTTTTTTTTTTTTATTGTGTCCAGAACACTGTAATTTGCTGCAGTTTTGAAATTACACGTATAGCCATCAAAAATTATATGACTGTTTCCACTAGCTCACACTGTTCCAATATCACTGTAAATGTATCATGTAAAGGTACGGATGAAAATCTTATAAGCAGTATAATTACACATAATTACAAACACTTATTTATTCCAGGGTTACAGATAAGCTACATGAGCTTGCAGCCCAGAAAGTTACATCAAAAGAAGCATGACCAGCAGGTCGAAGGAGGTGATTCTCCCCCTCTGCTCCACTCTGGTGAGACCCCACCTGAAGTATATGTTCAGCTCCGGGGCCCCCAACACAAGAAGGACATGGACCTGTTGGAGTGAGTCCAGAGGAGGGCCACAAAGATCATCAGAGGGCTGAAGCACCTCTCCTATGGAGGGAAGCTAAGACAGTTCAGACTGGAGAAGTGAAGGCTCTGGGGACACCTTGTAACAGCCTTCCAGTACCTAAAGGGGGCCTACAGGAAAGATGAGGAGAGACTCGATGGTCCTTGTGGGTCCCTTCCAGTGCGGGATATTCATGATTCTATGATTGTTTCAGTGGCAGAAAGTGATTAAGTTATATGACTCTATCAGGGAGTGTAGTGACAGGACAAGGGGTAATGGTTTTAAAACTAAAAAAAAGGTAGATTTATATTAGATATAAGGAAGACATTTTTCACTCAGAGGGCGATGAGGCACTGGCATGGGTTGCCCAGAGAAGCTGTGGATGCCCCATCCCTGGAGGTGTTCAAGGCCAGGCTGGATGGGGCTTTGGGCAACCTGGGCTGGTGGGAGGTGTCCCTGCCCATGGCAGGGGGTTGGAGCTGGATGGGCTTTAAGGTCCCTTCCAAACCAAAGCATCCTATGATTCTATGAAGCACTATTATACAAGTAATTTTCTAAAAGCTATGTATATCTTACCTCTGATTTTAGTTTCCTCTTCAAAAAAGTATTTCTTTTCATGGAAAAAGACTACTGGTTAGACTGTTACTACTCCTATATTCTGTAGTTCAGATATTATTCTTACTGTTAACTTGCAAAATTGACAGGAAGGTTAAGTTCCAAAAAAGGAATACAGTAAGTATTTAATTCCTTACTGGTTACAGCATTCATTAATCAGTGGTAATTTACATTAATATAAATACATTGATCCTTCTCTGAGGGCCCTCTCTTGTGAGTAATTTCATCCTCCACCAGACATTATGAGATATATTAAGAAATGGCATTTCAACAAATGAGAATGGCTTGACTATAAGAGAAATGCCCAATTAATAACCAAATGGGAAAAAAAATGATTTCTTTAAGTTTTATATTGCACTACCTAATATTATTGAAATATTCAAAGAAAATGCACCTATATTCCTTCATAAATTCCAGTGAAGAAAACAATGTAGCAACATTCATTGTTCATTGAAGTGATCAGATTTCTTATTTGTTTGTTTGTTTTTTCATTCGTGTCATTTTAGCAAAGCTTTCTGCTGCTGCTTTGCAATACGGGGATTTCATAGAAGATAAATCGTTAAAGAGAAACGATATGTAAAGAATGTAATGCTAATATTTTCACTACATTAAAAATATGGTTTGGGGCTCAGATCTAAGCATACAGTAACATACAACTGTTTATCCAGAGGAGTAGGTACAGGGAAGAGCTACATCGACATTTGCTCTGAGGTGTTCCCAGAATGACAGAAGAATCATTTTTACACTAACAGGCAGGAAGGATTATCTCAATGTTCTTCTCACTTGTGTATATTCCATAAAACAATCTGATAAGAGGAACTGACAAAAACCAGACAAAAACTCCTCTGATTAATTTGGACTGGTATTTCCCAAAGTATTTTCTATCACATTAAATTTTAATTATTAATTCAAATTAAGTCATCTACACAAAGACAAAAATATCAAGATGCAGAAGGAACAAGATATAAAAGAAGAAATAAAACCTCTGACAGATGAGGGAAAGTTAGGACACCTTAAAAACACTCCTTTAATGCATACAGGTATTGAAAGAAGCTAAGGCTGAAACTATGCGTGATAAAATCAAGACAATGTCTTTCAAAACTACTTGGTCTATTTACCTGTCTGTCACATAGCTAATCCAATCCTTTATTATACAGTGGAAATATTTGTCCTTTATGTGTCAAAGTTTTAAGTTCTGTGGAATGGGTTGTCTGATACAATATGGGTGAGAGAGTCCGGGGATCAGAAATGACAAGAAAGAAAAATCTGATAAAAATTCTTTACAAGTAAATCAAGTGGACTTGTGTCAAAAAAAAAACAGAAAAAACTTGTGCTTCACATATGTTTTCCATATGATGCCTAAGAGCTAGAAACTCCTTGCTTCAAATTTCTATAAGATCTTCCAAAGTTTTTTTTCTGTACGCTCCATATTGCCAGTCTTAATTTAAAAGTACAGTCAGTATGTAAGAAAACAGTAAAATAGTAATCCAAATCCATAACTAGAATACTGCTATGCTGTAGGTGCAGATTCATTAAAGTTTTTTTGCAGCACATGGTAAATTACAAATCTATTTTGCATAGTCATCGGGAGACACTGTTATTCAGTCAGTATTATAATCCCCAGCTGTCATTTGGCCAAATAAACTGGAAAATGAGAAAGTGAGAAACGTTTACATTTATAACATTTATAATATGTTATCAGCATTAAGCCTAGCTCAGTAGGAACGAAACCTAGATTTTGGCAGCTGAAAGGCTACAAACAAGTAGGAGGGAAGGTGAAATGAGGGCCTGTCTGTGACAGGTGTCAGAGACCCAGATTGCACACAAGAAATTATTTCTGCAGAGCACCTAAGACTTCAAGAGTGTTTGACAGAATAATAACGTAGAGAAGAAAAAAACACTGGAAAAGAAGGTCCTGACCTAACACTACCAGGGAACAGCATAAAATCAAGGAACAGCACCAGCACCTGAGACCACCACAAGACCAACATGAGAAGGACTGTCCCGCAGACGTGCAGAAGACCTGTTCAAATCTTACTTAAAATCTTAGTTTTGCCTTTTTGTAAAAGTCATAGAGTTAATTTGCATTGACGTCTCATTTCCTGTGACACAATATCTCATTCTGTATTTCTTTTCTGCTGCTAAAGTAATCCAGAAAATCCCCATGCCCTCTCCTTTCTCCCCGTCAGCTAGCCCAGCTAGTGAGGGAGTGATGGCAGTCCTCACGTAGTGATTCTCTCGGAGCTTCGCTTGGTGAAAAGTCTGAGAGGAACCTGCTATACGGCATAAAAGAATTACTGCCAATGGAAGTAACTCCATGTGCTAGCAGAAGGTGGCCAGTGTAAAGTCTGAACCAAGTGGGGACTGTGACAGTGCCTCACAGAAACAAATGGCAGAAACAAAAAGCTTTCAGACATTTGCAACACCAAAAATACTAGTACAAACTGGAACAGAAAGAATAATGACAATCTATTCAACCAATATCTCGGACAAACTTCTGAAACTTAAAGGCTGAAAGCTCTAGGAGGCTGCATCTCTTTGTTACTTGGCTTGTCACCAGTATGAGCAACATATTCTGACACACTCAGTTTTGGACAAGAACTGCAGAATGCTTAATTAATTCAGGCCTATTTTAAGTTGGGGTTAAAATTTTTCTACTTATCTTTACATATTTGATTTGGCTACTATTTTACTTTTATTATTGCTACTAATTAAAATAAAGGAAGAAAATAAAAAAGACTGTGACTCCATGGAAAGTAGGTAAGAAAGTAACAGACCCTCCTTCTCCTTCAAAAAGAAAAAAAAGAAATAGATAATTCTTGAGGAAATGTGCTGTAGTACTTGATGGGAGCAGTTATGGAGGTAACCTGACCGTAATAAGAAAAATAAGACATAAAACAAGACACAGACCAAAGAAAAAGTTTGCCAGCCTGAAATCTCAACCTGAGAAACAGGCCTGAGCACTTGCCCCTGCTTACTAACTGCCCCAAATATATCCTTCCTTCCTTCCTTCCTTCCTTCCTTCCTTCCTTCCTTCCTTCCTTCCTTCCTTCCTTCCTTCCTTCCTTCCTTCCTTCCTCCCTCCCTCCCTCCCTCCCTCTATTTGCCTGATTAATCACAGTACTCTTGCAGGTGGTTATTTGTGCTGACTTGTAATAAACAGAAATCTTTACTGAACAAAGCCTCTGTGTCCTTGTGTATCAGAGAATCCTGTGAACTCACTGTTAGGCAGGCTACATGCCTGTGGGCCAGGTAGCTGCATGCCTGTGGGCCTTTTGGATTGTGACATTGACAGTGAAAATGCTATTGCAAATCAGGCTAATGGAAAACTAAGGATGCACTATATTGAAATATGTATTTTAAAGGGAACTTGGTAAAAACTTATACACATACACATGTATGCATATAATACTTATACACATACACATAAGACTTATACACATACACATAAAAAACATTCAGGATGCTTGTATGTTTGGGTGCTTAAAGAAGCATCCAGAAGCCTACCAGTAATGGAGACAGATACAATTCTAATCTAAGTGGGGAGGTGGTACACACACAGACAGTGAGCAAGCAAAACTCCCTTAAGTTCCCACCAGCAAATTTGCCCTTGAATAAATAAATAAGGAAAGTGACAGAATGAGGGTTATTATAAAATGCAGTAGATAGAAAATATTGACTATATTGCCAATATGCCCATTGAGAATAAATAGACAAAGGAATATTTCCAATAACTGAATATTTTTAGACACTGTGTTGGAAAGTCTCAAACGAACTAGGCACCATTCTAGTTGTAACTAAAATCAGAAAGGGACCAAAACCTTTTCAGGTGCAATTTTTTAGAAAAAGTGGCATTCATATCCCTGTATCTGTTAGACTCTTAGCTGCATTATAATATCATATAATTTCATACACTTCTTGTAATACTATGACATAACAGATGCTGGTTATTCCTTGTATTGGCCTCCTGTATAGTTTGAACAGCTCTCATAACTCTATTTCACTGTATTTCCTGGGTCTATATCATAATTTATAAATCACGTTACTGCTGTGGTCTGCTTACGGCATATACTTGATTATCTTACATGAAGTCCGTTAGCTACAGGTTTCTTTGTTTTTCCTCAACTTTGAAACATCTAGTTTTTTTAAACTCGTCTTCTTCGTTTTAAGTATTCTGAACACTTTTTCTCTTTTTATTGTTATATTTTCTAAGGTATTTCTAGGTTTTTCTTTAAGCTGCATGTGATTCCTTTATTTTTCTCAATTGACTGTAATAATTTCTTTCCTTCTATCCTTTATATTACTTTATTTACTTCCAATGTTATCTGCCTAAGTAAAAAATACACCTTCCGATGGAAGGAAATTTCCAATGGAATCTGTCAGTAAGCCGCGCTGATACCTGTGTTGTTTGACATATTTAATGTTTCAAACTATATAAGGAAACGAATGAATAGCTGAGATGATAAAACTGGGTGACGACAAGAAAATATAAACTTAGGCTGCATTTACAAGCATGATATGGACACAGAAATGGTGTATAAAATACAATGTTGGTAAATACAAACCACATAGGGTCTTTCACAGAAAAGACTAAACAAATAATGCCTCCAGTAACTGAAAAAAGAAATGTAAGAGAGAAATTGACATAAGGAGGACAGGAGGACTAGGACATGACAATTATGTAATAATTCAAGAGCACAGCACGAAATCAAGGAATGTTAAAAACAAACAATGATTTAAACACTTTTGCAAAATTGCTACACCATGTTATGGATATGAGAAGTATAAAAAGCTTTAAAATATTAGACAGTAGAGATGTCCATGGCTGTGAAGTCTAAATCTTATCTTGAAGAGAACCTGTCCTAGACAGAGGTTACGTTATGTTTAAAATATCGATAGAAAAAAATTATCTGGATGTAAACAGGGGACGTTTGATGTTGCTCATGAGCACTTAAAAAGTCTTAAGCTCTGTTTGGCTTGTATGATTAGATTGATGTAGATTAGCATGCATTTAGCACGTCATAAGTCAAGTCAAGGTAGCAAGTAAGTGGAAAACGAATGAGAAAAGAGCTGGAAAGACATATTTAATTAATGGTTAGGGCATATAATTAACTAAACAGTAGATGTTGTAAATCAAACGTAGTATTTGGTTTACTTCAAAAAGTGAACTATACAAGAATAGCACTATGATTCTCATCCCCTAAGGGTAGAGAAGCCATCTGACACAAAAGAATATTGTTTCTTTGGAGCAACTGTTCACATGACTGTGATCCTCTCTGTCCTGGTCCTGGTGATATGCTTTTTCAGCTACATCAACTCTGCCTGGACAACCTCTCAAAACTAATAAACCTGACATCCCAGATGGAAGCTGCAAAATACTACATATGCTGCAGGTGAAAGTAGCTGAAAGTTGGCTGAAAGTTAGAGGGGACACCACAAAACAGAAGAAGAAGAAGAAGAAGAAAAAGAAGAAGAAGAAGAACAACAACAACAACCACCACCACCACCATTGAATTTGTAATAAAGTATTCGTTAAATGACTCTATTTTTGGCCACTATCTGAGACAAAGAGTACAGGACTAAACTACAGCAAACATGAGTTTACATCCTTCTGTTAGTCTTGAACTATTTTCTCTTGTGTTTTGTACAGTTTGAGATGTTCTTACTTAATTCTTGCACAAACGCTCAGTTTTTCTCAGATACTTATCATAAAAGTTAATAAATAATCCCATATGCAGAAAAACACTTTATAGACCAGCAATATGATAACCCTCTTAAGACTGCCTAGAATACCATGTTCACTACTGACCATGTATGCCAAAGCTGGGGAGTTTGACCAGTATGTAGAATGAGCACAGTATATCATTTTTTTCTAAGAGACATCAAATGGACATAAAATTTTCCAAAGGTGCAAATGACTGGAATCTCTTAAAACAGTTATCAGGTGAGGTTATCATGACCAACCAAAGAAACTGAGGCTCAGTATTAAGAAATCCTGTACAACAATCAGTTTAACAATTCAAGGAATTAACTCATACCAAAGTTATGAAGCTAACATTTTGCTTTGTCAGATTCTAAGATCCAGTTCTGTCAGCATTAAGAGTCTGGCTTTTAACATCTTAACACCAAATTATGAGAGACTTTCTAGGCCTTTAATGCGGAAATATCTCCAGGAAGCTTCCGTCAAAATTTCCACCTCCCATTCCGAAAGGAAACCGAAAGCAACCAATTACCAAATGAAATGAAGGACCTAACACTGGAATGTAAGAAATACAGGAAAAGACTGCATATTTTTCAGAAACTCAACAAGAAATACGAGACAAATTTCTAAAAAGATATTTTAGTATGTCAATAAAGCTTTATGAAAAACAAGTCCCGCTGTTCTACCCACTTATGCTAGGACTGAAATTGGTCCATAGTGATTAATTTGAACTAAGCAGAGTATGTACGGTACATGGTTCAGTTATTGACCCACAGCACTTTCAGGTTCCTCTGAGAATGCTATGTCTAGTGGTTCCAGTGCTGATGCGTGAAATGTTCTAACAAACCAGAAATCAATGCAGAGTGCACAGTAAACAGACACAGTCAATGAGCTATTCATTACCTTTTGTAAACCTTCAGTATAATTGGAGTGTGGTCAATTTATAAACTGTAATCAACTGTGGCTTTATTTAATCTTATATAAAACAAAACCAAGAAGCTTCATGTTTATCTAGTCATAAGAACATGAAACTGGATAGGTAAGTAATTAGATACCCAAATGCAATTGTCCATCAGATAAAATATCACATTTGTCTGCTTGATCTCTGATAGATGCTGTTTAGTAAACACCTCAGTACTGTAGCCAGCCAAGATAGTTTTTTGTGATACTTTTATTAGTGGTTTTTTTTTTTGATCAGTAATTAAAACCAAAATCCCACATGCATTTTAAAATAAATTGTTGCCTTCAGGATAGCAATTTCTGCTACCAAAAGAGGGCACAGAGGATATGCATATCAGAAATAATGAATGTTTATTCTTACTTACTGATAGAAACTTTTTTTATCATAAACCTAATTAAAATTGGTAAAGGACAAAGTTAGCCTTTTCATTTTAAATTGAAATAAAAATAATAATAAAATAAACATAATCAAATAAACATCATACAAAACGTTTGGATAGCTTCTAAAAATAATCAGTCTATGAAAGATGACTAGCTTCAATGGTGAGCAGCCATACAGGATTTAGTTCAAAGCCCTGAATATAAAGAACAAGGAGCAAAGAAGGCTACATGGCACTGGAAAGTTTAAAGGAAACTGATTTGCTTTACCATTCATGTGTTACTTCCTTCCCACTGACAAATGGATTCAGGGCTTCTAGATAACTTGTCCCTCCTTTTTGTTCAGTTTGCTTCAGTTTATCCTGCTGGGCTTTCAGAATGGCTAGGTAAATTTTCAGCTATTGGGTCCTGTACAGTGTCTTTTTTAATTCCTTCAGTGAACGTTTTGAGTCCTGCACTGTCAGTAGATGTAGAGGATTTCAGTGCCTTACATGATACAGTTCTTCGATGGGAATGTTTACACAGTTTTAGTAGTGCAGCCTGACCATGCTCTGAGCCAACAGAAACCACACGGTGTGATCATATTGCAGAGTCTAGGCTATCATACTTCATTTTACTGCTGGGTTAATTGCAGCCATGTGGTTTCATGGCTCAGTGCACAAGCAGAATGAACTTCTCTCTGCCTGAAGCATTAGACAAGTGAACTTGATAATGTCTCTGTGGGCATTATCCCAGACAGTGGCAGCTTCCCTCACTGTAAGCTCAAGGGAAAGAGTGAAATAAAGGAAACTTAATGGAGGTAAGACACAGAAGGATGAGTGACTTAGATGCACACACCCCAAGCCATTAACATCATACCTAAATAAATACATATATATATCATGTCTGTCTCTGCCCAGGTTAAGCAGATGAGTCTTTCTGAATGAGCTGAACATTTCTCAGCAAAGTGCCCTTGCTGCTAAGATGGTTAATGGGAGGTTAACAGCTGCATTAGGTGAAGTATCATGAGCAGGTCAAGAGAGGAGATCCTTCACCTCTACTCAGGCCACACCTGGAGTGCTGGGTCCAGTTCTGGGCCCTGCAGTACAAGAGAGACGTGAACATCCAGGAAGGAGTCCAACATAGGGCCATCAAGATGACCAAGGGACTGGAGCACCTTTCCTATGAGGAGAGGCTGAGAGAGCTGGGGCTGTTCAGCCTGGAGAAGAGGAAGCTCCGGGGGGATCTCAGAAATGTCTCTAAATACCCGAAGGGAGGGTGGAAAGAAGACAGAGCCAAGCTCTTTTCTGTGATTCCCAGTGGAGAAAATGGGCACAAACTGGAACACGAGGTTCCATCTGAAAACCGGGAAGCATTTCTTTACTGTGCGTGTGACGGACCGCTGGAAAAGGTTGTCCAGAGAGACTGTGAAGATCTTCAAAAGCCACCTGGACATGGTCCTGGGCAACCTGCTCAGTGTGTCCCTGCTTTAACTCAGTGGTGGACCAGATGGCTTCCAGAGGTGCCTTCCAACTTCAACCATTCTGTGATTCTGTGATTATGCTGCTGCTGTCAACCTCTCCAAAATACTCCTCTGAAAAAGATGTTTCTAAATCTGTATGATGTCTGAATCTGAGAGGATGAGCTGAATGCATGTCAGACTTTGTTCTGACACTGTTAATGAAAAATTATAGCCTAGCAAGGGCAAACTAATCAGGAAAGAAACATATGATGTGAGACAAGTGCCTTACCTAAGCCATAGGGTATTAAAAACAACTCAAAAATAAAGTTCAGAAAACCCAACTGTCTAGGCAGTTAAACATTTTTAAATACAAGACTTTTATATACAGGGAATGAATAATCAATGCTTCAAAACGTTCAAAACTTTTTATTTAAATTTCTTCAGCCAGCTATGCTCATATCACCTCACATTAAATATATGCTGTATCAATGCTATATTGATGAAGATTGTCAACTATGTAATAAAGCCAAAGATCGGATTTAGGTTAGTTATTGACTACTAGATCTGGAAAGTTTGTTACTTCCACTGGTATATTTAGATAATAAAAGAAATACTCTACCTCTTCCATTCCTCCTCTTTATGCTAACTTATTTGCTTATCAGTCCTGTTAATTGTTACTAGGTTTTTTTTGTTTGTTTATAAATAAAAGAGTTGGCTGCACTTCCAGGTTATATAGATTTCAAATTAATGTGTTTTTCGTATACAATACAGCTTTATTAATACATGGAACAATTTTTGTTTCAGTAGTTTTTAAGTAGGAAATAAAAAAGCACTAAATATTGGAACTTTTTTCTCTCCAAAGGATTCGACTATAACATGAATATTGATGAAAAAGTCAAAGAAATACTATCTAATCTTTTCCCCTTAAGACTCTACCCATATGAATTGCTATTTTCTTGAAAGAAACTGGAAGGCCTGAAACACAATTTCATTCTTTGCCAGTGCGTTCAGCAACAAATCAAAAGAGGCACACATGTATATACATTTATTTGAGTGACTTAGGGAAAAAATGTGGCAGAGACCCCATAGAAAACTCTCCTTTCAAGGTCTTATAAAATAAGGTGAATAAAAGATAGAACTATCTGGAAACTGAGCCAGATTAAATATTACTTTGCTTTTATGTATCATATTTCGCTTTTTTTTTTAATGTGCCATATATTTAAAATTATTATTAATAATCTATTTTAATGCTAGGTGCAATTTTAAAAACATCAAGCAGGAAACAAGCAGATTCCAAAAATGCCAAGAAAATGCATATTTATTAACAAATATTCCAAAATTCTATACAAAGATGAATATTTGTGAGAATGGATTTGCATACTCTGTGAGCATGTGATTTTTAATTAGTTTATTGCAATGGGCTCGAATTGTAGTTTAGTTTTGAAGGACAGCTGTCCTTGAGTACTGTTCAGTGAGAATGTAATTATCAAAAACATTCTGGTTAAGTGACTGTTCTATTGTGGGACTAAATTGAAATTAACATCTCAGAGATCTGTACTCCTTTTTCTTTTTTATATGTTTTTACTTTTATTTCCTAACTACCTGTTCTAGTAAAAAATCATCTTTGTTGTATCTTTCATCCAAGATTTATCATTATCCCTCAAAGTATTCCACAACACCAGACACTGAGGTAAAACCAGAAGCATGTTTGACAATGGAGCACAAGAACAGGCAGTAAGATGAAGAACATGAGAGTTGCTAAAGACTTTGACACAGCTCAAACTCTCTGAAACTATAATACAAATTTGAAGACGCTCAAAAAATATTTTGGTTTTTGATGGAGGGAAGTACCGCTGCTAAAAAATAGTATGAATAAAATATAGTTATATTTTCCTTAATACTGCTGGGTCATGAATATTAAGAGTGGTATTACAGTCTACAAGTAAGTGAAGCAAAGCAGACAAGACAAAATAAAATGAAAAAAAAATCCTAAAATGAATGTATATTTGGCAAGGTGCCATCGTATCATATTCAAATGAAAAGCTATAGAAAAGACTGTTCTAACATCATATGCTCAATGAACTGCTATATACCTATTGATTATTATTCTGAACATCCAGACACAGCAGTTTTGGAGAACACTACGTAGCTGCTATATAAAAATCTGTCTTTTGTTAGCTGTGTTAGTAATGACTACACCACAACTTTATTATTATGAATTTACCTTTTTTCCCAATAAAGTATAATTTTATTCTAATAGTTTTGTGGAAAAAGTATCAAATTCATTTAATCAATGCTAAAAAATATAAATAATCAAACTTGGATCCCTATTTGATGCCATCAAGTTACAGGACAAAACTTTTACAAATGACAGCATTCCCTGTTGAAATAGAAAGTTTAGAATCAGGTTATCTGACTGTATCCCCATTAATGCTAATCCTATCAATCACTATTAAAAGCCTTCTAGTCACCATGAAAATAAATAAATAAATAAAAGAACAGAAACATTAGTTGAAGAACTGCTACATGGATCCAATTTTCTGTGAAGCTTTGTGAACCTTGTGAAGCTCCATCTCACTGTTACAAAGTGATCACAAGATAACGAGAATCATTCAAGCCAAGATAGGTTCTCTGTTGGTTTCTCTACAATATGCAGTCTTGTAACCCAGTAAATAACAGTGTTGCCATCAGTTCTGACAGATCAGAGGCTTTGTATTAACAGAACAACAAGCTTCAAGGATTTAAGACTTGTCTTGGCCTAGCTGGAAATTTGTTTTAGCTTGTTTACCTGTTGCAGCAATTACCTACAACCAAATACAATTGCAATTGTGCATTACATATTTTATTCCAACAAATAGAGAGCAACAAGACGCAGTTATACTGTATTGAGTGAATGACTAGGAAAAAAATGCAGCACAGAAGAACATGGGCACAGGATGGCTCCTTACTGGAGAACCCAAGGCTACGAGTTACGTTCTCGAGGTGTATAACCTCGGGAGCTGGGCAAAACCAGCGTTAAGGATAACAACGAGCTAGTATTCACCTTGGATAAAACATACAACACCTAGTGAATCTGAATACAACCTGGAAGAACAACCGAATGAGGAAAGAATAAGCATGCAGGTGGTGGTAGAAAACATATCCAAACGACCAAGAGTGAAAGGAAGAAAACATGAACTTCAAGATCAACAACGGCCACAATGGAAGACCCAGGATGCTGATGACTCCCTCTAAGCAACTGCCTTCCCTCTCCCTATTTCCCCAAGCCACCGACCTTGGGACCTAGGGGGGCAGTGAGAGACTGAGCACAACACAGAGCAAGGGGCAGATACTAGAAAATTATTAGTTTTAGTTATTATTCCTCATTATCAGGAATAACCTGTAAAAACTGAGTAATTTGTACCATAAGTGTTAGCATCACTGTAACTGGATTAATTAGACTCTGATTAGACTGCTAAGACTGTAATTAGGCTAAAAACTCTTGGTCTTACGTATAAGGTTCAGTTATTTGACCTATGCAGACTACAAATTGTATCGCAACCACTGCTGGGCTGTAATTTAGATGCAGAAAAAAATAGTAACTGTTGGACAGAAAAAATGTTCCATTTACATAGCTCAAATGGGGATCAAAGCAGCTTTCTGATTTATTAATGAGAAATAATTAACTAGCAATCAGTGAACTTTACATCCATGATTAACAATACAACAGACAAACTATGATACCAGACACTTCCAAAAATGTTGATAAACACCTATTAATTTCTAAACACCCTTCTATAACCAATCCCACAGAGTTCTAAGCACACCCACAGAGTTAAGGGGAACGCAGCAAAACCTGGGTTGCAGGCAAGATCCTCTCTCTTGGAGTGTATGTTACCCTATTTACACAAACTTCATGTGAGAGAGGTACGTGCTCTAGCTTTGTGTGTACCTGTGCCTCTCCCTACATTGTGCTAATCCAGCTGCTGGTGCGAAAGTGCACCTTGGAGGTCACACATGTGCACGCAAGGCGAGTCCCTCTTTGATGCATCTCGTACCGTAGTGATAGGAGACTTCCGGCACTGTCAGAAGAGGTTTGACTGCTGCTCTGTTTCCACTGAATGGTGTTTCCTCACATGCTACATGCTTACTTTTCTAGCATTTCTGTTAATGCTAACTCCTCCATTATTGCAGAAATCTTTTCATAGTTCCTTGGTGACTATTCAAACAGTCTGAGGGTTGTTTTCCCCTTTAGCTTAATCAGTTTCAGGAGAAAAAAAAAAAACAACCTTAAGCTAGTTTTGGGTCTCTCCTTCCCACACGCCTTCAGTGCTCACATCCCTGGCTTAACATCTGTTGTTACCGAGGGTGGGCTGTGCTGGCAGCCCTACAGTAACAGATTGGTGGATAACATAAGCAACTTAGGCTGCAAAAATGCAGTGCAAAAGGAAGGTGAAAAGATCTTAAGTACATACCTAAGAGGTCACAGGATAAGCAGGGAACCAGAGGGTATCAGAAAAGCTTAACAGAGATGTGCAAGGTCATAGAAATAGAATACCATTCAGACTAGAAACTGTAAGATATTTCAGAGATTGACTTGACAAAGGAGACCTACACAGAGTCTGACCAATACTGTGGAGTCACGCATTTTATTGTAAATTACTTTGAAAGTCTTAATTACTGCAAGTTACTTGAGGTCCTGTTGAGATTTAGTTAAAATATAATGCCTTTTGGTAGCCTCGGAACATAACCGGTTGTTTTGACTATGAACCAATGTTAGCAACATGAGAAACTCTTTTTGCTCAAAATGTATTTAACCTGTTTGTCTCTCTATAATCCATTATTAAAAATTATAAGCTTCAAGTTTTGTTAATCATTACCTGAGACTACTATAACTGTATTACCGAACTGTATCACCGAACAGGCACAATTCTGTAAGGGTTTACAGGACTACGACTACCACAGGAATATTCACTCACAGGAAGGGATATAACCTGGGAAAAGTGAATCAGAAGCTTATGATTCAGACCTATATCTCATTCTGCTTATATTGAAATTACGTTGGCTGGCAATGGCCTCCTTACAAAGCTAACAACATTCAGAGATTTAAGTTACTGAATGCTACTAGCTTGGAACCAGAGAATCCTCAGAAGTCCCTAAACAGTCCTGTTTGGTTGTTGATATGCATTCCACACTTTACGGTGTTCTGAACTTCTTCAAAAACTTCTTCAAAAAATTTGATGGAGATATAAAATGGTTATCTGAAGTAAGAAAAGAAAATTACTGTGTGGGTCCTAACTTCTGGTAGAAATTCTGGCTGAGATACAGATACAGCATATTGTTTTTGCATTCAAATTCTTTCTGGCAAATGTCTCTATCAAAGTTCTGTGAAGTTTCAGAAATGTGAAATAAAGAAAGCTGTAACTTCATGATGAAAACATACCAAGATCTTCCAAGTAAACTAGTTTTATGAAATTTTGTCCTTTGATGGCAAAAAGTAAAATGGATTATTTCTGTGAAAATTTAACATATTTGCTGTTGCAGGCTCACAATGTATCCATAAGCATAAGCCTAGAAGATCTCTTGAAGACCAAACAGAAGAAATAATTGCATACATAGTTCAAGACCAAAGCTGTAGTTTGACAGAATTCATAGCTCCCAGCTAGGATGGGGCTCCATTTAGCTACTCTACACAGCACGTAAATAGGCGCAACTGTGCTTAGTATGTCGAATTCAGAAAAGAAAGAAAGTGGTTAAAGCTGGAGTTTGAACAATATAGAACTTGAAAATTGAGACAATACTTCTCCAGAAATTCTGTCTTCTCTCTTCAGTTTCACAGCTGATTCAGTAGGTTATAAAGAAAACAAAATACTAAATGAATTTTATTTGCATTTTATTTTCCATATTATCAAACTATTTAATTTAGGTAGTTTAATATCTTAACTGAGCCCACAAATAATTAAAACAGTTTTACCAGAAAGTTGTTATGCTTCTGTGCCACATCCCAAAGCCCCAAACCTTTGTACTAGCACGTGCATTTGAAAATGAGCCACAAGTACAAATCTACTTGCGTATACATTCAAGACAGCTATGCTCACCCCTTAGAAGTGAATTAATGTCTAAAACTGTTTTCAGGTAATGAAGCTGTATAAAGTCTACTTTGGCTTCCCCAGTAAATAGTATTAAAAATGGCAAATAATTTCATATCATTGATTTTAAGTTGCAAAGATACATTCACTAATTCTCAAATTAAATCTTGTTCTATACTGCAATACTGTACAACTTTAGAATTTATTTTATTGGTTCTCCAGTTTAATTGAATCCACTTTTCATTTTCATATCTCTATATGGATTTGTACGTACGTATGTATACGTGCTGCTGTCAACATTAAGAAATTTGCTTTCTCATAATGATTCAAGACAAAAGAAAGAAACCGAGAATTCTACGTAAATAAATGATTAATTTGTCTGCAACAGCCAGAAGCAGCTTGACAGACTAGATAATCCGTAACTATATTATTTTCATAGCAAATGCCAAAAAGACATCTGGATACAAGATGTTTTTGAAGGCATACATTTATAAATAAATAGATGACAATTTCAAGAAGACAGCATAATACTTTCTGAAGCGCCTAAGTGGTTTGCAAACCGCTGGCCCCGGTCTCAGATGTCCTGCAACCTGCAGCTGATCGTTTGTGCATGTCTGCATGCAAAAGCCAAAATTGTGGCCATTTATGTACTACCTTGAAAAGTAATCTGTACGCAACGTTTTGTCTTCAGTGAGTCAAGATGCTTGGGATTTTTTGCTAACATGGAAGCTACCAAGTGTTACTAAAGGATAGGTGGCTTTTGAGAAAAATGGCATATAGGTTAAAGTAACACAAATAAGGTTCCAGGCAAAAGATACAACACAGGAGAGATACAGATGGCGAGGAGAGAAACTGGGGATATGTGAGTGGCATATACCCATACACTCTAGGTGTATGCATACTTGGGAAATACATATGTTCTGATTAGCGTGAAGGGGAAAAACAGACAACAAGTTTTTCTCAGACACCATTAGTCAGAAAAAAATGTTATGCAGAAATTACAGAAGTTATAAAAGTTTCAACCAAAGCTGAGTCCAGGAATCTGAGACGAAGACAGCCAGCTAATCCAGAGTGAGGGAAAGCTTAAGTCTATGCACTAGTGATAAACAGATGCCTTTAAACCTCTGGAAGTTTGAACGAAAACCAAGAAAAAAGGAACTCTTTTTTTTTTTTTTTTTCCATAATGTAACTCAGCAAGTCCTATCTTATCTTTTCTCCTGTCTCTAATAACATCACTAGCTGTTTGTAGCTACTGTTGATGAGATGGTGGAAAAAGAGGTATAGTTTAGACTTAGCTGTGTAAATGTAATTTAACAGCTAGACAATGAGAGAATGGGAAAAGAAGGAGGCAGAATAAAAGAGTTGCTACTTTTGTCAGAAAGGTGCAATAAATAACAGCTTAGGATATGCAAAAAATACTTGGTCAGATTTTGGAGTGCTCAATAGTAGTAGTAGTTGATTCTGAACCTGAAAATTATTAATTGAGTGCTAAATTCCTAAAACGGCTATCAATGTAGTCACTGGATGTAGAGATCCTATCTGGCTCCAAATCTTTGGAATGTGTAAGTTAGGGTATGCATGTAACTCAGCTGTAATCAACTCAGTTACACCAGTATGAAATCTGAAAAAATATGTGAATGAGGTCCTGGTGGCTAAGCCAGCTCTATTTAACTTTGTGTTTGTCCAGGATCATACAATCCACGTGCATGAGGAATGCACTTTTGGAAAAAAAAAAAAATTAAACAGATTCTCATGAACAGGTTGATTTTTGAAATGGAAACAGATGAGCAAAAAGCTGCCCTAATAGTGAGTAATAACAACATCCACAATGAGAAAAGCATCTCTGAAATGAAAATTTCAGTAAAGGAAAACCTCTTAAAACTAAACCTACATTTTCCCAATCTGAATTTAGAACAAGCACTAAGTTCTTAATTTAAAGGTGAACTACAATGCACAATTATTTTATAGCTCATTGACACAACAAAATTTACTGCTATATTCAATCTTTTTAAGAAAATAAAATGAGCAGAATGATGAACTGTATTTTGATCACAGAGATAAATATACTGAGAAGCTGCTCTTACACATTTTAAAAATTCTATTGGAATGCTTTCATTTTTAGTAATTACGTTCTTTACAAGAACTAGCCTTAACTTCTAGGAAAATTACTTCTAAAGTAAAGGAGGTGATATAGTTTGAGTATGTAATAATTTTTCATAATCAGTAATCAGTAGATTAGATCTTCAAGGTTGGCTCTACTTAGATACATTTAAGATCAAAAACACTACTCCGGTTAATGCACACAACCTAATAGAAGTACACTTATTTTCCACTGGTGGATGAGCAAAATAGCATATTGCTTTTACAGATAACTTATGTATCACCTGTTTGATAAATACATCTATATTAACTTATAGATTAATGTATTATAACATATTTAGTAATATAAATCAATTTAGTTTACCATAAACATCCGTGAAAATCAGCCCATTGTATTACAAAGGCTTACAAAGATTGCAACAAGGGCAACTTGATACTTTTATCTGTCATATAAATCTCTAGATTGACTACTCTTACAACGGCATTTCACTTTTAACTGTGTTGTACCATTAATCTAGTTGATGCTGAATTAGGTTTATCAGTAGATCACCTCTTGCCAGAATAGACAGCTTTGTCCATCTCCATCCTTGTCAATGCCAATTGTGCTTTCTGAAAATTGCTAAACTGATTTTCATGGCTGACAAATTTTTTGGAGACCATATATGCCACACATCAGATATCCCACTAAGTATCCCAATGGTCAACAGCAAGACAGACTGACAGATGAAAAATCATCAGTAGAAAATACAAGGAAAAAAAATAAGGAAGCAAGAATGAAGCATGATAGCTCTGGTTTGCATTTAGACCTCGCTACGAAAATAGGTATATCCTATAGGAAATGACACTGAGCGGTAACTGAAAATGTTTCAGTCTGATTGCATGCCATCATATACACATATCTCAGATTTTTGTGCTTCAGGGAGTCACCGTTCTAAATTGCAAGACTGTTTTCAGAACTGCTTAGAACTTTTGTTTCAGCTTCTCTAAAAGAAATTAGAAAAGGCTGGCATTATTCACAAATTTCAATTCATCCATGAGAAGCGAATGTTATTCTCTGCTGTCTTAAAAAAAAAAAATCCTGTTGATCTGAGAATGCCCAGTGCTATGGAGTATGCTTTTGTTGCACTGATACCAAGGACACGATTTACAAATGTGCTAGTTGGCAGCTGTAATTAGTTTGGCGGCTACATTCGTCAGTGATTTTGTCTACAATGAAGACAGTCAAACTGTGAATGAAATACAGGTTCTCTCTTAATGAAAGAGCTAAGTATGCCACTTTGCACACATACAGGGGATGAACTAGCTTCTTCTGATATTTCTTCTTGTGACCTTTAAAATGCCACTGGACTCAAGGATTAAAAACAGAAACATGAAATCCTGTATGTTCTGGCACTTAAGCAGCATGTTAGAGAAGGGATAAGGAAAGGCAAAAAATACCAGGGCAACAGGGGTGTGGATGACAAAGTATTACTAGAATTATAGGATGTGAGGGATCTCTGAAAGGAGAGGCAGAGTACAAAGGCCAAAGAGCAGAGGTGGATGGAAGGCATTAAGGAGTAAAAATGTAGAACCTGTAGAGATGCATTGAAGGGATTTCAGGATTGTGAATTGTTTAGATTTTCTGAGTATTCACAACTGCAACAAAAAACAGTGGCTTGACTATATAGCACTATAAAAATATGGAGAACTCTAAAAAATAATGTCTGTCCTAATGCTCTGAAGACGAACTTCCATAGCTAATGGACACTTGCTAATTTTCACTGTAATACTTCTAAGCTTCACGTTGTATCTGGAAATAATATTACCACTGTAAAATTAATTAATAGAATCTGAGTCATTCAGGAATTATAATAGGGCCACTTTAAAATGGTCTGTTTGAAAATTATTAATTTTTTTTTATTAAAGATTTTTTAAAGTGCGTATTACAGAAAGCCTGAAACCTTGCGTTGCCAGAGGAGCTAAAAAGATGTGTTGAAACTGATGCAAACACATGTTTATTTCTGCTCCTCACTATTCATTCACATCTCCATAGCTGGGACACTGTATCTACCTGACAGACGTTTGAACAAAGCACTTTAACCACTATTGAATTTTATTCAAGACAGTCTTTTTTCTTCAGTACTGAAATGCTCAGTCACAGCCTCAGTTGGGATGATCTCGAATTGCTATGGATGGCAGCTCTCATTAGAGCTTCAATGGTGTATACGTGGCCCCCCATCCCTTAATCTTCTCTAAGTAGAGAATTTCATATAGTAATAGATGCTTCCTAGCAGATAAGCACAGAAAGAAGCTGAAATAGAGTTGCTAAAACATCTCCAGCTTTAGTACTTTCTAATTTTGGAGTGCTTGACTTGAGGGTTTGATGTTCTTTTTAACACTTTTAATGGATGTAATAACCTATTTATGTTGTATGCCACACAGACTGAAACATCCAAACATCCATCTGACACAAATTATCCATCAGAGTTTTGTGATGTTTTGCATTATGTTACACAGCAAATGATAAGCAGGGCACTATAGATGCCTTACATGAGTAATGCACAGCACCTCGTGTTATGCTGCACTGTAACTACTTCAGAAGCTATTAACACAAAGGTGAATGTAAGTGGAAAGGTAGCACATTTTGCAAAATAAACTATTTTAAATGACACCGTGACACACAAATAAGAACACTTGTAATAGTTTTTGACACATTTAAATCATCAATACATTATTTTTGCTAAAATAAAAGTTCTGTTGACCACAGGTAAATTACAGGCTTATCACACACTATCTGAAATAATCCTCCTGTTCTGAAGCGTGACTTCTATCAATAATTTGGTCCTAGTAAAGACCTACCTCCAGTAGGAGTGAGGCACTTCATATTCCAAAATCACAGATTTTAAAATCACGCACCCACTTTTACACTATTTGCTTAATGCAGTAGCATGAAAATTGATCCTCTTAACTGCGCTATAAACAGAGGTTTGTTTTCTCCTCTGCAACTCACTTCATGTAGATATACAGATTGAAGTAGTGTTACCACAGATACACAGCCATGCATCAAGAATATGATTCTTTTCATTGTAACATCTACACTTTATAGAAACTAGCATTAATCTACAATTTCAGAGCAATGCAGCTGTTAAGGAATTTGCTTAACTCTATAAACATTATAGAATTTAAGCATCATTATGCAGTTGCTTGGTCTTTTGGTTCTTGCCTGGCTTTTCTTCACAGCACCTGGCTTTTCTTTCATAGCACCACAAACAGCTCAGAGTAGAACAGAGCAATCTACTGCTCTACAGTAGCAGAACTACTCCAAGCAAGTCAGGTATTGTGATATTTTGTAGCATGTTTTAGAAGTTGTATCAATGAAGGAAAGAAAATTAAGTTTAAAAGTTCCAGTTGATCTCTAATGATTAAAAATAATAATAATAAATAAAAAAAAATCCTTGCCAAAACATACACAGAGCATGAAGCTTCTTGATTTTATTTATACAATTTATTTTATTTTTTTTTTTTAATTTGAATGTCAAGAAAGATGAATATCCTTTTTCTATCCACTTGTGGTAGATCACTGTGCATTGGGGCATTCTGCTGCCATTTTAGAGAGAGTTTTTTCTATAAGTCTGTTAAAAAATGAACAAACATAAGAAAATTCATTAGAGTACTATGTTCCAATTAAGGGGTTATATTAACAGTCACCTACATGGGAATGCAAAAACCAGTAAATGCCATATTTGTAATGCAATCTCCCATTCATGCTTAAAAAGAAATGTTTCTTTTTTAACAAAAGAAAGAAAATACAGTTCAGTATTTTCAATTCAAGTCAGATTCTTAGTTCAAAATTGAATCTACAGATCAGGTCCATGCTTAAAAGCTGAAGTCTAGTGATCCCTTTTTGATAGGTACAATGCAGCACAGGGTACGGGAAGAAGTAATATTTAATGCCCTCTTCAAAATAAGACTTCGAAGATAGCTTCCAGGACAGTTTATGGCAGTTTCAAAAGAATGGCAAGATTAAACCTGAGCTGCTTGGATTATCCCAAGTCTCTTGAGCAAATTTCTGTGTTTTCCAGGAGAAAAGAGAAATGCCACTGCACACTGTTTCAAAGCGCACAGTTCATAACCGTCAATCATACTCAAGTGTAAGAAGGTCCTCAAGTGTGAGGATTGAACTTTTGAGGATGATCTGGCTTATCTGCTTGGGATACCAGCGCAAATAATAGCAATTAATTCAGCCCAAATCATGTGCCAAATGGACAAATATGATACTGATGAAAAGAAGTGACATCTTTAGTGTGGTCACATTTAGTCACATTTAGTCACATTTAGAAGTGACATCTATAGTGACATCCTGGTCTCTCCACACTAGTGAGCATTTACAGACCTTTTACAGATACAGTGTTTTCACCTCTTTCACAGCATCAGCTACGTGAACAAAAGAATGATCAGTTATGAGTCTTATCAATAGATGCCCACGATGGGAAAAGGACTACCAGTGAGCTCTACAGTCATCTTACCATTGCCACAATTTGTACTTGTGAAGATTTAATATCTACTATTATATTTTTTTATTATTTCCTGTCTTCAGGGCACATACAGTACACTTAATACTTGGGATTTTGATTTCTGAGAAACTGCAATGCAACAGGAGGGCAACTACAGTCAACAGAAGCTTCACTCCAGACAAGCAAAACTACATATAATGTTAAGCAATGTAAAGAAACAAGTTCTGTACAGTTTGAATACATTAACTAAATTTGGAAAATGGTTTTGCATTTAATCTCCCTTTTCTCCATTCATTTGTAAAATAGAATATGCTTTTGCTCTGCATGGTGTTTATTAATGCCCATGTTTATTATGGACTTATTAATGTCCATGAAGTACTCCAGCACTTACATGATAACTGCCACACTTACTCTGTTAAGGAATTAACCATTTTGTATTCACAGCAGTCTTTACATAATGTACGATAAATATGACATGCTGTCATGGAGTAAGCAATAAGGGAAAGGGAAAATAGACGGCTTAATACTTTTTCCTGAAGTAAACACTGTAATTTTAGGCATAAATGAAGATTGGTACCTGCTTAAGGAAAAAATAAATAAATAAATAAAAGAACAGGACTGTATTAAAAAAAATCTGTCCTAATTCATGTGCATGGGGGAGCTGAAATAAGATTGTATTTGTAAGTTTAATTCTAGCAATTTCTCAGTCCAGCTAAGTTATTTTAATAAAACTATTAGCACAGAGGATAGCAATATTTCCAGAGACATCTTTGATAATGTGGAAATACATTTTAACTGTCATAATAAACATCAGTAAATTTGGGCACAAACTTTCAGATTATGTTAACGCTAAGCAAGCTTTCTGCCATGCTGTTCAGCTGCATTATGTTGTTCATGTAAGGAATGATATCCTCAAAAAAATCTTTGGGTGAAACATATAATCATGGCTGTCACTTAGTAACTCCAGTAATTTCTCACAATATTTTTAGAGTAGAAAACATCTAACATGCCACTAAATGACAACCATTAATAAATACCGATTTTCTTAACAGTGATCATTAAGAGGAGCAGTACGAGTATTACTAAAAATGTCAACATTATCATATGAAATAAATTTTCACAAACTTCTAGAGGGAGTTGTATCTTGCAAAGCCTAGAGGAAGACTTTTTCTAACCTTACGAATGGAGACAGCTAGCTCCCATAGCTGTTGCAGTCTCCAGAGATAAATGGCCTAGAAACGTGGAATTCTTTAGGGGAAAGAGGAAAAAAAAAGTCTAACCCAGCTTATGAATTATAATGTTGCTCATTAATTGCTTTTCATACTGTATTTTGTTGCCATAGGTGGTCATTCTATATTCTAGTTGTATAACTTGAAGCGTTATTGTCAAAACAGTATTTGTGAAAACAAGTAAGAATGGAGCAAAGCCTGCCTTTGAATAAGTTGAGCATTTTGATTTTTCAGATCCTTAAAGCACAGTTCAGGGCATTGAACCACCCTTTATCTAAAACAAAGATGAGACACTGAGTACCTTCTAAGGCTCGGGATTCTATCCTAAGGCCTACCAACTGGATTTATTTCGGAGTCCCATTTCCTGAGGCTGTTCAGCCTGTGTGGGCTGATCCTGTGGGACTGAACTATTAAGGCTATGACAGGGTTGATGTTACAGCTCAATCCCGTCACTAATGAGGAATTGACTGAGTTCTGTATGCATGTAAGTTTAACTTTAAAACCCGTGTGCAACTGAAAAATAGGTTCTTACTCAAAAGAAAAACATAATTTAATCTATCTTTGAAAAAGGCATAAAATATCAATATCCATCTCTATTTCCTTGTTTGATTTTGTAATTTTCCCCCAAAGAAAAAAAATCATATTTGTCATTTCTTCTTTGAAGGACTTATACTTCTGACTTGGAAAGGATTCCCTGTATATTTCACAATGAAAATCAGGATAGGGTTTTATGTTACAATATTATCATTTTTTCAAGACTCCAGTGAAATTAAATATATTTCCGTGAATGAAGTAATGGCAAATAAAAAACTGCATTTTCTTTTCATTATTTTTAAAATTTTTCTTGCATTTCTCTAGCATGATCACACTAAGTTCTTATGCACAAGTAGTTACACTGGCAAGGAGCTTTATTTTAAATGAGTGCTACAAGTCCTTTACAATTTGTTTAGTTAAGCCCTCCCTTGCAGAACAGCACACAAGCCACAGTTCTCAAAATCAGTCAGTGACCTCTGAATAAACTTCCTTAAGTCATTATCTTCTAAGCACAGTGCAAGAACATTATCAACTAATATTAAGAACAAAGAATGTTTAAAAGACATAGAATACACATTTAGTAAGTATAAAAAGGCCTTAATTACTTATACATGAAGATAATTGCATCTATTCCTCATATTATTGTCATCCATGCCTCTTCGCACTTTTCTTTTACAGATACAGCATTTATTAACACAAATATGCAAAAAAAAAACATAGAATGAAATCGAAATGTTTTATTCACTATTTCATTTAATCACACTGATCCTATAAACTGTGGTGGGTTTTTTTTGGCTTTTAGATTATTCTGTATTCCTTCAATAGTTCTAATGTTTATTAAACTTTTCACAGATTATGAGAACCATTTTGTGGTTATATGCCATCACTTGTACTGTGCTGTGGTTCATAAAGATCTTTTTATTTAAATCTTTATTTTGTTCCAAGTGTGAACTGTCTCGACTTATGTAATGCAACCTAATGGGATTAAAAATGAATCAAAATTCCATCTCAGTTGAAAAAATACTTTAATACCTCATAATAAGCTAACTAACTGAAAAGATGCAGTGCTCTAATATTTTGATATTTTTTTTCTTGCAAGGAAATATAATTTTGAGCTAAGAAAAGAAGAATCATTGTTTAAAAGAACTCTTCAGGAGATCTAGGTTAATAAAATAGTTATATCTCTTGCTTTTATGATGTATTCCATATGGGTGTATAAGCCTTAGAGCAATGTGTCCAAGTAGATAGCATATCTAAGACAGGAGTAAAGCTCAGGTACTCAAACACACCTGAGGGGATTTGTGGGGGACTGAGTAATAATATATTCGTATATTGAATTCTCACTTCAGTGTTTCAGTGATTCCTGTTATTGTTAGCAACAAAATCTGGCCATGTTTCTCTAAGATATATTCACATATGTGCAAGTTAGGGATAAAAGGCTATCAGAGTTTTTACCCATCTGTGCAGGTTTAGGAACTCAGCTGGCTGCAACAAGCCCTCTTCTACAGCCCTTAAGTATACACTTAAAGGTAGGCTTAGGTTTAAGTGCTTTACTAGAGGAAATTGAAGGTAAAGGAAAACTGAAAGCACTTTTTGAGAAGGAGTTAAAACTAAAAGCCAATTAAGACTACTGTAAAACAGACTATATTCTGTTCACCATTTCATAATTATTATGGAAATGTACTGATCTCCCGTGAATCTGTGTCACTTGTGCCACCGCTATGTGAATTCTTAGCTATTTCTTTGTTTCACTGATATCAGTAAAAAGGAACTATGCCTGCAGAATTATGCCTTCCTACCAGGGTAAGTTAACAGTACATTTCTCACCAGCTGACAACAGTTTATACGTCTGTAGCTATAAACCACTGAAGCACAACTTACTGCAAGGATGGTTTTACTGCAAGGATGGTTTAATGGAACCAAGCTTCTCTGCCCAGGGGCAAGGTTGAGCCATGATGGGAATTAAAGGCAGGAGCCCCACAATGGTACAGAGAAACTGTGCCTTGTGTGTCCCCTCTGGGAATGTGCAGCCAGCTTATCTACCTTGCTCGCTGTTAGTTGATGCCCATCTATACCCATGACGCAGCTTGCTAGAATCAGGATGGCATGTGAAAACTACAGCAACTACAGAAAGATGCTACATGTTTTCTATGAACAGTCCACAGGGGCTTATCCAGGGCAGAGAACATGCTAGCTGCTTTGAGAAAGTGACAAGACAGCTACAGGACCTGTCAGTAACTATATTCACTCTGCACACTCTGTAACCAGGAGTACCTACTCAGCCTCTGCCTGAAATTAACTGTAGCCTTTCTCCAATCCAAAAGTTGGATCTCCAACTCCAAAAACTCACCTTACCTGAATGGGAATTTCTCTGAGATGTATGAAATCTTCCTGTTGTAGGAAAGTGAAATTGGTATTTTAGTGTGCCACTGGAGCAGAATTATATGAATTCAGCTTACTGAAACAAGTTTATAAATTGATAAGTTGATTCCGCTGCCCAGGACACTTTAGAATTATACACAGTACACATCCTGCTAGAGCACATTCAATGAAACTCATCTTCACAGACATGAGAAAACAACCCTCCATTCACATAACAGTGATAGCAGTACAGCTAAACAATGATATTTGTGCTAAGGCTAGACCCTTAGAGATACAGTGCGATATAAATTAGCTTTCATTATCAATACGTGCTACCATTGCTTCAGTGTACCTATTCTTCTAAAAGCAGGTGGCTAATTTGAATTAACATAACCTAAAGACACTCCATCTCACACACAAAAACACAAATACAGAGAGAGAGATTGCACATACATGTACATATAACACTAAATTTAAAATATAATATAAATTTAGGGTGGACTCATGACTTTTGAATGCATCATACTGGCAATGCTGTGTTTTTCTTAATGTTGTTTACAGCTAGTTTCTATGACTTATTCAGGAGGTCCAGTTATTTGAGGTACCACCTTCCTTTCAGAAGAGTTTGCTAAGAAGAATTCTGCTGAGGGTGTCAGTAATTTCTTTTCTTCATTGCATTCTTTATTGTGCATTACAGCCTTTCAATATTTATGAAGACAGAGAAGATAAGCTTTACTGTAAGAAATCTGCCTATAACATGAAGGCCAAAAAGATATCTTTAGAAGAAGAGTGTATGTAAGAAGTATTGATGTAAGGCATTTCTCTGCATGTAGAAGAGCTATAGCAATCCTTGAACAGAGAGAGAGCTTCAAACCAAAACAGTGTTAGAAATACAAAACTGAGGAGGTAAGGAGAGGATAAAGAATATAAAATCCTAGTAAGTTTTAGACCTTTATAATAAATAAGATGATTAGAAAATAGAAAAAAAAAGTATATAATTTTTTAAAGAATCCTAAATTGAAAGCTTCCTTTAAATAACTTAGGGAAAGAATATTACTTGACTGCTGTTTCAACAATTATGGTAAAATAGTTCATACCATTTGGACAAGTGTATTGACACCCCACTGGAGATGGGTGATGGGTATGGATCACTTCACTTTTTGCAAGGGTGTTATCTTGACAACAGAGTGTCTTTCTTGGGAGCAAAAATGCTGGCCCAGTAAATCTCCTTTACTGTATTCTAATAAAATATTTTCTGTAATCAATCAAATGTTATGCTATGATATCAGTATAGGTTAGTGAATCTTCTGTGACATTTATTATCTGCTTTTCTTCCTTGAAGGGGAAGAGGCAATTTTTGAATTGGTGGGATAAATATAACAATTTAAAAATGAGTAAAACTTTCAGAATTCCCAGATTACAAATGACTGATGTAAATAGTACAGATAGCAAGGGAGAGTAACTGCAAAAAGCTCTCGAAATTGGCACATATATAACTCAAAAGGCAGCTTGCTCACAGAACATGATCAAAATAAGTTCATCCAGGATGTTTCTATGCCCCTGTGCAATGTTCAGTATGGATATGAATGCAAAGTAATGGCATATTGTTTTTGTTTCTATATGTTATTTCCTCAACAACTGACAGAAATAGTTCCAGACTGAGAAAGCCTTTAATCTATAATCCTCTCACATGTAGCAAATTACGATTCATCAAAACAAAGCAATGCAGGATGCAGTTCATCCCTGTTTTTGGACTTTCACGCAGAACAGATTTTTTAATGGTTTTGCTCAGATAAAACAGAAAATCCTACACTTGCCAGAGCTTTTCAACCTTAGGATGTGATCTGAACAAACACAGCTTTAATATAAGAATTGTGAGTCTTTCATGAAAATCCAAGTGCATTTGGAGGAAGACTTTTTTACAACAAGGTTTTAAGGAGGTGCAGTATCTTTGGAAGAAATCAAAAAGCTCAAGGAAAGCAATGGCATTTTTTCACGTCCTTCAACAGAAGTAATTGCTATATATGAAGGTACTTTAGTGGAAAGAGAACACAATGAAACTCATTGCAAAGGCTAAAATGGAAAGCTGCATAGTGCTTTTGAACAATCAAAGTGATAAAAGAATGAAAATAGGAGTAAATTTTTTGGAATAAGAATTAAACTATGCATCAAAAAAAAAAAGTATGGGATTTATAATCCTCTGAACCATGAGGTTACAAGCCGTTTAGTATCTTCCATTTAATTACACAGTAATCACATATATATATATACAAAATGTATCATAATTATTTATAACGATCTACTTCTGATGTTTTAAAGCTTTTCTAAGAAAGCATAGCATTAGTTTGTGTCATCATGATCTTGTTTTTGGAATATGCTCTAATATTTAGGATAACTATAATTGCCATACATACTTGATTTACATTCACCTAATCAGATATTAATCACAGTGGCACTTTAATTTTTAATAACAAATCTCTAAATCTGTAAAGAACAAATAAAAATCTGATGAATAGAGAATATAAATGAAAAATGCTAGCACAATAATCTAAGCAAGCAAATATACAGTACATTCACACTGAATACACTAATGAATATCGAATTTAGCTTCCTAGCTCTGTTTTCCTAAATGCTAAGTGAACAGCACAGCAGCACATCTGAAGTTCTTGCTCCATTTCCTATATAACTTGAGAATAATTCTTTGGTCAAGTAACATCAAGTAATTTTGGAACTAAACTTAGAAATTTTTACATTTTTATGTATCCATTTTGGTCATTTTTTCGTCAAGTTAACATCACTGTGTCAGTAAAGTTCAAACGTGGAACAACTGTCAACTTGTGCAATGCAAACGACATCGCATGCAGCTTTGTCACTTCTTTAAGGTGTAAGTTATCATCCTATCTCGCATTAGATAAATTCAGTAATCCTTGGTCAAAACTGTTCTATTCAATATTTTTGACTGATAACAAAAAAAAAAGTGAATGATAAAAGACTAAAATCCTTTACTCCATGATAAATGCAAAATGTATACCTTGAATATATAAATAAAAGAGAATTGTAGGTAAGAAATGTTTTTACTGATCACAAAATTTGTAAATGCCTAGTGAATTGTTAGTATTATTCACCAAGATCTTTATATCAAAAGAGTATTTTTTCCCCCAACAGATCTAAAGAAAATATAATTTCATTGGACTAGTAGAAAAATGGGAAAAGGTAGATACAAATTAACATATGAATTTCAGAATTCTGTGTAATTTTAAAGCTAGAAGGGGAATGCAAACACTAAAAAAAATGGACAGTCCAATGAAAGGTAATGCAAAAGGATAAATATATATATATAAAAGTGATATGGAAAATAACAAGATCACTTTTCAAAAGGAACCATAGCTTCAATAACAAGGTAAAAATTCAACAAATTCTGTTTAGTAATGCCCAGATATTTCACAGTAGCTTCAGATAAACAAAGAAACAGTAATTTTAAATAAACCTTAACAGATGAAAATGTTTGTGTGCTTAAAATGATTTTTTCTGCCTCCAAATTTTTATTTCCAATATGCTACATAACTAATTGACTTTTTTTGAGTAATGCCAAATTTGCCTTAGATACATTCTAGTTTCTACAGAGAGAGAAGAAGGTTAGACTCCATGCCAAAAAACATACTAAGGAGAGCATGCAGCAGAGCAGTACCTCTGACAGGAAATACAAGAACAACGGTTTGGATGGAGGTCAGCTGGAATAATCACATTCGTTATAAAATAAGAAGTATTAGAAAGAAGCTGCCACAGCTGAAGCTGAATATTCTGTTCTTTGAACAGGGGAATCACAACTTTCTTATTACTGAATAGATTTTAAAATATCAAATAGTTGGAGTACGTATTACTAGACATATGATTAAAGAGAATGAAAGTGCATAACAATAAACTTGATAATCTAATGTATATTTTCTTTTCTTAAATTTGTGTATATTCATTAGCCAAATCCATTGCAGTCATTACAATAAGAAAGTAAATGGCCCTGAAACATATAGTGCTTCACTGCTGCAGAGTTAGGAAACTCGGGTCAGTTGCCTGACTACAATAAATGGTCTCTTTTCTCTCCTTTAAGTAGGCATTTTGATCTGTCAACAGACAAGCTGCTCTTGGCTAAATAATAACAACAACAATAATAATGATAGTAATAAACAATAACTAGGCAATTTATTTATATGCTGAAATTATTAGAGAAATGCTTGTTTTCTTACACCTTCTTCATAAAAAAATCACTATTTTGTATGGAAACAAAAACTGTGAAATCAAGACTGCAAAATCAGGCTTTTGGTGCACATCTGCAGTCACTGCAATTCTAAACTCTAGCCTTGAAGGAAGAATGTGTTAAGAGGAAAATACAAGGGTCAAAATTCCTTTAAAAAGCTTGAGATCAAAGATGAAACGTTATAGCTTTATAATGAAAATGAACAGAATTGTGCATATCTTTCCAGGAATCTCACCAGGGAGGAGAGACAATGAAACTTCTTTGAAATTACAGAAGTAACACATCTTTCCTTCAGCAGATGACATCTGCTCCCAAAAAAAAAAAAAATGGACTCTGGGTATGTTACTTTGACAATAGCTTCACTTTCAAAGGGCAATGGTGTACAAACACCACATAGGAAAATAACCTGATGTTTTTCTACAGAGGAGTGGACATAAACACATACTCATCCAATCTCAAAAGTTGAGTTACCTTAATCTGTAAAAAGAACTAAAATTTAGAGGATAAGTCTGCAATTCAAGAAAGCCCAGAAGCCCTTCCAAATATTGCTGAGGTGTCTTTTAAATATGTAATGAGTTTAACTGAACTTTGAAAAAGCTTCACATAAAATTGATGCTAACTGACAGATCAAGGATGTTTTTCTGCTCTGCTTTGCCAAATAAGATTGAAGAAAAACACCAGAAAACAGCTTGAAGATGGTAGCTGATAGCCGAACAGGACTGTAGAACAGGTGAAGAGAGAGATTTTAAATATAAACAATGTTTTAAGACTTTCATTTGAAGCTAAAAATATAGAACAGATTGAATTACTGAATATTACATTGATCTACTTTATTTACATTATCAAGAAACTGGAGGAAGCAACCCAGTATGTCAAAAAAAAAATTCAGCTTCAGGTTTTCAGGTTGAATAAGTAAAGATCAATTTTGACATTCAGGAAGCCACATTACAAGATTTCAGAGATAAAGGCAGACAACATCAGGAGTTTGTTTCACATTTTCATAATCTGGAGATTCTTGAAGACTATAGTGGTGGAAGGACTGTAGTGGTCTTTTGACAATTGTTTTGAAAATAAATATTCTAATAATAGACTTTCTTTAATTGAGTTGTATAATATTTCTGAAAACTTGAATTTCATTCTTGCATTTTGTCACTTACTCAATACTTCCATAATATGAGTATCTTCTCCTCACAATTTTCTTATCCTACGCTGTCATATACTAGATTGGAGATACTGAATAACGTTTCCTGAATAAGTTCTCTAAAGAGATTATGTTTTTGTTATTGTTTTAATTGTTGGAAATCCTAACTATGTGCCTGGTTTTATAAGTAGTATAATTAAATTAGCTTAAATTATGTAGGATTATTTCAATCTTGTATCAAAGTTACAACACTACAGTCTGGATGGGGTGACCAGGTGGTTACAATAGTGGCTGGATGATCTGCTGAATCCTACTCTGCCTGGAGGCCAGCAACAACTGGCACATTGCTGGTGTTACCACAGGACCTGTCCTGTTTAACATCTATAGCAAGAACTTGGAGGAGGCAGGGAAGTGCTTGCTCAAAAAGCTTGCAGAGAACTTGGGGAGCTAACAATACACTTGAGGGCAAAGCAGTCATCCAGAGGAATCCACCCAGGCCAGCAGGAAGGGCCAGCTGCAACATTATGAAATACAGGAAGGGCAGAATTCTCCTCAAGAAAATTCTGAACTAATCCGAGCCATGCAATTTTTGCCATAGTCTGATTTCACGTCCCTCTGCAGACATCTCTGATGCACAAAAGGCAACATTTTTCCTTAATTTTCATATACACAGAACTTTGCTTTTCTAATGTTTCTAATTATGAGTGCACAGATTTTAAGAGTTAATAAGTATGGATGTATAAGAGAATAGTTACCCTGCTTTATAATAAAACATTGATGTGATTACTTTTCAAACCATATTGGACTGTGCTGTATGATGCAATAAGTAATATAAAGTAAAACATGCTCTGGTTACTATTTTTTCAATAGATTAGATTTCACCTGATAACCTATATAAATCTGTATGAATGTTCAAACCACAAGGAAAATCAACTTTTTCAATTTCTTTGAAAGCAGGAAGTCCTATTCTTCCCTCTTGTCCTTGCTTTCAACATTCAATAATGAGGATTACAACAGCAAGTAGCTTGCTGTATTGTATGAAAATACAGAAAAAATGCATCAATACTTTGGAGTGTTTTGAAACTATCTACAAACATGAATATACAACCTGCCATTTTTCAAAACATATTTCTTTGCTATATGCATTACAGGAACAATATAATGCAGCTAAATAACGAGGAAATACAGGTAAATATTGTAGGAAATTGTATAGGAAGAAGAGAGAAACAGTGTTAAAAATGGGCTTGAGTAGAACTACGTATTAGGTAGGTCTCCTATACACGTCTTATGAAACTTCTTCCTTCATGCTGTACACCTCTGGTACATTCTGTACCTTTGATTGTTCCCAATGACCTCTGGCAGTTTTGAATTGCTCAGGTTGTGAACATACCAAAATGAATTTGCTTTCCTTATGTTTCTAAAGCTACTATGCTTATATGCTAATTAGAAATAAAATGCTTGACCCATAAAGGAATCGGCAGGAAACCTGAAATGAAGGCATTATCCAACATTTCATGCTCCTTAGTGATGCCATTTTAAATATTTTAGACAGCCTATAAATAATTAAAACCTCACCACAGCAAATTATGTCCTATTATGCAAATAAATAGCCTCCTCCCAGGTTTCATTAAAGATTCTAAATGACAAGCTGAGGAGTTTAAACATGGCAAGGTACTGCAGTGAGGCGAGAAATCTTCCAATAATTTTTTTTAATTGTTAGTGCCAAGTTTCATGTGGATTTTTACTCTAACACTTTCATTTGCATGAGCAAATAAACCTTTAATAAACCTTTTGTAAGTGGTGAAAATGCATCATTTAATTAAATTTGATTTGTTGTGAAACTATTGTGCTTCATGAATATTTAAGTTATGCAAACTATAGCAGAAAAAAATACAAGCCTATTCTTTTTTATAGAAAGCTGTATTTATGAACTGTCATTTCTGTAAAATCTTTATTTGTTCCCATAAACTGTATTTAAATAATATGCCATGTTTTTACATTTAAACATTGTCTGTTAAAAATCCGAAAATACAGTTGTTTACTTAAGTAAAATACATGAGCATATATGGATCCGAAATCTAGGATCAGAAAGGAAAGAAAGATTATTCCTTTATATGTTTTTTCCTCTGCATTTGAAATCATAATCATATTATCTATATGAAGTGTGGAAGGAAAGACAAACAGCAAACATACCAAAATATACACTATTTCAAAATTAAAATGAAAAATCTTGTAGCATTAATCAACTGCAAACCTTCTAAACATTTCTTTATCTATACATCAACCCAAATTAATTACATACCACCAGAAAATGGAAAAATTAACATATGCATATTTTTTAAACATTAAAAATGACTGATTACTGCTTACTTGCCAGTCAGAACTTCCAATGCAAATAAAGAGAAATACTCGAAATAACTCTAAAATTCATTGAATTCAGCTTTTCCCTGAGTAAGGACCACACACCTATGCCTGTAGTTTTTCAAATAAAATGTATAAAATAAGGTTAAAAATATACTGGAATACATAATTTCACTTCATGAAATAAATCTATGTTAAAGTACTGCTGTAGTCATCTATATGTCCAATAGCAAACTTTTCTAATGGTTCCCAAAACAGTGGGGTTTGGAAAACACGAAAACTAATAATACCAATTAGGAAAAATGTATTTAAAAAAGTCATCGCACTCCCAGTTCAGCATTTAAATGACAGCGTAGTTACTTCTGTCCATATTTCTACTTGTTTTCTTTGCTTCATCTTGACTTTGGATACACACTCCTTCCATGACTATTATGTTTCAACATAAAACCTGTTTTTTTGTAGTTCATTGCCTTCCAGATATTCACAATCCATCTTACATATCACCTGCAACCTATAATGCTGCTTTTTGTTATCACCTCTTCTCACTGAGTAGTAAAACGCACTGGAGACATTAGGTGACATTGTTGAGGACAGAAATCTGAAAAGGCTACCATCACACAGTAAGGAACTGTAATGACCAGGCCATACAGTTTTAAGCCACAAAGACATGCAAATACATTTGCACAGCAGAGATAAAATATACACAACTGGTTAAAATACCTCAGAGAAGGCAAGACGTCTTCTTTTAGTTATGACTTCTTTCCCTTTTAAGTGTAAAAATTATTTGATTTCTTCTCGATATAACATTCTGTAACACATGAGGTGGCTTGAAGAAGATGCAACTACCTCACTATTTTCATTTGCAAAGTTAAGCAAAACTACTGTAAAATGCCCACTGGTGTTTCTGATGCCAAGCCAGGAAAAAATGAAGTGCTACACTGCAACAAGGATTTGGGGAACTGGCAGACCCAGCCCAGACCTCATTTCAGAGGCTCCTCTACTCGAAAGCTCATTTTTCTTCCTGCTCCTAGGAAAAAGAGGTTAGAGACAGACAGACAGAATCTGTTGCTTAAGGGAAAAAAGACTTCCCTCTATCCTCTTCCAAAAGGACATTCTTCTAAAAAGGACAGTCACAGTCATTTTGTTACTTGAGTTTATGACAGGTTTTGCATAACATTAAAAGATGCAATCAGATAACTTGTTCTCTCTTTTTTTTTTTTTTTAATAGAGATACTGGGAGTAACTCGAGCACACAAACTTCTTTGTGGCTTCTTTTGTGGCTTTGTGGCTATATTCAGGTACTCATGTCGAGCCAAGTTATTGAGAATCAAGTTTGTTTTAAAAGTCTGTGCATACCTAAACCTGTTTAAGTGACTGTGATTTATGTAGACCTCTGTTCCCAAGAACACAATCCTAAAGTAATATCAAGCAGTATAAGTGAACTATTAGGTGTTTGTGCACAAATGTAAGGAATAGAACAACAATAGATTCTGGAATAAAAAGACCTGTAAATTACATTAAACTAACAGATGAAACAGATGAGTGAAAAAAAAGTGACATAAGTGATACACAAGTGCTAAACAGAGAATATGGCATATCTGCATGTACAAAGGGCACACACAGATGGGGAGAATGTGTAGAAAATATTATTTGTGCTGTGCAAAGCAGTGGTAATACTGGTAATTAAGCATTAGTTAAACATTGGAAAAGATCTTTATGAAGTGCAGTAAGGAAATGACTTTCTGCAATTATGTTACACAGGTAAATAGGAAATTATAGAAATTATGGTGCAGTTAACTATGCAATTGGAGATAACATTCAAAGAGAAAAATTCAGAACAGCAGTATTTTTGGCTACAATACAGAGTAACATATACTGTGTTTGCACCAAAAAATTAGCGTAAGGAGGGCACATCCATTCCATGTAGTGAATGAATTAAGTGAATGAAGTGGAGTAATACATCATTAAAAATATATTATGTGTCAGTATTTACATTACTATAAAGTGCACATGGTATCATACATAAAAGCCAAAATAAATATTTTACATGATTAAACTTAAAAAAAATTGTTTGCATCCATATTACAGTACGACAGGTTAGGAAAGATTTTCTGAAGTGTCTGAAGGCAAAGACTGAGAACACTGTCAAATCAGCTTTATCTGCAAGTGCAGTTTCAGTAAATTATGCATCATAACTAACATTACTATTTTTCTCCAAAGTGGAGTAAACTGTATTTGAAAAAAAAGTGGTAGGAAAAAAATATGGTTTGTTTACCACGTGCTGTCTTGATATCCATTCCTTAAGCCCCTCAAAGCAAGACAATATGTGTCAGATTTCGAATATCTGTTTTGGCGTTTGTGAGTCATTTCTTTTAAGGATGCTAGTATAGTTTTAGCAACTTTGGAAAATACTTGGTGCAATTTTATATTGGTTTACTTTGCACTGCGGCCCATGCACAGCTCCTATGCATGTCAGATGTTTCAAACCTACAGACAAGCTACATCTGTGGTCTACACGTGTGCTGTGATTCTGGCCTGCCTGGGACCCACTTAACTTTCTGTGCTACAGGTTTCCCAAAAAAAGTCTACAATGAAATATGGTAACTTCAGTGAGCTTCATTCAGTTAGAGATTTAAACCTTCAACACCTAAGTCTGGTCTGATGATGAGCAAACTACAGGACCCTACAGTGCTCCAGTAAAGTATCCTAACCTGCCAAGCCAAAAGCCTATTAGCAACTGCTATGCCAGCTGGGACAGAACTAGTATACATCTTGTCTCTATAAAGTAAACACTTTTTGGGAAACCACAGGTAACTAATCAGTTGCTATGCCCCTGTGATGACAAAGTTGATCAAAGCTGAACAAAGATTAAGTTGAACTACTGGCTTGCAAATTTGTCTCATTGTAATTTTTACAGAAATGAATAAAAGGACTTTCATAAAATAAATGCTTAATGGCTTTAACTGTACTTTTATAACAACTGCGTAGAACAGGTTTAAATATATTTAAGTTTTTCTAGTTTTAAAAAAGTCAGCACCTACAGTATCTCGAGATATTATCTGCAAAAGGTACAACACTAACTCTGAAAATTTATTCAAAAATTTAGCTATCAGTATTGTTCACAATGTGAAATACTAGTACTACTACCTACAAATCTAGCCCTACCTTCCTTATTTGTGCTCAGATAAAATGGTCGATAGCTTAAATAGTAAGTTGTAAAGTTATATAAGGTATTTTGGTTTATCAGCAAAACCAGAAGGTTTTCCTTTCAGCAGTCATATGCTAGTTTAAAAAGAGAACAATAAACACAGTAATCAATTTAAAAATAATAATAATAATTTTTCTGTGATTCAAAAATCTCGTGTTTAAAGAAATGTTTATGAATTCATAATCACCTTATGATGAAGTAACATATATAAATATGGTAAACACTGGAAAGATACTTTTCCATGTAGACACAGCATAAACATTTAATTTTTAAAGTTTCATCCATCTGAATGCTCAAAGCAATATTCCTGTAGGTAAAAGTTTCAAGATCAACTTCAAAATGCAAATGTATTTGATTTTTTGCATAAAAACTATCACTTACAGTACAGTAGTTGATGCCTTTAGTTATTCCATTTACTCATCAGTCACTTCCTAAACTCCTTTAAGCCCATGTTTCTCCATTCCATATACAATAAAAGGATTACACACAGCATACGTCTTAACTTTCTCTGAAGGATCACAGATTTAACTACTGTTCTTTCGTCCATGCCAGCTTTCAAATCAGCAAATTTTGAGTAGCTCTGAAGAGTAATTTTTCACACAGAAGTCTTATGTATCTGCATTCAGGTGAAATAAGTAAATCACACGTCCTCCAATGCTTAATGTGAAGTATTTTGATATTTACCATTTATATTTCTCATCATTAATTTATTTTTTAATGTGTCTGTTTTAAATACAGATTTTGTCTTATTTTAGAATAAAACAGAAGAAAATGAAAATCTGATTTAAAATCAAAGTGTTAGTATTAGTAAAACACAGGAACAAAAGCATAACTGCATATACTGAACAACTGTCTTGAGAACAGACTTTTCCTCTCCATGTCCTGTGCTCTGTGGTAACAAAATCCTCTGTACTTTGAGATCTACTCCACAGAGAGCAGAATCAGTTCTTTTCTTCCACAGCAGTTTTGCTACATCCAGAGGTTTTGCACAGAATCTATTCATTTCTTCAAGAAAAAATCTGCAATAGTTTAGTTGTTCATGATGAACTTAAAGTTGAACACAGCAAAGGTGAAGTAGGATTTTCTCTATAACTTCTCCTAACATATTGGTATATACCAACAGTCTTCACTGCACCTTAGTGAAAAAGTTTTCTTTCACTTTACTTCTTTTTTTTCCCCTGATTTTTTTTCAGTAAAGGAAAATAATTTGATACTTAGAATGGTTAGCAAGAAATTAATTATCAAAAGGTTAATGTAATTTCAGCTTCACCACAAATGTTTGAAAATCAAAGACCAAGCAAACACACTACCACCAAGAGAATTAACAGACAGGATGAACTGCAAAGGAAACAGTAAATTTCAACTTCCTCATATTTCTGTGATTTTTTAGGGAAAAGTACTCCAATCCAAACAGACAAATCCAAGGTTGCATTCTCCTTTACCTCCGGAGCAGATAAGAGGGAAACCTAAGGTATCAGATGCAATGCGGTACATTGAAGACATACTTAGTTGTTGATGGTACTGTATTTTACATTTTCTTGTTCTGAAACTTGAAATGAGGAGTTGACAATAATAGACAGTAAAGAAAATACTGTAGCATTCTTTAGATAATATTAGTTTTCTCCCTAAATTTAGTAGGGGATAATACATTGATAAACGAAAACAGCAAATAGACAAAGCAGAGAAGAAACAATAGGAAGCATGTAGACAAAGGGTACTTAAGAGTGTCGATCTGTGGCCTCCTAAAATCTGAGCACTAACAGAGACAGGGAATTGAATTTTCAAGGTTATAAAAGCATATATCCGTGCTACAATTGTCATATTAGGCTTTAAACATCCTCTGCATTTACATATGGTGAACTGTTCTATTCCATTCCATGTCATCTGAATGCAAGATAAAACAGCATTATATTCTCTAACTACGCAGAATAAACTAAGAGTTCTCATAGCTCATCATAGCTCAATGGTCAACTTCAAAGTAGAAAACAAAACAAAAAGGCTGAATTGCTTATTGTCTAAAACACTTACTGTTTCTTCACAGTAGGAATAAAAATAAGATTTTGTACAACAGGTTTACAGCTAAATCATCAGATATTATCTGAAACCTAACAAACAAACAAACAGCTATAATTTTGAGAAGTATTTTAATGCACCATAATAGAAAAATTTGCTTTACCAAGAAGAAATAGGTATTTCTGTTATAAATTCAACTATGCCCATGAGAATAGTAGTTCTAAAGCAAATTAAATACATGCTTTCAGCCACAAGATGCGTTTCTATCTAAACTACAAAAGGTAAACACTAAATTAGTTTCTGGAAAGAAAATTAAATGCACAAATTAGAGGGAGAACCCTGAAGATTCACAGCTGGAAAGGTCAGTTTGCAGCTTTCATCTTTGTTGATGCAAAAAATGCAAAAAATATATACGATAAAAAGAGCAGCATGATGACCTCCTTAGCTTAAATAACTAACCAAAAGATAAGGGCACCTTCTTTACTAAAGAAAGTATGTTAGGTACATTAAATTGCCTGTGCTTTAAAAAGGTTGTTTCACTTCAACAGCAGAGAATGTGCAAACTAAATACAAACCCTGTGGTCAAACATTTTCCCTGAACACTTACAAAAGGAAGCAAAAAGTCTATTATACCTCTTCACGTTGTTACCTGGTTTTTATTTGGAGTTAATACAAACCTCATTTTTGATTATTATAATTATAAAGAAGTATAAATCAAGCAATATCACAGTTAACATCTGATTTTTATACTATCATAGCACTTCTATCAAATCTTCAAATTTCAATATGAAAAGTCATCCTCTCCTAAAAAGCTTAACTGCACATTAGGTTCACATTAGTAAACCACTTCTTTTCTTAGACAGTTATATTGAATATCAAAACTTGAAAATGTGATGAATCAACCGTCTCAGCCTCCCAAAATACCTACAACCTATGTACAAAGATTTAGCTTATAGTGACGTGTAAAATTAAGTTAGCCTGGATTTTTTTTTTTTTTTTTTTTTTAGTATTTAGCTACCTAAAAATGCATATTGCAGTTCTCTGAAGTGTAAGTGGATATTTGATCTCATTGGCTAAGGATGTTGAACTGGCTTAAACCCCAAATGCTGCCAAAATTTTCATCTGGTCAGATGTTACATGTGCTTACATTTTTCTGTTCTGAAAATGCACTTTTCATGCGGAAAGATATTCAAAACATTGTTTAATTTAGTTGCAAATTCCTCAGCTAACTTCGCTATCAACAAATTATGTCACCCCAATGCAATTTGGATTAAGCCCTAAACAATCACATCAAATTCTTCATAGTGTTTGGGTAGGTAAAAAATGGGACTGAATGTGAAAAGTTGTTGATATTTCAGAAAAGAAAAGAAAAAAACACACCTTGAAGTACTGTCTATAATGCAAAATCCCACACAATGTTGAGACAAAAATATTTTTTGAGAATTGTAGTCTAACCTATACACACACATATTTGTTATAAATCTGAATTCAGTTACGATTGTTTTATTTGCAGTAATACTGATTTTACCGTAATAGTGGGCAGTAAATAGGGACAAGTCCATAAGATCATGGATGACCTCAACTCAATTCAAGTCTGTATTCCAGTCAAAGGATTCCGCTGACATTATTATATGAACTATCCAAGTGCAATCCAAGCAGTTAGTGAAGGTCAACACAACTGGAAGAATAAAATGCATGCTTTGCATTGAATTAGCAGTCTCTCAAATGCAACATCTATGACAAATGTAAGCACTACGCACAGAGAAGCTAAAAGGAAATAGCACTGAAAGTCTATCAAAATTACAGTTTTCTTCTTTTCCCAATTTAAAAACTCTTTCGTATTACCATATGATTGTATGCTGCACACTAAGTAATCTTCCTTTACCAAACTTGTTACTACAATTGCAGGCATACAGAACTAGAATTATAAATTCCGAAAGTAAAGAATTAACTTACCACAGTAGATTTTTCACTTTCAGTACACTTTTCACTGATTCAATTTCAATATCAAATAAATGAACAAGAATGCTGAGCCATATTATAATTTTCAAATAAAGGGGTTTCAATAAAATTACTTTCTTAACACAAATTCAGACAACAAATCTATTTTATATATTTTTGTAATGTTGATTACATTAAAAAAATGAAGTCCAGTTGTGTCACAGGAAGAATTTTAAAACAATCCCCACAATTTGCACCTACAAAGATTCTCAAATCTAACTTGGGATATGTGCATATGTGCACAAAATCATTTATACAGATAAGGAACAACAGTAGCTAGACAAAATCCTTTATCCTGGACACAACTCTTTGTCAGACACCACCCACGGCTATGATATCGTGTGGGTTTCTGCTGTGGATTTTCACTGTTGCTTATTGCTTTTCTTGCCTAGCTGTTAAACTCCTCCATGATTACTACAAATGATTCAAATGGTCACACTACACTGGTATGCATCCAATAGAAGGTGACAATATATTGGTTTTGAAACATGCATGGAGTTTTCAGACTGTCCCAGGATGAAATGTAGCATGAATTAAAACCATACATAAAACATACACGACCACAGGAAGAAACAGTTGTTGTGTGAGAGACTTCATTTTCTTCAACTCCTTAGCTTGCCTGCCTATTCTGATATTCTGATTAAGCCAGTAATTCCTGTAAATAATAGTGTAGAGGAGCATAAATGTTTCATTTCTCTCTGAACTTTTTCCTAAGGGGTTGCTATGGTATGAAAGAAAAATACTGGTATGCCCTTTTCTAAAGGACTGTGGAGACTTTCTGTTTCCTAGAGCACCAAGTTCCAAAGTTGTGTATACATGAACAAAACCAGTAAGGATTTTTTACTGAATGCAATTTAGAAAGCACACACGGTCCTCCATATATATTAATATGGTACACCTTAAATACTTCACCAGGTACAAAATATACATTACTGTGTGATGTCTTCAAAACCTTTCAGAAATGTACTTTAGGAGTACTTTAGGACTGTATTCTCAGTACATTGGGATTTTTCCCATAATAAATTGATTTAATGCTTTGTGAATGAAGATTGTGTCTAAACTGTGCTGGACTGAAATGTGGCATGATTTAAAAATGGAACAGGAAACATTAATTTCAATATAACTACATTACACAAGTATACATTCAGATGTTTGGTGTTCCTCTTCAATGTCATCCTTCCTCATCCATTTAAGTTCTTTCAAAATAACAGAATCTCACTGAGATCATTTGGAGATCATGGAGCAAAACGACAATTTCAGTAAATGTTCCATGAAATTATTCTTTTGACTTTTTAATAAAAAAATATAAAGAAACGGTTTACAGCAAAAGACTTCTGTGATGGCTTTTCTCTTAGATATTAGTAACCTAATGACACTGGAATGACTACAGTTGTGTTGAAGCAAGCGGAATCTCATAATGCACTGAAAAAGTTTACAGCACTTGTTATGCTTTACACACACTACAGTTAATGCTCCTGGAAATAAATTGCCTCATAGATTGATGAAAGTGACAGACTTTAGCACACACTACTGTTTACACCCAACTGAGGCCATTATCATTCATTACAGCGTTTTTTGTTTTTTGTTTTTGTTTTTTTCTTTTCTTAGCTAAGTAGCAATAATTTTCTCTAAACAATTAAGGCTTCCATGTATTTTTTTTTACCCTTTAAACAACTTTCAGCATTAAAGGTGTCACAGTATCATTTATCATCTCTTGAACAGTACTTACTTCAGTGACAGTTACCACAGAAGTCACAAAGATATCTTTCCCTGATCACCTTCAATCTGAAACTTCCTAGAAGGGACTTAATAGCTATTCTATAGTCTGTACAAACAGTATGGTGCTAGGTATCAGTGCTCAACAGACCTTGTGACTAATTAGTCTAGGAATAGGTTTAACAGCCCAAGCACAGTGCTCGCGGCCCTACAGTCAAGTAAATTTGGTACTGCCATTGCCCATCACAGATGTATAGTGTGCTCTTTATTCCTTTCCTTAAAAATTTCTAATGTTTATTTTGCCTTAGGAATTTAACGGTTAAACAAAGAGCAAATCCCCCAAAATTTCAAAGTGAGAAACAGTTCCTAAAACTTTCATGTTACAGAAACATTAGCCTAGGTATTTATTTGTACATATTTTAGACAAATCCTCACTTACTGAATGTACTGGTGGTAACTACATTCACAGGAAGCAGCCTATGGACTTATACTGAAGGCTATAGGTTTAAGAAATACTATAATATTATTTCATAGATTTTATGTATATTTCTGAAGTTTACATAATGTTAACCAACTTAGCTGCAAACCTTTTTTTCCAAAGGTCATACGTACGATGCGCTGATGCTGCATAAGGAAAGAGGCCAACTCTCAATGACTGAAAGCAGACTTAAGATGAAATGATAACAAAGTGACAACATCACATCAAAGCTCACTAATAATAGCAAAGAAAGACAATATCCCCAGATTAAATTACCCAGTCAGCATGAATAAGCATTTAATGGTCCTGTGACATATCCTACTACTCATATATATTAAAAAACGCTGCCTCATCATCAAACCCTTCCAAAGAAGGTCATTGCTATAGTGATCTGAAGTAGCATTCTTAAAATTATAACTAGTATGATAATTATGACTATTACATGTATTATTTGCATGAGTAATTTTTCTCTTTGCTGTGTTTTTCTGTACTTTTTCTAGTATAAATTCAGAGCATACTGTCTAGTATGTTCTTCCAGTTCTGGACTCGTAATTTCCCATATCTTTTTCCTAATAAATAGCCCTTAAAACATGAAAACTATATATATACTTTTGGAATCTATTCTAACAAAGTTCTACAAGAAGAAGCACCTTTGAGTAGAGAAAAAGAGATTACCAGCTACACAGCATATTGTAACATTCATCTTCACACTATCACAATTACAAAGAGTGAATACCTACAACAAGGTATGATTTAATAAAAAAATGTAAAATCAGAAATCCTGAAAAATTAGAAGTCTGGGTTGTTCGTGAACATTAAAAGCCTTTGTGATACCTGACACTACATGACACTAGTCGTATTTATAAAAGGAATAGAATGACAATAAAAGAAGAGGTTTCAGCACTAAAATATACAGAACACTTATAAACGTAACCGTTTCAGACATGCTGCAAGCTTACGTATTAGCATGGATACCTCAGTACAGCTCGAGTTTGAATTAGTGTGTTCTGTATAGCCTTGGACCTCTGAGCTAAGTTCAGGAGAGCAACTCCAAGAGCAAACTAAAATACAGCATATTTTCTGATCATATCCTTTGCTTGCTTGAAGCATTCCTCTCCATTTCTCAAGCTCAAGCTGCCTAGGAATGACGAAGTCCTTTGTATTCCAGATCCCTCTAAAAACCTACCTTCTCTCCACTGTTAGTACCATGACATCTCTACAAGGCATTATGAAATAATATGGTTACAGATTGGATTTAATTCATCAGGCTTGACCCATCCACACTGGAGCGTATACATACTGTAAATATACATCAGGATAGCACAACCTCCTGGCATTTCCCTAGCACACTATGCAGCTTTCCCAAAGCCCATTCTACCACCTCAGATGCCATGTAACTTCAGGATCCAGTATGTAACTTCACGATCCAGTACAAAGAGCACCTCCCTCCCTCCCCCCCCCCAAAAAAAAGCAGTGTATAGCACTGAGTACTGGAATTTGTACAAAAATCAGAAACTTACAATAATTACACACAATTTACACAAGAGTGATTTCATTACAAATACATTCTAAGGACAGATATTTAGCCTATGATATATCATCCACCAATAAAATAGCATAAAAATGGGCTCCTATTTTTGGTGAAGCCCCCAAAATGTACGCCCACTTGCATACTCTAGACACATTTGGCTGTCTGTACTCATAACAGGAATCTATTTGAAAATTCAATGAAATTACCAGAAAATTCCTGTCAAGAGCGTTCTGATTCCCATTCAACAAACCCAAAAGTGCACAAAAATGCTCTGAAAAGAGTTGCAGTTTTTCATTGCATTATTTTTTTCATTTTCTATAACAATGAAGCCCTACATTACTAGCCTCTACCCAGAATCAATCTTCATATGAACCTACTGGATGAAGTTGAGACATAATGCGGATTGACGTGCCTGATGTATACAGATAGAACCAAGTCTACAAATACTTCTCTTTGAAAATAATGAAAAATAGACAGTGAAACTTCTCAACTGCGGTTGTAGCATACAGAGATTGTATATTACATGGCAGTAGATATTTAATCAAAAACACAGCATATTTTTCTTTTCTTTAAGGCCTACTCTTTACATCTACCCTTTTCTTCACCATACAAATTCAGTAAGAACTTTCCACGACTAGATATAACATTATTCTTTTAAATTATTTAAACATAACATTAATACAAATTGAGAGAAACCTGCATTAGCAAAAGAGGATATACTGAATGTTCACTGAAAAAGGAATTGTAATGCATTCCCAAAATAACCTTTTTTCAAATTATTTTATTAAAAACATTATATATATTTCTATTTGATTCTTCTACAAAAAAATCAATCAGAAGATTGAGATAAAAATTACGTAATTGTTCTAAAAGCTATGTGTATCTTCCTGCATTTAGATTCTAAGTCATAAATGTATCAAAAATATATCATAGATATAAAAGTGTTTTAATTAAAAGTGTTGTGTCCGTAATATATCTGTTACACTTGGACACTGCAAGCTATAACTACTACAATTTTTAATAAACCACCAGTGTTATGGCATATGATCTCCTACTGTTTGGTCTGAATGCATCAAGACTCACCTTTGGGCATTTGGGAGACCAAATCTGGACACATTCCTCAAGATGCAACCTCAGAAATGCAGAAGCGATAGGATAATCACTTCCTTTGACCTGGTGGCTATGCTCTCCCAAAGCAGACCAGTATGCAGCTAATTGGAAAGGTGCAGTGCTAATCACATTTCACTTGTTCTCCACCAGGCCACTCACGTCTGGTCTTGCAAACCCATCAGTCCAACTCCAGCTGGTGCTGTTACACAGGGTTATTTAATTCTATGTAACCAGTTACCCATTCATCCTTATCAGACTTCAAAATCTTTCTAGCAGTTCACTTTTCCAGCTTACTGAGATCGCTTCAAATAGAAGCCCCCCCAAGTCTAGTGTCATCTCTCATCAGTGCTCAGGTTGTAGTCCATCCCATTTTTCGTTTATTGATGAAGATGTTTTAATAACACTGGATACTCTGAGCAACACCGCTAGAAAACACCCAGTTACTTGCCACACACTTCACGGCAACACCCTGAGTAGTTTACCAAGAGTATTTGCATCATGATCTTCCTGGGAACCAAGGTGAGGCTTACAGGCCTGTAGTTCTCTGATGTCCCTTGTGCCCTTCATGAGGATGGGAAGAACATTTGCACTCTTCCAACCACTTGGAACACGTCATAGTCAACATGAACTTTCAAAGCGGTCTTAAAACAACAAAATTTGTTTTTGGTGCTAGCTATCAATATATCTTTACACAATATATTCCTGCTCTGTATATCAAAAGTTGCATTCATACCTACTATGTAGAAAAACAAACAAGCAAAAAAATTTGAGAAGAATGCTGCTTTAAAAATTTGCTTTTCAAAAGTGTAATATGCTTTTTTATATATATTGTATTAAAGGTGAATGCATATTAGCTAGTTGAGCTTATGGCAGGTTAACTCTTTCTTTTCACTATTACTTTATCGTTAGGTTAAGAAAACTGTGTTTTAGATTGGGATTCAGTCATGTTTTCTCAGAACACCCAAAGAAAGAAAAACCTTTCAAACCTTTAATTACAGAAGTGGCACAAAAATGGTGTCTGAATTTATGGTCTTAGCAACGAGTATTGATCACAGAAATACTGATAGATATTTCTGTGGCCAAAAGGATCTGAGTAGGGGATTACAATCAGATTACAAATAGAAAAAATACAACCACAAATAAGTATGTCTTAGGAAAAATGAGTAAGAAATTTATTTGGTAGATGTGAAACTTTATCTTTTCAAATAAGCTAGTAAAATATCCATCTTACCCATACACTCAGTGTTCAGCTTGCACTTTCTTAACTTGTTTAACTCACTTCTATGCTTATCTCTGTGCTGCTTGTTTCAGGAGATCTCTCGAAGTAAAAAAAAATATTTCTCCATATGTAGTTAGATTAATCAGCATGTTACTTTGTATTGCCTGGAAGTGTGTGTTTAGTAATTGGATAATTTGTCTTTCCTTTCACAGGTAAAGTATAAAACTAGTACCCTTTCCATGGAGGCATTTTCTGATACAGATAGCATAAGGCTTGATTCAAACTATCAGAGAGACCACACATTTTCAGTATGCTACAAGATACGCTAGAAATGTGATTTGGACCCTCTGTCGGGTCAATGAATGAATCTCATTTAATACAGTCATGTCAGCAAAATACACGCATGGCTATCACTAACATTGTAGCATTAGTAATTTGTTGCTTAGACATGCATGTATTGAAATGTGAAGTGAAATTAAACCTTATGCTCTAGATGTTTTAAACCATTCTCACTTTGCAAGGCGATTCAGAAGCTGGCTTCTTAGTCTTTCACTCAAGGATTCTCCTTGCATACGGATAGCCCTGTGGAGCCTAGAGTTGAATGGTAATTATTGTCCCACATTGCTGACCAACAGCATCAATGATATAGAAAAGCCATTCTTTTCTTTTATTCCTTGGCTGTTCCTGGGTGATGAGCAGTTCTACAGATTCCCAATAGCTGAAGAGGAGGTTACAGACCTCTCTAGAGCTATGTCACTCAGTCAGTTAACAACAAGTTACCATCTCTGCTAGGAAAATGAACACATTGCCCCCAGCCTCAAAAAAATATCTTACCCTACTTCTCCAAACCTACAATAATCATTTTTTTTTTCCAAAATAAATCACTGAAACCAACTATTTTTCCCATTTTAACCTTTTCATACAGTGACACATATGCATTTCCAAAATTCATAAAGCAAATAAAAGTCAGTTTTTCAATGAGGTGAGGTTGTAAGATTCACTTTGTTGCCACAGATGCAACAGCCACTCCGATACAACAGTTCAGATCAGGAAAAAAAAAAAAGAAAGTTTTATCGCTGATTTTCCACTCCAATTTCTTGCAATTATCTATCTTTCACATCTCTGACTTCAACAAGAAATTTCAAGATGAGATGCCACTAGCTATATCTGCATAGGTTGTCATTGTTTTAGCGATGACGACAACGTATACTTTCTGCAAACAAATTTGGAATTCAGTCTCACTTGGTCCAGTTGTAATAGCACATCTATGAAATCTCTCTGCAGGGAATTTTTTGGAAAACTTCCACAGCCACTCATAAAAGTGACCAGGCCAAATGAGACATCTGTTTAAGAACTGTAATTAGACACTTTGATATATATATATATTTGATCTCCTGCTTGATGTTCAATATTCTTGAAGAAATGCCTTGAATGTGTGTAAAGAATTCAACGTGTTCTGGTCTTACAATAACTTTCTCAAAACATAGTATCTTAAAAATGTGTTCTGAAATTCTTGACACTACCACGTCTTCATGACCTTCACCATTGTTTGTTTTTTTTTTTTTCCCCTGTAGGCACTTAATCAATGGACAAAAATGTTTTACACTTGCCAATGAAAAAAATAATAAATAAAAATACAAAATTGAATATGTTGATACAGTCTATATCAAATGGCTAAATTAATGCACAAATTTTAGTAAGTACATTCAGCAATAGCTGGAAAGCTCTTCATGACAATCTGTAAAGAAACCTTGCTAAAATATACTCCTGGATAAAAAGATTTCATTATGGAAGAATGACTTTACTGTGGGTTGTTTCGTTTGTTTGTTTTTGAAAACATCTAAAACAAAATGGTACGATGAAATTTAACAGTGAAAAGTCTCAGTGTAGCTTGGGTTCACATGAAGTAGGCACAATTACATGTCTACCCCTAGACCCTTTTCCTAGTTACCTGCTACATTCACATTAGCTCACTTAGTATACTAGTATGTTTTTATATTGTAGCTTGTTAAGACACTGCAATAACAAAGTATAGTCTAGACACTTAACTCCATGAATATGAAGAAAGACTTAAATTATTTGCTTTCATTACAAACCTTATGAAAAAGAAGCATAACAAGAAAGAAAATTCTTATGATTGTAACTCATTTATAATACAACTTGTCAATTTGGCCTCAATATTTTAACTGGTTTGATATATCTCATGATATATTGGGATATATCAAATATCAAATTGCATTTGATATATCATTGTCTTCTTCCATAAAACTGAATGTAGGAAATGTAGTACAATTGTAGGGTAATTTATTTCAAATTTGATAGCAATGAAACTAACCATGTATTGCACCAACAAGCACAGAGGAGTGAAATGTATGCTTACTGGAGAAGTTTCACTTCTCATAATTAGTTTTTATGGAGGAATGAAGTTTAGAATCTGAAGAATTAGAAAAAATCCATTGGATCCACAGCATTTCAGTGTTATATTTTTTCAAATTCATCCCTCTTTGTATTAAAAACATATTTGGGGAAATATGGAATATTCTCTCCTCATGTCATTGTATGTATTCCTTTCAATAAAACCTAAAAACATATTGACTTCTAGTGGAAGAAGTGCGGTTTGTAAACCAACTCAAATTAAAAAAAAAAAAAGTGCAAAAGTGATACGAACGTAACAGTTATTTTCTCTGTAAATTACACTAATCAATTTCAAAATCTTAAAGCCTGTAGGTGCCTCCTAGTGTAGGCTGTATAATTATTTGGAACTCTTATAAAGATGGTAAATTCTTTGCAGTTCTGTTAATATCATGCACATGAGTTGCAAAAACAATGATAATTCTGCATGAGCTTACAGAACTGATTCAAATATATTTTCAACTTAGTGTACCCCAACTAATCTTTCCTAGTTAGGGCTTTTGAGATGCAATGTATAGCAAACTCTGGCCTGTTTTTTTTTTTTTTTTCCCCATTCAGACTGCTCTAGAATAACCTAATAATTTTCCTTCCTCAGGCTTTAATGACAGAAAAGGGACCGTAGCAAGACTATTTCATCTCCATCACATAGTTAAAGTAAAGCAGGAATCACACTTATGAATAGCTCAACCGTTCAATCACTTTTTAAAATGAGTAATTATAGTAGTATCATGAAAAACTCAAATATATTAATGAATAAAAGGTTTTGTTCCCCTAATTTTAAAACAAAATATATCTCATTGCATTTTAACAAGTGCAAAGATTATTATCAGTATAGAGGGAAATAACAACAAAATAAAGTGGAAAATTGTAACAATCAAGCATGGAATTTAATTATTACACTTTAAGAGGAACAAAAAATACCCGAAACTGGATTAAAATACACTGTATTCTACACCAAATATTCACGTAAACCTTGAAAGAAAGAAATATGAACATCTATTCCTTCTTGAAAACAATTTCCCAAAGACTCTATGGAAACGTGGCATGTATCATGATGACATATGGTCAATTTTACACAAGGAAGACAGGTTATGCTTTACATCAGTGCCTCAAGGAATGCAGACTACTAATACTGCTATTACCAAGCAATTTAAATCATAGTATAATTATACAGACAGATGGATTGCAAACCCTTTTAGTTTCTTTTCAGCATTTAAATTGGAGAGAAAGATAACCTGAGACCTTTTCAGTTATAAAATGCCTAAGAACTACTGCATGAAGTTGACAAAATCTCCCAACTAAGCTTACTGCAGACAGCTTATGGAAATCAAAATACCTTAGTTTAATCTGGGTACAAGGCAGTGTAACTTTCATGAAGTAATTAATACATGTTCAGAAAATTAGGAAAACAAAATGTAAGCATAACGACATAGCTTCAGCTTTGCAGCTGCTTTTTTGCACATGTGCAAGTTTTATTTTCAAACAGTCCAAACAGTTTTATTTTCAAACAGTCTATTTTCCCTAGAACTTTCTGTTTACTTTCTATAATTTTTAACACACTCCTCCAAAGTGGCTGGGGACTACATTCTTGAAAATAATCACAGAGCAGAGGGTTAGAGACCAAAAGAGGAAAAAACAACCCTTTAATTGTTCCTGAGCAGTACAAAGGACTTTCATTAAAATCTGACAAAGAGTTGTTATACAAACACAAATAGATTCAGTAACACTGGCAAGAAACAGCGGCATAACCTTATTACTTCTTTCTTTTTCCTTTTGTGAGTTTGTTTACTATCTAGGTTTCCTTTTTTTTTTTCTTATTTTTTTTTTTTTTGGTAAGTATCTTCATTTTGCAACATAATTGTTAAACTATAAATCCATAAATCCAATATTGGTTTATTTTGACTTGATCTTCCTTAAGGAAGTTTAAGAGTGTGATTGCTCTGGCTATCTGCCTGGCTTTTGCTAGAGATCAGTTCTTAATGTCAGTAGAATTTGATTCTTAATCTCAACTGATTTGAAAGAAAGAAATTGCAGAAATTTAAGTTCCTTGAGCCTCTGTGTTCAGTTCTTTGGTGTTTACCTTTAACTTTACTATCTTTTTTATCTGTTCGATCAAAACTATGACCACAGTTCCATTATTTTTAAAAACATATGATTATTAGTAGTCATTAGTTATAAAAATTTAATTAAAACACTGTAGCTATAGTCAAATACAGTGATGTCACACTATGCCTACAGCACGCTATCAGCAGCATACTATAAAACACTATATTGATAAACTACAGTGCAATTGGATATATTCAAGATGTTCCTGAGAAGACTAGCTCTAACCAGTGCAGACCACTTTTTCACCACCTTGCCTGAGGGCCAAAAATCTGTGCTGAAGATCTCAAGCAACGTACTTAAAGCCAGAGGCCAAGTTCTCTTTGCAGCAACGTCCCAACATTGGCCCACAGCATGGCACCAGCTCAGAATGCTGTAGGGTGGTTTTTTTGCTGTGATGTCAGGAAAAGAAGTGAAGAATTGGAAGAAGATGGTATGCCCTTGGGTCCCTGTGCCAACATGGGATAAGGATTATTCCCCAGAAACGCATTCCTTAATATTGATATACCCAAATCAGATAGCAAAATCCGTAAGTAAATGGGATTTCAGTGCTTTTCTTCAATGAAAACCATGTGTGTGTAAGTGCAAACACATAAATGAACTCTAGAGAGAGCCTGTGAACGAATCACCTCAGGGCTGTCACAACATGCAGAAAAGTTGATTTGTGTTGTTGTTGAACTACAGATAAATGACTGACTAGAACTGCAATGGAAATGAACTCCAGTGTTGTCTCCATGGAAACATACTTGCATGAATAAAATAAACAGGAAAATCTGTGTTGAACATGTTTCAAAAACTACTCACAACCCTTGTGGGAAAGAAAAAAGAATGAGAATTGCATCAATTAGAAAAAACAAACAAACAAACTTGTGCTGTGAGTTGTGATATGATACAATAAGATTTACAAGTCACGATGCCTGCAAAAGAACGACTGTCATACTGGATCTTAACAATAACTCAAAATTTTTGCAAAAATGAAGCATTTACCTACTATTCACCTATCCTAAAACCTATTCTTAAAATCAGTGGGAATATTCACTGATATCAACAGATCTGAAGTTATGTCACCCCCATTTGTAACCACTGCGTCCACAAACAAGAAAGTTACATGTTCAGAAAATCACAGGCTTCATCTGAATGTAAAACCTATTTTAAAAGCTGTATTAGAAATTACACCTTACACACAAAAAATGATAGTATGTCATTATGTTATTAGGCAATCTTAACTAAGACAATTTGAGTTTATCATGTTACAGGCAATATCAATAACAGTATGTACGGTTCAGCTTCACCTATATTTTCCAAAATAAAATTTGCAAGCTTTTCAATACTGTCTACAACTAAAACTAATCAGGAAAAGACTTCTGCAGATACTGCTTCTTATGTACTGTGAAGTTGCCACAGTGTCCCAATATGACAAGAAGGAAAGGCCATATCCAAGTTTTATCTCCTTCTTCATAATGGTAAGGAGTGGAGTGATCAGTCCGACTACAACAGACCAAACACTGACAGAGAGAAATACAGGCCAAGGTAGAATTAACATGTATAAAGGAAAAAAGCAGGGACACTCAGGAAAGCAGTAAGTGAGCATAACTGCAGTTGAGCAAGATCCAGCTTGGAAAAACAGACTGAAAAAAATTAAGTTTTGGTAAGCTATAGGAAGTTACCTGTAACCGGAAAAAGTATAAAGGAAAACATGACTACAAACTTTGTCTTTGAGAAACAGGCTGACCTGTTCATACCTTGCTCCAGGAATTCCTGCATTCTATGGTCCAAGCATCCTTTCCTTGCATCGTAATACTCTCTTCCTTCCTTCACAGCACATACAAGACACTCAGAGGTCCTCCTGTTGTCCTCCATAACCCCAGAACACATCAGCCATTACTCATAACTTGTATTTCCCATTATTCTGAGCCTTCAGTTTCTCATGCATGCAAATAAATTGCCTCACTGGTATCAAGCATCCTTAAGATACATCCACGCTGCTGTTTAAAGTTTGATCACTAGTGCATTTTCGGAACATGTCTTCTAACCACACCTACCTACTATGCTTCAGTTTCCTTTGCAAAAAACATTGGAGCATACAGACTCACTTAGGATGAAACTAAACCAGAAAATGTTTGAGAACAGCATTAAGGCCCTTCAAGTGCTGCTACCAGGTATAAAGGCCACGCTGGTCTGAAGTAAAACTGGAATGCAGGTGGTTGAGATGTTAGCTCCAGATGTCTGGCTAATCTTAATAAGGAGCTATTAAGATTTTGAAACCTATTTAATATAACAACTTTAACACTTCTGTTTCACTGTGCCATGTGGCTGAAGAGCTTCAAAAATTACAAGAAGGAATTGGAAAAGAGAGTCTTTCTTAAATCCTGTTTCTTAAAAGGCAGGGTAAAAATTCTGAGGTTAGTTATTTTTGACAGGGTTGTAATAACAGAGCAGCCTGGCCTTTCCATTGTAACCCAAAGTTCCTGAGCTCAGGCTACTCCTTTCCCTCCTGTTGATGGCAGGTGTGAGGATGGTCATCAACACTGGGTAATCAAATGCAGTTGGCTGTGCTGCTAGTTACCGCCTCATCATGCGGTGTTCATTAAGCATATAAGCTTGATCCATCACAGTGGCTTGGGTGGAATTTTAACCTTGGTGTGTGTCTGAAAGGATTGAGCAAACAGTCCTTTCAGGATTAGAATTTTAAATAGCTTTGAAAGCATCTAAATACTCAAGCTACAGTGATAAAGAGATAATGAAAAGCATGTATAATAGAACTATAAATAATACCTGACTTACCTTATGGACTAAACTTAAATGAATTGTTATAAGAATATTAAGTTCCTTTGATAGCTTTAAAACAGATTTGGAAATGAATTACTAGCCAAACTTATTTTAATTTCAAATGCACCTCCCAAATACTCTAACAAGTATTTAAAACCAAGAGAGCCACAGTAAGCTTTTCAACAGCACTAGAGTGATTTGGAAGCTTAAAGTAACTAATTATACTTTAAAAAAATGATTCCTGTCTATAACTATTTTAGCATAAATCCACCTATTTTAGTATCACAAACTGAACACATGTAAACACATCTGAAATGCATGTGGGGGAAAAAAAAAAAAAAAGCTAAGAAAGCATTTACAACGAAATTGAGAACAGTTCAGTATTAAAGACAGATACAGCCTCTCCATGTTCTCTCTGGCCAGAAAATCCTTTATGCTATTTGGAAGTATATTCTAGAACACGTGGTATTACATGCCAAAGAAAGATCGTAAGACTCAGGAGGGAGAGTGTAAAGATGACGGAGCCAGGCTTTCTTCAGTGGTGCCCAGTGGCAGGACAAGAGGCAGTGGGCACAAACTGGAACACAGGAGGCTCCCTCTGAACATCAGAAAACACTTTTTTCCTACGTGTGTGGCTGAGCACTGGCACAAGTTGCCCAGTGAGGCTGTGGAGTCTCCCTGCTTGGAGATCTTGAAAAGCTGCCTGGATGTGGTCCTGAGCCACCTACAACAGGGAGGTTGGACCAGACGACTTCCAGAGGTCCCTTCCAACCTCAACCATTCCTTGGTTCTGTGACTCAGCAAGGGAAGCATTTCTAATTGAGAAAGATAAGACCTAAATATATCTTAGTTCTTTGTGACTAAAGCAGATATTTGTCTAGAAGTTTGTATTTAGAGAAAACATTCAACTGCATAAGGAAATATATTGGTTTAAGTATTTTCCTCAGCTCAACTAAAAATACTTTAGAATACTACCTAAATATTGTGAGATATTCCTAACTCCAATAAATGAATACCGAATATAAATATCCACCAATACTTCAAATAAATTTGTTCACATTAATACTTGCAGATGATGGATACATATTTTAAAAGTTTCTGGCAACAGGTTATTATCCAGCTGGGCTTTGAATTACCTCATTATTATTATTATTGTTTGCTGTTTATCCTTGGAGCTAAGGGACTTGTCTATTCTTCAAAATAACTTTTAAATCAGAACCTCATTAATCATTACAAAATACAGTATTCTGTTAAAAAGAAAGGCAAAAGAAACTCTTGACTGAAGGGATTACTACAGGCAAAAATCTGAACAATTGAGCAAATCTCAGGTTTGCTTTGTATGTAGATCAAATAATCTTCTAACATGATCTATGTTCCTAACAGTATAGGATTATGAAGTTGTATAGGCAAGTAACTGTGATATAAGCAACAATCTGTGAACTGTATCAGGACCCTTCGTCTCCTTTCTTTTTTGTGTGTTTTCTTCTGGCATTTAGATCATCTCTTGGATGTTTCTGAATTAAGACTTTTAAATGTACTAAAAAACTTCTTTATGTGGAACTGTTAAATATATAATAATAATATATGTTTGGTTTTGTTTGTTTTGTTTTTTGTTTTTTGTACTAAGTAGCAATTGGTTTAATATCCTGTGATTTTCACCATGCAGAATTTTTATCTTACCTAAGCACTGAATACATATGTATATACAATGCATCCGTACTATTTTCTGCTCCAAACTGCAGTTTATTAGAATTTTGCACGGTATTATCTCCGACACTACAATAAAAGTGCATTGTGAACCTTTCTATTCTATATTTCAGGTAACTAAATAACATGTGACATTGCAGAGTCAGACCTAACATGAAGACATATGAGCTAGCTTTAAACTTCCAATACAGTGAGCAGTTTAGTTTGTGGCACAAAAAATAATCAGGGTGATGTTACTTTCCTGACACTACAATTCATGCCCAACTAACCAAGCTGTGTGAAAATAGCACTGTAGTTGTGGATATTTTTTCTGGCCTCTCTGTACTTCTTGAATTTCATCCAGATATCTTCTGAATATAGCTCCCTGGGCTAACTAAGGGTACCTTAGAAGCACACTCTTTGACCAACAAAGTAGGGATTGAATTGCAGTCTGAATCTCAAGATGGGTGGTGCTGCCTAAACAGTAAATGTTATGTGTTGAATCATGAATTGTAAAATGGTGTCCTCCCTCTAAACACCACACAGGGTATACGTTCTTCCTGAGAATAAGCAGGAAAACTCTGCAGTTGCTTGGTCACTGGAGGATGGATATTATTCAGACCTCGTAACTCTTGGTCATACTATAACCAACATTGCCAACTGGCACAGTGAGAGGCAAATACTGCTAGCAGCAGGTGTACAACCAGAACTGGAACACTGCTAGCAAACTTCTCTCTGCCTACAGTAGTCACACTGGAATTTTAAATGCATATGGTCCCAAAGGCATAACTTTGAGTATAGATAACAGAACACATGAAGGAGGCCACAAGTGGAAAAAAGCTAAGAATTAACATGCGAATGACAATAATCTTCTTTTTTTTCTTCCTTTTTATTAATGGGAAGAGCATCAAGACTATTAAAGAAGTTTAAATACAAAGGGAAGGTATTTCTTACAAGAGCTTTAAGTCATAGAGAAAAATGTGTTTTTGAATATTAATAAAAGAAGATGTTAGAAGGCTTACATAGTTGGAATATAAATCAAGATGTTAATATATCTAACTATATTTGAATATATAGATCAATGTATCTATACAGCAGTATATAAGGTGTAGTAAAGAGTGTGTCAAGAACAGCAAACTTCTAATACATGAAATCAAACAAGTACACTGAAAAAAAAAAAAGTTACCAGGATATTATGTGGTTTATACAATTAAGTAAATGTTTTATTGCCTGTCGCATTCGGAATAACTACATTATGGACATATTTATATTCATAACTTTTAATAACGGATTGAGAATAGCTTTCTTATTCAATTTTGTGGGCAAGAGCAGTCAAAGATGTAAGAGACAGCATGAATCAGTGGCACTTTCACAATATGAATCCTACTCATTGCAGTTATTATAAATCAAATTAAGGCTGTGTGTAAATCTTATGGAAACTTAAAAATGGTCCCCTAGAACAAGCAAGTTTCTGTTCAATTTCAAAGTAACAGAGTGTACAGTTCAATCTGATGAAGTTCCAGTGTGAAACATACTGCTTTAATCCCCTAAGCTTTTTTGGACCAAGATATAAGGAGAAGACTTTAAAAACAAAACCAAAAAGCATCTAAAACCACTACAGAGAAATGAACCATGCAAGACAAGCTTAAACTGGACATGTTTTTTACAGGCAAAAGAAAGTCCAGTTACTTCTTGCATTGCATTCTGTCTTCTCCCATCCTCACTCAGTGTGATAAGTCTCTCCTTTAGCACTCCCTGTAACTTCCTCTCTGCCTCTCTGCTTCAGTGTCTCTCCTCTCCTTCCCTGTCTGTGCCTCTTCAAACAACATGAGTGTTCCATGTCCCTCAGCTGTTCTGGTGCCAAACCCTGTGGCAGTCATTAGTTACATGAGAGTTTACTAGTCAATATTATGCACGTGCTGATTGACAGAAAAAAGAAGAAAAATGACAGTTTAGATATTCTTTCTTATCGGACCTGAAACATACTCATGCCTTTAAACAAGATGTTTCATCTAAGATCATCTAGCAGAATAGTCTCCTCACTAGCTGCATTGGTTTGGGCAGATATGTTTTTCTTCATAGCTCATACAATGCTATGTTTTGAATTTGTGAGGAAAACAGTGTTGATAACACACTGATGCTTTATGTTTTTGCTGGGCAGAGTTTACACAGTCAGGGACTTTTCTGTTTTTCACACTGCCCCATCTGCAAATAGGCTGAGGGGGCACCAGGAGTTAAGAAAAACACAGCTAGGAGGGCTGGCCCCAACTGACCAATGGGATATTCCATACCACAGGAAAAAGGAGGAAGAAAGGCAGAACATACCACAGAAAGGAGGAAGAAGGGAGGACATTTGGAGGCATTGCATTTGTCTTCCCAAGAAACTGTTCTGCATGATGAAGCCCTGCGTTCCTGGAAATGACTAAACATCTGTGGGCCAATCAGAAGAAATGAATGAATTCCCTATTTTGTTTTTCTTGCACAAACAGCTTTCACTTTACCCATTAAACTGTCTTTATCTCAACCTATGTGTTTTCTCACTTTTACCTTTCTGATTCTCTTCTCCATCTCACTGGGGGATAGCGAGCAAGCAGTTAACGTGGTGCTTAGTTATCCACCTAGGTTAAACCACTGTCTTGGAGTCCTCACTTGAAGAACCATGTGCATGGCACCTGTATGGATGCTCCAATAGTAGGACTTCCCTCAGCAAAATTTTCTTCTGTGTTGATCTGCTGTGTACTGTGTACTAAAGATCCCAAAGGAGACAGTACTGAGACAATTAAAGAAGGGCTAACAAAAACTTCTTGCATAGTAGGTAAGAAAGCAGATTTTATGCATCAATACTTTAAATAATATTTCTGAGCCTTCCCTATTATTTGTCTAACATTATTCAATTTGCCATATTTCTATTCATATAGGACCTAATGCACCAGGTGAGGTTCGGTTTATGCTTATGTACCATTTTTGCCAACAGAAACAATACAACCTATATCACAATGATTGTTTAGCACGTCTGGCTTCCTAGTTGCAACATGGCCTCATAAACGAATTTAGTCAGGGAGACTGCGGCAGACTGTAAACTTACTTCCTGCTTCTAGCAGCTCTCTAATGAAAAAGGGGGAAAAGAACAAGAATACATTTAAAATAACACTAAACTATGCTCACGTGCTCTGTAAAAGCTTTTGAAAATATACTGAAGAGTTTTCCGTAAATACTCATATTGCATAGTTAGTATTACATATTTCAATGCATTCAGTATACAGTATTTTCTGGCAGTGTGCTTCCTACAATTTTGATACAGTAATCACATTTTTCCCACTCTCAACAAACACACACATTCCACACACACACACAAAAAAAAAACTACTTGCAAATTTAACCTGCTTCAAACCAAAGGATTCTAATACTATACATAGTTCTTTCACTCATTTGCACTGTAACTGTTCTGTGCAAGTGATCTACATCAAGCAGAAGATATTTTTTCAATTACTTAGGTAACTTAACAAGATAAATGAAACTTTCATAATTATTCTGATATCAGACTCCTATGAAATGATTGGTTTCATTTGTCAGATACTTCAGCTGAAGAAAAAAGTACTTAAATTATTTTATAATCAATAACAGTTGAGTCAATCCTGCACCAGAGCTGTTGTTTTCAACAGTGACAGATTTTCACTGAGACTCTAAGTCATGATGAAATATGACAAAATAAAAAGATATATCAGTAAAAATACAAAACATAATGAAATATGACAATATGCTGAAGTATGCTAAACACATACATACAACACAACCCATAATTTATTTCAATGTTTTAAATTCCTGGTTCTGTTGGAAGCAGATTCCATTCCTTTAACGGTTAAGCATGTTAGTCTGATTGGAAAGTGTTTTTTTGTTTGTTTTTTTTTGTTTGTTTGTTTGTTTTTTAATCAATATAATAGTATGAGTATTTGTACATTTTTATTTTTATTGATTTTTTTAAATACTCTACCAATACTTGAGCAACTGATAGCTGCTGAAAGAAGCAAAAATGGAATTGATATTTAATATATTGATGTGTATCACTGTTGTGTGAGCAGGATGCAGAAACAGCCCTAGAAGCACTGAAATGAACCAGATGTTCTGTATTTCATATGGTCCTTGTACGCTTCACATAAGGGTTGAGGGTTAACAACTTTAAATTGTTTAAATTAAAGGAATTTAACTTCTCTCTCCTTAAGACTCCACATGTGCTATTTATTCAGTCATGTGATGATGCTGTATTAGGTTATGTTTGCTTGTCTTTCGTTATATTTTATTTTAAATTAGAAAGTCATAGTTGTGGGAGATACAGAGCTGTATTATGCCAGTAAAATACTCATTAAAACAATGTATTTACACTAAAACTGACAGCTCCAAGAAAGCAAAGAAAATTATATGCTACTTTTTTAGAGACAAGGTGGAGTTAGACCTCTCTGACCAAGAGAGAGAGGTAAAGTGAAGGTGAATGTACGCCAGCGACCATATCTGAAAGATCTTTCACCAGCTAATCTCCTAATTAGCTGCATACAGACAGGTCAACTACTGTTCTGCTTTTAAAGAAGCAGTGTCTAGACTTTTCAAACTGCATATACAATCCTGCCTATGAAAAACAGGCAGGCACATCCAATTATACAAGTTGCATATGCACACACAAATCATATGAAAATATAAAGTGCTTTCCATGATTAAAAGTATACACAGAACAGTTGGTCCAGTTTTAAAGTACAGATTCTGCTCTTTTGTCTCTCTTTTAAATAACCCCCAAAAAAATCAAAACAGATGACTAGTTACAAACATCTCACATATTATTTCTCTTCTCAGAACCATCAACTTGTAAATAAGCATAGCCAATATTTATTTAAGATATTATGTAAATACATAGTAAGTTCAAAACAAGAACTTATCAAGAACAAAACAAGATTCCATTTTTTCATCTTAAAGATCAAAAGAATGATGTATTTTGATCTAATAGTATCGAAGACTGGGTCATCTCACATGAAAATCACAATCTCTTAAGAAAAAGGTGCTGCGGTATTATTTCTTTGATTATTCAAGTATCAAACATGCTCTCTGAGAAACTCCTTGAGAAACAGTATAACAGCTCCACACCTAAACTCTGTCATCATTTAACATGAAATGATGAGGAAGTGATAGATAATGAAGAACAACCTGAAGATGCAATCACTCAACATTTAATCTGCATTTCTTCCATTGGCTTGCTTTGGGAAGACCTCCATTCTGCTGGAGGAAGCTCCGGAAAGAGCCAGTTACCTGACCTTATGCACACACACAGCTGTGATGTGTTTCAGCTACAAAATGCAGTGTGACAAGCCAGGCAACAGGAGCTCCCTTTAGAAGATGGGCAGGGTTTAAAAAGACCTGTCGAATTTCTCTGGGAGGGTAATGCACTTTTATTGTTGTTGTTGTTGCCCCTTACTTGATGTATTGGGAGCCACTGTGGACAGGCCATAGAACTTAACTGATACATCACATGCCATAGGAAAGGAAATGTCAGTTCAGGAAAGGCTACACATAGTAGAGCTGTTAACTTTTCCTGCACTTAATCAGTAGGTGATCCCAGCTTCACAACAGCATCATACAGGTCCAAACCAGTAATTAGGATTCTAACTTAGAAATGAGAAATGTGTGGATTGTTTGTAATGAAACAGCAGTAGTCAAGACTGATATTAACTACTCCTTGTTCCAACTACTGCTTTTTCTACCAAATAACTTGCATCATCATTGCATTACCTAAATACTGCAAAAACGTGGAAATTCTGAAGTTTTTCAATATAGGCGCCAGACAGGGCTTGAAAAAGACAAAGGACTAAGTTCACTGTCTGTATCAAGCATTTTAACTTTTTTTTCAGGCTTAATTCTTGAAACACTTCTAAATCTCTCCAAAAAGCAGACTCCATGATTTAATTCTGACAGATTAGAAATCACAACATATTGCAGCAAACTGGGTCACCAAGGTTAGTGCTAAAAAAACGTGGTTTATTTTATGGAATTGTGTTAATACTGCAAATCTGATTCATTTAAGTCCCTCTCACCCAAAGCTTATTTCTGGTAATAAAATATTTATTTGCAAAATTTAAAGCAAAAAGTATAGATCGTTTTATTTAAACTCATTAATTTCCAAGAAAATCTAATTTTAGGAAGCAAATAGAAAATAAATTATTTGAAGCACTCAGAAATCAAAACAAAGTTGATCTTTCAGCTAATGAAGAAGCAAGAATGTATGGTCAACACAATTTGATTTTATTTCTTATGAACTGCTAGTAAACTAAAAGTAGTAAGTCAACAACTTTCATTATCATGCTTCTTTTGGTTTTGCATAGTAAAATATCTTGCTCGATGGTTAATTTTTAAAATTTGACTATGCACACTGTAGTCTTGATTTCCTTTTGATTGATCTGAATCCTCAAGATACCATGAAAATTCATACAATCATTGCATTGTATGAGCACATTTTGGAAGAGAGGCAGTTTATAAATAATCTTAAATTTATACAGACACATACCTGCATACAGGATGAAACTCATGTAGTCTGTAGCCTAGAGCATGTTAAAAAACACAGCTTTCTCAACCCTGACATCCCTAAAATTCCACTGTTCTCAAATATTTTTGTATGTTTGTTTGATTTATAAACTTCCAAGTTTTTCTTTACCATGACCTTGCCTGTTTTACTTTATGCAGGTTACACGCTGGTGATTTATGGATTTGTGTATGCATGCTTTTCATAATTTTCTTGTTTCAAGTAAGAGCTACAACAGATATCCTTAAACACAAACAATGGATTCTGTAGTATTAGTACTGCTTGTAACCTAGAACTCTGAGGCTGGATGAATAACATGAGCTTGCAGAGATGTTCAAGGCTGGTTGGCACTGAGTTTGAACTTTTGTTCTTAGTTCCCCATTTTAATTGCTCACTATCTTCTCAATATTGTTTGCAGGGAGTTGAAATATTCCACTCCTGACAACAGATAAAAAGCTAATTTACTTTTTAGAGTTTATTTAATCAGTTTCTGTTTGTATGTTTAAAACTAGACTTAAACTGAGAATCATAGAATCATTGAATCATTAAGGTTGGAAAAGACCTCCAAGATCATCTGGTCCAACCATCACCCTACTACCAATGTCATCTACCTCTTCTCCTATATTAGAAATTAAATATTATTATTTGTTGTGAGTGGAAGATGGAAGCATATATTGCTTGTTCTGTGAGTCAGGTTGCACACAGTATTCACAAACGGGAAACAAAATAATGTGGACAAAGCTTCCTTAATGAGCCACAGACTTGAACACAAAGAATGTTTCTAACTCAGCTAAAAAACAAGTTTGCTCTTAAACTGGGTTATGAAAATATGTTAGTCATATTAACTGCCTTTTTCTTCCTCCCTTCCAGATTTTTAATGGTCTGAAGTCTTTACTGGAAACCAGGTGACAGACATCATCAGAACTGTCAGACACTATTATTATACTGAATTCTTCATTAGAATCTTTATACAGCAGGCTGTCAATTGTAGAGAGTTATGACAGATACCCCTACAAACCATTAAATCCAGGATGTCTTTGGCCATAAAGCAGAAATTAGGATTTCTATTTTCTACTCGATTTCCTAAAAACAAATATATTTAGGAGGAAAGGAATGTTTAAGAAAGCAAACTCTATGAATGAACTTGTGAAATGAATAAATAATAATGCTTAAAACCTGTCTGTAAGGAAACAGAAGCAAAGACTTAAGCAACCTTTGTCATAGCTAGAAATACTCTGTCCTGAGTTTCTAGTCATCAGGTCTGAGCAGCCTATTCAAATAATCACATATTATCAGCTCAGCAATAAAAATATGACACAACAGTGATTTGACACCGATAGAGAATTTCACTGACAGAAAGAAATTTTATCTCAGTCATTTTCTTTCATTCTTTCAGTCTTTTCTTCCCAGTTACTTATGATGCTGATTGGGTTTTTCATTCTGCTTTGTTTTGCTTTTCAGAGCAGAAGGAGAAGAATCCATCAATTCTTCTGTCTCCACTAAGAGACAATCCAAGGAGAGTCAGAAATGAAGTTTTTGTTTTAAAGCAATGGTAATCCCAGGATTTACTTTTCTTAAAAGAATTTGTGCAAACTCCTATCATGTTGTACCAGGTAGAATATTACTTATTAGACTAAAAAAGGCTAATTTTATTCCTTTCAGAATTAAAAAGGCTACATTTTTCATTTTAATCTAAGATATTTTTCCTTCTTTCCTTCCTGTCCCCCTCCCAATCCTACACATTTATTCAACATAGCTTTACCAGGTGTAGTAGATAAAAGGAGAAAAATGTGAGGTATTCTAGGCTACTAAGCAAGCACTTATGCTGCAAAAGGACTATTAGAAGTTTATCGCTCAAATATAATGGCAAACTGCAATTGTGAAGAGGAAAACTTTATTAAAATTTTGGCAGAGAAAGTTCACCTGAAAAAGAATGTAAGTAATGGAACTCAGTTACCAGTGATGTGTACAGTACCTGATAAAACATATGCATCTACAGAAATAGATGTATATAGATGCATATAGATGGACATAAAAATACATACATCTATATATCTAACTGTATGTGCACATATTTTTCACAAAATTATGTTATTTGTGCAACTGTTGGTACCAAATGATGCATGTCATCTAGATTTACTAGACTTTAAATACATACTCTCTAGTACAGTATTCCTAAGCCACTTTTTTCATCTTTCCATTTTCTAATTTCCATCCCTTTCAGGTGGAAATCGCTTCAGTAAAATAGATAATTGCTTCTGCTTTGCAATGTCAAACAGTTTGCCTCAGGTTATGGCAGTCTCTAAAATTAAGATGGGAAAAAAAATTCTCATTATCTTCCTCTTTCAAGCATTCTTTCATCTCACCCTCTTCAATAGTGTCCAGAGTTGTACTTTTCCCATTGTTTATTCTTTTCTACTGTTATTTTGTATTTAGTTACAATTTTACTTTCTGTCTCCTCTATAATCCTTCACCTTCAGCCTCAGTTTTGAATGTCAAAATTTTACAATGGCTAAAGAGGAAACTTAGAATATGTGGCAGTCCAATTGCTCAGTCCACAGCATTTTCAACACCAGTCATAAGTCTATTTTTGTCTGTTTTCTCCTCCAAAAAGCCACTTGGGAAAAGTTCTGCTATATCTCAAAATGGAAAACGAAGGACTGTTTGAGACTACTAAATATACATATTTTTGAGATTTCAATATATGTATATATATATGTATCTTGAAATACGTATATGTGTGTGTGTGTATATATATATCTTGAAATCTCAAAAAGTATTAAGATAATGCTATCACTTATTTCCATACTTTTTCCATAGTCTTGCCTTGACTTTCAGTCCTTATTTGGCAATAAAGTTCTAAAATTGTAGCCTGCTTATGAAAGAAGACAAAGTACAGACTGACAAATAGTAGAGAATGACAGCTATGGTAGCTCTTGCTGCTGGGCTATCAAATTTTGAAAGCATCAGTGAAGTAACAAATCCTTCTGAGTCTCCTTTCATTGTTACCATTAAATTATACTTGTATGTCAGAAGGACTGGAGAACAGTTTTCAGCCTTTTGCTCAAGGAGAGCTCTCTTCTAGATTGATGTGTAAATTTTAAGCCCCTTTCAACTGGATAGAATTGCACGACTAGGATCTTTTGCTGAATACATATGATTTTTTTCCTTCAGTTTAATCTAACAACAAAATCTAAATCCAGATTTTGAAAACCACACACACACTATGTAAAAGCAGATACATACACAGATTCATATTTGTGAATCAGTGTGATACTTAATGCAAATAACCAAATCAATAAGTTATCCAGTAAAATTTTCAAACAGGTTGTAAGTACATGCTTTTCAACCCGCCTTCCTTTTGCCCATTCTTTCTTTTGACATCACTTACGAAGATTGGGTTTTTGGTTCAGTCTGAATGCCTTCATAAAAGCTGAAGAGAGGCCAACATTCCTGGAACTGGCTCATAAGACTTTTCTAATTTTTCTACTTAAGAAATCCACAAGCATTTTGCTTTTGTTAACATTTTGGTTAATCAAATTATTATTTCTGTAAAAATGTTGTCACTGCAATGAATTACAAATTACAACAGCTTTTAACTATTTGATTACTGGAAATATACAATGTAAAATATTACCATTTTAATTTTCTACTCTCCTGGCACATTTATACAGCAGAACTCAGCTCATATGATTATCATTCGATATTTTTTAAATGTGCTGTCCAGCTCTTTAAAATAATAGCTGAAATAGTTAGATGAGTCCTATAGCACCTCCTTATTACATTATGCAAAAAGATTCTTTAAGAGAAAATGCATTTAAGAGGTTTTAACCTTTTTTTTTTGCAATTAATTAAGTCATAAATTCAGATACATGCAGCCAATAAAGGCATTTGAGTCAAAATTAGACTTGTAACTATTTGTAGACTACCAGTCAGCTTTAACCCATAAATAAATGAAAAAAATAAAATAAAAAGATAATGATATTAACCTTAGATAGCAATTATTCAAGTACTTTTGTACAACCAGGAAGTGAATTGATTTTAAAATATATGACAGCACAGTAAAACTCTCAACCTACCACATACAGGCATTGTCATTTTAATTTTCTTTAGTATGATTTCTCTTTGGTGATGTGACTTAAAATATCTGAAAGAAATAATTTCTCAGTTGTTTACATAGATGTCACTGTATTTAATTTATTATTTACACTAAGCAGAAGTAATGAGGCGATGAAACATTTATGTTTCAGTAGGCTTTCTGATTAGCCAAAGAAGTTCATTAAGTCATTTCAAAGGATTTTTTTCAAAGTACTAGAGGCAATTACATTATGTTGTAAATTATTAACCTGTGGTTAATTGTTTTCTTACAAATAAAAAAAAATGAAGTGTATAGCTATATAGTCTGTGTTTAGTCTATATTTATAGATATGCACATACAGTGAATACTTAGTGTGTGTTTAGGCACTGTATTTATATAGTCCATATAGTGTATAATTATGTGTCTATAAAGTATATACTCAGAATTTGTGAATAACGTATAACCATTAAAGCATCAAATAAATTTAGTCTTTTAAAATAGAAATAAAATGTAATGTACTCATTTGTATTTAAAACAGAAACACCACCTGTATTCCATATTCCCCAAAAGCTCCTTGTATCTGCAAATTCTTTTATAGATGTAATGACTTCTCTATAAAAAATAGAAAGTACCTGAGCTCCTGTATTTCTTCCCAATAACTGTGATACTAATGAAGACACACATTTCTCCACCCCAGACTCCTAAATTACTTAGTGTCTGTTCAGACAAGGCTCATGGAATAATTATACAATTTTTTTTCATCTTTCCTCTGGGAGGTGTGGCTTGATGTCTCCTAACTACACACTTAAATCCATCATCTGAATGCAGATTTATTCCACTTCAAGAATTTTTATATAGTTCTCTTATTTTTAAATACAGTCTTTGTGCTTTAAAAACACACATTAAAAAAAAAATAAGACTAAAGCAAATTCTGACTTCTAATTCAGTACTTTGTATATCCTGTGATTTGTAGTCATACAATTAAGTACACCAGTAAAATTCTGCTTTCCAGTGATTTTCAGAGCATCGTGTTGGAACATACAGGACCATATAGGGTGACCTCAGAAGAAGGGATGCAATTTAATTTCAGATGCAGTCATCTCTGATCTCAATTACCATGTTTGGGATCACAGAAGCTCTAAGTGGTTGAAAGAAAAAGGCTGCATTGGTTCTTCCATTCTGCAGTATAAGAATGCCCAAAAGAGACATATTTTTTAGGAGGCTTTCATTGAATATGTGGAGGTGATTGTAATTTTTTTAAGGTATAGCACACAGCCCAATTTTGTTGATCTGTCACAGAACCAGCAAATCACCTTCCTGAGATCATGGCAGACCTCTGACAAATGCAATCTGGTGATGACAAAGCATGATCCTGCCATACCTTCTTAGAACTATTTTTTTGCCCGATCCTGTTCTTTGAAGTGGTAGAATTACCTCTCCCTAGACTCCCTTAACTGCTACGAGATCCGACTTTAACAGGTACCGTACTTTGTAAAATTGTAATGAGCTTAGAGAAAATGAAACAAAGTCTGTTGAGTCTGGGCCATGCTGATACAGCACCATAAGGCCTTCCCAGCGAAGGCACTCTATTTTATTGGAATCACAATATAAAATACAAGAAGAAAATACTTTTCCAGGAACTGCCTGCCATTCTAGTCCAAGGAATTTATCTCCATCACACCTTTTCTCTTTGGGAAATGCAATTTTATAACACTCTCCCAAGTTCACAAATACTAGCTTATTCACTAACTGCAGTGAACACCCTACTATCATCTAAAAAACTCTTTACCACTTTGGAGATACAGCATGGTAAAGACAATGCTACTTCCTTCCTTCATCCCCTTCTTCCTTCTTTCCTTCTCTCTGTTTTTACTTTTTCACTTTCTTCAAAATATTTCAGATCAACCACATAGTCAAGGCAGTTTTTAAAAAGCCTGTGGTGGGTTGTGTATGAGGGACTGTAAAATATTTGAGAACGGCAAAGGAATGAGAGCAAATGTCAAGCCATTACATGCATAAGAAACTCTTCATTCTTATGTAACTGACTGTGTCTTGTTTGCAACTCTATTGTGTTGCAGACAGAATGAGATAAAATAGTTTAAAGCCCTGTCTTCATTTAAGGATGCTTGGCTAATAGAATCTAAAGACATTTCTTGGACTTACAAGCTGCTTATTACATCCAAAAACTGGCTATGCAAGGAGGCTGTTACAGTCATGGAATATGGCTTAAATACTCTCTTAAAATCTGTCTTTACTCCCCTTTCCACACTGACATTATATTCACAACCTACACTCTTGAACCTGCTGCTGTTCTACATGAACATAAATCAGGATCTACATGAGAATGACCTCTTGATAAATTAAGTTGCTAAATTGGTAGTAGATTTGAATTGCAACAGTGAGAAGTCACGGCAAAAAAGTACATCGGAATGAACTTTAGCTGTTCTTTTAAGAATTCAGAGAACTGAGGATGAATATTCCCTAACTCAAGGCAAAGCAATAAAGAAACAAATTAGCAAGCACAACAGCCAGGGGAACAATAAATATGTCCAGTAAGTCAGACACAGTGCATATGTGGCTGATAATTTAATACCATGAAAGGGGATTACAAACTGCATTGGTGCAGTGAAACTCAAAGTTCCCAAGAGATTTAGTGCAGGCAACACAAGGTAGCTTTAACAGTTGACAAAAGATAACAAAGAGAAAGCACAAATAGCGTCACAGATTTCAGAATACCGGAAGACATAAAGCGGTATGGAATCTAACCACGGGCACATGGCATTGCTGTTAGCGTTGCTTAATCTCTACCCTTTCCAGCAGTAGTCTGCTTGGCAGATAGGAAAAAAAATATTACGGACGGCTATCTAAAAAAATAAATAAATAAATAAGAAAAAGCTTTAAAGTAAGCTTTGACAATTTGAAAAAAATCAATTCATGTGTCTAGATTCATACTTTAAAGAAATATAAATCCCTAACCTAATCTACTACAAAGTAGGATAAGAGATAAATCAGGTGTTTTTGATAGTCTCCTGAACTACTTGAAAGCTGATCTCTGTTGAAGAGTTAGATTATTATTGAGATGTGAATCTCACACATATTAATATTTTATACTTCTAGGAGTAACATCTCAGGCTAGGTCTGACACAAATGGCCGAGAAATAAAAACATAAGACTTCCTAACAATTATTTGCCACTGCTTACTTGGTTTCATTAACTTCTTCTGCCGTTTTAGTATAAAACTTACAGAGCTGACAGTCTTCCATGCTATCATGGAAAAAAAAAATTAAAACTGGAAACAACTGAAACTAATTTAGTAAATTAAGCAACAGCTGCAAATAAACACAATAGTGACATTTATCACAGATAATAACGATATGATAAATATTTACCAAATAATGTTCAAAAAAAAAAGATTGTTCAAGAAAGGAGTCATACATACATTTTCCACCAGCAGTTCCCATCATAGCGAGTGAATTTTCTTAAATGTTTCAAATGATAATTTTCTAAATTCCAAAAGGTTCGCTTAAACACCTAATCTTTGTCAATGAAAACAAACAAGAAAACCAACCTCCCAGACTTTTAACACATTGGCAATAAAGCTTTGTAAGAACAAAGTTATTTAAATGGCATTATCTGCTATTTGTCTTATTCTATATTGCCATTTTTTCCCCACTGAGTGCTAATAAGTGCTTGCTATTGAAGAGGTTTACATTTAACATCTGTCACTTGTATCCAGAAGTAGCACCTACAGGGAACTGTCAAATAGATTGTTATTCTCCTCTGTAGCGCCAGCAAATCTGTCTCACATCATTTACATACAGATAGTTATAGGCATTCATCATTTCATTATGCTGACTGCCTCACTATTCTAATGTATAATGTCTCTTTAATGAGCCTCAAAAAATACAATATTCCTTGATTTATGACTGCTTAACTGAAAAATTATACAGATTGACAAAAACTCATCATAAAGCATTTTTTTGTGTTCCCACTACCTTGCACTTTAAATTTAACAATGACTCTGAAGTTAATCTCATGATTTGTTTCTTTGACAAAAGAAATGATCAAATTTTAACTCACCAGACTTCACAGTCACTGCTATTTTAATATGTATACTTTCAGTTCAATGAGAGAACAGAACAGAAGTTGACAAATTAAAATCGATCACTTTTTGTAAAGAAATAAATGTATTGAACAATCTGTTTCAATATTATTATACGTCAGTTACTGTAAGCTTCCTAACTTATCATGTGGAATACCGCTGTACCAGTCATGCACAAGTGACTCATAAATGAGCCAATTTACATGTTCAAGTAAATTGAACTATGCTTTATTGTGTGAACTTCAATTATTTCATACGCACAAATGGTTACTACTGAAAAACAGCTTTGCCATTAAAAAATACCACATGCCAAAGAATTATAAACGTACCTAGGACAACAAACAGAAAGTTCAGAACAAAGGAGGCAAACACTTGATTCACTTGGCTGCACTCAGAGATTTTATGGAGTTCAGTTCCTCCCTCTGCAACTCCACATACCTATAAAGAGCATCAGCATTCATCCAGGGTCATCAGCTTTTGACTATCCAAGCTGAAAAGGTTTGCAAACAGTGCTTAGCAGAACACTGACACTAGCCATTAGAATCAAGAATTTTCACTAAGCATGAAACTTTGTTTCTGACAAATCTACAACTGGTGTTTGAATGCTTTTAGTATGTAAAAAAAGTGTTAAGATGTCTGACATCTTTCCCATAATAGCGACACCTGTAACATTTTACTCTCCTCTGTATTCTCCACTATCTAATATAGTTTGAATAATCAAACTGTATTATCATACAGTTGAACACTGTAGACATTCAGTCAGTATGTGATTGTCTCTCTCCTCCACTCAGCCATTCATTTCCATGAAAGTTGTAGAAACATACTACTGAGACCTTTCCCTCTCTTTCCAAATCTACCCTCTTCAAGAAGGTTCAAATAAAATGAGTGAAGATATAAACAAATGAACATTGATATAACCTTACACTGCCTGATCTCCTAAGCATAGCTTCCTATTTCCAAATCATGAAGCCAGGCTGAAAAACCTATCCATCCGATGTAGTAAAAATGCGGAGTTAAAGCAACAGATGGCAAACTACAATCCCTAGATTCCTCTGAAAAGTCAACTTTAAGCAAAAAATAATACAAAATGACTTACAGTACTACTGCATATTTAAGAGACTTTTTCAGTAGATGCAGGTATTTTATGACAAAAAATAAAGTGCAGAAATTACACTGATCTATTTGACCCTGTGTCAAATGCCCAATACAGTAAGAATTCTTATTTCTTTTAAATACCCCTTTCAGTTACTTTGCACTGAATATTCCAGTTAACATCAATGTCTGAATTTCAATGATTTCAAGAAGTTAAACTTCTAAAAAATATAGGTATATTATCCCCCAATCAATGCATTATATTTTTATCATCCAGGAGAATTTGCAAGTCTACATATTTCAACTATATAAAAATGATAGTCTATCAAATAAACCAGTACAACATTCCCTTACATTCTTATTAGTTAATAAATCACAAAACTTCTATAGTGTTATTTTGTAGGCAAAATTTATAACTCTGAATCCAGAAAACTAGTATGCCAACTCAAACACCTTGCCTGAATACTTTGCAAATTCCAAGTACTTCAAAATACCCATTTGTTCCTATAACAATAATGAGGTTTATATGTCAGCTTGTACTGGTGTGATAAAGTTCAGTTTTAAAAATACTCAATAGTCACTTTACCAATCACAACAGATGCTCTGACTACCATTCTGACCATCTCAGAATTATCTTTCTGTGTTCCTTGATATAAATAATATGTTAGTACTGATGTTGCAAATCTCTGCTATTTAACAGTAATTATTTTAAATGTGGAAGAGATTATAATCGGTTGTTAATCTTAGCGAAACAGAGAGAAGGTCATAAGCAAGAAAGTAAATACTGATCCCCTTATAGGTCCTTCATGTCATAATTCTATTTCTTTTTATTCTTGCCTTGTGATTTCATTGATACATATCCCATATATAGTGCACAGAGTTACCACTTCTGAAAACTGGATAATACCATCTGACTCTTGATTTTCCTTTCTCAGTTTGAATTTCAAAAAAGACGGGGGAAACATCTGTCAGAAGATGTTTTAATCCTTCTCACTATTCTTTCAATATTTTGTGCACACGTCAATATATGGCAGTGCTTCTTAGGTTGAATATTGAATTAGCCATTTGCTGCATTGAGTACTGAATTACACAGGAACCCAACAAAATTTTATACAATGTGTTTCACACTGATAGAGTCTACTTACAGGAAGGTGTTGCTGTATGTGAATTCAACACTTCAGGTGTAGTCTGCACATGGGAAGAAAATCCAGAGTGTATTCTGATCCTGTCATTAATTTTTTGTTTTTCTGGAGATACACCTAGGAAATAACACGTACAGAATAAGTACAATCAAATACAGAATATACCATAAACCAAATCATTAGAAACAAACAAACAAACAAAGGATATGCTGAGCAATATTTTTTTGCAGTCCAGACTCTACTTTATCAATATGGAATTACCACATTATAGAAGACAAGAGTTTTAGCTTTGTCCTCATGTAATTCTGAGGTACCCAAATGATTCTAGAGTTCTTCAGTCTCATGGCTGGCAAGTAGATTTAAACAAGTGTTTTTGTTACACCTGAACAGCCATTTGGTGGTCTAAGAGCAGAAACATAATGAACACAGAGGGAAATGGCCCAGCCTTCCAAAACAGTGCAAACAGCTTTTCACTCAACATGAAGAACAACTGTAGTATACAGAATATGCAAAATAAATAGTTGTCTTTATTTTAACAGTAGAGTTGATTCATAATTCTCATTTGGTCTTTCAGCAGAAAGAGAAGAACCTTCTACTCCTTCTCCTGGTTCCTATTTATATCCTTGGCAGAATTCTAAAAAGATGACTTAAGAAGTAATAGGCATAAAGTGGGCATGTTTACATGTCCTAGCATTTCTTACAGGAAGCAGGGTTCAGCTGGACCTTGCTTCAGACCTAAACCAGTACTGACAAATGCCTGTCCAATCTCTCTTTAAATAGGTGTAGTCACTGCTCAAGGTTTCAAATCTGGAATATCCTCCAAATGAACAATCCAGTCCTGCAGTTAATCATTCTTAATTTTCAAAGACTTTTTCTCATCTCTTGCATCCAAGCTTTGCTGCAAATTAAACCCACTACTTCTTGTCATATCTAAACTGGAGACAGTGAACAGTTTATGCTGATCTCCTTGGCAACAATTTCATATATACCTACAGTCGTTTTGATTTCACAGGCTAAAGAAATATGTTTCTAAGTCTTTATTGTATACCATTAATAATCTGATGAATTATCAGTATGTACATACATTGTATTTTGGTGGGTTTTTTTGTTTGTTTGTCTTAAATGATAGACAACTTGAGTCTACAAGCTGTGCATGCTTACACATTAGGCTCCTCAAGATCCATGAATATAGGTTTAGCAGTTTCAGATAGTTTATCCCTTGTGCATCTGCTACAGATTATCAACCCTGTAAGTGGTAGGTAGAAATTAGTACGCTATGCCTCAGTTCGTGAAGGGTGATGGAGGCATGAAATGTTTTCAGATTTGCCAAAGGATGTCTGCCAGGCATTTTAACACCTCTTGAGCTCTGCTGCAGCTGATAGGAAAGACGGGCAAACACTTGCGTAAGGAAGCAAAAAGTCTGGAACTGGCTACACATGTAACAGGATGGCATGGCAAATACACTGTCCCCATATTATTTCCTAAAGATTTAGAGGTGATTCCTCATCCTGTATTCATGGAGTTAAGTATTCCTACTTAGTGTCTGTGCTTGTTCTTGCCAAACTACATGTCTATTATTTTCTGTTGTTTATGGAATTTATTGTAATTATTTTGAACTTGAATCCTGTCTTCTGACTGCAGCAAGAAAAGAGTCTATTCTGCTACATAAGGTACCAATAAAGTTATTGAATAGTCCAAGACCTAATTCTTACAGAATTCCACTTTTTTTTTTTTACTTTTTTTTTTTTTTTGTCCAGTTACTGGAAAAAGAGTGACTGTGAGTAAATGATGAACACTTTTTTTTTTTCCCCCAGTACTTGTACACTAACTTTAGACCTGTCTCATGTAGACCACAGGTTCCTAACTTGCGTAACAGAATGCTGTGTGAGATTATCAAAAATGCACTTTACTAAATCCGAGTTGTGTCAACTCTCTTCTATGCCTTACGGCTTGCTGCAATATTTTTGAGAGAGATAGGATGAGTCTGATTTGTTCCCTTAAAATCTCTGCTAGTTGTTCATGCTCACCATCTCTTACAGATGCTTAGAAAGAACAGTCTGATAATTTAAGGTCCCTCATGGAAATTCAGTTAATATGTACAATTCTTTGCATGCTTCTTCAGGACACTCTGTCAGCTACCTTCTGAGCTTTTGAAATTTCACCATCCTTAAGTTCTCAAATATGTTTTTACTATACACCTTGTAGATTTTTTTTATTTTTTTTTCAGGTGTGCATATCTTTTGGCTTCATAATTCATACAGGCAATTGTCTCTACAAAAAATCAAGACCTGAACAAAGACAATTCTTTGTTTCTCATTGATATAACCTTGCAGTTAGATGATTTGCCCTGATTATTCTAAAGTACTGCTCATCCTAAATTCCAATAGCAGGCTCTGAATTTTCTACTACTTTCTATACAGTATTTACCCCACACAGAGACTAATGGAACATGGAATAAGTTATTAATTGCTTATGTTTTATTTTTAAGATTTGATGCAACTGCACATGGATTTCTTCCATCATTTCCTCTGACCTTTTAGTTAAGACTTCTTCTGAGTAAAAATACGTTTAGTTCTTTAACTTGCAGTAATTTTCATGCACAGAATGGGTTTTCCTATTTTTTCAGGATGCCTAAAAAAGAAAATGCTATGGTGTTGTTGGCTTTTTTTGTTGTTGTTTGTTTTTGTTTTTTAATACACATGATTGGTAAAATGGATGCTCCTACTTTGGGAAATCTGCAACAGCTACTGGGCCAAGTTCTTTAAGTAGAGAGGTACAGTGTATTCATCAGATTTCTGGTAATCTCCTACTTAAACGTAAGAACACAGAAGGCAAAAACAGATGAATCTAAGGCCACTCAGATCAAGTGTCACATTTGCCCAGGTTCAGCTGTGCCACCTCACTGGGGAGATAACTCAGGCAGGTCTCAGTTAAACACATGTATGTGTGCATGTGTGTGCAAAGACCTCCCTGACAGCCTATCCCTCACTTGATCCACTTAAACTGAAATTCCTAGGATCACATTGTTTGGTGTTCCTTTACCCTGTCACAGGAATCAGTGGAGGACGTGCGACTGATCTGGCTAACTCTTGCAAGTTAATGAATTACAACGAATAAATGATTTTTTATGTCTTTGTCTTCTGCATTTCTTCTGCTACTTTGCCATTCCAGCTCAGTCTTGACCTTCTGTTTCCTTGTTCCTCTCCTACCAGCTGTATGTGCTTTCTTTAATATTAGGATGGAAATAAGGGGCTACAACTTTCCATAAACTTTAGTGTTTACTGTATACTTCTAGTGAGTGCAGGATTAAGAGCAAAAATATAGTTCACTGCGTAAGGGAAGTTTAACACAAGAAGAATGCTCTGAATTCCATTCCCCACCCCAGTCTTCTGGTTAAAGGAGGCCTTGGAATATTAGTCTTCTTGGCATATAAAAACAGTGAGAAATACCAGCTATCCCTAGCAAGAAGACTACATTAACATCTGTATCTCATCGTAAGCACTAGATTATTTTTTTTCTTAAGACTTTCTCTGCCATCTCTACTCTGTTACACCCCACCCTTAACATATAAAATGACCCTAAGAAAAATAGTTCAGCCCTGTAATGCCATGATAATAGCATCCCAGATAAGGTAGATCTATCAAAACAGCGTCAGAAAATTATCTGCTCATTCTGGTCTCCCTTTTTGCTTTATTCTTCTTATCTTCCAGCAGCACATCACTGGGCTTCTACCCAACATCCCTCACAAAGCTCACAGTTAAACTAATAAATAAAGAAGAACGTAAAAAAAAAAAAAAAAAAAAAAAAGAAAGAAAGAAAGAAAGGAAGAAAGAAAGAACCTCTTCCCTTTCCAAATGTGGGCTTTGTTAACCTCTCCTTTATTTCTCTTTCCAAAGCAAAATGTTAACCTGCCTGAAACCCTTTACTATTTCCTAAAACCTTTCCAGTGAGGACTCACCTCTCTCCCTTCTTTCCACACATGCTGCATTTTTCTCCCTCAGCCAAGCTCCTCTTCATGCAGGCAGTGGCAGCAGGCCCCACATGGCCTCTCGTAAACCTCTCCCCTCTATGCACAATTTATGCCTTAGCACAGGCTGCACCTCTAACCTAGGCAGTTTATGACTGGAAACTTCTTTAAGAGATGAAGGGAAAGAGGTCCAGGGCCTACAAAGTATTTCTGAAAACGTCCCTGCTTCTTAAGAGAGTGCTAAACCCCGGCAAGAAAAAACAAGGTGCACAAACAGCTCTGCCAGCACTCACAGGGTGACAAATAATCCCGTGGGCAAAGCAGCTGGGCCGAAACCCCCTCACAGGGCTCACACGGTCACCACATGCTTCTCCTGCTCCGCCATTAGCTGGCAGCCGCCATGTGCCGACAGGGTCACCCAGCGCTGCTCCCGCTGCCCCCCATGCTTTTGGTGGGCTCCTGGCCCCAAGAGAGGAGACGTGGCCAGGCCTGGCTGTCACTGGGGCTGCCTGTCACCGCTGCTGAGGGAGTGCAGCCGGGCTGTAGGCGTGGCGGCCCAGCACTGCACCACTGCCATCCCACCTGCAGAGCACTCTGAGGAGAAGGCGGGGAGGCTGTGTGGGGCAGGGGGCCTAGTGGCAAGTGGTAAGCAAAAAAGCTGAGGTACTCCAGGCTTTTTTTTCCCCTCTCTTTTCACTGGTAAGGCTTGACCTGAGTCCCTGAGCTGCCTATGGGAGTCTGCAGGCCTGAAGCAGTACCCACAGGAGAGGAAGCTGGCAGCTGTTACTGCAGGGCTGCTATGGTCTTTGAAAAGCCGTGGCCATCAGGGCAGGGTCCTGATGACTTGCGGAGGCAGCCATCACACCCATCCTCAAGACAAGCAAGAAGCAGAACCCAGAGAACTACAGGCCAGTCAGCTTCAACTCAGTCCTTGCAAAGATCCAGATCTTGGGATTTTCTTCTTGAGAAGCCATTTCTTATCCAAGCAGCAAGCATGGGCAGATTGTGCCTGACCAACTGCATTGCTCTCTGTGATGAGGTGACAGGCACTGAGGACACGGGGAAGACAGTAGGTGCTCTTATCTACCTTTGCGATAGTCTTATCTACCTTAGAGATACTCTCCTTATCACCAAACTGGTGAGAAATGGGCTGGACAAGTGGACGAAAAGCTGGATGGAAAATTAGCTGGACTGCCAGGCTCACAGAGTTATTACCAGTGGTGCACAGCCTGGCTGGCAGCCAGTCCTTTAATGCCATCATTATCAGCCTGGATGACAGAGAGAGCTCTTATCCAGTTTGCAGGTGACACCAAACTGGAGGAGCAGTCAGCACACTGGATGGCAGGGCTGCTATTTAGAGGAACCTGAGCAGGCCAGAGGCTGACCTCATGGAGCGCAACAAGAGCAAGCGCAAGGTCTTACATCGGGGATGGAAACCCCACATGCAACAATAGGGAACAGGCTGGGGGACAACTGTCCCCCAGCTGCTTGATGGGGGCAAGCAGCTCTGCAGAGAAGGCACTGGGGCTCCCAGTGAATGAGTTGAACGTGAGACAGCAGTCATGCTGGTGAAGTGTAGGCCAACTCCATCCTGGTCTATATTACTAAGAGTATGGGCAGCCAGAAAAATGATTCTTCCCCTTGACTTGTCACTTATAAAACAGCACCTAGAGTACTAGGTCCTGTTCTGGACTCCCTAGTACATGAAGAATATTGGTGTACTACCGAGTGACTCCAGAAGAAGACCAAGAGGATGACTGGGGGCCTGGAAAGCACAGTGTATAAGGAGAGACTGAGAGAACAGGGTCTGTTCAGCAGAAAGCTGAGGGAAGACCTTATTGCTTATGTACAACTACTTGGTTGGAAGACACAGAGAAGATGGTGCACAGGGATACCTATCACGGTGCACAGTGATAAGACAAGAGGTAACAGTCACAAATGAAAACATGAGACATTCCAGTTAGATATTGGGGCTGGGGAAGGGAGTGGAATTACCATGACTGTGGTTAAATACTGGAACAGGTTGCCCTGAGAGCTGTGCAGTCTCCATTGTGGGGATGTTGAAAACTCAACAGAACGAAACCCTTCACACCCTCACATTATACCTATTTTGGGCAGGACATTGGACTAGATAGCCTCTGGAAGTCCTTTTCAACCTGAATTATAATTCTATGGTGAAACCTAAAATTCTACTAAGTGTCTTTTTAGAGTATTTTTGAAAAATTGAAATGAAAAGGAAATGACATAGCACTATGCCTTTTGCATATGAATATTTATCACTTATTTAAAATACATGTAAAGCTAAATTCCTTTTCAAATAGATACTGTTATCTGTAGTAGGCACAGTCAGGGAATGGATGACTGGTGTTTTGGAAAAAGTGGATGCAAAGTATAAAAAAATTTGTGTCATTTTTAAGTTGCTATATATTGCCTAGCACAATGCTAAAAAAAATGCTTAGATTTCTTAGAAATACCTGTGTTGATGGCTTCTCACGTTTGTTTCAATTATTTTCCATGCAGATAATTAAGATAAGCCTCAGATGTATTTGGTTTGGATATATCATCTACAGCGTAAGTAATACATTTTCACATTTTTATATAATGAGATGGTCATATTTATTGTTGCTAGCATTTTTTGCCTTTTAATATATGGAAAACATTACATCATTTTTTACAAGTATAAATACAGCTCTCTTGTATAGCGTATACTGTAGAAAACGTGGCCTCTGTAGAAAAATGATGTCCAATTACTATCTTAAAAATATGAAACTCATTCCCAATAAAATCTGAGAAAATAAATGTGAAGAAGCATGAAACTGAAAAAAAAAGGTACTCTTAACATGAAAAGTAGCGTCTATCATTGCTGTTTGAAAATATCAAACTACTTTATTTGTGAAGAATATAACCGTCTTTATTGCTGCATAACTGAAAGTCACGTTTTCTGAAAATGTCTTTGATAGTAGGAAGGTTTTAAATACTGACTTTGAAATTGGTAGGAGGAAGAGAGTAAGTGATATTTGTGAGATTTGATATTTAAATTATTGTTATATGTTGTCTTTGGAAGCCCATGTATATCACACTTAGATACCATAAAAATATTATATACATAATTCTGTAAAAACTGTGTAAGAAGCCATAAAGAGTTCATGATGCAATTCGTGCTCTCTATGAATAGAGAGGTACAGCAATCACAATTTAATCAATATCTTGTTGTAAGCATAATATGAGAAAAGAACATAGTAAAAAGACTTGCCACCCAGCACCCAGAGAAATTTGAACAATGCTTATTTGTAAACACTGTAAACACTTAAAGCTTAACAAAGCTAAAAATGTTTCCCTATATTTTTTTTTAATGAAAAAAAATAAAAAAAAAAAGGAAGAAAGTTTCTAGCCACTGCTTTCCCTTGTAGCTTGTAGCTTTCTTACAAAATATAGGTGTTACTGGATAGACCCAAAATAGTACTCTGGAGAGTGTATTTCACATATGGTATTCTGAGCTGTCTTTTAGCTATTAAACCTACAAGATGTATTAAAATTAAATTAATTTTTATTTTTAAAAAGTTAAGTTCTTGGTTACTGGAAGTTGCAAAGAAGAACAAAAATAGAAAACAGCAGTTTTAAACATGCTTGAATCTAATAGCACCTTTAAATTATGAAATAAGGCTTTGCTTTAATTTTACTTTAAAAATTGTTCTGATTTTTACCATGGCTAGCCTTTAATGTTCAAGGAAGTTCAAGGTACTCTGGCAGAAGGAGAAACTATCCCTTAAAATATAGGAAAAAGTAAGCGCTGCAAATGACGATAGCACAGGAACTACAGTTGAGGTACACATGTGTATAGGAACTGGTTAAATGTGTAGCTTTCATGTTTTAATGTTCATTACATTGTTTCGACTGAATGCCATTTATACTTACAATATACTTACTATAACATAACTGAACTATGCAACCACTTTAACACAGTAATACTGCATTTCACTAACTTTTCCTTTCCTCTAAAGATTTTTGGGTGAATTAATAATATCCAAAATACTAAGTGTAAACATCCTGATCTCACTAGAACTACAGTTATTTCACCTTTACTACCCAAGACCTTTACATAGCAGCAACAGTACATCATGATTTAGTCTGCTGTGAGTGGCAGACCACTATTTCTACTTTGACGGGATGTCACTGTAGTAGGTATGCTGACTTTTTAATGCCTCTAGACAGTCTCTTATGGCCTTCACTAACTCAAAAAATTAAATTTAATTGTCTTCTTGCAAAAATACTGATGACAAAATGTAATCTTATTATTACAGAGAAAATGCCTAATAGTAGCTTGTTTAGTAAAACATTTTTCTTCAGTGATTTAATTTATAAAGTTTCATCTTGCATGAATTATATTCAGTGCTTCAAAGCATAGTAACCTTTCAGTATTTCAATGGTCCTCTTTTCATGTACTGTATAAACCCTCAGAAGTGACATATCGTCAAACTGTCAAGAATCTACTTGATACATGTCAAAGCCTTGCTTTTCAGAACTAGTGAACCCAGACACCTGAGCAGTAAAAAAAACATAGCAAATTTTTACTCTGTACCTTTACTATAATGTAGCCATGTATGACTACCTCAGCAAAGTAGTAATAGCTCTTGGCAAACAGCATTCATCCGGGCTGAGAAGCTGTCAGCAGCAATATGGTGGATGTCAATTAGAATAAAGTATGAGATGCAAACACATTTGCCAATTACATGCATTAGACCTCATAATGACTGATGTCACAAATGTAGTTTGGTGATAAATTATTTTAAGGACAGTAATTATATTTTTCCATCAATTGAATGTACCCATTTTGAAGTTACAAAATGAGATCTACAGGAAAAGTCTTCCTTTAGACAACAGAACCAACAGGAATGTCAGGGGGTGGGGTTGTTTGCTTATTGTTTTGTTTGTTTCTCCCAGCTAGACACAGCCTGGGCTTCCGGGGAAAAAAAAATGCTCAATTCTTTTGATTATATGCTATTTATTTGTAAGGAAAACAAATGTATGTGGCATCTTTATAAAGCAAACACAGATTAATTTAAAAGACAGTTTTGAAATGTGTTGAAGAGACTATGGCAATTTAGATTGGAGAATAAATAAGTATTCTAAAATAGGAACTACCAAAAGAAGCACATGAATCCAAATAAGGAAAACATGAACCGGAACACTTAAGATGTGGAAGACGGCATCCAAAAATGACGAAGAAGAAAGGAGAATAGTGACAGAGACATGAGCAGGTGCTTACAAAGCTACTTAGCAGTATTTAGCATTGGAAATTTTTGGACTGACTATTTTCCTGAATGTTCAAGATTGCTCTCAGTGCTAGCTGACACTATACTGATCTTTTATTAAAAAATGTGAGATTTTATGGTCCAGTTCATTAAAACAAAGTGGAATGGTAGAGAATGGTAGAAGAACTATTGGAGGGCAAAATCCAGGTACATCTTGTTTAACCTTGGAAGGGGTAGCAACTACATCCTATCTTTCCCTCTTCCAAGAGGTAACCTTGGAAGAGGGAAAGATAGGACATAGTTGAGTTAGCAGTCTTCCATTATTTGAATAATATATCAATAGGTGGGTCTATAGCCATCTGAATATAAAATCCTTTGTCCCAACTTTATTTAAAATTCAGCATTGATTCATTCAATCACATTTTATCATTCACAACATGAACTTTATGTGAACTGTTTCCTACTGACACGTCTATTCTGCTTCAAAGAATCAGTCAATAATAATCTAACATATTCTTCCAATTATTGGTACATTTCTCCATTGATAACACCTTTTTTTTTTTATTAATATCTGAAATAAATTTATTAAAACACAAAAGACATTGTTTTGGTCAAGTGCCAGAACAGATACTCTGCTGTGTTTGTATTTAAATAACCTCCTGAAACTCCCTTGCTTAAACTGAATCCAGAGAAAAAAGCAAAGAGATTGTATGTGATGTTCTGTTCCTGAGAGATAAATAACATTATTCCATATGGACATATCAACATGGATGATTTTGGGGAACCAGACCAGTGTTTTGGTGGGTTTTAGATGACTGCTCATTCTAGGTATTTATCTTAATGTTAATGCTCAATGTACATTTGTAAAGGCTTTGGCAAAACATGATTGAAATGCACTAAACTAAAATCTGTCATTGTGACAAGTAAAAAGGATAATAGTGAGAATGGGAAGGAGACAGCTATTATTTTCCCCCAAAATCTGGAATTCTATTGGTGAAAGTAACAGATTCATTGTGCTCAGAGCTGTGCTGTGATGAGAGGAAAAGGAGATCAGATGATGAAAATCTAAACAATCCTGATTAGGAAATATTATGGTGAGAAGAGGAAAGGAGAAGTCAAGCTGATTAATGGAATGTGGATGTGTCTGCACATGCATTGGAGCCTGTGCTTTGAACATCCACGCTATCTCCAGAACTAGAAAAAACACTTGTGTCAGGTGCTCTGCTTACGCTAATAAAACCTTTTGAGGCTAAATTGCATTATACGGCCAAACTGATATATCAGTGCAGCACTCTACCTTATCACAGCTTCTTGTAATCACATAGGGCATTACTAACTCATGGCCATTTGACTCTTCTTCTGTCATGTGCTTTAATATATCCCATAGACTCCAGAATCACATATACGACACTATGTGGGTGAGGAAATCCATTTTAGCACTCTTAAAACTCCTTTATCATTCTTTTTCAAAATGCCATTAAGATATAGTCTGCTGGTAGCTATAAAAATGAGAAATCTGAAAATGACTGTATGCGCTATGTCTTGAAGCTATACTGAAATTCATTAAAGTTATCCAATAAAGTATAGAGTTGATCATTAGTTGCAGGTGTGATATATTAGTGCAGTGCTTTGTCATCACGACTCTTTGTTCTTTTTATAATCTATCCCTATGAAGTTTTTAAACTAGCTACAAAATTAGTTGTCTCAGTGACAGAAGGTAGGTTCTTCTTTAAGAACTGGGAATTTTGTCCTTTCAAGTGTACTTGCCTGATCAGGATTATGCAGGGAACATATGTACATTGGGCTATGTTTAGCTGCAAGGAAAGTATGAGTCAGCACAATCACTCTAAAATTAAAAATAAACATATTTTGGCAATTAGTGCTTAGACTATGAGAAAACCTGTATCTTCACCAGGCATTACATTCTTCACTAAAATGTTCTCGTTTGTTAACTCATAAGACCACGCACATTTTTTGTGTTAGTTCCCTGACTTTACATTAATCTTAGGAAGAACACATGCATATAAATACTGTAAAGAAAATACAAATCACATTAAAATCAAATTTATCTGCAGATAACACTTTCTAAAATACTTTAGAAAGCATATTTCTGGTTTTTTTGTTTTTGTTTTTTACTGACTGAGAAATAGGTGTATTCATGTTAAATTAATTCTACATTAGCGAATTGGCTTGTATACAGGAAGTCTGTAAGAACACGAATCACTTCAGCAGAAACTATGTTCAAAGTATTCACTTTTTGAAGGCCAGCTAAAACTAAATGCTTTCATAAAAAATAAAAGATTCAGTCTTAGTACAAGAAAATTCAACCTTCATTCCCAGAAGTAAAAGATATAGTCCAATAGGGCTAAATAGGCAAACTATATTTATTAACATGGATCTTAAGCACCCTAGATATTAACATAGAATCATAGAACCATAAAATGGTTTGGGTTGGAAGGGACCTTAAAGCCCACCCAGTTCCACCCCCCTGCCATGGGCAGGGACACCTCCCTCCAGACCAGGTTTCCCAAAGCCCCATCCAGCCCGGCCTTGAGCACCTCCAGGGATGGGGCATCCACAGCTTCTCTGAGCAACCTGTGCCAGTGCCTCCCCACCCTCTGAGTGAAAAAATTGTTCCTAAAATCTAATCTAAACCTACCCTCTTTTAGTTTAAAGCCGCTCCCCCTTGTCCTAACACTACAACCCCTGGCAAAGAATCTCTTCTCATCCTTCGTGTATGGTCCTTTTAAGTATTGGAAGCCCACAATAAGGTCTTCCCAGAGCTGCTTCTTCTCTAGGATAAACAACCCCCACTCTCTCAGCCTTTCTTCATAGGAGAGGTGCTCCAGCCTTCTGATCATCTTCATGTCCCTCCTTTGAAGCCACTCTTAACAGGTCCATGTCTCTCTTGTGCTGGGGTCCCCAGAGCTGGCTGCAATACCCCAGCTGGAGTCTCATCCTTCAGGTAGAGCAGAGCAAGAAAATCACCTTCCTCAATCTGCTTGCCACACTTTTCATACAATTGGTTTTCCAGGCTGCAAGTGCACATTGCCAGCTCACGCTCATTTTTTCACCTGCCAGTACATCCAAGTCCTTCTCCCCAGGGCTGCTATCAATCCATTCCTCACCCAGTCTGTATTGATGTTCTGGATTGCTGTGACCCAGGTACAGGACCTTGCACTTGGCCTGCATGAGGTTTGCATGGACCCACCTCTCAAGTCGGTTAAGGTCCCCCCTAAACCTGGAAAGGTTTAAATTGCTCACAAATTTCAAAGGCGTCTAAATTAGCTGCTAATTTAGTTGCTTTTTTTTTTTTAATTGTCTTACGTGTGAATGTGATTAAGAAAGCAACCAGCATATTAGAATGCATTAAGAAGGACATGAAAAATTATATAGAAAAATGTCATAATATTGCACTTATGGATCACAAATACAACCCAGTCTTAAAATTTTCAGGTAAACAACCATGGTGTTCTCATAACTGACATTAAAGCTATGGTATAGGCAACCTTAGACTTTATAGGTTTATCTTTATACTCAGAAGATACCCAAATAATGTGTAATTGCTACAAGTCTCACTTAACATGAAACATTACCACTCATCACTCCAGTAAAGTGATTAAGCAACACAAAACCACAATCGTTTCTTCCTTCCCTTAATCTTTGGTAGTATAAAATAATTGATGTGAAAAAGTCATAAATCTGTAAACTGCAGACTGAGTAAATGATTGCTTTAAAAAAAAGTTTATGTCTAACTGTCCAATTAATCCACATTTAATAAAAAAGGTAGGCAGGGATGAATCTATGTTTTGCCATGACGTGTATGACATTTATTAAATGGAGACTTCTGCTTGTGGGCCTGAAATAGCTTTGTCTCTGCTCATGAGTTTTCTTGAGTAAATATACTAGAGTTTACTCTTTAAACAATGACATTTTCTAAATGCAAGAAAGGTTGTTTTTTTCTCTGTCACTATTCAGCCATGTAAGAGTACTTAACATTCTGGCACTTAATCATTCAGAGTGGAATTGGGGAGAGAAGGGAATAGCCTCTGATACTGGCATTACCTGCTCTCTGCATTCATTCTCTCAAGGATCTCTGATATCTTTCCCGTGATTTGGCCTCATTTTCAATATATATACACATTTTATACGTCAGCCACACACAAATTGAAAATTCATATTCATATTTGAAAATGATGAAGTCATTCAAAAAAATCCCCTCATAAATGTTCACTTCCTACCTCAATCTTCTAATGAAAATCATGGCATGAATGCCTCAGAAAACATTGGATTTCAGGTATTTTGGTTGGAATACTTGTTTAGAATACGACTTCTAATACTTCTCACAAAGCATTCAAGCTCATTGATAATTCAGTGATGTCAAATTACACCTTCTCTCTGCTGACTCGTCTTCTAAAGTCAAAAATTTAATGTTTCCAAAAAATTCTTCTCACTACGCAGGTTCCTCTGCCAAATCAGATTAGAAACTTTTGTTTTCTGAAACGAACAAAACAAACGAGTATCCTGCACATTACTTCCAATCTCTTGTCTCACAGAACATCATTTCTTCAAGAGCCAAGGTTCATTGTGTTTGTTGATAATTTTTATGCAGTACCCCATTAAAATACTGGTAGGATTTTTTATTATTATTATTTCTATTTTTTGCATATAGGTTTTGGTCTAATCGCTCTACAATTTTAACAGTCATTTCTTTCCACTGAGGAATCTTGTATTTTGATCAGGAGATAAATACTTTACATGAAACAAAAGATTTTGAAATGAACAAACATTATTAATAGTGAGTTCACATAGAGTATTTTCACATGAAAAATATAACACCTTGTCACTTATTCCCAAGTTTTTAATCCCTTAAGTGTATCCATACAGCAGAGCATACCACATAAATTTCTGTCCTTGAAAAACAATCACGGTCCTTTGTGAGAATGCCTTTAACAGTGGGCATGTGATTACAATTGAACTGTACTGTAAACACTGGCTATCTTTTAAATATTTTTGTCTGTATCTGCTTCAATGAAAAAGAAAGCCATGAGACTAAAATAGATTCCAAAAACCTGAACAAAGAACCAAGTTCTATGAAGTTCTATGAAATCCCCGTAAAGTGAGATAATCTACTTTTTCAGTCCTTATTACCCCAAAGATGAGCACTAAATATAATATATATATAAAATATATTTTTAGATTACTTTAGGGTCCTTTAACACTTTTTGTACTAACGCAAATAGCATTACAATAAACTATTTTCTTGAACAGTGCAATGCCCTGAATTCTCCTCTTCCACATGATAGCAAGACAGTGTTCAAATTAGTTTTTGCAGGAGAGGAATCTTCAAAACATTGTTTCAAGATTACTACTACTTCAACATACTATTTCTACTTCTAAGTAAGAAAAGAAAAGACTGTTGGGAGGAGCTGTGGAAAAAAGCCTCAGAGACCTCTTCATATGAAAAGATAAATTTAAGTCCACTTGTCAATGTACAGCATGAACATAAAAGCTGTACGATAAATCAATCCATGTAAAGAAAATGCTATAGTCAAAGCACAGTGAAAATTTCAGACAAACTATATCCTTCTTTTAAAACCAATTAAAGCTTTATTTGCAATTATTTTCTTACTTCATTGTACTTCCAAAATCAGTCACACATAGTAGTAAATTCTTATTTAACATTTGAAGACATTTGATAAGAAGGTGAGGCATGTTTCATGTATCTTATTTTTCATTTATATATTTTAATTCCTTATTTAGAACCACTTTGGTCATCAGCTACACATAACATGCAAGAAAGTACGGATAAGAAACTTAGATATATGCTAATGACTTCCCTCTTAGCAATGTACAACTAATGCCAGACTGATAAACCAGTAATTTTCATCATATTTTGAAGAAACCAGAGAGAGTACACACATTCACACATGTATTGTATTAGAGAAATTCACTTAAATATAAAACACTAAAATTTATTAGCACATTGACAAAGTATTTTTTTAAGGAAAAAATATGACTTCTACCACAAATCTATCATCTCAATTTCTAAAGCCATAGGAAATTCTTAGTTACAAGCATAAGTGGCTAAAGAAAAACAGTTGCCAGATATATTTTTCCTTTGATTCCAACATGCTGAATGATAACTTTGAGAATTTTATTTCCATGCTCAAAAACAAAAGCTCCATACATGGTATGAATTTTGTGTAACAAAGCCTCACTTTCTATGGCAATCATAACCTTTAAAGCTATAACAAAAATTTTATGTAACTTGTCAAAAACATTGTAATGACTTTTTATTCCACATTTTGGTGTATTTGTTTTTGTTCCAGTATATTTACTTCTCCTTGCCTAAACTGGAAAAACTAGAAATCTAAATATTTGACATTCAAATCTAAATATTTGTTTCTGTTAGTTTTTATGTTATGTCTATTAATCTAAACATTAACAGGTCATGTTTGCCCATTTTTCCTACTCACTCGCTGAATATAAAACAAATTATAAAAAACACCTACACATTTAACTGTTTAGTCATCATATAGTAGTTAATTGCATACAGTTGCAGTAGATCAATGTACCGCAAATAAAAGTACTTCAATCTGAAGGAAAATCTCTAATTGATGTTTGAAACAAGAGAACTGGCTGTACTGAAGATGTATTTCATCTATTCTGAAGTTGTTTCCTGGGCTTCTACCTTTGAACCTGTAATAAATCTCTCTGCCCTCAGTACCTCTTTCAACCCTACAATAGCTTGTGTACTTTTGGTCAGACCATTGTTGAGCTATGAATAGCATCATAAATATCTTAGGAGGAGATGTGATTTACATTAGCAGAGAGAAAGAGTTACTGAGTTACTGCAAGATTTAATATTTCTACTATTAGCAAATCTTTCTGAAAGAGGCGATTTTTTTTTTTTTTTTTAAGATTTGGCAGATCTTGCAGTATGGAAAAGGAGATCATAAATTGGATGCTCTTTACATCAAAGTGCTTCTGCTTTGACATCATAATCCACTAGTTTCTATAGTATGTGCCACATTTGGCAGGTTAAGTAGGAAAGAACATTTTGCACACCAGATGTCCAACTTTTCTGATGGAAGTGTAATATATGGTTTTGGAAAAAAAGGTACTACCCCATTCTGAGGGATTTTTATATTCTTTTTATGTATTTTTATATCTTTTCAGAGTCAGGATTCTTTTAGGACTTTTTTCCTCTGAAGTCCTTAGAAATACGGAGATGAAAATTAGTTTTAAAGAGTTGTATAACCCAGAGAAATCTTGAACTATTCATATTCCTTACAGTGGTCTCATATCCTTAATTTCCCCCTGCTTTGTTTTCTTTTCTTTGGCTTTTAGTTTAAGAAGGAGTGTACATGTTGATATTAGTTCTGATAATCTAAGGTCCAGTAATTTCTATAGTGCTTTTTTTTTCCCCCTCTTTACTGTCATTGCTTTTTGTATAACCAATAATTTTTTAGGACAAGAATGACAGAACTGCTTTTAATGTCACTTAGAAAACAATTCATTAAGTAAACTTTCTGTATTCAGAAAGAATTGTTTGCCAAATATGACGTTTGTCCATGTTAAGCTACAAAATCAAGTCTGATTTAAAAACTCAGTAAGAAACATTTTGTTTCGTGAACGTATTCTTAGATCTACTTCCAATTTCTCCACAGTATGACTTCAGACAGCTTTTCCTAAAAGAAATGCAATTTATCTGCTGTTAACAAATTATTTCTGTGAATTCAGTGAGTGGATTTCCTCCATTAAATAAACGGTGATATAGGAAGACAATTGGTTATACTCAAGGAAAAACATTCTGCTCTGAATTTGTGATTTTTATTAGTTCTTGTAGGCAGAACAGTTATTTTTTAGGGTCTAGTCACTAACATGACACAGTGAAATCGATATGAGTGTTTCTGTACTGTAGCACGCAATATCAATAGATGATGCAATGCTGCTGGGTCATTTATCAATCATTACCCTTAATTACTACTATATTTTTCAGTAGTAAGCCAGTCTTCTGATCCCAGTAAAATCAGCTTCTTGTAAAGGTTCAGTGTGTCCTACTGAGAAGTTCTTTTCACAGGCGTCCAAAATAAAGTGTGCTGCCCATATGCAAATTAGTTTCAATATGTGCAAATCAGCATCACTCAAATCTCCTTTGATGAGTGAGTTAGAATATATAATACGTCATGGTACTGTTTCTGTGGGGTTTTCCATGAGGTTGGTAGGTAATGGGATGCCAGCATGAATAGGGAAGGATCCCCTTCCGTAGTTTCCCCCTTAGCTGATTGCTATTGCAAAGAGAAATAATTCCTAGCAGCCTCGTTGCCGTATTACGACCACAATATGCAGTACATAAAAGTTAATCTACAGCTAGAAAGCTACTTTAAACGTGCATACGTAATACAAAGGCTGCAGGATTATTCAATTTATGAGTGGCACCAGAAGACACAGATACTCGGTACAATGAAGCTTTAGATGAAGTGACTTACAGCCCCAGTTTCAGTACTATATTCTGAAAATTAAGGCAAGAACTTGTCTCTGTTTCTAAAACACTATTTTCAGTTGAAGTTAACATGGCAGGGGCAAACAGACTCTCACTGTGTTTTTTACCACATTTATCCTCACTTCATACTGTGATTCATCATACTCTGGGTGCAGCGATTTGAGAGTCCTATGATGCACTAATGCATTACTGATAGCTATTTTCATTTATTAAAACCAGTATCAGAATTCACAGAGCATTTCAAAGCCTTGCTCCTCTATAGCTACTTTGGCAGAGGCCCTGACATAGATGAAACACTTTGAAAAAACGCATTCGCATAAAATGGACCCTGCCTTTTCTGTTGTTAGATTACAGTATGGAGAAAGTATTATCTGTTCTTGCTAATTGACAGGAACAGGCCTCCTCCTCCCTTAGATAGCTGTACCATAGAAAGGTAAGCACCCTGCTACACAGCACCCTCGTACAGGAAGATGACCATGCTAGTCATCCATCCTTTATCCTGCAGTATAATTATGAGAACAATCGCACCAAAGGAAAAAAAAGATATTAAGGAGCTTTTTTCGGCTACATAAAGAAATTGTATGGCAGCATTTAAGTTTCAGGAAGCACATTACAAATGATTCATTCCATTAAGAACCTGAAACTTAATGGTGAACTCAAACTAAAGATCTCTATGTTGCAAATCCCAAAAAAGCATTCGGTATTTTGACACTAATGCTAGGGTTTCTTTACTGAAAAGGTTAGAGTAACTAACCATAGAGCTTTGTAATAAGGACAGGAGGCCCAATTAAATTTGAATAGAAACCAACTATTTTCATGTCCATTGATCGGGTATCAAACAGACATTTGTGTATCACAATCCTAAATTGCAAGGACTCAGGATAGAAATGCCAGCCCTGTGATCACTAAACAAGTCCGTAGTGATGAGGCACACCTCAGGTCAAGTCAGAAAGGTCAAGTCAGGATCAGCAAAGTAAAGGCTGAGCACAGCCCTACCTACGATGTAGCTCAGGCAAGGACCAGGGGCAAAGGGCTGAGCTTAAATCGTGCTTATAAACCAAGGCGGGCAATCCCCAACAAATCCTCTCGCAGCCCTCTCACACAAAACAGCTGCTTTCACACTGTCTAGCCCAAACCAGCTGTGCCCATGTCAGAGCTGCCCAGAGCACTGACCCGTGGACCTCAGGGCACACGGGCAGGAGGTGCAGTCCCTAAGGGAGCGCTCAGGGCCCTGACAACTGCTCCAACATCAAACAACAAGTACCTTTACAATTTCTTCATGGGTTTCTTAAGATGAGAAAGATAGCCACCTAGGTGGCACCACACCAAGCACTGATCCATCAGTAAGTAGTACATTTTTAACTTTACGTCTCAGAAAATGTAAAGTGGTTTTACTATCCAAGTACTACAATATTTCTCCTGTTTCTTATTTCTGAATGTTTTCTCTACTATAGATCACAAAAGCACTGCAGGAAAAGACAGTGATTTATCTAAGGGACTGAGTCTCCCATTACTCACAAATCTGATGAAATGGTCACTAAATAGCAAACGCACTTCTCAATTGATTGTATGTTACCATGCTCTACTGGCAGAAGTTAAAACAATGATGCAACAGAATACAAAGAGAAGTGACCTATCATCTCACATTCCCTTTATCAGTCTGTAGTTTCTTTAGGTTCTTATAATAATTAAATAATTCATCTTTTCACAATAACCTCAAAATAATAGTATTGTTAGTAAATACCTTCAGCTATGTTTAGACTCAACTGCATATCTGCTTAATCAAAGTGCTGTAATAAGTTAAAGAAATATTTACACTCTAGGACAATGTTCTCATTTTGATTTAGAATATACATTTAATTTCAAATTTTAGAAGCATTTCTAAATTGAGCAAAATATCAGTCACTGAAAGTTTCTAAACCTCAACTGTACTATGAACTATGAAGCCTAAAATCTGTTTTTCTTATTTTAAGCATGGCTGATTATTGATTTTGGTGTTTCAAGCTGAAATAACACAGACCAAATTTTCAGGAAACAGACTGTAAGAGTTCTGCACTGCAAATCAGTTTAGAATACTATAATTTTTTATTAATAGCAATTTTTTTTTTTTTAGATTCTTGGTCATAATAGTTAGAAAATACAGCAAACCTCTTATTTGAGTTATTTCACTTCTATATTTATTGTCCAATAATCAGGAAATATCTTTTGAAATCTGTTTTGTTTGACTGGATAATCATTTGAAGCAAGATGGGATATTTGGGAATGTAGTTTAAAGTACACTGTTTAAAACAACTTACTGCTACTTCTTTAAGGAAAATCCATGCTTTTTCAGTTGTAGAAAACAGCTTTGCGCAGATTTTATTAATTAAGAAAATATTTTTTTTTTAAGAAGTTGAATAAACTCTGCAAAGCATGCCAATTGGCAGAAAGAGATGCTCACAATTCACTCGCCAATATTTATGAAGCATTTTACAATTGGTCACAAAAATCAAGGAAGCTGACAATAGGCATTCAAATTTTGCATTCATAATTTGTGATATATTCTAAACAGATATGGAAGACATATTTTACGTGTGGAATAGATGCAGGAAAGGGGCATGTACTCTTGCAATGCAGAAATAGGAGAAAAAAATACTCAAAAAAATAGAAGAAACCTCACACTTTACATTATACCATGTATTATTACTTTGGTTTCTAAGTACCCTGTACATTTAGTTTCAGTACACAGCATATGCAATGGACTTGGTGATATGCAAGCAGTTTCCACATTCAAAGGCAGCACATGGAGCTGTATGAATGGCTGAAGCTGTTTTAATCCACCATGAAAGACAAATGTTCTTCCCCAGGCTGCAACATTTGTATCCAAGTTCCTAATTGCTTTCCATGCCCTAACAGTTTTTCTTTTTACACTGATGTACTTTCCTGGACTCCTGATCACTCCCCTAGGCCCAAAAATCGTTATGGGGTTTTACATATTCTGTCCAAAATATTTCTTTTCCGACTAATTATTTCCCTACCTTATTCTTTAGTATGTTTCTAAAACTCAACTGAAATAGATAAACTACTAATTTTATCAGTAGATGATAGGCTTAGGGTTTTTTTGTTTTGTTTTTAAAGTGGTCCATAGCAGAAAGTATATTACCATTTTGTATTTCAATCCATATATTGCAGTGTATAAGTATCTATGCATCATACAGAGTGGATACACTTTTTTTTTTTAGGCAAGAAGCAATAACAAGAACAGATAGCTCTTAAAAATCAGGGAACACCATTTAATTGTACTAAAAGTATGGCTACTCTACAGTATAGAAAGATGTTGAAGTTTTTTCACTAAAATCAACACTCACCAAATCAAACGCAACAGGAAGCTTATATTCGAAGGAACCAAAAGGGTCAGAAAATTACAAAATGCAGCTGTTTGCTGCTTATAATTATTTACATCCATTTGAGCAAAGATTTACGTTGAACATATAGAACAGTATTCCACTAAAAATGAGCAAGCAACCTCTAAGAATACTGGGAAGTAAAAGATATTATTACAAATATAAATTCTCAGAAATGCTAAAAATGCCAGGGAGATAAATACTTTTTGTAGAGCATTAGCACAATACCTCAGAAATTCTACGATGACATAGCAACTATTTATCAAATAGCACAATTTTGAAAACAGTTTAATCCAAACAATAAAAAACTGGGAACAATGGTAATTTTCCCATTTATGTTTGTTATTTTTATTGGAGGTCTTGGATGACTAAAGGTTCCTAGATACTGTTATTTTAGTAGTTGATATGTACTTTTGTGGTTTCCACTTGGCTTACAACAGTATTTGTAAGCACCAAACATTCAGCATTGGTACATGACAGCAGGCAAAAATCTACATAGTAGTACTCAAAGTAAAATAACCCTCCATTAACCAGCACAAATTCTAAATAAAAAAAAAACTTACAAACTTACATTTATTCAGTAATGTGTTATGGCCCCAGCAATGTTGAATTCAATAAAACATTCAATAAAATTCAATAAAATGTCAGTTTGGATTGAGATGTATGTAAATGAGAAATATGAGGAAAAAGGGTATTTCAAGCTCGAATTCCTGAAATTCAGGCCCACAAGCTACAATGGAAATTTTTTAAAAACAGAAAACAATGTCCTATGAAGTGCACAGCAGAAGACTTGCAAAAGCAACTTCATGAAGCTTCTGTTAGAAAGCCTGCACAGACAAGACTGTTTAAGTCTGTCACCAGATTCCTACGAGTCCGATCACAGGACAGATGCAACTGTGTTTCAAGAATACCAAAACTGTCACCTCCTTTCAACACTGTATTGTGTATGTCAAAGTGAGACACAGCTTACCCCGAGGATTATCACTAGTCAAATACTAAAACAATAACTTTGAATGATACTAAATGTACAGAAGTGAAAGATTGTACACAGTATGCAACATACTAGTTATGAAATTTAGCAGCCTATAATTTGACACTTGTATGTTGCTTTTATTTTGTACAGGCTAAAGACAATTAGAGATGTGTTTTATTTGCAGTAAGTCTTTTTCACAGACAGTAGAATGAATGTTGTGGGTCATTCTCTGAATTTTGTATTACCTGAAGTGTCAGTTTTGCTGAAGATTGATGTCTTAGAAGAGTTCAAGATCTTACTAGTAAACTATAATTATGCTGGTTTTTTTGTTTGTATTGAACAGCAGCAAGAAGCATACGTTTGCTGCTGAATACTATATTTGAGCTGCATGAAATCTCAACTAGATTTCTGAGCTGTATGAAATATGGTTAACTTGTGTAGCAGCCATTATCTATTGCCACACTAATGTTTTTTATTAAGGCTAAGGTAAGAGTCTGCCTCGTAAGTGTTCCTCTCTCCTACAGTTTTTGTAACAGAGGAATGGAGATAATAGTTGAAAATGAAATGTTTTTTTGCAGTTTGACACAGTTAGCAATATTACAAAAGTATCCGTTGCCTCACTTCCAGATCAGTCTTTTATCCTGTCTTGTTCATATCTTTAGCCATTATAAAAACTTAACATGTGAAAATTTGGGTTTCAGTACAACTACACAGCCCTTGGGATCATTCCAGTTAGTAAAATAATATAAAAGATTAGAAAGTCTAAAATTCTTTGTAGGCATATTTTCAGCCAAGTCTTACTTTCTCATGAATATTTTCCTCTGAAAAAGTACAAACCTATCTAGACAGCTTCCTCCCTCATCTCCACCCTCTTCCCCTTCAATTTTACTTCTACAAAATATTACATTCTCGTACTGTGCACAAACACAACAAACACTCCATTTCAGGAAATCAGAAAAACACGAAGATTTTTAGAAACATTTGGAATTACCCATTCAACAGAAATAGTCTCTTAAATACAGCAGAGCAAATGCTTCACTGAACTATTTTATTTCCTTAATGTTACTATGTAGTAGTAATTTTACAGATTATTTTTGAAATGTAGGTAAACAAGGAAACCAATTGCTTCCAGAAACTCCCAAAATTCATTTTGTAGTGGTTGGGTCATTCCATGATGGTCTTAAATATTGGTTTGGCCATTCTTTGAGTGAAAGCATTATTCCCTATATAAAGTATACCAAGGATTTGCGCTAAGAACAATAAATCTCAGGCCTAGAATACACTTCAAAATTTCAGTTGGGAAGGAAACAAATTACCTTGACAAATTTTGATCACTTACCACACAGTCAATAATTGTCACTACATTCTTCTGTGACTGATATAGCAGCTTTTAAAACTGGTGTTTTCTTCTCTGAACTAAGGCACATTACAAATGATTAAAAAGACAATTAATACAATCTACAGAATCAGTAACATTTGCAGTCCTGAGGCACATCACCATGTGACAAAAAAAAATCATTAGTCTTAAAAATCTTCCTCTCTCCCACCCAGAAACAGAAACAAAACAAGGAAAAAAAAAAACCACAGAAATACCCTTAAGTGATATGGAAAGGAACTGTAACTTGTACACTATAAAATATCACTTATATATCACTTATGTGACTAAGTCATAACTTACCTGAGAAAAAAAAAAAATCAATTTATTATGCCTTCAAGAAATATCAATCTTGAATACATAGTTTTACTCTGTTCAGAGGTTCTGATTTAAAATCATTCTACATCCTACTGTGTCAGAATATATCAGAATGACATGGGTTCTGCTTTTTTTTTTTTTCCCTTTCCCTAAAAAGCATGATATTTATATGCTCAAAAATAATTTTGGCTTTCATTTTTTCCATCACTTTTTAAGCATAGTAAGGGTGGAGGATTTGGAGAGATACAGATCAAATATGACTCATCATACAGAAGCAACTCAAAGTCAGCAAACAACTCATCTACTCAACAGCAATGTAGCACAACCAAACTTTTTAAATAGTACTGTATTTCAGAACAGAAAGTCGTGGCAGGACGGAGCCTTAGCTCATCTTTCCTCAGTGCCAGTTAGTATTTAAACTCTCCTAGTTCTCCTCTAAATGAAACGTGGAAGACCCTTATCTCCCGCAAACTCATATAAGGACTGATATTTAACTACAGAGTCAGCATATGAGCAACAAGTGGTTGTTATATTTTAATTTCTGTGACCTAAAACAGGTATAGATACATACATAAAACAGGTTAGATACATACATACTGATTTTCCTGAGTGTTGTGTTACATAGGTTGGACCAATACAAGCCTATTCCTGTTCTAGGAACTCATACGCAAGTTTTTCAATCCAGTACATACTATTAAATTTGGTAATAGCAATCTATGATAATGTAAATACAATTGCACGTTGGATTCTATGCTGAATGTAAAATGCCACAGTGAGACAAGTTCTTTATCCTCTGTGGAAAGATCCTAATATGTAAATTGATATACAGTGAAGCTTTATTACAAAAGGTCATAAAGGATTAATACAGGTGTCTCATTATTTATCCAGTACTGGGATTTGTCACACTAATGCCTCTAGAGATGCTTCTATTATTCCCCATCATGAAATAGAAATGGGCCCAGTATGACAGTAGCCCCTTGCCAAGGAGAAAATACACAGCAATGAAAATACTGGCATGACAACAGTTTTGTTACTTGCTATATTTATTGATTCATTATCTCTGATTCTTCAGGTTCCAGTTGCCCCAGTGTTACAAAATCCTTGGCTCAGATGGACCTTTTTACTTGCCAAAGCCAAAAGAGCCAGGGAGAGGAGGTACAGATAGTTGCTAGAAGTGCTATTCTGTTTATATGCATCTGCCAGAGAAAAATAGAATTTTACAGAAGCATGCAGAGAAAATGAATATTCGCTCAAGCATTTAATCAAGAATATCTTTCAGCTGAATTTGTCCATTTCAGGCTGTTTATAGTACACCTTTTCTCTTACTTTGCGTAAATTCAAAACCTGGAATATCATACATTATTCAGAATATTTGTGAGGAAAATTATTGTTGCAAACATACTACCTAAATGATATTCCTATATGTTACGCATATCAACTATCTTATGAAAACATCTTAAATTTCAAAACACATAACAGAAGCAGCTAGTTATAAAACTGGTTCCTGGACTTCAGCAAGGAAGGACTCACTTCAAGTCTTATGAAACCCTCATCTACTCAAAATCAGCCTTTCAGACATAAGATAATTTAAGACTCATTGAGGCTTACTGTTCCAGGCTTCTGGAACGTACCACAGCCTTGCAAGTCCAGGATCCCAAAACAGAAAAAAAAGATCTAACACTGGTTTCCCTGAGAGCAAAACTTTGTTTCTTGAACTTCAAAGGCATTTCAGCAACTGTGACTGAAGTTCATTACTGTACTCATTTTCCAGAACTAAAGAGACAATATTCACATACACTAACACTAGCAGAGAGTCGTTGTCCATTTCAATGATGAAGCACTACAGTGTTACTAACTTAGACAGTGAAATTAAGTTGTGGGTATCAGATTTCGTCCATTAATGCTAACTACTGGCAAAAGTTCAGTAATTAATTACATTATTTAAGTTTTCTGTAAGTTCTGTCTCATTCAAAACTACCTCTGTATCACATTAAAGACATCTCTATTTAGCTTCAACAGGCATTCTGTAATACTTTAGTACTGCTCAGCCTACTCTCCACTACTTTTACGTACCTGAAAGAGAGCCATTTCACCTCCCAATCTCCTTTATGACAACAGATCTATGACACATGTGCAAGTATTGGTGTAACCTTATACAATCTTGTTATATGAATTCATACAATCTTCTAAGTTTTTTTTCTGGGGGAAGATCCTACTTTCATTTATTGCTGTGTTTAATCAACCACTATGGCACAATGTATATTAACTGTGACTATGCACAAGGCGATGTATCAAAACTTGACCGGTAAGATCGCCAGTCACACACAAAGCACCACTGGTGCAGATAATGGGTCCCAGCAGAGGTGTCTGGGGAGTTTCATTTGACTTGGCCTAAGAGGTCTCCATGAGGATGCTTGCAGAGGGGATTCTTCCCTTTAGGTGGTGACTGGTCATCCTGATTTTTTCCCAGTCAAGACATAACCTTATTCAGAGGTCCAAGTAAAACTTAGAAACACCATTCCAGTCAGAGAATCACAGATTCTTTTAGGTTGGAAAAGACCTCTAAGATCCTCAAGTCCAACCATCAACCATTTGCATGACAAACCTAATCTGTGTCTTCCTTAACAAGCTCTCACTTTTATTCTTCTCATTGTTCACATAAAGTTTAAATCCCCTTTTTTCAAAAAGTAAAAGCAATCCTAATGCCAGTTACCTTGTGTAGTAATAATCCACTTTCAGCTAAAATTAGTTTTACAGTTACTATAGCAAACTTCTTTATTCTGACCCTTAGCTGGTTCTGATTTGTCTTCTGTCCCATGCACTTTGTTGAAAATATTCTACTCACCATCTTCAGTGATGTAGTTATTATGAACTCTGGAGAAAAGAGAAGTCTACTACTCAAGTTCTGTATTTTTTATTTATTTATTTTTACTATTAAGTTCCTTCTAATATACTGACAAACTTTTCTTAGAAATTCAGTCCTCTTTTAGATCTCCTAAAACTCTCTAATCTCCTCCGCATTGTTCTCCATATGATTATGCTTATCCCCTTCAACATTCTGGCCAGGTTTTCTAGTGCATCCTGCAGAAACTTCATTTTCATAATCAACCTGCATTTCCACATGAGAAGCCAAGTCACACTGGTTAGTTACACCAGCCTTCCAGGCTGCCCTATTCGTTTGAGGAGTCTCCAGAGGCTGCCAGAAACTGCCCTGCTTTCTCATTTTCTCAGTCTTCCTTAGAAGCTCCTTGACAGGTAACACCATGTTAACATGGGCACACATCCCAGCCGCTGTAGCTATACCTCTGGGCCAGCACCAAGTTCACAGCCAACCACCTCAGAGCCTACATAAATGAGCTTGCATCTATCTGTCCGCACCTGCCTCCAGGAGCAATAGAGGCTTTAATAATTGCAAGGTGACAGCAAATAGGTTTCTGAAAACTTCCTTCACTGCAGCCTGAAAGTTGTAAACTATTTATATGACTCGGGAAACATTACAGACCCTCTTCAAAATCTCACTTCTAGCCTCACGTAAAGGCTTGAAAATAGAAAATAAATTAACAAACATTATGATGTTTCCAGTCTCCAGGAAAAACATAAAATACTACTAGGAAATACATCCTTGTGGCCTTTCCATATGAGTTCTGCAAAATCCTGTACATTCTTTTTGTTCAAATGAGGTTTTCAGCACATTTCTCATTTAAAATTACAGTCAGCTTCAAACTGTCCAATTGCCATCTATATAATAATTGCTTGGGCTTTATATTATGTTTATTATACAGCTGTAAACAAACCTAAATCTTTTAAAGTAAAAAAATAAATAGGATGATTTAATAATCTCTGGCAGAACACAAAGATATTTTTACTTCATCATCCTAATTACTGTCAAGCTATGCAACAAGCAGTGCATATTGACTTGATAGAGTACTCTTTCATGGAGCAATATAAAAAATTTCAACTGAATTCTCATTTACCTGTAAAAAAAAATCCAGATATGACAGCCCATTCATTAATATAGGGTGACTACTTAATATCCTGAAAGCTACCTCAATATTCCATACACCTTAGCAAGTTGAAATGTACAAGTTTTACAAAGATAACATGATGCCCTGTGGTGGTTTTACCCTGTCCGGCAGCCAAACTCCACCACAACTGCTATCTCACTCCCCCCTTTTCAAGGAAAGTTAACTTCATCCCACCTACCCAGTACACACCCATAAACCATACAGATAACTTCCTACTTTCTAGTAGGATTTCCTATATCCTTTCCAGTATAGGCTTGTGTTTCCTTGCTTTCTACCATTAAAAATGTTAAGGTTTTGATTCTGTTTAGATATCACGTGTAGATTTCATGCCTTCTTCCTTCAAAATTCTGAAGTGCATGACTGCAATTCAGCAATCTCATTTTCACAGTCAGGCACTTTAAAATTTCTCCCCTCTCCCTGAAAAATATGTTAGATATACTGAGTGAAAGTACAGTTCTGAAAATAGTAACTGAAGAAAAAAGTGTTCAACAAGTTATATGAAGATGATTGTACTTTCAGATATTTATTATGCTGCAGTACAAATCTCCTGGAAATGACTAGTGCTGACATGGTCTATATAAACACTCAGAGATAAATGATTGCAGGTCAGTAAAATAAATGAACTGAAGCAGAGGAAGGACCTCTGCATCTCTGAAAATCTAAGCATATGGAATGTTGTTCAGGGGGTGTTTATTAGTAGATGTTGGCTATAATATCACCATGGATGACTAGGGAAAAATCTCTGGGAATGGAAGAAGAAACTATTCCAATTTCTTTATAATTGTGGAACAGGAGAGTGCATGAAGAATTATGACACGCAGATGGGAAATTGCTTGCTAGTACACACATACAGACTACAGAAAAAAGTTACTACAAGTACTGTTTCAAAGAAATATCAGTAAGCCCCCTTCCTTTTACCTGCCATGGTTTCTATACTACTGAAACATTCTCTTTTGTCATTTCTTGGAGATACAAAACAAACCCGAAGCATACCTGACTGTAAAAGACACAGATTATCTTGCTGGAGTGTATTTTCCATCATTGCAGCTGTACATGATGTTACGCTTTCCAGGACTGTTTGGCCCTTACCTCTCTAGTAGTGCACTACTACTAACTCCAGTAGTGTAACCACTCACACCTGAAAAGCAGCCCAGTCAAAACTCCAAACTGTTTTTAGTTCATCCATAATTTCTAGAGAAAGGGTGGCCTTTTAGTTGATAACAGATGATTTTAAGGGATTGATTGCGTATCAAAGAAGCTACAATCAATCAACTTGAAGAGCCCTAAGCAGAAAATTCTATTCCCATAGAGAGAAGTAAATTTAGTGACAAGTGACAGGGAAAAAAATCCCCCACCTTAATTTAAGAAAAAGTAATAAACAATTGTATCATTAATTGGTAAGATTCAGACTTTTCCTAGCATATCAGAATAAGCTGTAACATGTAACTAGTCAACTTAAGTGTCCTGAAAATACTATTTTTTCCCTGTTTTCGTATTTAAATGAAGACTCCATTGCTTTCTTCTTTCCGTGAAGATCATATACGTTCCCTTTTGGCTGAATATTACAGAAAGTCAGTCTTTCAAGAAAAGATGGACCTTTAAAAGGACCATTAAACCTTGAGAGTAAAAATATTTAATAAATAAAATATCTTCTGATTTCTTCTATGATTCTGGAAATCTCTAGCTTGAAATGAGATGAAACATTTTACATGGGGACAGCATCGGTGCCCCTATAAGCTCTATTTAAGATTTCATACAATGCAGCAAAGAAGCTCAATATACTTGTCATACGGAATTTTTCATTCCCACTGTAGATAAACAAACAAAAACACTAACTGACTATCTGGTTCTAGTAGATGAGAATAAATAATTGAAATATATCAGAAAACAGATTTCTTATCCTCAGATTTGAATTTATTAAATTCCAGCTGTTTGCATTACAACCAGTAGTTACTAGTCTTCATTCACTGTTTTTTTTAATGAATATTTATTCAAAAAATGTTTTGTTTATTCATGTCAACTGCTTTTCTGTTATTCTTTGCTGTTCTTTTTTTGAGCAGTTGCCATACAGAAATTTAACAGTAAATATTTTAAATATTAGTTTATAAGCAAGCTTTGGACAAATCAAGCCAGAACACATTGCTGTTCTCCATTTTAGTTGAACTTAAAAAAGGAAATAGCAAAAAGCCAGGAGAATCCATAGACTTTGGTGATTTTTCTCAGGAGAGGACAAAATACCACCAAGATATTTTGAAGCTTTGTCTTCAGCTTGATGCTGAATGTCAAAAAACAGTTACGATTTTAGAAAATTGAGATTAATGTATTTCAGCAGTTCTCCATTTAAAAGCTTTTTAGCTTCATAGAGAAGAATGGGCATGGAAAAGGAAAGAAAGATTTTGAAACAAAAATCGCGTATCTATTTTCTTATGAAAGAAAAAAAGGTTTTCTGAAACATCTTAAACATAACACTTGCTTTAAAATCAAGCAAAGCCTAACAGAAGGTGCTCAAGACCTGGCAAAAGCTGGATGCCACTAAGAGAAAGAAAACCACTAGTAATGCTGTCCAATTACTCAGCAAGTATAAATAGAATATATTTAAGAAAAAAATGATAGTGAAATTGAGGAGGTTTTCTTAAATTCCCCCCTGAAAACAAACATTCTTGTAAACAGTCCCTAAGGGAATGCTATTGTAATGAGCTAATGTGAACTATGGCACTAAAGGTCAAAGAAATGCTTATGAAGTTTACGTAAAATTGATTTATTTTTTGCTTTGTCTCAGTTACAGTAAGAAAAAAAATTGACTTGTTTTCTCAAATACTAAGATTTGATCACATAGCTTCCATAGGTCCCAGGATGCATCAGTTCCGGGATTTTTATTTTTATTTTTTTAACTTGTAGATAAAGTTATTTGGGAAGGTATTCATTTAGTAACCATGTAATCATTTTAACAAACAGATATGCATTATAACAAACAAGAACAGTATTTGTGACTTTTAAAAAAATGTCACCTTGTTTTTGTTTACCACAAAGTAGAAAACCCCTTACATTCAGGGAATAAATAAAAAAAACATTAACTGAAATTTTCACCTTTCTTTCAAATGCTAATAAAGGCTGTTTATAGGATAGTTTGCTTAAGCATATAAAAATCCCAGTAAAGAAATAAAAATTTGGGTTAAAATATCCTAACTTTTCTCTCAATTCATATACTTAGAAAACAGGCAACCTGTTCTATTTAAGAAAATCCAGTGTAGTTGTTTAGCAGTTACATGGAGGCCACCTGAAGATGGACTTCACTACATTCAAACAATAAATCTGTCACAAATAGTAATTTTATCTACTGTTATTATCTGGCCTTAACTTCGTGTTACAAAAGTCTAAAATGCTTTCATCTTTAAAGAAAAATAAAATGCCCTTTGAAATCAAAGGCACCTACTAAAGACATCAGTCACTTCATTGAGAAAATATTACAACCTCAGAGGTCCTCAGTGGATCCCAAGAGATTCCCGTCAGTCTGCAGCCTGATGGCACTACAGAATTACAGTTTGCAGTACATTATCAATGCCCGTTATGTCTTCTGAGAAAGTAAACTCTGCTGGTTGAACTTCCCAATTTACTCCCAGAGGCAGAAGAACAAAGCTTCCAAAGCTACATAGCACATATTTTCTAAAAATCCTATAGAGACAAGATTGCATTTATTAGCAGTGTTATCTTGTATTATAGATTATAGTGAATACCAAGCAAAGTTCCTTTGCATACAATTAATAGGCAAAAGAAGCCCAATCCACTAAGAAATGCATCAAAATTATGGGCAATACATTTAAAACAAAGCAGGTAAAAAACCAAAGCTGTCTAGAAGTAATTCAGACTTCAGAGTTAAGAAAAATATGTCCTCCCAGCAGGACAAAGTACGTTATCAGCCATGTTTCAGCTCTAATGCTGAACAGCATTAGACATCAACTAATTAGATATACCTATAATTAGATATACCTATGAGTTTAAAATTCTTTGTTCGAGTCTGAAAGTAATCCCACCTTTGCTGTTAAAAAGACAAATATGAGAAACTTTTCTTCTCTGCCTTTCTGTTTTGTTTAAAGCCTTTATCATAGAAAGATTTGCAGGAGGTTAAACCAGATAAAAATGGAAAATGTGTACGTGTGTCATTTGCTGGCTTTTTCGAGTGGAGAAAAAAAGGTTATTTGATATGTCCTTTTAGATGAACGATTGTTCTGATCAGAACCTGTAAATTCATTCACTACAAAGTTCTACCTTTCCTTCCCATTTCCCACCTTTTTTAATAGGTTGGCTGTGGGTGGGGAGGAGAGGTGCAGGAAAGGTGGAAAACCAGGAGTACACATGAAAAGTGTCAGAGTTTTACTGGCACGATTCCATCACCTCAGAAAGCGTGGCTTTGCCTACAAGCCATGATACAGACTGTGAAACAGACCTTCCTCACAGTCAACTGAGGCTTACACATCTTGCCTTCGTTTTGCAAAACATTTAGGTTTTCTGATGATGTCTTCCACACATTTTTGCATTCTTTAGTCTTTTTTCTTTGGATAGCAATGGCCTTTCATAGGATTTAAATCTTGATTTTGTATCAGACAGCTCTAGGAAGAATACTTGCATGAGTGATGTCAATTCACAACTCAAACACCTCTCCTCAGATCAAAAAGTTTGAAAATATTAGGCACCTCCCATTCTTTTCTACAGAATATAAAGCTACAAAAGACTGATTTGTCACCTGTCTTTCTCCTTCAATGAGAAAAGTTTTACTCCTATAAGGCACATAAAAAAATCTTCAGTGTGCTTCCTAAACTCTTTTATTAGACAAAAGTATCCATCATTTGTCGTAAGTGTCATCTCTTCTCCTTTAATGGATAAAGCGATAAGACTCCTTCCTACTCAGTTAACGTGTGAAAAAAAATTAGGCAAAAGAACTCTTCTGTAAGGAAAAAATAATAATTAATTTCCAAGCTCCCAGAAAACTTATAATGATATTCCAGGCACTTTATTTTTTTCCTATAGAAAACAATAGAAAGAAAATAACAATATGCATGTGTGTTATTAGCAGAATAGAATCTGGGGTGAAAATGAAGCACTGTGGCAGCAAAAACTGGCAACTGATGATTGATCTCTCTGCCTGAATGGATGAAAAATAATCCCAGATGTCTGGATTGACATTATCGAATGAACAGACAATACTATTTCCTTTGATTTGTCCTAACTTTATTGTCATTTGTCTGAGCAAGGCAACACTCTGGTAAAGAAAGAGGAAGGAAGGGAAGAAGGAACTGGAGAGGATGAAGGGAAATAAATAAATCGGAGGATAGAGGCATATTACTCACTGTAACTGCCACTTAGCTTACCACAATCAAACATCCTACAATTTAGCAGCGTCTGTTATAAGTTTTATATGAATAGATCAAAATAGTCCAGCTGTGCTCCACATTGAGTCCCTTATGCAATTGTACAGCATTTTCTATCTTCGTATTTTGATAGTTTTTCTGAGAGCACACTAGATATGAGGAAAATGAAGTTTGACTCATGTACTAACTTTCGAGGAAGTTATTATGAATCTTTCTGTGGGCTTCATTACGCCCACACACTTGATTGTTTCCTGAAAAAAAAAAAAAAAAACCATGACATTAGGAGCAGGAATAGTAAAAAGGCATTAGCTGCTACAAAAGCCTGGATTGATACAGCAGGTCAGTACAGCCACATCCCTGGCAATTTCAGAGTTAGTGAAGCATAAGCACTGTTAGCATACGCCACAGTTTAAACTGTTTGTTTCTGGAGTGCAGGCTACCAGACATCTCAGCAGGTTAACTGGAAAGCACGTGAAGTTTTTGCAGAACCCCCCTGTGTAAAAGAAAGCTAATAATCAAACAGGTTTTGTACAAGTGTCTGACTATTCTCTAATTATTCATGTCCCACTTGTACCTATGATGCTAGAAGCCACCACTAAACTCAATGGGACAAACTGCAGGAGCTAAGCCCTATCTAATGCTCTCTGAGGTTAGTTCAGTAATTCCAGACAGCTCTCTGCATACACCAAGTTAGCAATTCTTAAAAACAATTGTGCTCACTGACATATTGACTATTTACTTCAAAAACATAGGTTTGCAACAGGAATGAAGTTCTTTATATGGCTTCCCTGTATTTAAATATTGAATTACCCAAAAATGTCACTAGTTCTTCATTTCAAGCCCTCAGATGCTGTAGATAGTTATTATCTATCTGTTACCCTTTAGAGAAGTAGTGTTTCATTCAACTTTTAAGCAGCCCTTCAGATCTGCCTGCCAGTCTATCTTGCTCCTGCTTTATTTATAGCATTTCTCCTCTCTGCTTAAAAAACATTAATAATTACATTTTTATTTTCCTATTATATCCAAAATAGTCACTCTTTCATATAAACCTACTTCCTCTACAACTTGCAACATTATTAAGCAATAAACAAAAAAGTTTTAAAACCGCCTACCTTTTAATAACTGAGATAGTACTATTAACTTGGATCCCACCACAGCTAAGCTTTTAGCTCACTTGCTCGAGACTTTTTTTTTCTAATTGCCGAGTCTATCAAGACTGGATGCACAGCCTGTCTTCTTCAGGCTTTTCTCCAATGACCATAATACACAGCTCTGTTAAAAATCTGACATCTGGGTTCCTGAAGATACAGAGAGTCAGGAATTGAGGGACATTAATGCAGTCCATACTGATTACAACCTCTCGAGAAACAGTTACACCACTTTCTCACTGCAATGGATTAAGTGTGCATCCTCAGGATGTTTCTGTCAAAAAGAAATTATAGTATCTCCTTCCTGAACTTGGCCAGCAAAGAAGCATGATATCAGACAAAAGACATTGGATCACTCCACTCTGCTTTACAGATTTACGATACTAAATTGTAGGAGGCAGCAGTGTCCTGGTTCCAGTTAGGACAGAGTTAATTTTTCCTCATAGTAGCTGGTAGGGTGCTATGTTTTGGATTAGGATGAGAAGAGCGCTGATAACATGCTGATGCTTTAATTGTTGCAGAGCAGTGTTTACACCAGGCCAAGGACTTTTCGGCTTCTCGCTCTGTCCTGCCAGCGAGCAGGCTGGGGGTGCAGCAGGAGCTGGGAGAGAGGATATTTCAAGGACCCAAAAGGGTTCCGCTGGGCTTTTGGCATAGCTGCCTTGGAGGCAGAGGACATTAAACAGTTGTCTACCTTGCCTGGTCTCTCAGAGGACCCTTCTGTTGTGGGGTTGCTGAGGGTTGAAGAACAGCAAGTGCCGATTGCTACCACAACTCTGCACCGGCGGCAATATCGCACCAACCGAGACTCCCTGAGTCCCATCCATAAGCTAATTCGTCAACTGGAGAGCCAAGGAGTGATCAGCAAGACTCATTCACCTTTTAATAGTCCCATATGGCCAGTGCGAAAGTCTAATGGTGAGTGGAGACTAACAGTGGACTATCATGGCCTGAACGAAGTCACGCCACCACTGAGTGCTGCAGTGCCGGACATGCTAGAACGCCAGTATGAACTGGAATCAAAGGCAGCCAAGTGGTATGCCACAATTGATATCGCTAATGCATTTTTCTCCATCCCTCTAGCAGCACAGTGCAGGCCAGAGTTTGCTTTCACTTGGAGGGGAGTCCAATATACTTGGAATCGGCTGCCCCAGGGGTGGAAACACAGCCCTACCATTTGCCATGGACTGATCCAGTCTGCGCTGGAGCAGGGGGAAGCTCCTGAACACCTGCAGTACATCGATGACATCATTGTGTGGGGTGACACTGCAGAAGAAGTTTTCGAGAAAGGGAAGAAAATAGTCGAAATCCTTCTGAAGGCCGGTTTTGCCATAAAACAGAATAAAGTTAAAGGACCTGCACGAGAGATCCAGTTTTTAGGAATAAAATGGCAAGATGGACGTCGTCAAATCCCAATGGATGTGATCAACAAAATAACAGCTATGTCTCCACCAACTAGCAAAAAAGAAACACAAACTTTCCTAGGTGTCGTGGGGTTTTGGAGAATGCATATTCCAAATTACAGTCTGATTGTAAACCCGCTCTACCAAGTAACCCGTAAGAAGAATGCTTTTGAATGGGGCCCTGAGCAACGACAAGCCTTTGAACAAATTAAGCAGGAAATAGTTCATGCAGTAGCCCTCGGGCCAGTCCGAACAGGACCAGATGTAAAGAATGTGCTCTACACCGCAGCCGGGGAGAATGGTCCCACCTGGAGCCTCTGGCAGAAAGAACCTGGGGAAACTCGAGGTCGACCCCTGGGGTTTTGGAGTCGGGGATACAGAGGATCTGAGGCCCGCTATACTCCAACTGAAAAGGAGATATTGGCAGCATATGAAGGAGTTCGATCTGCTTCGGAAGTGGTCGGTACTGAAGCGCAGCTCCTCCTGGCACCCCGACTGCCGGTACTAGGCTGGATGTTCAAAGGAAGGGTCCCCTCTACACATCATGCAACTGATGCTACATGGAGCAAGTGGGTTGCACTGATTACTCAGCGGGCTCGAATAGGAAACCCCAGTCGCCCAGGAATCTTGGAGGTGATTATGGACTGGCCAGAAGGCAAATACTTTGGGATATCATCAGAGGAGGAGGTGGTCCGTGCTGAAGAAGCCCCACTGTACAACAAGCTACCGGAAAATGAGAAGCAATATGCCTTGTTCACTGACGGGTCCTGTCGTATTGTGGGAAAGCATCGGAGATGGAAAGCTGCTGTATGGAGTCCTACACGACGAGTTGCAGAAGCTGCTGAGGGAGAAGGTGAATCGAGTCAGTTTGCAGAAGTGAAAGCCATTCAGCTGGCTTTAGATATTGCTGAACGAGAAAAGTGGCCAGTTCTCTATCTCTATACTGATTCGTGGATGGTAGCAAATGCCCTGTGGGGGTGGTTACAGCAATGGAAGCAGAACAACTGGCAGCGCAGGGGCAAGCCCATCTGGGCTGTGGCATTGTGGCAAGATATTGCTGCCCGGGTAGAGAACCTGGTTGTAAAGGTACGCCATGTAGATGCTCATGTGCCCAAGAATCGAGCTACTGAAGAACATCAAAACAACCAGCAGGTGGATCAGGCTGCTAAGATTGAAGTGGCTCAGGTGGACCTGGACTGGCAACATAAAGGTGAATTATTTATAGCCCGATGGGCCCATGACACCTCAGGCCATCAAGGTAGAGATGCAACCTACAGATGGGCTCGCGATCGAGGGGTGGACCTGACCATGGACACTATAGCACAGGTTATTCATGACTGTGAAACATGTGCTGCAATCAAGCAAGCCAAACGGTCAAAACCTCTTTGGTATGGAGGACGCTGGCTGAAATATAAATATGGAGAGGCCTGGCAAATCGATTACATCACACTCCCTCAAACCCGCAACGGCAAGCGGGTTGTACTTACAATGTGTACTTACAATGTACTTATAATTGTACTTACAATGGTGGGAGCAACCACCAGATGGCTGGAAACATATCCTGTGCCCCATGCCACCGCCCGGAACACTATCCTGGGCCTTGAAAAGCAAGTCCTATGGCGACATGGCACCCCAGAGAGAATTGAGTCAGACAACGGGACTCATTTCCGAAACAACCTTATAGACACTTGGGCCAAAGAACATGGTATTGAGTGGGTGTATCACATCCCCTATCGTGCACCAGCCTCTGGAAAAGTTGAACGATACAATGGACTGTTGAAGACTACACTGAAAGCAATGGGTGCTGGGACATTCAAAAATTGGGATACACATTTGGCAAAGGCCACCTGGTTAGTCAATACCAGGGGATCTGCCAACCGAGCTGGACCTGCCCAATCAAACCTGTTACGCACTGTAGAAGGGGATAAAGTTCCTGTAGTGCACATAAGAAACATGCTGGGTAAAACAGTCTGGGCTACTCCTGCCTCAGGAAAAGGCAAACCCATTCGTGGAATTGCTTTTGCTCAGGGACCTGGATGCACTTGGTGGGTAATGCAAAAGAATGGGGAGGTCCGGTGTGTACCTCAAGGGGATTTGATACTGGGTGAGAATAGCCCATGAGTTGAATTGTAGTATGTTAATTATTATATAATAATGTATGTCATCACTACCATGATTGCTATATATCATAGATGAAAATGGTGATTAATTAGAATGTATTGGACAGAGTGTAACCTGAGCATGACATAAATGGTATGGAATAAGGGGTGGATATCTGTCCTGGTTCCAGTTAGGACAGAGTTAATTTTTCCTCATAGTAGCTGGTAGGGTTCTCTGTTTTGGATTAGGATGAGAAGAGCGCTGATAACATGCCGATTATCTGAGGGAGCTGGGCTTGTTCAGCCTGGAGAAGAGGAGGCTCAGGGGCGACCTTATCGCTCTCTACAGTTACCTTAAAGGAGGCTGTAAAGAGGTGGGGGTTGGTCTGTTCTCCTGTGTGCCTGGTGACAGGACGAGGGGGAATGGGCGAAAGTTGCGACAGGGGAGTTTTAGGTTGGATGTTACGAAGTACTTCTTTACCGAAAGGGTTATTAAGCATTGGAATGGGCTGCCCAGGGAGGTGGTGGAGTCACCATCCCTGGAGGTCTTTAAAAGACGTTTAGATGTTGAGCTTAGCGATATGGTTTAGTGGAGTACTTAGTGTTAGGTCGGAGGTTGGACTCGATGATCTTGAGGTCTCTTCCAACCTAGAAATCTGTGATACTGTGTGATACTGTGATGTTTTAATTGTTGCAGAGCAGTGCTTACACCAGGCCAAGGACTTTTCGGCTTCTCGCTCTGTCCTGCCAGCGAGCAGGCTGGGGGTGCAGCAGGAGCTGGGAGGGGACAGACCCAGGACAGCTGACCCAAACTGGCCAAAGGGGTATTCCATACCATCTGACGTCATGCTAAACAATATATAGGGGTGGCTAGCTGGGGTGGGAGGCCGGCTGCTCGGGGATAGGCTGGGCATCGGTCAGCGGGTGGTGAGCAATTGCATTGTGCATCACTTGTTTTCTTACACGTTATTATTATTAATACTATTATCATTATCACTATTATTATTACTATTGTTATTATTATATTCCTGTCTTAATAAACTGTCTTTATCTCAACTCACCGGCTTCACTTTCCCGTTTCTCCCCCCCATCCCAGAGAGGGAGGGGGGAGGGTGAGCGAACGACTGTGTGGTGTTTAGCTGCCGGCCGGGTTAAACCACAACAAACTGAGTTCTGATGGAGGCGTATACTGTGATAGTTTATCACAGGAATCACTCGAGTGGACTTTATGCAAGAACCACTCAGTGGCCATTGATTATATGCTCATGAAGTATTTAACTTGTTACTGACTGAAGGGTCTCAGTGTCAGAATTTATGAACAGGCTGGGAAAGCACGTGGCATGATTTTACTAGTTTTGACTGCTTGCAGAAGCTGTTGACGTCTCTTACAAATAATCACAGATTACATAAAACTGTATGTTTAGTGGTTTTAGTTTAAGCACATACAGATATATACATATACACACCAGCATACATGTATAACAACATATAACCATAACAAATTAATGCATCACAGTAATTTTGCATAGTCTGTATGCCATTATATATATTGTAGTCATAACTTTTTTTCACTAGGCCACCTGAAACTGCTGTAGTATGCAACGAAATCAACATGGCTAGTACATATTTATACCATCCTTAATATACGATTACCTAGAATATTAATAATCTATTTATAACAGCTTTTCAGTACCTATAGCAGCCTTCCGGTACCTAAAGGGGGTCTACAAGAAAGCAGGAAAACGACTCTTTGTCAGGGAGTAGAGTGATAGGACAAGGAGTAATGGTTTTAAGCTAAAAGAGGGTAGGTTTAGATTAGAAATAAGAAAGAAATTCTTCACTCAGAGCGTGGTGAGCCACTGGAACAGGTTGCCCAAAGAAGTTGTGCATGCCCCATCCCTGGAGGTGTTCAAGGCCAGGCTAGATGGGGCTTTGAACAACCTGGTCTGGTGGGAGATGTGCCTGCCCATGGCAGGGGTTTGGAACTGGGTGGGCTTTAAGGACCCTTCCAACCCAGGCCATTCTACAGTTCTATGAGACAGAAGTGTTTATATAAGAAATAATCAGCCAAAGCATGAATTTCAGTCAACCACACAGTAATAACTTCAGAGCAAAGAAATGAAAGGACCATACCTTCTCACATATTACTTCCAAATACTATATGCATAATTACATCATAAGTAAACCCCTTCAAGTTACGGTAAATAAATGTGTAATAGCGTAATAGTAGTGTAAAAGTAAACGTGTGGAATTGCTTGTGAAGAGGCACACCGTTTTAAGGGGAAAAAAAAGCTCATCGGGCCTAGTGTGATTCTTCAGATATTCACATGTAGCTGCACAGCACTTGCACCTCAATGGTTAGTCCACGTTTACTTCCCAAAGTATGCAACATGCACCTATAACTTTTTAGCACATATGAAATCTAGGATGTCAAAGAAAAGGTCGGTTCTGCTGTTACATTGTGGTAGAATGACTTCATATTCATATAGATTCATTATTTATTTTAGTTCTAATTTGAATTCAAACAGTGAGATACTCCTGTGGTAATTTTTAATCACTCTGCAGATTCCAGGTACTTCCTATAACCCTCTCTCTCTCTGTATCCCCCTGCATACCCTCCCCATCCCATACATTTCCATGACCCTGGGTTCAGCAGTCTGTATTCCAAGGATCCAAGACCTTGCTTGCATATGGCCAAGCTGCACAACCTTGACTTTTGTGGAAATAGCAAAATTGCAACAAAGAGCTGTGAGAAAGTCTGTGGAAATAGGCACTAAAATTGCAATGGTAAAATTGCTGAGATGGAACTGTTATCAGTTCAAGGATTCAAGATAAAAGACACCAAGATGCAAAGATGTGAAATGTTAAATGAAAACACCAGCTAATCTAGCTGGGAGCCCCTGACTCATCGGCAGTGTTGACAGTAGGATTGTCATGTGAATGGTTTCAAAGGAATCCAAGGAAAACGGCAGTTTGTCAACACTGGGGATCCATTCTAGGCAGCTGTTAAGAGTGACTCTTGCCTGTGGTCTGCCTGCTAGGAGGGAATTTCAGGGTACTTACCAGGCCTGGTGAGCTTAATAACACTTAGCCTAGTAACTTGCTAAATCCTAGCTACCTTAATGAATGCCAGCACAATTGGTTTACTTTCAATTCGGCACATTACCTGCAGTCTCTGTGCACAAGGCTGAAAATGACTAAACAAAAGGAAGGGTGGTAACACCCCCAAATAGTTCTGTCTGCACTGTCAGCTTGGTTCACTCCCTACTCTGTTCCTGTGCCTGCTCGGTAGGTTCATTCACTTGTGGCTTCCCTTTGACTGTGAGCTATTTATTACCTTCTAAGAAGAAATCCAGGCCCCATTACCAAGAGTTCTCTACAAGGTCCCTCCAAGGTCCACTGTAGACCGGCAGCGTAGCTACACACCACACCAAGCCCAGCACGCACCACCCTAGACAGCCAGAGCAACCCTGGTAGTCTCCACAGTCCTTTCACCTCCAAACACCCTCACACTTTGTCACAAAAAGAAACATTAAGAAAAAAAAACACTCAAAGCCACACCTCAGAACTACACAAAACATGAAAAAAGACACTTTTTGCTGTCACAGGAATATCAGTCCACACCAATTTGCTTTGGGATCTTATCTTCTCCTTACAGTACTCCACAGTGTAAACTGTAGTAGTAATACAAGGTGTGTGTTCTGTGTTGCCAGAAACTGAAGAATTACCAAGCAGTCTTGATCCAAAGGCTAAATATACTGACTCTTAGACACTACATGCAGTTGCTTAATTCCTCCAGCTATAGGATAAAATGAACATATATAGTTTTTTTTCCTCTGTGGATAAGAAAACACCTGATTATAAAACCCATCTGCTTCCTCCGCTTCCTCTTCTGCATCTGGTTCTTGACATGATCAAAGTTGTCTCTTTCCAGCCCTCTACAATATGCTCATATAAAGAGTATCCAAATAATGATAAAAATGTGTATGATCAGTTACTGACATATACTGCATAATTATCGACTAGATCCAGCATCTATTTTTGAGTTCATCATGATCATTGTACCACATATAGACTTGCTGATGATGAAGATGAATTACTGAGAAGCAAATAAAAGAAACTCAGCTACTGTTCAGCATTTTCTCCATTTTATATAAAGCAGGCAACTTCCCCCAGTCTCTTGAGACAGCACCATGAAGGAGCACACTAGGCTCTTACTGCAGCATTGAATCACAAAAAGCTGGTGTTGGAAGGGACTACTGATCCAACCTTCCATTGAAAGCAGGACTTTATACTAGTCTGACAGGATTCTGGATAACCTAAGAGTTGTGTCTTGATTTTCACTTCCAGTAAGGGGAATCCCACCAGTTCTCCGGGCAACCTACAGTTTGTTCTCATGGTCTCACATCTAAACAGAATTTCTCTCTGAAGCATAATGTGCCTGTTTCCTTGTTCAGTCATTGAGGATCATCATGAGAAGAACACCCTCCATTTTCTCTGTAAATACCTTGTATGTCTTGGAAGACTGTCTAGCTTCCCTTTGTTGGGATCTGACCCTCTTCTCTAGGCTGGAGAATAAAAAAAATTCCAGCAACACATTCTTCAGATGTTAAGTTCTGCAGCTCTGTTGAACCAATGTCATGCTCCAGCCTTGCTTCTTCTTATAGATGCTGGAGTCAGAACCAGTAATTTTCAGTCAATTCCCATCTTCCCCCATCCTACCAAAAAAAACAACTAACCGAAAGAACCACCCCCCACAAAAAAAAAAAAGACTGAGAATAAGCAAAGTCAGTGGTATCCAGCAGTGTTTTCCCTTCTCTTCTTTAGTTTTCCTGACCTTTCAACATCACCAGCTCTGTGCAGACAGGGTACTCCTTGAGTACACCTGTACTAGCAAGTTAGTACATATTTGTCTTAATGCACTCAAGCTCACCACTGGTCCACAAAGTGGAATGTAGATATGCTGTTCTAGAACCTTAAGAGACAACAAGTGAAACTCTAGTCCTTTCTTCTTTTGCACCCAGTCTGCAATTTCCTTGAAATTGTTCTACTATAAAGCTCTGTACTGAATACCTTTCCAAAATGATTACATATGATGCTGGATGAGACGAGTATTGCAAGTACAAGTTTACAGAGGTAGTTCGAGTGGCCTGTCCAAGTAAATGTATAGGCACATACCAAAATTGTTGTGGATTCTACTAAACTTAGAAATGCACAATAAATGCCATTAGGTACTTCTGAAAAGTGACTATATTTTTCAGTCACTAACTCCTTAGCATTTATGTGATACAAAACATGTTGAGATGTTATGTGGTAATAAATGTTATGTGGTAATCCTCACCTAATGTATTTTGCCCGCATTTAGGAAAGCATGACTTCCAAAAACTTAGTATTACGGATCTGGGTGCCAAATGCCAATTACATAATACACAATAATATTTTACATTATTGATTATATATTATGTGTTATTGATTATATATTATTATTAATATTATACATTATTTAGGCCCTAACAACAGGATTAGAAGCAATATTGCGAAATAATTCTTATATGCAATTGAAACAAGGAACATTATTGTTCTGGATCCTCATGTCCTCAGTGTAACTACTACAAATACTGCCATATTATGGCAAAATCTATGGCAAAGATGAACCTAATAATATAATGGTGCTTGCCCTGCACCCATACATACTTTGTCAATTCTAAAGTAGATACATAAAAATATATCAGAACTTCCTAAAATCCTTGATCTATTATTTGGATTTTACCCTACAACAGACTCAAATGTTTTGTCAACAAAACTTCACTTACATCCTCCATTTGTCTCCATTCCATCTCAGGTTGGAAATTAGGAGAAATTTCTTCTCAGAAAGAGTAGTCAGGCATTGGAACGTGAGGTTCCAACGTGAGGGAGGTGGCAGAATCACCTTCCTTGAGGGTATTTAAGGAAAGGTTGGACCTGGTACTTAAGGACCCACTTTAGTGGCTGATATTGGTGGCTGGGGGATGGTTTGCCAGATCATCTTGGAGATCTTTTCCAACCTTAATGATTCTATGATTTATTAAATCTCAGAACGAACCTGTGACGGAGGGAAAAGTACCTTGGGATCACCTTTGAAATGCTGCTGAAAAAGCCACCTCTGAGTAATAACCAAGTCTAATTAATATTCACAATACTTCGTAGTTGATCATTTTCTTAATTATAAGTAATGATCACCATGTCTTCAGTTCTCACTCATGATTTGCAAAATGTACATTAGTTGCTAGTAAACTGGCTGGCACGCTTTTGGTGTTAATATTTTAAAGCTCTCTACATTTCAGGATTTTTTTTTTCCACTGAACTAAACCCCCCTGCAAAGAATAATGTTCATGTAAGAAAAGTGCATAATCTGAAACACTAAGAAACCCTTTTCCAGACTTCCAAATTTGATTCTTTAAAGTTCTTTTCCACTGTCCTTATGAATACTTATAATTCTGGTGATAGCGTAGCAATGCCTGAAAAGCCTGCTTTAATACCTGTTCCCTACACAAACGCAAGTCATCATTTCACTTTACACAAATACAGCTGTAGTGAGACAGATGAATTTTCTGAAGACTGCACTCATTCATCTTAAAAGAACAGTTTAGCCCATTTTTGTTACAAAGAGTAATAAACAGTACTTAGCATTTTTGTTATGGCTTATGAGCTGAACTTCTTTCTTGTTTTGGTAATTAGACAAAATCATCTTGCTTTATATTTGAAGCTTAAGCACATAGAAATGTCTAGATTTTTATATCACAAAGGAATGCAGCACAATTAGCATTCCAATCTTTGGCCATGCCACCTCTTTTCAAATAAGAAATATAAATAAGTTTAGAGTGAACTAAAAAAATTCTGTAGTTTCAGGTTAAACAGTTGGATAAAGAATGAAACTAAGAGTTTTATGAATATTCATAAGAATATTTAATAAGGAAAAATGTACAGAAAAAGACAGCTGGCCATTTAATTTACTCTGTTCCTCACTGGGATAATACTGACAACAACTATGTTGGCACCATGAGAAAAAACAGTAAAGTCAGATGCAGAAAACCGGGGAGTTTACAGTTTAATAAAAATATATTAGTGGTAACTGAGCAATTGGTCATATTAAATATGCAAGATATTCTTGCTTCCACTCTGCTGTACGTGTGATGACTGAATAAATTGACAGCAGATGTATTTCCCCCACCCATGAACCATTTTAAAATATAAGAGACTCATTACTTACTGTATTTTAGTGAGGGAGAAACACATTAGTGCCATGGAGTTTAGATTTATATTTTCATTTAAGTTTTGGGTGGATTTTGGTTTGTTCTTCATTTTTGGCTTAAAGGAAGGTAATTGTCTGGAGGCCTTTGAGGGGACTACCACCATACAGGCTCCCTAATTTTTATTTTTTATTTTTACTTTTTACTCGCAGATTGCTAAACATTATCAATCAATGATAAAACAATACATATTTTCCCTATTCAGATGATAGTTCAATCTACATGGTTGTTTGAACCCTGAAATTCCACACTAACTCCGTGATCAAATTCAAGCTCTCTGCTAGTCAAAATTGTAATTGTGACGCTAACTTATAGAATGGAGTCTTTTTCATTTAATATAAAGTGTGTAAAATGTTGTGATAATAGAAATGTGGCTCAAATACTTCAGCAAACTTTTTTTCTAAAGCTATACATTCTTTATGTACAATAGCTGACATTTGCTAGCAATGACTAAATGCCAGATCTTTTATATCGGGTTCTGACACTGAATACCTGCGTGTCTATGACCTTAACAATCAACAGATTTAGTTTCCTGACTTGAGACCCTTATTCTAGTTCCTACTCACAGATTGAATCTGTTTACCCAATAACATTCCAATGAGGGGAAAAAAACAGAATACAAGAGTGAACTCCTGTCATATTCACTATATTGCATCTTTATTTCCACTTCTCTCAAAATTATTTGTTGCAAGGTAATAAAACAACATAACCTGCTGCTTCTGTAGGACACAAGTTATTAACTGAAGTCCTTTCAAAAGATGGCAGATTGAAAGCCTGGTGTTCCCGCTGTGCAGGTGCCCTAAGCGCCAAGCTATGTCTGCAGTCACTGTTACTGCCCTCTTGAAGTGAATAAGCTCCTCTCACACTTAAGTGTTTAACCCTAGACAAAGAACACCAGATTTCTGGCACCTGAATGAGGAGAGCCTTCTAATGTACAGCCCTGACGTTTCAGTATTTCAAGCCCTGAAGAGATGTGAGATGTCAGACAAAATACCATACTGTTTGCATTGTTTTCTACTGACCAGCTCGGTGCAGCCTCACAATGAACATGTAGTTCTCTAACCATACCCAAAAAGACAGTTTCACCATGAAGCACAGAGAGCTGGAGTGCTCTAACTAGAACTGTTCGGCATAACTGCACTGAATTAAAATGTGTGCCTGACCACACTTGGTAAATCCAGAAAGATTCGAGACCATGCACAGCACAGGCAGCTAGTGACAAAATGCAATCATTAGGAATGGGCATCTTCAGCTCAAGTTCACACATCAGCTTGAGTGTAATATCAGATAAGGAAAGCAAAAGACAGGAAGAAAAATGTCTTGTAAAACAGTATTAAGAGTGACACTACAAAGGGCACCTAGTAAACGAGAGACACAGCCATTCAGATTGTAAAGCAGATTAAATTAGCTTCCCAAACCAACACAGTAACACTCGTACTGTTAACCCATAGAAGCAAGCCTCAGTGACAGACTGAAAGGGCAATAGAGCCAGTCACCACCTGACTACAGTCTAAAAGGTTTTTTTTTGTTTGTTTGTTTTTTTTAAACATGGGTATCACAAAATTGACTCCCTACATTGCTGGATTTCAACCAAACAACTGGCCTACCTAAGAAAATTCCTCACAATAAAGCACCTTTGTATGATAATTGAGCTACAAGATAACATATATGTCTATTACATAAAGTGATTATTGACTATGAGAAGCTTTCAATTTAGTAGAAAATTACTTTGTATAAGAGCTCTCCAGAGCCTGTGACAAAGGTTACATTTAGCTCTTTTAACACATAGTAAAAGAGAATGAGGCTTCCACTGGCCTCCTGTATATCAAATCATCAAACAATGGAAAGCAAATTAAGTAACAATAAAACTCTTTCCATAGCTTTTCAGATTCTGTCCAAAAGGTAATTTCCCCAAGAAGTGTACTGGAAAGAAAATTAGTTGAATCTGAAATTCATTGACAGTATTACTGTTCTCACCAGCTACATATATAAAGTGTGAAAATTTAACATTAGCAAAGACCTAAAATTCACTGAAGTAATAAGAAATTAATCCTCTAATTTCTGCTGCTAACTGTAAAAATAAATCAGAAATAAAATCCTTTCAGATAGAACTACAAAAAAAATCCTCTTCTTCACCAATTTAAAGGTCATTATGAATTATTTACTTAAAATTTTTATCAACTTATTATTACGGAAAATTAAATATGGAGGATAAATGGGACAATAAGACAATCAGCTAATTGAATCTAAGAACAGGTTTCAAGGCACTTGTCACCTTGAAACTATTCAAAGGTTTGGAATTTAAATCCAAATTACAGTAGCACATTATAGAAATACTTCACATACACAAAAAAAAAGAGACTAAGGTATCATAGTCCTTTTCTAAGAGAATAGTCAACTTTTGAGTATTTGAGAACACACATGCTAACAAAGAAGCAAATTAGTTAAGTTCATCAACGTTCATGTTTTACCAGCTATTCTTGCACTGTAAGTTTTCACATCATTTTTGTGATTTTTCGTAGTTGCAAGAATGGTGATATAACCCTTCAGTATACAGTGGGTTACATTATGTACTAAATAGCGCACACACCAGAGTCCCTGTTCAGTGGAGAGCTACAGTGCTCCTATTTTCCAAGTTGCACTTTATAGAAAAAGTCTAAAAAAAGATCTTTATAGAAAAGGTCTAAAGGTAGAGTGATTTTCACTTTGTCTTTTTTGCTGGTTAGTATTTTCAGAAGTCAAAACATTTGTTTGCACAGAGCAAATAAATCAAGGTTCTAAAATTAAATTTATTCAATATGTCATAGGAAATATTTTGCTCTGGGAAAGAACTGTGTGATAATCTTAGCTTTAACAGCAAAACAATATGTACTACCAAAAGAATGAATGGATGTAAAAGAAAACAAGTTGTTATCATTGTAATATTTGTTACAAATACCTGATTTCTCAGACTTCTCAAAGTGATGTACTTTTAGATTTATATCATCACTACAGTGTTGAAAGTTTTTCTTTATGGGCTCTCATTTACATGTTTTTAACTCTGGCTTGTACATGCATGATTATTAGCAAGATTGGGACCTGGGGTTTTTTATTTATTTATTTATTTTTACTGACGGATAATACGAAATAAACAAGTAGAATTGAAGAATGTCCATTTTGTGTCCACCATATACAACTAAAAATAGCAGATATCTGTTTCAAAAGCAAAGAGCCTGCCTTTTGTGCAAAAGAAACTGGTGTTTTGCACAGCTGTTGATTTTGTAACTAATACAGTTGTTTCAACTAGGAGTTTAGCTTTAAAGTTTACACAAATTTACACAAAAGTTTAACACAAAGTATTTACCTTACCCTCCACTCAGAAAAAAAATAGAGGGATAAAGATTTCCCAAATGTAGACTATTTTCAACAAGCCACACATTTTTTTTCCCCCTGTAATCTGCCTAATCCTGGACAAGAACTCATTGATAATTAATGTATATAAAACTGTCTGGCCTACTCTTATTGCCAAAATGGACATAAATAAAAATAGAACATGAGGTGACTCAAATCAAAATCACTGTTAGAAGTAAGCTGAATGGCACTTTCAGAACAATGAAACTATGCTTACTAATTCTAGAGTCAACATTTAATGCTTTCTTCAGTTTCATACCAACCAATTTAGAGAATTTATATAAGAATGGTAAAGCAGAGCGTATTACACTGGAAAATTTGTAACCCCATTTAGATCCTTTATTTATGTTTCAGTACCTTCAGAAAAAAAAAATATATATATATATAAGATAACATGGTTAAAATAACCACAACAAATCACTGGTCCAGCAGAAAACTAAAATTGTAGCTTCAAGTCCCACACAGTTTAGCATTCATCATTTTCCTAGTGGATTCCAATATGCTAATAAAATATCTACATATACATAATAATAATTAAAGAGCTCTTAGTTTGGTGGGCTTTTGTTGTTTATTTTTCCTTTTTTTTTTATTATGAGATATGATTAGAAGAGAAGGATTATCACTCTGGAGTAAACATGATGTTTCCTTTAGCTAGAGGTAATTTTATGACGAAAAGTCCTAAGATAAGGAAAATGGAAAGTGCAAGACATATGACATGTATGTCAAATGTGAAAAGGATGTTAACAACCCTTAAATCATGTAAACTCTTTAGTTATCAGTGAGTTAGAATTAAATGAATCTCATAACAAGCTACTTGTGTTTAGCCATTTTTACAGCAGCAGCAAGAACAAAACACTAAATACCTGTCATCTATAATATGCAGTATAACCGGTGGCATTTGTCAGAAGAAAAAGTTTTGAGTAACAGAGAGCAAGCTGAAGAAGTAAAATCACAGAAAGCAAAGTAGACTCAATTTTTACTTTGCAGTGCCACATATTGTTCTTGTAGTTGTCTGTAAAAATGATTATGTTGGAAAACAGATTCATGGTTTTGAAAAAGTGCAGGTATACTGTATTTTACTTCTACACATCACGTAAAATGAAACCTTTAAACATTTAGAAGACAGAGTTAATCCAGAATTTAGCCATCCAGGTTTGGTATTGTTCTCTATAGAAGGCACAAAGTACTGACTTCACTGACTGAAGAAAGGCTTTTTTTTTTTTTTAATTATTTTTTAATTTTTAAATCAAGCTCACAATAGCAGTTGAAATGCTAAGTCCTGAAATACCTTGCTTATGACTCCCCATGAACCAGTATTTCTGCTGTGGTTATTGAGGGCATTTAAACAAAAAATTTCCTAACGACTGTTCAACTTCTGTTGTGGGTTGCCTCAGAGCCCAGACTTGGCAAGCTTTGAACACGTAGAGGTGCTCATTCGTCACCCTGGAATACTGGAGGAATGTCTAGGAAATGTGGGAAAATTTCAGGCGTGTTTTTTGTTTTACTAGGTCTGAAATAACTGTTAGTTTAATATGCATTATTTTCCACAGGTTACATTTTCCTGTATATGTTTTGTCACTGTAGCTATTTTACAAAAATGATAGGCATTTCCAAAATGCAGTCATCTAATAAGTAAGGATACCTTCACTGCAGTAAAGAAATAGAAACAAGGTATTCACTGAAATGTAAATTGACATAAACTTAGAAGTAGCCTCCCAGAAGTAAGATTGAGATGGATTACCATGACAATGATGAAACAGAGCCTTATACCTGTGTACCCAGTTTGCATCTTTTCCCTGGGTAAATTGACAAGCTTTTCATGCAGCTAACACTTCTCTTTCACTGGCTTCAAACCAGCTTTCAAAAAAAAAAAAAAACAAGCAATATGCTTTTTCTGTAACTCTGCGCAAATATGACTGCTGAGCAAAACTCTTAAGCAGATTACAGTTTGTACGCTAATGAAGAAATTTAATTTTAGGCAATAGATTATATTTTTAAGATTGAAAAAAAAAAATACTATATGGTTACTGCATCTCTTCCTCATGCTTTCCTCTTTCTATGCAAAACATAGGATGGGCTGCTATACAGATTTGACAATAAATCTTTTTCCAGGCTACAGGTTATTCACAAAATGGATTGTTTGAGACTCAGATTTGGCTCTCAAAATACCAACTTAGGAGCATTTATGTGGGGAGGTGCAGAGCAAGGAGGCAGAGTCAGACAAACAGTCAGAGAAAAGGGTAGTTACTCACAAAGCTCAGGAGGCAGCAGTCAGGGCTGACCACAGTGAAATCAATCACAAGCTGTAAATGCAGCTAAATACAATAATAGCAGAAATACAGTTGCACCTGAGAAACAGATGAAACCAAAATAGAAGAGCAAGAGGGAGACCTGGGGGAAGTGATTGTTGTTCCGAGTAAACAAGAGCAGCAACTGAAAGCTTTCTTAGCAAAGAATTATTTCCAGGAGATAGCTGCACACTATTTATGCTATATCCGTGAGTTATCGGTAGCTAACGAGCAACATGCAATCTTTCAGGTGTGATCCGAAGGCCATGAAATTCCCCAAAAGGGGCAGATACAACCATGGTGGACAGGTGAGTGAAAGACAAGGTGCAGAAAGATGAATACACTTCAAATTTAACTAGTTTTTCCAAAGTTGTAACCAGGAACATATATTCTTATATATTTATTATAGTAGATGCGCTGCATATGCAAGTGCATACATCTTGATGAGACAGTGGAATCTGCTGTCTTTTTACAAGGATAGAACAGAATCTGTACTCATTAAATGCACGTGCCATCTAGCACAAGAGAGTCCTGTCCCACTCTCCAAGTGGGTCTGTAGCTGTTATGGCAGAGCACAAAAGAGTAATGATAATAACAAAAACATACAAAACCGCCTGATTACAGAGTACAGATGGTACAAAGCATGAAGCAGAAGTTCTCCATATCGTTCTTCTGGTAGCAAGGCTGGCTAAACCAGATCCCACCTGCTCTTCCCTTCTAAGAGGTTTAATGCTGTCCTTACTTTATACCGTCAGTATCACCAGCAAAACTATTTGAGATAATTCAATATGATTAAAGGTCTTCCTTATCCATCCCCCCCACCCACCCCTGAGAATTATTCAGTTTAAATTGGTTATCTATATAGTCCTCTAAATAGTTCAACTGAAAAGGTTGTTAGACAGTAGAAATGAATAGCCAAAGAGTTGGAACAATTTAAGTTAACTTTTCCATCAAGAAAAACATGTATGGAACCAAGACTTCAAATGTCATGTACAGTTTTTGAAAATCAGCTGCAGATATTCAGTCAGGAAATGAAAAGATTTTATGTGAAAGCTTTATAATGAGGAAAAGAAAGGAAAACTGGTATTTTCTCTGAAGCTTTCTTTCTCTAATAAAGTTTCTCATTCACTGACTGAAGATAGTGAACCTCCCTGTGATTCTTTACCATTATGACAACTAGCAGCCGAACCCAAAATTGACAGAATCCTTCACAATATTACTCTACATGACACTAGCAGCAGTGTGAAATTGAGTGTGATCACAGCCCCAGTCAATCCTACTGGTTCAGGGAGTTTTCAGTTTAGGTCAATTTTATCTTCAGATCCTCCTGCTCTTGAATCACAGAAGTAAAGAAAACAAAGATAGAGAAAAAGACAGTAGGATGAAAGTCTATTAAAAGGAAACAAGGGCAGAGAGATTTTAGAAATTGCTAAACGCTCTTCCTGTCCTCCAAGAACACAAGTCCACACAGCACGACATAAATCCTGCGCATATAAAGAAGTGTTCTCCCCCACCTAGCTTAAACTCAAAGAATCCACATACTATTTGAGATTCAGGCGATCACGCCACGTCCTCTAACAGTACATCACAAGCTCTTCAAGAGACAAACCTCATGTCTAACTCCATACGTACAAAGATACCTCTTACTCAAAATAACTTTTATAAAAATCATTTTCTTCCCCTTGTTGACTAATCTTTGTCCCAAGAACTTCTGCCAAGGTAGCACTTTAAATCCTTCTTTAACCACGCTCCCTCTTCTCATCACTCCTCCTTTTTCTTTATGTTAAATCTAGTCCTCACTCCTTCTGTTCCTACTGAAGAATAACTGCTCATCATCCCCCTTGATTGTTCTAACAGCTGTTGCTAGTTTGCCAATCAGTCCCATGCAATCTCCTCTCATTCTTTTCCTGTGGTTTCTTCCCCAATTTTTGCATGAGAAATCAAAGAGTGTATCGGAGTGAATACTCACGAAGCTACGGAAGTATTTTCTAGTGAGTCTAAGGAAGGGTGGTAAAACCTAACCCTTATCCCACTTGTGCCTCACTGCTGCTAATCCTAGCTGTTGCTGAAGTAAGCCCTAACTATCCAATCTTTATTTAAAAAAAAAATAATAATCCTTATTCTAGAGCATTTTATAACAATCTACTATTCCTTTTCCCAGGGACACATAAGCCACAATAAATCTCTTGCAATGTGAACTAAAATTAATTAGTTTAGTCTTGGAGTTGCAAATGAGCACATTTTATTTCCTACTGCAATAGACTAGGAATACAAACGCAGTTTAATCTAAAAGGCAGCTAAAAATCCAATTAAATTAACAGCAGTTTTTAAGTGAATGGACAGTACTTTCTTACCCACTGTACCTAATTCACTGGCTATCCTCAGCCCACACCCTAAATTAGCAGCAGATCTGCTGAAATAGAAAATAAAGGATGAATCTGTACCAACTAGCATATCTTTTCTCAAAAGCTTGATTTCCCCTTAGACTACCAGCTCGTCCATTTTGATTCTCATCCCTGTATTTCACCCCCTTTGCTGCAACAAATAGTTCCAGATATTTTAAAATTACCTTCACAAAACCTGTATGTTCCTTGAATGTGGTCCTTTATTTCAGTATAACATACAATTAGGTTTCGTAATCTCTCCTGTCCAAGAACAAGTTCTACCCCAGTGATTTGCAGGGGTTAGAACACCACTGAAACCATATTATATACGGTTGCAAAGGTACTCATTGCCAGTAACAGATCCTCCAAAATGAAAGTTAAAGTTGTTAGTTTCCAAAAAGAAAAGTATTAACCAGACTACACTCCCTATCTCTTGTTATATCAAGTTGTAGTCCTAAAAATACGAGCAGAACTCATCATCAGTTTAAACATGTATGTAGTGTCTGCAAGAGCAGGGCCTAAAATGGGTTTTACCAGTCATAATGTTAGATGGTTGCCACTGCATAAATCTGTGCAATTTCAGATAATGTTGTTAACAGTTCAAATGTTTTCATCTGAAATCATACATATAATGTTCAGTCTGCCATAAAGTGGAATTAGCTGCCAAAATAACGTCTCCCAGGGCTGAGATGGAGGTGGTTCAGACCAAACTTCAACAATCTTCACTCTTGCTGTGACCCTGGGGCCACTGCCCACTGTCAATTAGCACATGCTTCATCCTTCTTTCTTCCTCACCTCACTTGCTTAGGAAGTAGATAAATCTAAGCTCAGTCCTTGCTGGCTGCTTGCCTTCCCTTGCCTTTGCCCTGCTCCCTGCCCTTGAAAATGGCTGATGCTCTTTTGAACATCATTATGGCTACATCTCAATGTTACCCTGTCCCAAGGGAGAAGAGGTTTAAAATAAAAAGGTAGAGATCAATGTGGGAACAGTACTTCAGCCAGAATGATTTGTCACATACTTCTAAAGAGATTAAATCAATGGGATTTTTAACTTTATTTAAAAGGCAAAATGGTTCCTGAATAAACAGAAGAACTGTCAATGCATATTTGTGTATCAGAAGGGAAGACCAACTCGAACACTTCCCTTTTTATGTTCAAAACACTCCTGTTCCAAATATTCCACATGGGTCAAGATCACACGCAGCAGGACGGCAGCAGATCTGCCCTCTGGTTCTGCACTGCCAGGTGGTCACAACAGCACGTTGTGGCATACAGCTGCCTCGCATGCTTTCTCTTCCCCCTGGAGGGAGTAAAAACTTGAGCTAGCAGAAGTGTTGTGTATCTGTACAGACAAGGTCTGGAGCAGGCGCCACCATGTGTGTGACCCTACCGATTTCTGGAAACTAGCCCCTCATTCAACAAATGAAGGCAAAGCAATGCTGCTCTCATCAGAGTACTACAACAAAAGCATGATGAAAAGATTTCTCTGTGGGGGCTTATTTAAGTTTTTTTGCAGAAATAGTTCCTATTGAACTGACAACGCTGAAATATGCTTGTTTCCTGAAAGTGTCTGCACTAAGCCATGGAACTTATATTCAACAGGAGACCATTACGCTGTCACAACATTCGATTCCACTTACATTACCTCTTAATAAACACTGGAACATTTAGCAGCTATTAGAAGAGACATGCTACATGCTCAAGAGTTCTAGATTTCAACAGTGCTCACAGGCAGCCTGCCTTTAGATACTATACTGCAATAGTTTAAGATTAGAGATACAATTTGAATTACTAAAACTGACATCATATTTGACTCATTCATGTTTCTAGAGGAAAAGTATTTGCTGTACTCCAGTACAGTACTCCTGTACTGTACTGTACTCAGTACTCCATGCTGATCTTTTTGCTTGCTACAGTTAAAATACTTCGTATGCTTAAAAAGAAATTTTTGCAGATTCTTTCTTATAGTTTAGTGTATTTTGGGGATACCATGTACTAGATGAATTAAATCTCTAAAGCAATTTAGAAAGCAGATAGATTATTTCACTTGTTAAGACTTACTTAACAAAAATACTGATGTTCATGCAGTCTATACAGGCACACATTTATATATATATATATATATATCAGTGCATGTGGGTGTGCTAAACTAAGGTCATTCTTCTCTGTGTGACAAACTGTTAGTCATCAAAACAGCTAGTCCTAGAGAATCCATCATTAAACTGCTAAATCACTAACTCCCGAAGTAACAGGTCCACCTGTGAAACTTAGTTTCTTTACAGACCTGAATGAAAGAATGCAATTTCAGAAGCGCAAATGTATTTGTAACATAACAGAGCTGCAAGTCATCTTGTATGAAATTAACTTTACTGCGCAAATACAAGTGTAATTTAATGTTTTAGTCATTCTGATAATTTGCAAACCATGACTCTGCTAAGTCCGTGGAATTTACTAATCTATAACTTCAATTGCTATCATTAATACAGTAACGTGCTATTATAATGTATAAAAAGAAATCTCAGCATCTATGAAACTAACATGTTGTGTTTTTTTAAAAAGCTGTATTAGTCTCCTCAAGTCCAATTCCAATATCTATCGGTAGCAATTATTACTTTATTAGCTGCACTAGAAAGGTTTTCAGATACCAAATTTCATAGCCTGTTCACTTCAATGCATTAAAAAATATTCTGCATCTCTGCTTCCTAAATATTTGTTTTACCCGCAATGATTTGTAATGCATCCTGTAGCTTCAAAGAGTATTTTACCATTATGACAGAGGCAAGCACCTGGAAGTTGACATTCCTTCATCTAACAAGCAATACGAGTATGGTAATTATACAGGATTTACGAATGTCTTCCATTTCCCTCCCTCAGTATTAAAAACTGCATTTTCCAATGTTAAAGGTTTTTTTGTTTTATTCACATTGAGCTGTGAATTTAATAAACACAACATTTCTAGATGTACTACATGTTAAGCTCTAGTACGTATGAAGATCTGTGTTAACAGAAGATTCAGAAGAGCAGAAGGGTACTGTCAACCTAGTAAGGACACTGAGTTAACATTACTACTGCAGATGTTGAGATGCAAGAAAGACTTCAGGTAGTCCAATTTGGAAGCAATACGGAAGAACATGCTTAATAATGTTGGGGAATCTTCCTGCATAGGTTTACAAATACGAGTTGGGAAAAATATGCAGGTGTTGTAGAAGATAGGTATCTGTGTTTCATTAGGAGGATTTTTTCAATAAGTTCATTTTCTTGTAAAACTTGTGCTGGAAGCGTTATCATAAAATATATGGAAAATTTGCACACAACTTTCCGAAGTAGCTTTATACAATACAGTATGTTATGGAAAGCATTTTTCGATATTCTGTCTGCTGCTGGTTTTTTCCCTCCAAAAAAAAAAAAAAAGAAAAAACCTGGCATTTTCTCACAATCCATGTTGTATCAGAGACACTCCACAAATCCAGATGTCGAGACATCAGTGTTTTGTAAATCTTTGATAACACGTTCAGCTATATATTTATCAGCTGTGTGGAAAGTCATACTTTTGTTTTGGAGGAAATCCAACCTTAACATTAAACTCCATCTCATTCAAGCTAACATTGTTATAGGAATTGAGGGGAAAGAAACCAAAAGCTCCATTATTCTGATTTTTTAGAAACCCTCATTTGGGAACACGTAGAATGGAATTCAGGTTCAGAAGAAATATTTGGATAGTTTGGCATGCAAGAATCAAGTATTTGAGAAATGTACCTGCGGTAGTGAAAAGAGCAAGGTTGGGATACAACACAGAAAGACTCCCAAGTGAGAACTGCAGTACCTGACACAAGATGAAAACAGACTAGTTTTACAATTGTGGATATAACTTTTGTGAAGCTCAGCATTTTCACCGACTTGGGAGACACACTCTCCAAGCACTTTCAGTATTTAGACTGGTGTTATGGCAGTTTATTTATTTCTGCTTTTTTTACCTCAAAAGAAAACAAAATTACACTGAAGACAAAACCAAAGACTGAGGGAATAAAGCACAGAAATATAAGAGCCCATATAGACATAACAATTTTACTAATGTGTTAATCTCTACACAAGTTCCAAAAATAGAATATCCTATTTAATTTGTTAAATTCAATCTCTAATTTAATTTCTGGCATTTTCCTTTGATACGTCTTTGACGCAGACAGTGGGAACCATTCCTCTCTGGAAAAAAATACGGCAGCCCTAACATTGCACTGTGCTGCTGCTTGTTTTGCCAACTTTATTACACATTACACTGAGAAAACTTTTCAAACCAAATGCAACAGGTTTATGCAGCTATCATCTGAGCTTCTCACGGAACAATTTCAAGCTAGGCAAGAGATATGAGAGATTTGGAGAACAAGGAGTTCAGAAAATAAAGTTTAACCATGCAGAAATGGATTAATTCATCACTGTTACTGAGCAGTGCATAAGCTGGTGTGCTGTTACTATAAAAGAGACTACATTCACTGTTTAGTTTGTAAAGGATGACAAGAGGAGTGTTGCTACACTATCTCCGGTCCAGTCTTCACAACAGTGAGCAGTGACTATTTCTAATCAGCGTAAGTGCCGGAAAGTGACATAAAACTCAGGCAGTAAGCAGCAAGTGCCATGCACCTCGAGCACAATTATCAGCCCGGTCTAAGGATACCACTAACAGACGGCAAAGGATTTCACCGGACAAAACGCCAAAATTTGCCTGCCTTTCGACCTGGCCTCACAAATCCCGAGGTGTGCAGCTGCGTTTCCCTGTCGGAGGAGAAGCAAGGTACATTCAGCCTGCTCTCAGCCGATGCAAGGTACGCCCCGGTGCCAGCGGCCAAGCTAACAACTTAATTACCGCGCTCCTTTCACAAATGTTACCGTCACCGCAATACAGTTATTAAATATTCTAACACCCTATTCACTTCCCTGCAAGAGTGGGGCTTACTATTTTAAGAAAGCCTGCCTATTTAAATGTCATTAACTATCCAATTAGTACAGTCTGCTCCTTGCTAGCTGCAGAGCACCGGGATAATCTTTTAATTGTTAGCCGCTATTGAATAATATTCGCAATTACGCTTTTATACATTCCGCGCTACTTAAGACGGACTACCCCCAGCATCCCGGCTCTCGCCTGTACGCGGTGCACGCCGCAAAGCCAGAAACGCGAGGCAGAAGGGAAGAAAACCCCCCAGAAAACCCCACACGCGACCCCGCGCACGTGTGGCCGCGGCTAATTGCGACCCCCGCCGCGCGCCCAGGCGCGGAGCCGGACCCCGCACGGCTCCACCTGCCGGGCGCCCGCATCCCGCGCAGCGCCCCCGCAGCGCCGCCCGCGCACCTTCCGCGGGTGCGGAGCGCCGACAGCGGGCTCAGCCCGGGGGTTGCGGGGGGCGAGCCGCCCCCGTGCCCCCGCAGGACGGCGCCTGTTGCGCGGGACGCCCCCTGCGCCCCCTCCGTCCCCGCGCAAAAGCGGCGCAGCCCCGGCGCTCGCCCTCCCGCCTGGGGAGGGGGCTCGGGGATCGGGGGGGGCACACAAAGTTTGGCTCCCGCAGGCAGCGAGGGCACGGGGGCGGCGGGGAGGCAGCCGGCCGGTCACCCCCTCGCTCCCTCCCTCCCTCCCTCCTTCACTCACCTGTCCGTCGCCTCCCCGGCGGTGGCTGAGGGGAAAGCGGGCGGGCGGCGGGCGCGGCCCCGCGCTCCTCTCCCGTCCTTCGGCCCCGGAGGCCGAAGCGGCACCCCCCCGCCGGCCGAGCAGGTGGAGCGGAGCGGAGCAACACGTTTGGGCTCTGAACTTCGCGGCTCTGGTCACAACACAAACAAACACGCAGCCGAGCGAGGACCTCTCCCAGCCGAGCCCAGCCTGCTCGCCAGCCGCTGCCTCTCTTATTGGTGGGGAGCTTATTTATTTATTTGATTTCCCCCCCTTCGCCCCCCCCCGCTCTTTCCACACACACACACATCCACTCCCCTCCCTCCCTCCCTCCCCGCCCAGCCAGCCCCGCTCCGCTCCGCTCCGCGCAGCCCGGCCGCGGTGCTGTGGGGCCGGCGGCAGCGCCCGCCCGCTGCCCGGCTGCCGGCCGGGGGACGGAGGGAGGGAGGCGGGCACGCCGCGGGGAGGCGGGCGCCGGGGAGGAGGGAGGCGGGAGGCAGCGGGGCTCGGGGAGGCCGGGAGGAGCCCCCCCGGGCCTCGCCCTGCCCGCGGGGTGGCCCCGGGGGCGGTGGGGGTTATTTTGGGGGGGGGGGGTTATGCTCCTCCGCGGGTGCGTGCAAGGGAGGGTGTGCGGACGTGCGCCGCCGGGGTGGTGTGCAAGGAGACCCCGGCAGCCGCAGTGCACTTTGTGCGTGTGCAGCGCTTTCGCCTTTTGCCAGGGCTTGTGTGTGACCAGCGGCGGAGCAGGCTTGATTTCGGCTCGTACGGGCTGCTGAGCCTTTGTATTGATTCTCTCTTTTTTTTTTTTTTAATTTAATTTCGCTGCCCCCCTTCCTCCCCTCTTCCCTCCCGGTCCCCGAGCAGCCCAGCAGGTCTCGCCTCACCTGCCCGCCCCTCAGGGCCAGGCGCCCCACCGCCGGTACCCTAAGGGAAGGGGACCGTAAGTTAGGAGCTGCGGAGGGAGGACCGCATGAAGGATCCCCTTCGCTGCTCCTGCAGCATCCGTCCTTGCTCAGCTTCTCATTGCAGCTGTCAGTGGAGGAAAAAAAAAAAAAAAGAAAAAAAAAATATGTTTCTGTCCCACAGTGGCTGTTTTTATCCCGCTGTACACACACGTGACAGACGGAATATTGACACCCTCATCTTCTCTCCCATCCGTCCCCTTTTGGAAATTAAGGTTTGAATTAGATGTCCCAGGGGCAGAAATGTGAAGGCCTGGAAGTTGGTACAAACTCTTGCAGATATTCTGATATAGGTGGGTTTTTCTGTTTGTTTAGTTTTCCTGGACAGAATTCCCGTCCTTCTCCCCTGGCAGTAAATAAACATTGTGGTTATTCTTTTTCACTTCCAGCGAGAAGCAAGGAAATCACTAGTGTGCTCAGAGAATAAACAGTTATTCAACAATATTGCTATGCAATAAAGCATAAATTATATTTCTATTTCTCTTCAGGTGACAAGATGTAGGGATGTAAAGATTGCTTTTATCCTAAGTCAGTCAATGAATTTATGTAGATTTGCCATTTCAAACAGAGGGTACAAATCTTTCTTTGTGCAGCAACTCTGTAATTCTACCTTTGTCAACCGAAGACAATAAACTAGAAAGATTAATGTACATTTTTTCTTCAGTAGTAAATCCTATTGTCAAATGGGGAGAACTTTTTATTCAAGGAATTGGATCAATAGTTGACTTTGTTTTGAAGCATTTATTTAAGAAGCTACTTAAAAAGAACGAGGTTCATGCTTTTAACATCCTTAAAGAAATCTCTCAAAGGCAATTATTCTATTTGCCAATCTAGCGGTCACTGCCATGTAGCAACAAAAAGCATGAAAGCTAGACGTGGAAATCCCTTTGGGTTCAGATAGTGCTTTCTCAATGGAAGAAGAACAGTAGGAAATTAAAAAGTGAAATGCACTTTAAAAAAATCTCTATCTGAATGTTTTAAACAGCTTTCTTTGAATAGGTGAGGTTTCATCTCTAATCAGAAAGCTTCAAGGTCAGCTAGCTGCAAATGCCAGACATGGTCCATGCCTGAAAGAAAGCCACCAACTTCATGTGCCGTTTAGTAGACAGTATGTAAAAAGTTGGCTGCCTGACTGTTATTTTAATCTGTAAACTTTTGGGGTTCAGCAAGCATTTGTTCAGAAGAGCACAACGTGTCCCTCATTGGAATACACTACTGTATTTTCAAAGTATGGGAGATTACTGAAGGTAGTACTTCAGTACTTTACTTCAGATAGTACTTTACTAATGATGGCCTATTGCAACACCTGTCAAAATCGGTAAAAAGACCCCAAGAGATTTAAGTTAAATTTAGTTTGACACTTATGCTGTACTTTACTATTTGAAATTTCAGCTGGTTCAAATATCTTAAGCTATTTATTTACGATTGATCTGAGACTCTTATTATTATGTGGATACTAAGCACTATCTAAAAGCAAAAAAGCCCCCAAGAAGACCAATATCACATACTGACATAACATATCTGCTTCCATCCAAATGAATTCCTTAGGCAAGAGGATCCACCTCAACAGGACTTTGATTTGACTAAGTCAAGCTAATAATGAATTTGGTGGCTACTTAATGTATTGTCTGTTCACCTGAATTATGCAAGCAGAATATCAGTCAGTGTTCTGAGCTGAGAAATATACAAGAAGGCTAAGAATAAATAGCAACAATAAAGAAAATCAGGGGAAAAATGGCATAAAAACACAGAGTAAAAGGAAAAAGAAAGAAAAGGCAAAGCCATAATGTTTTTTAAACTTCATCTTGTGTTGTTTACGGGCTTTCATTTGGCCTCTTTCATCACTTAAATCCCTGTGATCTTACGGTTGGCATTTTGGTTTCTTAAAGTGTTTTAAATTGAGATTGCTAAATAAATAAATACAAAAATGCAGCCCCCACTGCCACCCTCCAACTTTAATACTGGCTTTCTTCTATGGTCTTTTAACTCCCTGTTTTCTGTCTGGACTCTTAAAAGCCTACTTCTAAGGGTTTTAAAGAGCTGGTAATATTACATGTAACTGCTGATGCACATCCTGTGCAATATGTTATACTTCACAAATGCATCTACTAATCTCAGCAGAAAATGGAACGTATGCATTAATATTTTCAAATGCTGATTCAAATCAGTCAAATCTGAGCGAGTTCTGTTTAAATAGCAAGAGACATAGCTCATCAGTAAGAAGTTTCTCCAAAACAAATGATGTTTGCTATCCCCAGACATTTTATCTGTGCAGGAGGAGGCTTTTTACCAAAAAAAAAAAAAAAAAAGATGGATTTTTCTTCCACAGCTGAACACGCAGGTTTGCACTCCGTTTTTCAATTTCTTTTCAGGTAGCTGAAATGCTTTTGATCACAATTTATAAATATGTCAGGCAAAGCTCTGGTAAGCTAGCAAAAATATACATTGGACATTTTGAGTTTTAAAATTGTGTCCAGAATTGTATGTTGGCGTACGTTGTAAAGAATCAAGAGTTCTATACACCTGTCTGTTAAAGTGAATAACACGTATTAGGTAATCTTGTGTAATTATTGCAGTTTTGCAAAGATTTGGTGAATAGTTTTTTCAGCTAGCCAGGATTTGGAAAATTGTACTACTGTGAGCATTTCAAAGGAAAGAAAAGGTAGAAAATATCCCTTGTTCAGACCCAGTAAGCAAAGCATTGTGTTGACCTTAGCCCATCCAACGGTTACTAGAGAATTCAGTCTTTGGCCTGTTCTCCAGTTTCTGTAAGCAAAGATGAATGTCTATAGCTGATTAGGAAAAGTGTGTTAATGATTTGTATTTTGAAAGAACAGCATGTCAACAAGCAGATCTGGTAGAGAGGAAGGGCATCGTAAAGACTGGAAATGGAAACGCTGTGGTGCTTTAATAGAATGTGGATACTCTCACACTGCTGTATGGGAGGAAGATGATTTGCTTCCCTGTACATTAAGCCTTTTAAGTTTATGTATTTATTCAAATACACTTGAATAATAAGTCCTGGACCTGACCCCAGCTTATTTTCCCCATTTTGTTAGGAGAAGATGATTTTTTTCAATTAAGGAGACATACAGACATAGGTGGGTTGATGGCATCCAGATGAAAGAGAAGGAGCAGCTGCCTTTGGTGGTGGGTGTTGTTCGTAGTCCATCTCTATTCTGGTAATTACGAAGATCTGCATCTTGTGGAATATAGACAGGGATGTCACATAGGCTGCTATCATTACTAAAACATTCACATATGGCCCCATGTCATCGGAGTCCTTTAGCAGTCAGGATGAGCTTCTTCGACTGTGTTACGTGCATTGGTATGGTTTTGTATTTGTGAAAAAGGGAGCTGAATAGCACGCATTCTTCTATGTTTGAGGGTGCTTGAACGCTCATTCACTTCGGTGCTATGTTGTAATTGCCATCGTTCCGTGGCATTTGTCCAGAGAATAGCCCTACCTGAGTTGTAGAGCTGAACCAAAAAGCATCCAAGGTGATGTGTGTATCAGCTTGTTGACGGGTGGTCTGCTGCTGCAAAGCATGTCTGAACTGCGGCAGCTGAAACTGATGTGAGCTGGATTAGAAATGTTTTGCTGACTCTGAGCAGTGTGCTTTTTCTCGTGTGGAGTGAATCAATGTTTATAATCCTGTCTGTAATGGTATATCTTGTTTTTTCTTCTTCTTTTTTTTTTTTTCTTTTTTCTTCTCAGAGATACATTTTACAGGGAATCAAGTGTATTAAGCAATTTCTATCATGACTTGCCTCTGATTGGGCTGTCACGCATGAAAGGCAGATATTTATACTGTGACTGGTCAGGTAAGCCATTTCCACCACACGGGGTCTTTTAAAAGTATTTGTAACCGTAAATGTTCAGAGTAACATTATCTTCTCCTACTTTTTATTCAGTCCTCAGGTACTTCCTGCTGACCACTTAAATATGACATAAAGGTGTATAGCCTGTTAGGCAAAACACAAAAACTGTCTTGTACCTGGAAAGATTACTTGATAGAAAGCTCTAAGAGAAGATGAAGATAACCTTTCTAATTTCCTGGAATAGGGAAAGTGGAAGACATTTGCTATGATTTCCAGGTTAGTCCAGACAATTCAATGCAACAGGACATGGTGAATGTTGGCAGTTTACCTGCAGTTTAGTATTCTCAGGAAGAATACAGTGAAGGGAATTAAAAACATAGGCAACACCTTTGACTAGAAGTCTCTTTGAGCCATTTAGCACCAGATGTTGGGAGAAGTTTTCAGCACTATATGCTTGTCTACAATTAGACTTCTTTTGTAGCAAACAGCTCTTTGTCCAGTTTGGCTGCTTTACATGGTTTTGGAACCTTTTCTGCAGCTCATACTGGAATAAATGATACTATTTAATTGTAATGGTCCTATTGAGTATTTTATAATACTCAATACACACTCGGGGGGGGAGGGGGGTGTGAAAAAAAATTTAGAAAACGTTAGCTTCAAGGTTTCACAGGATTATTAACTTAGGAAATCAAGGAGTTGCAAGGAAAGCTATAATAGTAAGAACTGATATTAACAAGCAGCATTTAAAGATCAAAGCTCATATATATAATAGAGATGTCTGGAATAGATATCTGAACAAGTTAACTGAAAGAGAGCTTAACTGTTAAAATTACTTGTCTGAAGTAATACATTTCATAACTGGAATTTTGATATAATAGATATTTGACACTTATTGGTAGAAGAGAAAATGTTTGGCTTTCTACTGCTTTTCAAATAGATGTTATAATTTTCATATTAATTGTGTTTTGTCTTCTGAAATGATTGTACCTACTGGCTCTGTATTGAGGAATTAAGTCACTTGTTGCACTTGTTTACGTACAGCACTCTTGGTCTGAAACTAATATGTTTTGCAGACTTGTGGTCTCTATTGTGCCAGTGTATGTGGTCCTGAAGTCAAATTGCTGTTAAAATGAACTGCTTGCAGAATTCTGTATATACTCATGTATAAAAAGAACTTTTAAAAAATTAGTTTGCTACTACATTCTGTTTTTTTCATAATGTTGATATTTAAAAACACTTTATTTTTCAGTTCCTATTACATTCTCTGTTCATGGAGTTCCTAGTTTGCAAACATTTATGCACATGCTTAATTTTTTTTACCCGAAATTTGATATTCGGATAATACATATATAGCTATGGGCGAAAAAGGCAATTGGAATTTTTACTCTTCTAAATCTAAAATAAAATTTCTTTTCTTTTCTTTTCTTGACAATTCCCTTCTTTCCATCCTAAGAAAAATCAAATTGCTATTTCGGAATCTAGTTTAAGAGATGTATAGCTAGATATACATGCACTTATTCCACTTTGGACTTTATTGGGATAGATAAAGATAAATTAATCATTTCAATGGAAGTTTACAGTTGCCTAGGGACCAGTGGCTGTAAGTTGATTGTACTCACTGTTGGTAAACAGAGGAAAGTCCTTAGCAATGTTGTGGAGAACCCATAACTCAAAGAGGCTAATTTCTTGAAGTTAAGCACGTTGCAAATTGCATTTGTTGGAAATAAAAGAATAAGAAGACACAAGGTTGTGACTAAAAGGTCAAGAAGTAGCAGCTTAGTAACTAGCCAGATAGTCACTGTAGTGAGAGAAACAGCTGGGAGAAACAACTTCTAAAAGCCCAGGTTGGTTTGCTGCTAGTATGAAGACGCCAGTTAGAAAAAAAAAATCTGCATAAAATCAAAATGTAAAAAGTAGGAAGCAAATATGATTTGATATGAACTAGAAGCTGGGAAGTGTAATGGAATTGAGGTCAAGGCTCAGCTATGGACAACAAATCATATATTACGTTATATTAGGAAAAAAAGAGTGTCTCATATATAAAAATGGAACTATACAAAGTTCAAGAAAATCAAATTGCTAATAATGACAAAGAAAAAGTGTTCCATAACTTTTTATGTTCTGTTTCTAGAAAGGAGTAGGAGAGTGTAGTTGTATTCCGTAGTGATGGTGAAGTATTTTCCAAGCAATTAGTTTCCAAGGAAAGCATTAAATAGTGTTTTTATGCTGAATATTTTGTAAAATAGCTGATTCAGATGAACTGAATTAAAAACTAGATATATACTGTCTCAATTTTAAAGGCCTTTTGGAATACTTTAGAAACTCCTGGAAGTAGTGAGTGTAATATTAAAGCTAAAAAAAAAAAAAAAAAAAAAGAAAAATCCATGAAACATGACCCATGTTGTAAAAGAGAAGTTAATAGAATGTTGAGGTGGGATTCAGTACATAATGGTTCAAAAGCTTTGAATTACTGCTAGAATTCAAGGCAGAAGTATTTTGGGAGATAAAGTCTTGTCAAACAAATGTGAATTCTTTCTTTGAGAATGTTAGAAGTTTGGCTGATAAAAGTAAGTGCTTTTGTACTTCTGGCTGGATAGTTGTATGCTTAGTAATTAGGTACATAAACCACACTTTCAAAATTGGGATTGTAGCCTTGAGAATAATTATTCTTACAATAATTAAATGTCATAAAATAATTAGTTAGGTCAGTAATACTACCCCTGCACACACACTACCATATTGAATTTAAAAGATTTTTCTTATTATTTTGTATACATGGAAATAAGTAGTGGTTAGTAGAAAAGATGTATTAATTTGTTCACATGTATAGTACACATAAAGCTGATAGAAGAATGCTATATCAACTTCTTATACAAGAAAATGGAGATGAAAAACCAGAAAACTTACAGAAAAGAGTCCTAAGTGCTAATTGAGTCTAATACAGAGTAAGTAAAGAGATCAGTTAGCTGATAAGAGAGCAAAATATCAGATACTAGTGATTTTTTCAATCTAACGGAGAAAGACTTCATAGTCTTTCTGAACAGTGCCACCAGAACTCTTTAAAGTGTAAACACAATACATATTTTTTCAAGGTGAGATCAACTGCTAGAGCAAACTACCAAAAAGGATGATTTATTCTGGATCTCTCAGGTACTAAAATAAAATGTATCTATCTTTTAACCAGGTGCATATTATGTTTTAACCAAATAAAACATTTAAATTGACATCTGAGGCAAATACAAGGGCTTGTCATCTACCATGTTCTTTCTGTCCTTGAATATGCTGATCAATGTGAGTTTTAAGTATACAATTGTAATTGCTTTAAAATAACTCATTGCAAGTCAGATTTCTGGGATAAAATGTTATTTCCCATTATTTAGCTCCAAATTTGCACGTTACACACTTTCCATGTACTGATACATACAGTACTAGTACTTTCACCTCATGCTCCCCTTTCACCTTCTGATATTCCCTTAGCTAATTGTTAAGGATTTTAGAAGATTCTAAACTTTCATACATATAAAACTGGTCAAAGTTATGTCCATATATTTTAATATTAAATTAGAATAGATACTAAATATTCTAATATTAAATTAGAATAGATACTAAATTATTTTATAGATATGTTAAAGTTTTAAATTGAGAAGTACTTTATTACATTTTAGAATTTTAGAGTAAGGAGTCATATTATTGGATTATAATTTCCCTTTTAATAATGTGAAAGTAAAAATTACAGTATTAGATCAGATCGTAAGAATTTTTTTCACTCTCATTTTCCAATAGCAAGAAATGTCACAACTGGATAGTTGCGTGGTAGGTTCCCCATAAAGTAGGTTACTTATACTGTGGATACAGCTAAGGATACCCAATAGCCACATGTACAGTCATGGTTTGTGTAGCCTCACTTGCATTTCTTTCTTCTTCCCAGCAGTATATCTTTGCTCTGTATTTTCTGCATTTCTGTTCTTCACACAACCCAGCTGAACCTGTCCTAATCAGTTAGAGATAACCAGTGGAAAAGGGGGTTCTACCCAGACACTCTTCTTGACTGAGCCAAATAAGCTCTGACATCAAACCACCATGGCCAACCTGTAATGCTTTGAATTTTTATATGTTGTTTTCTAATCCAACATAATCAGTCAATTTCTGAGCCTTAAACATAATTTTTCCAGTTATATTTTCCATGAGTCTTAGTAGTCTGAGTTCTTGCTACCAAAAAAAAAATCCTCGCCATATTTAAGGTTAATGTTATGTAGTGATGGACTCGTGATAACGCCTTTCCAGACTAATTTATTCCATGTAAAATAGTGTGTCAGCTGGCAGAAAGAATTGCTGGTAGTGACCTCTGAGGGAAAACAAGCTGTTTTGCTCAAGAGAAAAGAAGTTCCCTCTGCCCCTTCCCTGAACGTACATGATTTTGTTGTCTGCTGAGTTTCTGCCAGTGTTACTTGCCAGAGGATTCAGCTTGCTTGTGCAAGCTCACCACTAAATAGATTACAAGGTTGACACACAATGTTTTTCCTTTGTTAAGGTAACTGTGGCAAATATCATTTTCCGTAGCTGCATCTTACTATTTTTATCCTGTTTTTTTATATAAATTCCTGCTCTTCTACCATGACATTTTACAGCATCGAATTACATAGCTTGATTACACATTTTCTTCAGATGCACACACGTATGTAAATGCAGGTATATTTATTAAAATGTCTCTGTGTTTTTGTTTTGTCGCCTTTCAATGTCACTGAGCCTCTCAATGTTCTTTCTAGGAAAGAACACCCGATTTTTTGCATATATTTTGCCAGAGCACCAAAGAGAATTGGCGGTCTTGAATTTTGCTTAAATGTTCCTTAAAGACTTTTGAAAACAGAACTTAAAGGCTTAAATCACATAAGGATGTTTGGAAATGCTGCTCTGCCTGTGTGATATCTGTCATTCTCTATGGCTTCATTGTATGCCCTCTTACTCAGAATCTGTGTCATGTCTCCTTAAAGAAAAATATTTCAGTATGCAACCTTCAGTTCTAATCGCCTTCTGTTTATTCTCTATCTTTTTTAGGAACAGATAATCAGAACTGAATTTCACATTCAGGGGGATGAATGACACCTAAGAGCATTATAAGTTTCATATACATATATATATATATGTATATATATTGCATTATTTCTTTAGAGATGGGGGGGCTGTTTCTTTGGGTGTTGTTTATTTATGTGTGTGTGTGTGTTTTGGTTTTTTTTTCTGTTTAATGCTACAGGGTTTTGCAAAGCTTTATGTGCCACCAGCCATAAATCGTAACATCTTTTTTTTTTTTTCTTCAGCTGAATCACTATAGATAATTACAGCCATTACAATCATCCATTGTTTGCAGGTTGCTTAAAATATTGCTCCTAATATATATTAGTTCATACTTTAACATTGAATTTCATTTGTTTTCTCCACTCACCTACCATCTTGGGTTCTCTTGACATTACAGCTCATATAATTCTATGTCCTCTGCAAATTTCAGTCTCTGACTGCTTGACCCTTTACATGAATAAATATATCATAAACAACACATTAACTAATGTGCTAAACACTGGAGATAATGAAACTGGTGATTTAATTTCTCTTTTGTGTCTCTTTTCAATTAACTTGGACCTAATCCGTGATAAAACTTTTCCTCTTGTCCCATGAGTACCTGATTTTACTGTCAAGAGCTTTTAAAAATAAAAACCCCTATAATTATATTTTTATATAATTTTATATGTTTTTGTTATATAAAATGAAGTATGTAATTTAGCTCTCCTTAGTAGAAGATCCTCTCTTTTTGCACTAGCACTGTACAAATTAGGCACAAATTCATAAATGGTTTTTAATATTTTCCTATATCATGCCCTTTCAAAGTAATTGTTTTTGACAACTGTTACCCATGATTTTGGAGTCATAGTTAGGATAGGATAAGCAGATTTGCAACCCTGCAGCCTTTTTCATTTTCAGTTAACTACTGCATAAAACTCACAGTTCAGCTAGATGACTCCAGGGCTCCTGCAGAACTCATGGATAACTATATCTAGGCCTAATGAAGTACGGCTTTTCAATTTATCAGTTTGTTCCGGTATTTTCTTACTACTTATGTTCAGAAACTTTGTACTTGACTTCCATCTCCTGGAGAAAAGCGACAAAATAAAGTATTTACCTGTTTTTTAACATTGTCATCTTTAAAAATCCAGCCATACCACCATTTCTTTCTTAACTTTCTCTTTATTTAGACTTTCAAGAATTGTTTATGTCTTTGGGTATTTACTTTTCATAGACTGCTTTGGAGTCCTCCTAACTTACATCTTATATTTTTACCTTCCAGAAATTTTGTGCTTTTCTAGGAAAGAAGGATTGAATAATACAGAAGAAAGATTATATCTGTCACTGACAGAGGAAAATAGTATATTTATGCCTTACAGTATATGGATCAGTATATTTATTCGTTGATTTATAGTACTAAGGTATTCTTATCAAAAAGTTAATAATTTTCTAAACATACTTTAGATTAAGTGGGATGGGGTAATGGTGGGTGGATCTGGCTAGAAAATCCTCAGTATTGCTTTTCCAAGAGACATCAGGGAATGTATTGATAGGACAAGGAATAATGGCTTTAGACTGAAAGAGGGAAGATTTAGATTAGATATTTAGAAGAAATTCTTCACTCAGAGGGTGGTGAGGCACTGGAACAGGTTGCCCAGAGAATCTGTGGATACCCCAACCCTGTCTATGGCAGAGGGATCGGAGTTAAATGATCTTTAAGGTCCCTTCCAACCTGAGCCATCCTATGATTCATTCTATGATCCCTGGAGGTGTTCAAGACCAGTCTGGATGGGGCCCTGGACAATTTGGTCTAGTGGGTGGCATCCTTGCTCATGGCAGGGAAGGTGGAACTGGATGGTCTTTAACGTCCCCTCCAACCCAAGCTATTCTATGAGTCTATGACTTTATGAATTTTTGTTGCCACTTTCAAATTCTAACCACTTCAGGATTATTCCCAAAGCTCATGTTTGGGATTTTTCAATGGGAAAAAGGGTAAAAGTGTGGTAAATTCATATTTACTTGCATTAAGAAGGTAATGTTATCTATATCATATTATTATAGGAAAATTCATAAAGTACCTTAAGATCTCATATGCAAATATAATCCTTCAAAGTCCACAGATATTTGAACTGACGTTTTAAATATTTTGTGGAAGACTTCAAAATACAAAAATGAAAAATATCTTCCTATTATATAAAATATCTTGTGAGATACTTGCTATTTCAATAGCAAATGGAATTTAAAGCAAGTTTCTTCTTTGTGAGAAAAAAAAAACATGTAAATCAGTAATATTATGATTTTTCCTCATTGATGGAGTAGATATAATTTCTGTTTCACTTCCCCTCCATCAGTCTGTTTATCCTGTGCACATATGCCTTTTCCATTGAGCTGTTCTCCTTCCATAGGACAGTGTTTGATGTACAGGAGAATAGCAATTAAGGAGCATTTTAGTAAACTTCAGAGGAAACTGGGAATTCTGCTAATCATCCTGTTAGTTCTAGAAAATGACAACTTAGTATCATCCGTACGTAAGGGCTATGCCTTGCTGTCCTTAAGAAATATACAGGACGATATATTCCTTAGAATCAAGGGACACAGCCTATGCAGTATCAGATCAAGTTGAATTAATAAATTGCTAAAAATGTATACATTTTCAGACCAATGCAAGCATTCTGTAGTCACAGAAATGTACAAGAAGATGCCGATATTTATGCCTATTATTTGTGCATTAATTAATTGCACTGAATTTTTCAATTCAAAAGTCGTTTATAGCAAGGACATTTTCTACACACGTGCCAGCATTTTTTCTGCAGGAATGTTGTACTCATATAATAAGATCTTTCTTTGACTGAGGATTATTTAAGGTCTTCTAAAATGTGTATTTATTTTTCTGTATTTAGATTTCTGTTATTTTGTTTTGTTTTGCAAAGAAGTTTAATTGAAATCAAAGCAGAAAGTTCATCTAAAATATACCCAATGCAATCGTTTTGCTATTGAGAGCAGTTAAATAGAATAAAGTATGTTAACATGCAAATACATAGGTCAGGTTTTCAAATCCAGTTTAGCATTCCCAGTGTCACTACAAAGTCCACCAGACAAACACGTCACATTTAAATTGCAGGAGTGTTGTCTGTATCTCATCCACAGCATTGTTAAGCTGCTCCCATATTAATGGTCTTAGAAACCATGGAGATCAGGTCGTGAAAAGTTTTGGTCTACTGGTACTCCTGTTGATTTGCATTGTTCTACAGAAGCAGGCTCAATGATAATACCTATATACAGTGCAATGAGAAGGATTATTAAACAATCGTGTTAGTAACAGAAATAAATGGCATGGTACAGATTTAGAAGTAATTACAATGACTGTGATTGTTTTACACCTAGCACTGTGATCAGATCAGGAATTCATATAAAAATTCTGAGAGATCTCATTTCATGTGTCTCTTCCAGTTGCTGTACACTGTTCCGTATGACTGCTTTGTGTCAGTGGAGCACGAAGCATCTGGGAGACATCTTTAATACAATCATTACTTAGGTAGGGTAGCAACAGATAGAAGTTCCTCCCTCAGATACTGGTAATGTTGTAGCTACTTAAGAACCCCCTAGCTGTTTGACGTTACGTTGATTATTTTATTTCACTGAGTTAATTGCTTTTAACCCCCTCTGTCCTTGCCACCTTTCTACTGTGTTGAAGTCTCTGACAAAATCTGTCATGAGCAAAAGGAACAAAAAATTAAAATTGAAAAGCTTATATGTACTCCAAGGCAATACGGAGTATTGGAGTGCTGAGTACTGTATGGCATATTGTTAAGCCAAATCTTAAACGTACTACAAAACAAACAAACAAACAAGTGCTGTTGCAGATGGTTGTGCAGAGTATAATGAATCTTGCTTATGCACTTTTTTCATATCATCACCTGTATATGCATTTTAAAGCTACCACATTCACTAGTTATCAGTTGTTGTCCTACATACTGATCCTTTAACTGCTTTTCAGCACATTTCATTTGCTTTTTTACTCTTTCTTTACTCTACATTTTGTGGTTTTGTTTTTGTTGTTGTTGTTGGTTTTGTTTGTTTGTCTTAATGTTATAATAAGGAATTGTGATCTCTTTCAAAATCTTCACATATTGAATGAGCCTATCTATTTTCCAATTCAAAATACATTTTAGGCCTCTACAAGATGCCAAAAATAAGGGGTTCATATTATGTATTGATACTAGGTTCTGTGTTTCTTGTAAGAAAGAGACAAAGTAGTCACTAGCTGATGAAATGTGCTTAAGAAGTAAGAACTTGAGGGAAGAGCCACTTCAAGCTTAACTCAGGCCAATGAACTTAGGCGAGTAGAAAGGAGATGCAATTTAAAGAATTGGCAGAGACCATTATTGTTTCTCATACGAAGGTTATTTGTGTTCTGACTTGCAAAATGTTGCATGTTGCCTCAAAGACCTGGTGTCTGCCTCCCAGGAATTTTCCTGTGCAAGTCCAAGGCTGAGATAGATTACAGAAATTAGATAATTTATCTTTATGTCAAAACCAGTGTATATATTTTACATATTAGATTTCCATTTTAAAAGTGGCTAAAGGGCACTGTCATGTAAAAATCAAAATCAATAGATAAAGTGCTATTGACTTCTTAATTTACTTTTAAATAAGAATTTAGACCCAATTTTGCAGTACTTATTTTTCAAAACATTTCAAAGAATCTCACCATTAAGAACAGCATAAACGAAATGTTAGAAATCTTAGAAAAACATACTTAAGATTTCTGAGAAAGATTTTTTTTCCCACTGGAATTGATGTTTGTCAGAGTATTTCTTCCTTCTTTAACAGAGCAGGGAACACTATGTCATGCATCACATCTTAAGAAGAAGAAAACACAGTTAAAACCAGCACTTACAGGTGTGAAGACACCTTCCTCTTCTTCCTCCTCCTCCTTTCACTCCTCCTCCTTTTCTTCCTTCTCCTAGCTCCTCCTCTAGGTGGAGCTACAGATCTGCAAGTGAGTTTATTAGGAAGATGTTTATCATTCCTTTACTAACATTTTATTTATTTCCTACTTTCTCAAGGGTTTTCAGTGAGCCATTGTTTTCTCTTAATGACTAACAGATTATTTTGAACAGTTCAATATAAAACAGAGAATAAATGAAAAGAAAAGAAGACACTTTCATGGTTTGAATTTTGGAGCTTGTTCAGAAAGTGAGGAAGAGAATTAAAGAGGTTATGGAATAACTTTTGAAAAAAAATACGCAAGTGTGCTTAGATTTGAAGGATAATCAAGATGCAAGATCATGTTTGTTTAATTGTTTGTCTGCTTTCTGATGGCACCACTTTGCACATTATAAGAAAGATTTTAGTAGGTTATATTTTTCTGTTTTAATAGGATTCTTTTATTTATGCACTCGATTTTGGGGGATGATTTCTTTTGTCCCTAAATATCAAGGCTCTGTTTTAAAACCATGCTCCACTTGCAATTTAATTCCCTTCCTTCCTTACTAGAAAACATCAAAGAATTAGAAAGATTTTTTTTTCTTTGAACTTCCTAAGCAACATCAAAACATTCTGAAACACCCTACCTGTTGTACATGATTTTTCCTTACCCACATATCCCTCCTTTCCATATCCATTGAGCTTCACAGAAATTCATAAACACAGAAATTCGATTAATTTAAATGCAATTTCAAAAATCTTCAGAGAATGTGGCTGTGTTCAGGAGTCCTCAAGAAAGAAACAGGTATTACAAGTGCCAATGTAATGAAACTGCCTTCAATAAAGGGGACAAGAAAACTTACCTTTGGGATGAAATGGATTCTTCCCTGATTTCTTATTTTCTTTTCATCTGTTTCTTCTTTCAGTGAAGCATTACCTCTTGCCTGCAAGAATAATAGGAAAAAAGAAATAGAACATTTTAGCAAAAGAAAACATCCCTCCTCTCCATCTTTTTGTAAAAATAAACAAACAAAAAAACCCCCTTATTTTTATAAATAACATTGCAATCAATACACAGACTCAAATTTGTACTTTTCAGTAAGGTCTGTCATAAGTCTGATCTGACAAGAAATGTTAATCAGTGTTTAAAATGATAGAAATAAAATACAGAATTCATTTCCTAACAAAAAATAAATATATTATAATAAATTACAAATTAAAGAATGTATTTCTCTTCATTGTGCAATTTAAGAAGTATTTTTTTTATAGGAGGAAAGGTTTTTTGTTATTTTTTCGTCTGTTGACATGTTTTTGTAATCTATCTGCTAAGCTGGTCAACAATAGTCAATAAAAGCTAAAGAACACAACAATCCTTTTTTCAAAGTAATGTAAAAAGTGTTTAAAACTGACATGTAACTCTGAACTGATAATTCTGTTTCTGGATTTTCTATTGATTTCCTTCATGCCTTTGCATGAATGTTCTACAGCGAGTGCAGCACTGCTTCTTGCACGCTCCTCACCTGGTTGTATTGACTGTTTGTGAAATGAAAGCTGTAGTCTGTCTAATTTTTGAAAGGTATAAAAGATATAAATTCTGTCACCTATTGTATTTCACTTTATGTAGTGTTTTGCAAATAGTGAAGTGCTATAGAACAGTACTCAAAAGCATTGTGAATGGCTCTTGAGAAGTATCCAGCACGTACTGGAATTGAAGGTATGAATAAATAGACATTGGTAAGATATACAGTATTAAATGTAGAAATATTAATGTTCAGAATTTCAACATATCAGTGTCTTATATTGAGGAATTTTCAGGCACATGAAATTTCTTATATAAGGCAATACTGTTTTCCTAAGTGGCCTACCTCCACTTAAAACAACGGGTCAAATTATAGTCAGAAGCACTGCCCCACCCACTTTGACTCTACAAGAGTCACGCAGGTTTTCAATCAGTGACTAAGTTCATGTGACGACTCATATAGCAAAAGAGAACTTATTTAAAAATTCTTAAAAAGAAGACATCCATTCGACAGATATTATTGCAGCACTCAGAAACAAGGTAAGAGATAAACATGGATAAAAATTATTTCTCATGAGGTGTCAGTGGTATAATCTATATGAAACAATTACTTTATTCATTTAGAGTACAAAGTTTTCTCATGGGCCTTGGAAGAATGTTTATGGACTTCAGCTTAGTTAATCCAGAGGAAATAAAATCTTTAATCTTTTAGAAGATTTTAATGTCCTTCTTGCTTTGTAGCCACTAATTTCAGGAGACAGGGGAGGTAGTTATGGTCTAGCTGATGGACATATGGTGTAGCAAAGCTCATTAGCTCTGCTATCCTTAGCAGAAAAGTTTAGTACTTAGGGGTTCATCTGTGGAGAGAGAAATGCTGCAAGAAAATTACTGAACATTGTGTTGCATTTCTGTATGGCTTGGAGCTTCTTTCACATATGATTGGGCATCTGGCTGATGGTCACTAGGAGCCCTCAGGCTACCCCAGCAGTTGAAAAAAAAAAAAAAAACCAACACTGCCACCCTGTCTGTATGTCGCTTGCTGTCACAGGAACAATACCGTAGCAGAAGAGAACACTTGCAAAAGCAGGACACAGGACAGGCTTCTGTACAGCTCTCTTCCTTTGGAAGAAGTACTAGCCTTCACTCTAGGCTGACAAGCAGTATCTTCTCTCTCATCACCCCAATGAGTGCAGAGATTTACTCCATCCCATTTGAGAAAAATGGAAGCCTATGGCATTGCAATACAAAATATCATCATGAAACTTTAGAAAGGTATCATTGGCTACTAAGAATTAGCTGGACTATACCAAATCTGCTGCCCCATAAACTGCCATCTTATAGTCAGACTTCCACAGTATACTCTCATTACCATTTCAAAGGATATTGAAGTTTGCACTTACTTTCTTGGAAGAAGGCATCAATAGGTGATCATAAAAATCTGAGATTTTGGCCATATTGCCTTATCATCATCATAGCCTAGTTTTTGGGATCAGGACATCAGGTTCAAATATTTGTTCTAATTTGAGGATTCTGCATGTAGTCATTTAACTTTCCAGATATACTAAGGGCACTGTATACAAAACTGAGTGTCCCACGTAGAGAGAATAAATGGTCACATTTCACTAAAATGCCAGGGTTTTCTGAGAACAAAACATGCCCAGTGCATGTTCTGGCACTTCGCTTCACATGGCTATATGGTCACTTTGATAATATTTCAAATTAAGCGTTAAAATTGCCAATATGGAAGCAGTTTCACAGTGCATCTGTATCTGTCTAACTAGAAAAACATTCAACAAGCTCGAGAAAATTTTGCTAAGTGCAAAAACGTGAGTGCATGTGCTTGTGCCACTGTTTTGGTTGGTTTGGTGCTTCCATTGTCTTGTAAGTTCACAGGAAAAGTAAAGGGATGGGTTGCATAAGGGAAGTCATCAATAGTAAATTGAATGGTATTGACTGAGTGAGCTACCAACTCACAGTCATCAGCAAAAAGAAGCTCACTAATGAAGAAATCAGCCACATGTGTCTGCAGACCGAACAACTTGCATCAGTAAAAAACTGAATAAATATAGCTCTGCCAATGGCACAAATTGATTCCATCTGCACAACAGAGACAAGATGGAAAGGAGTATGGAAACCATTTATGATATTAAAGAGCTCTTAACATTTTCCACCTCTAACCATCATCTTATTACAGAAGACTTAACTATGTGAGAAATAGAATTTGCAGGGCTTCCACTGGTCTGCAAAAGCTTCAAGAGTCCCTTGCAATTTACATTGTCAAAACCTTTAGTTAGGTCAACAGTCAGACAGCAAAGCTGCAATTTGACTTGGTGCTATTAGTAAGGCTCTAAAGGTCAGGTGTGTAGTGTTACTTTCTTACTAACTCCACACTGAAGTTTTGGGAAGACAGATTAAACAAAACAGAAATTGAGTTGCTCAGTTTAGGCACGCTAGGATTTTCCTAGCATCAGAGACCAGAAAAGCCAAAATAATTGTCACAGTTTGCATCATGATTATTTGTAATAGATACTGTTGGTTTCTTTGAATTGCTGTGAAATTGACTCTTGCTTTCAGATAATGTGGAAAGACCAGGTAGCTTTCATGTTGCTCTTTTATAAATGTAATTTGCCATCAGGTCTTTTCCACACCTATATTGTACAAAGGCAGTACATCACTGAGTGTGTTGGTTCAATGTCAAGACATCGTAAAAGAATGAATTCTGGACTGAAAAATTAAACAAGTCATCTTTGCATTTGGAACACAGGAGACTACAAATTTCGGGCTATGACAAATTTCTATCACTCCCAGGACTGTGACTAAGGACTTTTTCTCTACACTTCCTTTGCCAAACTATTAAGTGAGTGTATATGTTTTATTTATTGAGTGTATATGTTTTAACAGGCATTAGAGGTGTAACTCTTGACCATGCAATGTATAATATTGGTACAGGGAGTGCACTGTGTAGTTTGATAATAACAAATACAGGTTGAGTTTTGAGCTTCTTTTCTCTAGTAAATGTTAGTGATTTCTCTGGATTCAATGCCATTCCAGAGTTCTTTCATGAACGATGTTGTTTTTATGTTAAGATGAAGTTAATTTAAAATGTGTCTATATCATTTGTGTAATTACATTTTAGGTTAAGGGACAACTACTTCTACTATGTCCAAGACTGTATTGGGCAACTCTCCTACATGTAATGTGTACTACTATCAAATCTTATTACCTGCAGCTGCTGTTTTTCTGTTTGTGTTTTCAGCTGACAATCCAAAATTCATGACAACGCTTGAAGACAGAGGTATAGTTCCTGAAAATTGACAGAGCTCAGGATAAGTTAGAGGAATTGAATTAGAAGAAAAAATAACAGCAAGCAATGTACTCCTTTTTAGATTTTTAGACGAAAAGAACGGTCTGTTTTTTTGCCACAATTACACAACTGTCTGGAAAAAAAAATGGGAAAGAGGGTTCTTCTGTTGAAGTCCCCTGAAATAAAGAAAAAGCTGATTTTAATTCAGGCTGAAACAAGAAAAAAAATAACAAAAGAATAAGTATATATACCACTTCTAAATAAATATACATATCCGTATATGTTGAATGAAATATTAATAGATTCAAAAATGAATCAATTAAGAGATCCACTTTGATTTTTTTTTTTGTTTTCTTAAAGCTTTTAAAACAGCAGTTGTAAAGCTTTTGTAAAGCATTTCTAATAGCTGTTCAGTGGGAAAAAATGCATTTATGCATTATATCATAGTTGTCTGATATGCATTATTTTCCCCCAAAAGGTTTGAAGCAATGTGTCCATCTCTGAACATGTGCAGAAGAAGAAAATTGAAGCAGTTTTCCAATCTAGTTGCTGGACTGCTGGTGAGGTACTGATGGCCATATCCCTTCCAAATGTAGTAGAGTAAAACACAGTAATGATAATAAATAGATAAAATACAGTAAAGAAAATTGCACTGTGCAAGTAATGGATAATCTACATATACACATCATATCTAAATCATATTCTAATACCTCTTTGTAAAGTATCCTTTCAAAAAAAAAAAAAAGCGTTGGTTATCTCAGTAGTATCTCCAAACACTGGGTCCTCAGTTGTATTACTCTCTTACCTACTCTTTATATTTTTTATAATTTCCACTCCCCCATGCTCATTCTTTAAGATTCTTTCCAAAAACCAAACATCTTTCCTTACCCTCCCCACTTTTGCCTCACCTTGCTTCGCTTCTGCCTCCTGTAGAAATAAGACATTTAGACAAAATCCCAAGGGCACTGACCTGTGAGGTTTTAAAGGAAACAGGAAAAAAAAAAAATTAAACTCAACATCCATTGATAAAAGTCAGAGTTTCTTCATGTTATGACGAGTTGTTCTATCAATCAGGAGAGCCAAGGGCCATGTCTAGCACCTGTGTAGCTAATAAGTGGGGTTAGACACAGGCACATGACATTACACAGCCACAAATGGGACATACTATGATGTGTTCTAATGCTTTCTGTGTTGGCATGTGTTTAAATGACTGATATGTGATCATAAAATCACATCAGTTCTCAAATCACATACAATCAGTTCTCAAATTGAGTCTGTGGTCCATAGAAAACCTATTTGCCACTTAGTACTGTCCTCCTCCCATTCCCCCCAGTCCTGACTTGAAGACGGCTGAAAGGGAGGGATTAGAATACATTTTAATAAGAAAAAAGCATTTTGAGAAAGGGTGAAGTGTCAGTGTCTTCACAGCAAGCACAGGGGCTGGCCCTCAGTTTTTGCCTTCAAACCTCAGTTGGTGCCTTCTGACTTGTAAAAGTTGCAGCTCATGGCTCTGTGGGGTGACATAGCCTGAGGCACGTGCCTCCTTCTGTGTTTCATGCTGCTGTCACTTACAAAGAACAGTTATTTCGGAGCTCTGCAGGGATACCATTTCTCCTCCTCTTTGAAAGGGGGTAGTTTTGTGTTCTGCCAACCACTTTAGGTTGGCAGAACACAAAAGATATGTCTGTCCTCTTTGCTGCTTTCCTCTCCCCTCTCGTTGGGAGAGCAGAGGCAGTGACAGTACCATGATGAATTGTTTGGCCCTGCCAGCAGCAATTAGCTGTTCAAACAGTTGATTCTGTTCCCTAGGGAAAAGCTGGTAAAACAGATGAAAGCATCGTGTGGACTGGACTTGATCTGTGGACTACCTGTAGAACCCGCAGAACTCATCAGCATCCCCTCTACTGCTTATATTCTACTTGATGTAAAGGTATACGTAATTTAATTTTAAAATTTATATTCCTTTAATGAGGCAGAGTGTTTTTCATAAGGACGTTACTTGTAATAGATATAGCAGTTTTGTCAGGGTAAAATGATATGTGCCTTTGACATAAAGTGCTTCCTAGTGGGCTTAGTGACATAAATATTTCTACTGCTAGAGAAAGCTGTAAGAAAGTCCACTAGTAAAAATCGAAGAATATGCTAAATAAGATCTTAAACAAGCCTGCATTCAAAAATAATAAAGTTTGATGACTTAATTTACAAACTGAAAAGAAAGCAAGGACACCATGTTTATGTAAATGTTCCACTTACATTTGATTTATTATTTCTGAAGACTGAAAGGCCAAATCCCAAGGACTTCAGTGGAGGTTACACGCAGGATTCTGGCAGAATTACACTCCAGAGTAACAGTTAACTACCTTTTAAGCACTTACAAGAGATATTAGAGGGTTAAACATTCAGCTTGTAGCTGTAGCATTTAAGCTTGAGCTTGGGAAATTTAAATTCAATAAACATCCTAGCTAAGTTCTTTTAGAAAACAAGTCTCATGCATTTTTATGTGCTTCTGTATTATTTAATATGCTACACCTTACTTAGACTTAGGTAGAGTTCTGAAAGAAAATAAAAAATACAACTGGGCTAGCTTTTAGATGCACTCTGCCAAATATTATTTTGCCCTGGTCATGTGTAGGGTGCTATCATTAGTGTTCCATGCTAGAAATTTTGTTGTTGTTTGTATTTCTTTGTTTTTGTGCCCTTTGTTATGACCTTGGGCCTCAATCCGCTCATTAAAAATTAAATTGCTTATTATAACCTGGCTTCATTTTCCACTTTGATCAGAAAGCACAATAGGTTCTGTAAGTGGATTTAGCCATAAAATATTCTGGTAATGAGAATAGAAAAGGCAAGTTTAATAACTTTAATAACAAAACAAAAGCTACAGAAAAACCACCCAGAGGATAATAACAAACATTTTGTCTAACTAAAAGATAAACCTCTATGCAATGTGAAAATTCTGTTTTCTGGCTTATTAAGTGAGCATCTTTTACAATTTGAAATCAGTATAATTTCCACTCCTTCTGTGGTTAGTGCTCCTCTCCCATCAGTATGTGAACATAACAGCATTATTTCATTTGTGCCACAATTATTTGAATTCAAAGGAGGAGATAAAACTGCCTAAAATTATAGAGAAATTTTGTTAAATACTGTTCATTACTAATTTTTTAACTATTGCTCATTTTTATTATGTTCATTCATTACTTGCTATCCAGGAATACTTCTGGTTATAGACTTTTATCTCAGGCATTTTTTTCACCCAAAGACTTTGGAATGGATTTTTGAGCAAGCACAAAAAAAACTGTAATGTGAAAGCACAAACCTACTTAGTCTAGTCTCTTGTTTCTGACTGGGTCTAGAGGAAAATATGAGTGTAGAAAAAAATGTTTTGATACTCTTCCAGCATACTAACCTGGATTTCTGTGCCCTTCTGCTACAGTGATCTATCTCTTGCCCAAATGATATACCCAAATGATCTCAAATAAAAATATTCCCGTGCAAACACAAATATTTGGTTTTAATTTTTCCCTTTCCATTAGTCTCCTTTTTAAAAATTTTCACACATCCTGAAAGGTGTCAAACCGCTGCAGCTTAAGTGACCAGTCACAAACCACAAATGATGGTTCAGCTGAGCAGAGCATAGGTAAGTCTTGAATTGTGTATCATTATAAGTTTTGAATTGCATATCATTCTGAGTGGTGAAAACACACATAAACTGTAGCAAGAGGTGGAAAATAGTTCATAAGTAAGAGAATTGATCAACAATGGCTATCAAAAACCAGTAACCAGTCTGTTAAATATAACTTACACCTTTAATAAAAATAAATTTGCTCTTACTAGTACACTAACTACTGAAAGTTGAACTAAAATTGAGATCAGTATTACTTTTAAATAAATACATCAAGATGAAACATTTATTTTAATATCTCTTCCTAACTTTACAGCTAACAGACGTGGTGGCAAGCTTAACATTTAACAGGAGCAGTTGTTCCTAGCCTGGTCTACCAGTCCTTGAGAAAACAAAAGAGGCTTTAAGCATTGTCTGGACCCATAGAGAGATCTTGAAATTAAATAGAGAAAAACGTTTTAAAGAAGTTTTATTTCTGTATATTATTTTCAGCTTTTTTGAGCATGTTATACATGAGAATTTATTTTATGTCAATCAAATCTTTTGGGTTTGGAACTTTACAGGAGTAAGTTCAAGGCGGAAGCAAAATATTTCATAATTATATTTGTCCTATTTGTAAATCTCCTTACAACCATCTGGAAAGTTGTTGAAAAAATATATATTTTAAGTGCATTGTGTTATAAAGGGTCCTTTCCTGATAGATTGTATAATAAAGAGCCATTTTATAAATAAAAAAAAAAATTAATACCCATAAGTTTAACAAATGATTTAACTTCAAAAACAAAGCTGTCTTATGGATGGACTGCATTAATAGTCAGCAGTCAGTTGATAATATAGAACATTTAGAGAGCTCTGAATTTGTCTCTGGATATTAATACCTGACTGAATTATTCAGTTTTGCAATCTACTATTCATATATATATATTTAAATGAAGACATTTTCCTTGGAAAACCACAATGGCCTAAATCAATCTCTGATTTCTGTAAATAGCTTGAATATACTTCTCCACATGATGTGTACACTGAATGCAGAATAATTTTTAGAATAAATCTATTAGAATATTTCAATGTATACAATCTACTAGTATATTTCAGTGTACAAATACATATTTCTATATACTATATATATTATTAATATAATATATATTTTATACAGAGAGATTTTTTATACTTTCATATTATTTATGGTCACATTTTGTTTTATGGGTGATTTCCTATACGATGGTGATTATGAATGCACTAATATTTTTCAGTCTCAGGCTGAATGTTGTATTAAATCATTTATATTCAGAACAATATTTGGATATAGATCAATGATTTGAAATAAGCTTTGATCCATCATTTAAAATTTTACATAGTTTGCATATATATTTTATCTAATTTAATGCTTTTGACTGCTTTTTGTATTCATTGTGAGCAGATCACTTATTAAGGAAAAAATGATTCAGTTCTCAAATTCTCCAACCACTGCTACTCATAAGTGATTATATTAAACTAGTTTTAAAATTAGGGCAGAATATCAATAACTTAAGGATAAGAAGAAATAGTAAGCAAAAAGCGGTTTAAAAAACAGAGATTTGAAACTAAGATGTATGTGAAAAGATAATGAAGTCGATATACATATATTTTATTGATATATATTATCATATACGTACACACATGATTGTACATGTATATAAAATTGACTTTAAATATACAACCAAATGAATAAAGGACAAGGATATATTCAGTATTTTAAAAATATGGGATAATTCTGAATAATGTGAAGTATTTTATCTGAGCCTATCCAAGAGAACCCTTTCTTATCATGGGAAATACGGAGAGCTGGCTTTATGGTTTGCTCCATGTATGCTGTAACATATGGGCTGCTTTTTGATTGCACTGGCTTTTGTCCTCATTGTTAGGTTTTGTAAATAAAAGCTGAAGAGTTTTGATGTATCATACAACATTAGCAGTATCTAGCAATACTTAGATTAATTGTTCCTCACACTGAATTATAGTTCTCAGGATAACTGTCAGTAAACATACAACACTTCACAATGTCTCTATTTCAGCTGACACTGAAGGTATATGCTCACATGCAAGCTTGTGGTATATCCATCCCAAATCAAAACTCTGTAACTTATATCTAGTATCTGAAAAGTTACTCTTGCTTAGGTATTTGCAAATTTTCTATTATTTGAGTTATGCAAGAGTTAAACTTCTGCATTCAGTTTAACAGGTAAAAATACAAGTTCAAGCTCACAAGTAGGCAGTTCCACTGAACACAGCAGAATATCAGTCTTCCTAGGATGCTTAAATAGCATTCTGGTCTGAGTTTAGTGAAGTTGTATTATCTTAATTATACCATTGGTAAAACAAACTGCATCGCTTCCCTCCCCATCTATCATTATCTTAAACAAGACTGAAATTGCTTTATTTCTTTTCACCCTGGAAGAAGGAAGTCAGCTAAAATTCTCTTCTGGAAAAACAAAGCTGTACTCTTTTTGGTAGGAGGTTTGTACTTCTTTATTTCTGAGGTAACAGTTGGAAAAGTTGTTCTGCAGGTAGGCCACATTCACTTGGCAGAGGGAACGTGCATTTCTAGTGTATTGCGTTGCTTGCAAAAGACCACTGGTTTGAAGTAACAGGAAAGGATTTGGTCTATTGAGTCAAATCAGCTTCCGATTACTTCTTTTTTCTGTGGAGGCTACCCTGTTGTGTTGGAATATGTACCTGCAATGCTGTTCTGATTATCAACACACTGAAGAACCAGTGGCTTGTTAAAGGCCAGGTAGCTGAAGGACTGGTAACTTTCTGCTCTTTCTCTTCCTCTTATCTACCATCCTAATAATTGCCATTAAGCATCAAGAGTCTATATGTGGAAGTGCCTTTATTACAGGCACAACAATAGTTGCTTTCAGCTATTCTAACACCTGAAACTGGGGTTCACAGTTGTCTGACTTTACCATGATTGTTATCATGGTGTTTTGCCTTTCAAAATTATTTTGTCTGTGCCTTTCTCCCCATTTTGACACATTTATTCTGAATCTCCAGTGAGACTGTGTGACTCTCTGCCATTTTCTGTTGCTGTATGAAAAACATAAGCATAGTTATGGCTTTTAGTTTTTCCCATTATCAGATTTTAATGTATTTTTGCCATTTCCTTTATGCGCTATTTTTAAGCTTATCTATAATCATCATTAACACTTTGTGGCAGAATATATCCAGAAAGATGCTAAATGTTTAAAAGACTACCGGCATCATTCAGTAGAATCAAAATACCCTTTGGCAGAAATAATAGATTATACGCTATTTGTATTATACTGGATGAATTAGAATTTCCATGAGAGCCTTTTAACATGACACAAAAAAGCACTGATAGCTAAAGTGCTGGAGAGCACAATCAATTTTTTTAAATAAGAAAAATATTGGCTTTGTTACCTTTTCAAGGACAAAAACTTTTCAAGTGACCTCTATGGAAAAAATCATTAGGAGAGGTTTCAGGCTCTTGGAAAAACTTTCTCTCGGTCTATGAAGAAAATTTCATTTAGAGTCAGAAGCAGAACATGGGCTCTTTTACAGTGCAATTACTTAATCAGTGCCACTGAAGATTAGCCTGAAACGCTGCATAACTGAACATAGATCATTCGTCCTTACAAAAACAGAGCTCATTTCATTTAACATATCTGAAATAAAGCCCATCACTTTTCACTGTCATGCCGTACTCCACAGTACCTAATTTCCTTCAATAAGAGTTTTAATATAATCAAAAGATATACTGTAAGTTGGACCCAGAAACACATCATTGTCCAAGAACTTATTTTCAATTTCTTATTTTTACTCACATATTATTTCATCTTTGGAATACTTTTGGCATGGCTCTTGTTTACTCAGAAATTAAGGTCTATGTTATCCCTAGTGACATTTCACGTAACAGTTCAGGTGATTACTGGTTTAAATTAAGTGAAGGAAAATACTTTTCATAGTGAAACACAGTTTTTGCAGATTTAGTGTTATAGTCCACCACAGATAGAACTTGAAGTAGAAAGCTGGTATATGTGAAGTAGTAACCCACACTGAGCAGTCCTATGCTTTTTATGTTTTTGTAAGGTACCAGAAGTTATGTTCTGTGTACAAAAATGAAGCAGTTGCTTTGTAAATATGCATTTCACTTAAGCTATAAAGAAAATTACTAATGTTCATGAAGTAACGCAAATGTCTGCCAAGAGAACTCTGCTTTGCTATTTTTATATGATCTTAAATAATACTGGTAACAAACTCTTGTCTAGTGATCTGCAAAGTTTGCATTTCTGCCTGCTCATAGGCCTGTTGAGAACCTCAGATTCATTACAATGAACAGATTTGAAGTTTCAAGTGCTGTGGAAGAAGAACATGAAGTGCAGTATTTCTTTTATATCTTACCAAGTATGCTAGATAATGTTGCAAAATCCTGAAGGAAAAATCTTGGGCAATTCTCATTGTTCATAGATCACTTTTCAGTTCATTCAACAAATGAATTCTATATTCATTGTTTTCTTTTATTATTACTTATTACTTATTACTTAATACTTAATACTTATTACTAGGACAGCCATTAGCTTTAGTGCATTATCAAAGATTAAATCTTTGTGGAGTAAATTCAGACCAAAGCAGCTTCTTGTTGGTTTTATGATCTCTCTGACATAAACTGCTTACTACAGCTGAAGTAGCAGATCTTCTTATATTCTCTACTGGCAAAGTGAAATATTTTATTTAGACCTATTTATCAGTGATGATGTTTTAAGTATTTCCTACTATTTTGTACAGTAGAAAGTTTTTTTTTGCACAATAAAATGAATACTAGCATCTCCTTTTCTCCTTCCCTCTTTCTCTCTTCCCCCTTCCTGTACTCTATGTTTGATAAGACACTGCCTTCTAATTTTCTGTTTGTGACATCCCGTCAGGTTGTTGCTAGTTCTGGAAGAAAAAAGAAAGCTTGCAAAAAGAGAACCAATTTGCTTAAAGTTTACCTTACGCTGAAAGTTGTGGGCACTTGGAGCAGAGCTGGTGAGTTCTTTCTCTTTATTTCCTATGAATCACCCAGAGACAGAAATTGGTGCTGTGAGCTTTCCTCCTAAGATCCTAAATTCCATGAGGTCACAGATTTAAAGCTTCTCGCCATTTACTGGAATTTTATGTCAACTTCTAGATTGGCTAGCTTCAGCAGTGGAGTACCTGAAAAAGAAGTTAATATTAACTTCAACACCTGAAAATCTTTCTCTGTGAGATATGGATCTCTGAATCTGACACTCAAGCATTAGCAGTACTTTTCAAAGAATTTCCTTCAGTTCAACAAGATCACCACTGGCTGTTAAATTATGGTTTTGGTTAAGAAAACTAATTCTATCTCACGATTAATCATATTATTAACATTTTATAATCATATTATCAACATTTTATTTAAATAGAATAGAACATTCTGGCAAGAAAACTGTTAAATATGAATAACCATTAAGATGTTTCAAGATATAAGTTATTTATCACTTTATTCTACTCCACATGAAACATGACAAGGGGTGCAACAACTATTGCCTGGAGTCCCAGCTTGAGTGGATTACTCTATCTCTGTGGAAATTAAAAGAGTGTCCCTTTAAAAACAATTTGAAGTTCAACCTATAATTATGTGCAAATAGTCAAGAAAGCAGTTAATGTTGTATTTGCAAATTTAGCATTCTCTTAATGTATTTTGGGCACAGAATTAGAAACAGATTTTGCATTCAATGAATATAAACACCTTAATATACACACACTGAAGAGTAATATTTCTTAAGTAATGGGAACAGGTTTTCCCAGAGAAAACCTTTGTGTTATGGGTGACTTTTGATGACTTTTTTATTACATTTTCTTGAAAACATGTGCCTTATGATGGTAATTCAAATACTAGAACAGCTGCTTTTCAGAAGATGTAGAGAAGTAGTATTATGACTGCAAGCAGTTGTTTAACGTTTGCTTCACTTTTTTTTTTTCATAGAAATCACAGAAAAATAGAATGAGTAGGGACATCAAGTGGCTATTCAGCCAATGCATCTCTCATCTTCTGCCAAATCAAGGTCAGTCTTCCCTTATTTGTTCCTGCCAGATGTTTGTCTTAGCTGTTTTTTGAAAAATTAAAATGTTAGAAATTCTGTCTACTTTACAGACAATGTGAAAGATTTCCTTGAAAGAGTAAGAATAAAATAAGGATAAAAGATAAAATCATGGTGTGCTGAAGAAATGCCTGCATTACCAACCCTGTTTATCTAAAATATCCACTTGTTTTTGTGTAAATTTATAATTGTATATTTTTTTTTCTTTCACTGTGTAATTTTTCTTTTCATGTTCTGCATAGAAACTGACATTAAAAATCCTGATGTAACATGATTTCAGGAAGAAAAGGCTGCAGTTAGCAGATAATGTAGTGGTTATCTTAGATTGAGTCAATTTTGGTGAAATTTCATAAGATTTCACTGAAGTCAGAAAGTAACTCATATGACTTGAAGTAAAGTATACTTCAAATTTTCACTGTTATTGATCTTTGTGGGAGTTAAACTGAATTATAGGTTCTATGCAAGTATATACTGTATCTCAGCTATTGAGTGCACTAACGTATGTAAGACAGTAGTAGATATATATTCACAAGGGGATTGATCTCTTGATCAATCAAGATCAAACAAGAACTCTCCATCCCCCTGCGTAAGTAAGCGGGCAGGGAGGGCAGACAGCCAGGATGGCTGAGCAAAGCCCTGCTGGTCAAACTGAGGTACAAGAAGGAAATGCACAGGCAGTGGAAGCAGGGACACGTGGCCTGGGAAGAGTACTGGGATGCTGTCTGGGTGTGCAGGGATGGGATCAGGAAAGCCAAGACATGGATGGAACTTGTTCGGCAATGGATGCACAGAATAACAGGAAAAGATGCTACAGGTGCATTGGTCAGAAAAGAAAGGCCAAGGAGAGTGTACCTCCTCTGATAGGTGAGAAGGGAGAACTGTTAACAACAGACATGGAGAAGGCTGAGGTACTCAACAACTTTGCCTCCATCTTTACTGCCAGTCAGGCCTCCCAAGTCTTTCGTTTCCCTGAACCCGTAGATGGAGGCTGGGAGAGCAAAGTCCCACCCACTGTAAGTGAAGAGCAGGGTCAGGACCACTTGACGAAACTAAACATGTACAAGTCCATGGGGCCTGATGACATGCATCCCAGGGTCCTCAAGGAATTGGCAAATGTAGTTGCCAATCCTCTCTCAATCATATTTGAAAAGTCCTGGCAGTCAGGTTAAGCCCTGAGTGACTGGAAAAAGGGAAACATCGCTCCGCATCCCAAGGGTAGAAAGGAGGACCCAGGGAACTACAGACTGGTGAGCCTCACCTCTGTGCCTGGGAAGATCACGGAAAAGATCTTCCTGGAAGCATTGTCAAGGTACATGCAAGACAAAGAGGTGATCCAAGACAGCCGGAATAGCTTCACCAAGGGCAAATCATGCCTGACCAGTCTGGTGGCTTTCTATGATGGAGTGACTGCATCAGTTGACAAAGGAAGACCGACTGATGTCATCTACCTGGACTTCTGCAAGGCCTTTGACATGGTTCCACATGACATCCTGGTCTCCAAATTGGAGAGAGATGGATTTGATGGGTGGACCATTCAGTGGATAGGAATTGGCTTGAAGGTCACACCCAGAGAGTAGTGGTCAGTAGCTCTATGTCCAAGTAGAAGCCACTGATGAGTTGTGTACCTCAGGGGTCTGTCCTTTGACTGATGCTGCTTATTATCTTTATCAATGACATAGACCATAGGATCAAGTGCACCCTCCGCAAGTTTGCAGATGACACCAAGCTCAGTGGTGTGGTTGATACAACAGAAGGAAGGGATGCCATCTAAAGGGACCTGGACAAGCTTGAGAAGTGGGCCCAGGTGAACCTAATGAGGTTCAACAAGTCCAAGTAGTGCAGGGTGCTGCACCTGGGCTAGGGCAATCCCGGACATGTGTACAGACTGAGAGAAGAATTAATTGAGAGCAGCCCTGCAGATAAGGACTTGGGGGTTCTGGTGGATGAAAAACTCGACATGAGCCAGCAATGTGCGCTTGCAACCTGAGACCAACTGCATCTTGGGCTGCATCAACAGAGGAGTGGCCAGCAGGTGGAGGGAGATGATTGTCCCCCTCTACTCTGCCCTTGTGAGGGCACTTGGAGTGCTGCATCCAGGTCTGGGGCTCCCAGCATAAGAATGATGTGAACCTGTTCTAACAGAGGAGGGCCATGAAGTTGAACACCTCTCCTATGAAGAAAGGCTGAGAGAGCTGGGGCTGTTCAGCCTACAGAAGAGAAGGCTCCAGGGGGACCTCTTTGTGGCTTTTCAGTACTTAAAGGGGGCTTATAAAAAAGATGGATAGTGACCCTGCTAAATTAGGTAATGATAGGACAAGGGGGAATGGTTTTGAACTAAAAGAGGGGAGATTTAGATTAGAGGTTAGGAGGAAATTGTTCACTCAGAGGGTGGTGAGGCACTGGAACAGGTTGCCCAGAGAAGCTGTGGATACCCCATTCCTGGAGGTGTTCAAGACCAGGTTGGATGAGGCCCTTGACAACCTGATCTAGTGGGTGGCATCCCTGCCTTTGGCAGGGGGTTTGGAACTGGATGGTCTTTAAGGTTCCTTCCAACCCAAGCCATTCTATGACTCTATGATCTAGAGTGCCTTAAAGCTTAACTGAACTGCGAGTGAGATTACAAATGAAGACAGAGGGAGGAAAACACCAAACACAAGTGAACTATTTTTTCTCCTGTGAAGATCAGGCTTTGTCTTTTAACTACAGAAAGAAATTTCCCTACTCATGTAGCCTGGCTCAGAGTGGATGCTAAATGTAGCAGTAGAGATCAGGAGTGACCTGAAATGATCTGGACTTCTCTTGACAATAATATAAGCTGTAACTTTAAAAAACTCCTAAGTCTCCAACTTTCCTTATAACAGGTGTTTATAATGTCTTTCTAAACATATGGATGTTTTTAAAGATTTCTCCTTAAGGACCAATATATATGAATTACTCCCATTGCACAAGACATTTCCTAAGCCTTCTTGAATCACTGGATTCATCTCCATCTCTTTTCTTCAGGGGATCATTTTCTCGATGAAAACTGCATCTGTCAAAGGGAGAAAAGGAAGAATCAAACATTCTAATGGACTTTTATGTATCACACACATAATTTTTTGAAATAGGATGGTATCTTTTTGCTACTGCTGACTTTTCTGTCTGAAATTGTAACATATCTCCTCTTACACTGAAATTTCATTTCTCAGCTTCTAAACTCAACCGTTATGTACAGCAAAGAACACATCTCCATTAGCTGAATAGAGTAAGAGTTTTGAAATTGCTACTTGGACAAACACAAAACTTAGTATTTGAAAGGGATGTAGAAACTCCAGTACTCCCCTGTAAGGATGGATTGTGCTCAGTATACATGAATTGTCCAAGGCACCAAGCAAAATGCCTCATCAGATTCTTATCATGAAGCAGAAGAGCACAGGAAATGTGAACATTATTATCAAATCCAAATATAAAGGCAGTTTTAAAGAAATTGATATTACACCCTGAAATACTTAAATATAAAGCTTTTAATCTGTTTAGCTGTGATCAGCTCTACTGGTGCTTTTGTATGGAAATTTTCCTATTAGTAAATACAAAGGCCTACTAGTAAAAATACTCAAAGCAGCTTGAACAAAGAGGTCTTTTTAGTTTTATTTCTACAAAAGAGACATCTCTCTGCAAGCAGTCTCTAAGTTGTTTCTGAAGATTTTATTGTATGATTAAAAAGTAAATTCTGTTTATACTATATTTTGCATTTACAGTCTGGAAGAAATGGCTATTGATAAAAAGTAATTATGCATTTTTTTTTACATTTAAGAAATTTATATTTTTTACTATTTGATTACGAAGTTTGATATACTGTTATGATTATGTTTTGCTACAGTAAGTTGTAATGGAATAAGTTATAATGTAACAGTAAGTTATAATGGAGTATTCCTACAAGTAAGGGTGAACAGCTGGACTATTATAGGTTTAACCCCTAGAAATTCCTTATAGGAAGATACACAATGAAGTCCACACCCAAAAAACAAAGCAGAACTTTACAAGGTAGATATCTAAACATAAAATCACTTTTTGCAATGGTCAGTTTGAATAATTAACCATTGTTTTGCTGGAATTCGTGGAGATGCTGAAACATTTTTGCAGTAGTACACTAGTTTCAAACACAATGCTATGCCATTATGGGAAAATCACACTTTTCCCTGGTTGCCTACATACACGTTTTTTAACTGCATAGTTTCATGTTTTGTAAATAAGTGAGGCTTATTGGAATGAGAGCTTTTAGGCAAAACTTAAAATTCAAACACAGTGGAGATTAACAGTGTAATAGAGGGAAACTATAAGCAATATAAAACTATAATGGGAGACAATAAAAAAGTCTTTTTTAGATATGTGAACAGAAAAAGGAGAACCCAATTAAACACAGGTCCGCTACTAGATAGGGGTCCGCTACTAGCTTGTCTCCTCACAGACAATGACATAGGCAAAGCAGAGACATTTAACGCCTTCTTCGCCTCTGTCTTCAACACTGATGATGGGCTTCGGGACCCAGGGTACCCTGAGCTGGAGGACCATGACGGTGGGAAGGACAAACTCCCAACCGACCCTGAACGTGTGCTGGATTTGCTGCTCCACCTGGATCCATACAAGTCCATGGGTCCAGACGGAATTCATCCCAGGGTGCTTAAAGAGCTGGCTGACGTCATCGCGTTATTATTATGTGTGGTGGTCTGCCCCTTCTCTTCTGGTGATACTGTCATTAGTTTCTCTTCAGAGAATAGAAATTAGTAACAACAACATTCTGTTAATGCTTATTTTTCAAGCAGTTCTGCAAACACATATACAGGATCTTATATGTATAGGGAATGGATGCAAAAAGGTCCCAGAATGCAGATTTTCTCTGTAGAACTGCTAATCCAAAAAAATTTTTACCATGGAAGAAAAATTAATGTATGCACATTTTAATGACAGCAGGGGAGCACTGTTTTTATAGACAACTACTCATGACCTTATGTTGGAGTTGGTTTGAATTCCCAGAAAAATAGAAATCCCACCCTTACATTGAGTTCTCTGTGACCTTGTAGCCGCCAGGTATTAATGAAGTCAATCAACAAATGAAGTTAAATGTGTCTTTCTGTAGGGAGATGGGATATTTGCTTAAGAAATTAGTAGTAGGATGCACCCCATTCTACATAAATATCTATTTTAGCTTATTGTTATTGTTATTATTCCAGTATTTTTTAAAGACTGTCTCATAATTTTGGTAATATCAATGCCTGGTGTTTTGGCAGCTGTGCTGTATATGTATCAGTCTCACATGGCCTTACATTCAGTCCTTGAGGCAGAGTTCTGAAGCTGATTCTGGATGATTACTGTGCAAATTAATCAGATTTTTTTTTCTTTTTTTCTAATTTGGAACATTAAAAAGCTCTTTTGTATTATTCTCTTAATTTTGGTGCTCTTGTCTTTTCTTTTGGCTTTTATATATAGTAATATCATTTTGCTAGATTTCTTTTTTTCCATATGAGTCAGGTGATACAGTACCAGGTTCTCTCTTTACAGATAGGTGAGACGTGATTATGAGGAACTGTGTCCATGTTCTTCAGTCACTGTCTAACAACTTAGTGCTGATCTTTGTATTCTGGGGCTGTGTTTTCCCCACTTGACCACACTGTTTATGGATCCAGAGATATATAGGGGAGGTTTTAAGAGCTTTAGAGCCAGTCGATAGCTAGTCTTCTGAGCAGAAACTGGCCTGTCAGCCAGAGGCAGTAGCCTTGAGCACACTGTGAAGGATTCACTCTGAATTCTCAACAGCTTTAACTAGATTTTCTGTGCCCTGTGCCAGCTGATGCTACTTTCTCAGATTCATCGCCTTCAGTTCCCCTCCACACAGATAATTGACTTCAGTTTCATCCTCCACCTTCATCTTTTATTCTCCTCCCTTCTCAGCTTAACTTCTCCTTTTCCTGTTCCTCCTGAAGTGGACTAATGCAAAAATAAACACATAAACATTTTAATATGGTATTAACATGATGATTTAACTGCTATGCCACAGTAACTTTGGGAGTTCAGTTTTTATCTTAGTTCTGTATATGTCATTTTGATTGTGAAGTTTTCCTATGCAGCAGGAAAAATCTCTTAGTGTCTATTTGTACTGCATTACTTTATGGGCATCCTGTATATGAAATTGCAAGTAACTTAAGGGTGTAGATATTAAGTGCAATATCTTTGATTATTTCACCTTGGAAAGCTGCCAACTCTTCATACTTAAGTAGGCTCATTATCCTATAATAAAAGGGAATATATTGTGAGGTCAGGGATCAAATGAAGTAGGGATAGTGGGATGATTTTTTGTGGCAAAAGCCTTGATAACAGAAACATATGATCACAGTATGCTTGTTCATTAGCCAGGAGGAAAAATCATGCTTCAAAACAAAAAAATGCTAGCAGATGTAGGGAGAGTATTTGGAAAGTAACTGTTGGTAAAGATAGAATTTTAATTTCCTTATTTTTTCAAACTTACTTTTTGGTGAAAACCTTCCTTTCAGGGGGTTTGAAGTGAATTTCAAAAGCTTTTTTACATATGATAACAGTGGAAGAGATTTAATGCATGTCTGAGATTATCTTCATGTCTGAGTTTCTGCAGATTTTAAATAATTATATGATAAATAAGCATGTTAAACTCAAACCTGATCTAACTTTGGCCCCTGTTCTCCTACCTATTCATTTGTATGACTAAGATGGATGGTCTTACTGACCTGAGCAGGATGCTGGTTCATAATAATATTTCTTAAACACATAATTCTTCTTAGTCAAATAATCAAATATATTTCTTAAAAATATTTCCCTAGACAGGTATAAATCTGTAACTTGAATTATCTTATTTGGACACCGTCTTTTATAATTTGAGCCAATTTACTTAAACCTCTTGCATTTGACTCCAGGTATATGTATTCCTTCTTGTATATTGCTACCACAGTAAGGTCACAAATATTCCTTGTGTCTTCAGATAAAAATCTCTCATCTGTGATTGACTTACCATTTAATTCAGTGGTATGCTCATACATTGAGATAAACAGACTGTGACATAGGGAATCAATCAGAAACAGGAAAATTTAACACTGTAGTAATTTGGGATCAAACTCCTTTTTCGTCTAACTCCAGCAAAATCAGTGTTATCAAACTAGTAATGATTTTAATCTTTTTCATTTAGTTTGATTAATGCCTTGTGTATAAAATGTGAAAAATAGTAAGTGGCATTCATACTTCTTGTTGTTTATTTCCACGCATAAAACAAGCTCAGTCTTGAAAATCTATATAATAAATTCAAACCTGTTGTTAAACTGGTTTGTAAAAATGAAGTGGGGAAATAATTTAATGGTGTTTCATCTGAAAAAAAAATTATTATGAAAGATTTCACACTGCAAACAGCTGCCATGAACACTACCCCAAAAGAGGTAGCGCACAAATATCTTGAAGTGAAACAAGCATCTGCAAAACCCTGACATTTACAGTCTTTCCCTTCCTTCAAAAAAAAAAAACAATATATCATTCAAATTTTCCTTCCAGTTATAGTTTGTCTTGTTTAAGTGACTTCTTTAGATATTTGGGGCTGTATAAATTGCATTGGGAAACTGCCAGTGTGGTTGAGTTGAAAACTGATCAAGACTAAGGTAATCAAAACCAAGGGCTGCATTGTTAACAGTCCATGGGTTCCCCTTGTTTCTGTTTGCTTTTACTTTTAAATACCTGGCTGCACCTCCTACAGGCTGGCAGCAGATGAGGAGCAGTCCAGAAGAGCATCCATAGCAGCTTCTTGATGGAGCTGAGGCTCAACAGGAAACTTTCCACTGTTTCAGAAGCTAAAATCAAGCCCCAAGAAGGGTGGTGGCCTGGATGTAGAGTGCAAGTGAACTCTTACTCGCTGCAGTAGTTTGAAATATGGTTCCTGCTGTTTCCATCTAGAAAAGTAATTGCAGTTAATTAAAGGGAACTGATTTATTTATTTGTATCAGGAGATACAGTGGGATCAACACAGCAAAGTATAATTTATTGAAGGTTAAAGCATCTATCAATTATTCATGTTTTTGTTTTCTTCACTGCGCATCTGTGACATCAAGCAGTATGGGCCTTACTTCCATGTCAGAGCAACCGAGATGGAGAGAGAGACGCGTGCTTACGGACAAGTAGGGAGTTCAGGAATAGCAGTCCTAGATTTTCAGACTCAGTTCAGTACTTTAATCATTATATTGTCTTCCTCTCTTCCCGCTGATACATTTCCGAAATGTATTTTATCAGTCAAGGATCACTTGCCGACTTAACAATAGAGAGCATATCAGGTGAAACATTTTAACTGTGGGTATTTAATTTCACATCAGTAAGTGGCATTGCAGGAAAGAACCTGCTTTCAGAAGATAAAGCTTTCTTATATCTGCTTAGCAGATATAAGCTGACATCACTTTTGCTTGGTTTTTAAATAATTATGTAGCCAGGTAATCACTGTTTAAACCAAAGAAAGAACTAAACTGAAAGAAGATCTGAAGGATCCATGTGTACTTACTGCAATGAATCATCATTATATGATCTCTACAACACCCCATCTGCTCCTAGGTTGCTAGTGCTGACAAGTTTTATTACAAATATTACTTTTATAAAATACCTAATCCACTAGCTGCAGTATTAGTTTCAAAGAATTATGGTATAGATGTGTATATTATGCATGTTACGTAACTCAGAATATGTTTATCAGGGCAGGAATATTATATTTGAATTCATCTTAACACAGAGCAGGCAGAACAATAATGTAAGTATCTATCTTCGGGTTCACAGGGCTGAACTGTGAGCACAAGTGATACATTGCTATTTACCAGGCATATCATTTTCACCTCAAAATTTCTAGGTGAATAAAATAATCCCAATAAAATTTGAATCCCTGTAAGAAAAAGAGAACTTTAGTCATCCAAGATATATCTATTCAGGTATTCAGTCATCCAGGATGTATTTTGGGGGGTAAAGGAAAGAGTAATAAAACATTATGGTATTAAACATATATGAAAGGAAAGAAGATCTTGATGAGAAAATATTGAGTAAAAAACATTCTGTCAAAAAAAATAATCTCTGAGGTCATTCCGTTTAGTTTGATTTTATTTGATATGAAAATTAAAAATTGGTATACTGTTAATACCAAAGTAAGGAGGTAGAGACAGAACTATCTCACTAAATTCCTCTTGCCAGAATAGATTCATGTAAGTATAAATTTGTGTAGTTTGTTTAGTCAAATTTCTGAATTGTAGAGTCCATCAAGAATTTTCATTTAGCACTCACTGATAAGACAGTGCTGCTGACAATCCACCTATTTAGTAAGCCTTGTTAAATATCTAGCCCATATCTTGATATTCTTTCCTAAATCTTTTCTCTCAGGAAAGTCTCACATTTCCAATTCAGTTTTACAAGCCTTTCATTTTAATCATATATAATCTTCTAGGCCACAGCTCTCTTTGGATGAGGAAAACATTTTTATATTTTACTTAACAGGTACCTCAGTAGTTGTTCTGAGGCTATACGCCCAATGTAACCAGTAAGAAGGAGGCTAATTCTCTATGTGTGTTAGTATCTTTCAACTGAGGCGTGTGTAATGCTGTGGAAAAAGAAAGAATAATTAATTTTATGTACATTTAACAGAAACTTCAGAGAATAGTAACAATAACTATACAGTGTTTTCACTGTCCTATGCAGTTTTGAATTACGGGAGTTGTGTTGTTGAACCCTGCAATTGCTGCATATTTATGACAAGACTGTTTGTATAGTGTTTGAAAAAAAAAAAAAAGATATTGATGAAGAAGATGTGGTGGCCTGTGAGAACTCTGGAGAAATGACCCATTGGTCTGCAAAGTTTAGAACTACTGGTTCAGAAAATAGCTGATCCTCACTTGCCTATGCTAGTGTTGAAAATGCTCCATTAAAAACCTTCTTCAACAGAAACTGGATGGCATTAACACACAACCCTATTAAACTGTCTATCATTAGAAGCCAACAGTTCTGGAAGGGATAGTATTATATTTATCTGAAATAGAGTTAATGTCTTTCCTCCTAGGTGATACACTTAGCTTACCATTAATGTGCTAAGCATTATGCTTATATTACACATTATACTTATACTATTTCTGCTCTCTCTATTAAAACCTACAGCTTTGTAGTCACTAGGGAGTTTTCTATCTATATGATTTTCCATATCTGTTGGCTAAATTAGAGATCCAAATGCAAAATCTAGAGCTCATAAACATTAGGTGGATTTGTGAGTGACAATCCCTGGAGGGCTTTAGGTCCATAAACTAATGAGACATAAATATAGTGGAGTAGGGAAGGGTATTTTTATCTGTCATATACAAACTAGTTCCAAACCCGTTCAGGTTATTAATGGAAAACTATATCCATTTCCCTAACATCAGCATTAAAAAAATCTGCAAGATAATTAGCATCTCTAAGAATGAATACTTTATGAATAGAAACTTTAATGGAAAAGTGATTTGGCATCATCTTTTAAAACTTTGTAGTCTTAACCTGAGTAAAATGGGTATAGCTTTCCACTAATTGTCATGTAAAGACTTACAATGGAAAGGAAATAGTACATTCAAATATAAGTTGAGGCGTTAGCATTTTGTGACATATGGCATCCCCGTTACTGAAATCAGAGGCATGTCACAAAAGCAATAATGATTTTACTCTGTGTCGTGCCACAAGGTAGCAGTGTTGTGGTACAATCTTGATAGTTTTCTGATGCAAGTCACTGAGCATGGGATCAGTTCTGCTCCCATCAAAATTAACAACTTTTGCTCTTGACTTCAGAGAACTCTGAAATACAACTGGTGAAACCTCACTTCAATGATTTATGTGCAATGTACCGATAAATATCACAATGCCTACTTCATAATATTTCATTCATTAATTATTGGAGAAACACTGAGAAGATTAAAAGGATAGAAAAAGACTTATAATCAGTGCAAAATGTGATAATTTCATTTTGTTTTTCTTTGTTCTTGCATTTTTCTAGTATCTGTGAAAGTGAAAATGACTACAACAGAAAGTAATACAGTAATTAAGTTAACTGTTTATTCCAACAGCAGGATTTTGAGGGTATTATTCTTCAGGCAAGTAGTTTTTTGCAAAATGTTCTGTTTGATTAGATAATGTTTCTACCGTTGAAGGCATATGTAATCAGAGATGAAGGGATTTTTTATTCTGAAGATCAAATACTGTGGAAGGTCAATAGTTGTCTATTGAAAATTAAGCATTAGTTCTATTTCAGCTATTCTGTTAACACAAGTAGTTGTTTCTAACTGAGCAGAACAGTATTTTTCTTTCAAGAGGGAGTCTTGTTTGTTGGGCTTCTGCATGTTGATAACAATTCATTTTCACTGGAGGTGAAGGCACCCACAATTTCAGATTCCTTCACGCTCATGAAAAGTATAATATAAAGAGAATTGTTCAGGCTCAATAGTTTACACTGGGACAAGTGGACAAAAAATTGTTAAAGGTTTGTGACTGAAATAAAGATTACTATAATGAAAACGCTTAAGCCTGCCAATCATTATCAATCTCTATATCAATATATAAACCTTTATGATGTGGTCTCTGACTTTTATTGGTATGAAGTGAATGTTTTAAACTATACATAAGTAGCAAAGTGATGACGAATTAGAGAAGGAGTTCAGGGCAGATTGTCACAGCTGTCTTCTGCATGGAAATTATCTGCACATATGGGATACCAAAGGTGACTGAGGAAGCATTTATTGATTACTTTCAAGGTTGCTTCTTAACATACCCTCATAAGACTATTTTTTTTTCAATTGGTTGTATTTCTACTATACTTGACATATTTGGTCAGAAACATTCAGAAGGTGAAGACAAAGGTCTCTGAAGGTGAAACTAGGTGGAAAATCATTCTCATGTGCTGAAATGACTCATCTTTTGCTTCCAGGGACTATAGGGAAAAGAAATATTGGTTTGTCTAGGCATAAAATAGTTTTGACTCGCATATGGCCTGAAAAGCACCTTTCCCCACTGTTGTGAAAACATGCACTTGCCTGAACCTCAGTGCATCAAGGGGGAGTCATTGGACTCTCACAGCTAAATTCAGTTAGGATTTTCCCTGTACAAAACATATCTGCCCATTATGTCAACCATGCAGGTGCTGAATGACTGTCTCCAAACCCAATGAGAAAACAGCAAAAAAAAAGAAACAGATAAATAACACTCCCTCTGCTTGGAGACCATTCTGGCAACAATGTTGGGACCAAAATGAGGTAGATTTTAGTTGTGTTTTAAAGGCTTTTCCTTCTAGGTGAGAGGAGAAAAATGAGGAGTTAAAATTGAGAATATAGACAGATAAAACAAAGATATCCGTAGGAAAAAAAAAAAAAAAAAGCATGCAGAACTGGAAGAGGGGATGAAGGCAACACTTGGAACAGACTACAAGTGATCTAGGCATTAAAAGAGATAGGAAATTACCAGAAATGGAAAGGGCAGGGTAGAAAAAAGTTCTACCAACTGGCAGACTGTGGGAAGACATACCCTGTGGAGAAAAAATTATTTATAGTTACACATAGGCTATGTGGTGGTGCTGTGTTCCTAGCACAGTAGTCTAGGTGCCTGGCATAGAGTCCAGGTCCCGTGATATTTGGACAGCTCAGAATAGCCAACGTATGAACATAGAACCATGTCACACGGCATGCACTAAATGGGAAAAAAGAGGGTCCAACAAAAAGCTGTATTCTTGGCATTGCGTAACTATCGTGACTTGTCTCTGCAGAGCCTCTATGTTTTATCACAATTATTCTTTTCTGGATGTAATGACATATATGTTCAGTGAAAGATAATCGGATCCTATATGTTTATCCCAGAGAGATTTCCTTAAAGAGTAGGTTGACTCACAGAACAGCCCTAACAACTTGCCAATACACACTAATTCAGAGACATACAGAAGGTTCAAAGAAAAAGATCCAGAATTTTATCAGCAAAACTCCTGATTTTAAGTTTGAAATTCATTATCATAATCTCCTTTGAAACGCAGTGATCTCTGTTTTTTATATATTTTGGCTAGCTCAGGTTACAAGCACAAAACTGCAGGTTTATTTATTTATTTATTTACTTTTCTAGACAGAAGGATGATGGTCTTGTAAAATAGAAGAGGAAAAGAGGCACAATTGTTTTCATAAATACTAAAGTAGAGTTAGCCGTGCTTTTTTTCTTAGTCATTAAAATAGTCTACTTTTCTCCAGCATATGATAAAAAATAACTCAATTTCATTTTTATTTATAATTATTATTTTTGTATGTGTGTATACACATATTTACAAAGAAACATATCACAATCAAACACGTGCACTGTGGCAATTTTAAAAAAGCCTATTATACCACTCTGAATTTAGCACTGGTGTAGCCCAGTGCATTTAACTGTTTCACAGTAGACAATTCTAGATTTAAAAACAACCATACAATGGCCTTGTATTTTTAATCTGCATATATAGTATTTATTGAAGACTCTCTATCAAAATTTGCTTGAAAGGACATGAGCTGTGGTTTGATGCTGTTGTCTTCTGTTTTGTCTGTCACTATTTCATTTTTAAAGTCATTCTAGCATCCATGTCTTTCTGTAAATACTTTCTATTTACTTCTTTGCAATGCAGTTTTCTTTGGTGAGCTCCCATAAGTAGAATGGAGCATTGCTTGTACTCAATAAATAGATCATTGCTGATCATGGTAGTATCTAGCTTCACAAAGATAGGACTTTGAACGGTTGGTTAGCTAAAATTGGTTAGCTGTTAGTTAAGAGAGTAGAACTGTTGGCTGATACAGATTATTTTACTATTTCAGACACAGTGAATAGGCAGATCTGACTCTTAGTTAGATAGGGGATCTCTAAGGCAGTTCTGTAGCTGAAGAAAATAGTACTGACTTGATAGATGCACATGATTTTTCGGAGTACTGCATACCAAGTCCCTTCACAGACCAACATGCAAAGACTTGCTATTAGTATTGGATTCATAAGAAATCCAAAACAGAATTCCTTACACTTGCAGTTGTCAGACTCCCCTGCAAATGTATTTAGTATTGGTTTGGCTTTAGTGATATGTTTGAATAAGAAGCTGGATCCCCCCTCAAAAGAAGAGAGAGAGAGAGAAGTTGCTAATAGAAACCTGTTCTTCTCTATTTACATATGTTTTGATCACTATGAAAGGCAGAAGTATAATCAGAAAAACATTCTACTGAGAATATAAAGATTTTGGTGGGAAAAGTGTAAAAGAGAAACAGCTCTTTTTTTTTTTTTTTTCCCCTCACGGAAACCATAGGATATTGCATGGTATGAAGCAGGGAAGGATGAAAATTATTTGCTGTGAATCTGATGCTGTTCTTTACAATTTCTAGTCTTGCTTTCTCTAATCATCTGTTGAAGTCGATTCCTTTGAAACTGGGAAAACTGTGTGTGACAGAGCTGTGAGAAAAGTCAACTTTTTTTTCCCAATTTTGACTGTATTCATGACTGGTAGAAGCCTGAAGTCACTACTTATCAGAGACAACGTATTTCTATCAGCTGAGAGAAAGAAGGACCCTAGCACTGGATGATATTTGAACTCTGGGCTCACCTTTTTCTAGTTTTCTTTCACTTTTCTCTATTACTTAACTATTCAACACAAAGTAGCAATTCACTTTTACTGAGATGCTGTTTTAATTCCCTCTTTCATTCAGCCTGCCAATCTTTCTTCCAGCTCGCTGCCTAGTACCCTCATGGCCTTAATTTGAGATTGATTGTATGTAATCTCTTCGAACCTCAAGCCTAGCCTTTTGCTCCAAAGCAAACCAATGTTCAGCAAAACTCAATGCACTTAAGCACCTTCCTCCTCTATGCCATTCTTCTTTGTGTTAGAAACTCAGCATTAGTAGTTGCGGAAAACCTCATACACATGGCTGGCCTGGGAATGCAGGATCATGGGCTACAAGGAAATAAAAAGGAGCAGGAATAATATGCAAAGACAAATCTCATCTGAACTTATCCAAAGACTGTAGAGTTCCCATGGGCATGAAAGAGAACGTACAGAAAGAGCTCCTTCATTTTTGTTGTTGTTTTTGTTGTTTGTTTGTTTTTAAAGAAAACCTTAATTTCTTAAAACCTCTTTTTCCCACTGTGAACAGAAATATCTACTTTGTGCTGTTTGAAGCACACACCCTGGCAGAAGCAAATAGGGTTGCACACTGCAACAGAATTGGATAAGAAGCTTTGCTACTTAATGTAACAGTCATGGTAATATTAAGTATGCTTAATTGACAAAACCTCAACTTGCATAATAAAAGTCTACCTACCTAAAATATCACCTTGCCATTTCTCTCAGCAGTACTATCCTTCATCATGGTCACCAAAAATAATTTTAGAAATGTGGTTAGTTTTGATGAATGCTATTTTGTATCTCCAGTTCATGGGATTTTTTTAATCAGAAGTCTTGCATTGTTAATGTTACCAACTGGTTCTGTGAAAAGCTCAGTTTTCATTTTCAAAGGTAAGTTTTTTTGTTCAGATGTTTCTACAGAATAACACAAATGAATCAAAAAAAAAAGTTTCTTTCTGCAGAACTGTTACACTTCAGCAGGCATCTTGTGCAATTCTGTGAAGTGTATCAGAAATAGAAGTGTATTAATTATTTTCTGTCTTTCCATAGAAATGTGTAAATTCACGTGAAAAATCCAGAAGTCCTCTTCAATTGCTACCTTACCCTGGAGATGCTGTAAGTCCATTATCATGTATCTTTTTACTGACAAAATTGCCTAACCAGTGAAATACTGGTTCTGTGCATGCCTATGACTACATAAGCCTGAAACATTGTCAGGCTTCATTAAAATACATTTTACTACGAATATAAGTAGAGCTTTGGGCTTTCTGTCTGCCGACTCAAATCCACTAGGTATTTTTAAAGAACATCTACTAGACTAATCCCAAGATACAGGAGAAATGCCTTCCCATTTTAGCTAAAGGTAGTTAGATAATTCACTTGTAGTTTCTTATATCTGCCTGAAGTGATTTGAATTTGCCAATCCTATCTTGTATGCCAATTCTAACTCCTATGATAACAAGGTTATAGGACTCTCTTAACCTTGCTCACTGAAACTGTTCTACTTTACAGAAAATAATTGAAGATTTCCTGGTACACAGAAAACAAGGGAAAAAAGGGCGAACTTGCTTGCTAGTCTGTGATAAGTGCAATTACATGTCAAGGGAACCTAAGTTTTATTCCCTTTTCAGTTAAGATTTGCAGAGTTTAAGTTAAGCGTTAGGTTGGGCTAGGAGAGGAATATTCAACTTCTCCATTAAGCAAGTGCCCCAAACACTTCAGGATATGCAGTCTCATTACTATTTTTTTTCTTCCATTTATCTGTCAGGAACCATCAAGGGCACGCTGCTCCAAAGGGAAGTGGTGCCATGAGCTGAGCCTGATAACAAGGCAGACAGAGGAGTGGTCTTACCAGCAAAAATGATGGTACCTGAGCAAGGTGAGGAGAGCAGGTCCAGGGGACAGTAATTAGGATCAGCCAAAAGACCAGGTTGCTGGGGAAGTTCATAGGGATGAGGCAGGTCTGAAGTTGAGTCAAGCCTAAGGGTTGGGTCAGGTTTGGGATCAACGGGGTGCATGGCTTGCATGCAGTGCACCTCCAATAGCTCCAGGGAAGGCTAGCCTCCTATCTTTAGTAGTTAAACTCACCTGCAGTCCTCGAACAAAACTTAGTATAGAGAGTTGCTCCATCCCTGGACCACTGGACCATCTGGGCACTAGTTCTGCTCCTGAATTTAATATGCTACAAGAGAAAGCCTGATGAAGCTATTTTAAGGGATTATCAGTGAATATATTTCCATATAAATTTTGAAAAGTGGTCTTTTAAGGATGATGTAGCCTTCTACATCTTTCTTATTGGAATACAGCATTTCCATTGCGCTATTTTTCTTTCCAGAGTTCAGACATCTTCAAAATAGAGAGAAATCAGATGGTTCAGGTAACTAATGCTTGCTTACTTGCTGAGATAGATATATTTCCCTTTGCTGAAGACAAGAAAACAATTATTTTACCTCTTGTAAGCAACCTGGCTTCTCAGTCAAAGGTATACCAAGTGACACATTGCCTTGTTATGGTCTTCATGATTACATACTGGAGATTTGGAAGCAAAAACTGTTCCACTTGGGACCCTGCTTAGTCCAGTATACAGATCCAGGAAATGCTCTTTTCTCCTATCTTTATTATCAATTCAGTCCAAACACAGTAGATGAAGAAAACAGAAGGGTAAGCACTATGTAACAATAAAGTCCGAACAGTGTGGTAAGTAACTACCTAACAGCTGATGACATGCCAGGAAAAGAAAGTTGTCAGGAGGAGGAAGAAAGAGAAAAATGAGGTGACCTTTACAGTTCTTTCAAAAATTAACATGACTAATGTAATTAACATGTACATTAATTCCACTTTAAATGCACTACAATTACTACTAATTCCTTTTATTATGGTAAATATATTTAAAAACTCAAATTATATACTTGTGTTTATGGGTAGAATTACCATCTATGTGCTTTAATATCACCACTATACTTTTTAATTATTACTACCAGTGTAACACTGTTGTGCAATGAAATAGTAATAGGCTTCAGGCAGTGGATCTTACAGCCTTAATTAGCTGTAGTGCAGAAAAAAAAAAAGAAAAAAAAAAGAAAAAAAAAGAGTCATAAAGTTTTGAGAGATCAAGTACTGCAATAAGTTAGTGTTAGTTAAAATACTCCTGGTTCGTGTTTGGAATACAGGATCAAAGACTTAGATGGATCCATGGAGTCTGATATTTTATCTGTGATGCAGTCTAGCATCACGCTTTAAAGAAGGCAAAAGAATCCCCTTAGTGAACAATTACGAAATAATTTGCCTTTTGGGAATTTTTCTTCTTTCTGTCAGTTGAACTTGTTCCATAAAATATGAAGCTTGCGTCTCTTCAGCAAAAGTGTTCAATCTTATCTAATGCAACTGTGGCTGCCATCATTATCTATTTAAGTGTCTAATCCTTTAAAAGCTTAAGCCCTCAGCCTCAGTGTATCTAATTAAAGATACAGATAGCATGAGAAATGAAAGCCATGGGGCAGGTCAGCAAGGCCAATTGAAAGGACTAGTTTTCTAAGTGAGGAATATTTAGATGCATAATATTACAGGTCTGTAAAGATATGTCCCCTTTTTCTACACCATATAAAATTCCTCACTCTTACAGCTGTAACTTCATCTTTGTTCTCCACTTCTGAATATTCCCTTTTCCTACCCTCCTTGTTCTCCTCTTTCTTCTTTCCATTCTACCAGTATCGCAGCAAAGAAAACCACACTGGGTCACTCAAGTCACTTCACTACCCTACCAAACTAAGCTTTTTCTTGTTTCTGATCACTTCAAAAGAGGGCTCATACCACAGACATTAAATAGCTTTGTGAGGCTTCAAGACCAAAGCCAATTAAAGGTTTAAAAGAGGAAGCTAACAGGAACAAGATAGTAAATGAAGGTGATCCAAGTCTTTGGCAAACACATGACCTGGAGACAGAAAACAGAAGCCACAAGGCATGCGTTTTGTCTCCTGACTCTGAAACTGGCAATGAGCTGAAGCTTGAGCTGCACTAAATTGGCAAGAGTTTAATACCTCCCCCATATAGCTGAAGGCCAAGGATCTCGTCCAGAGATTGTGCCTACTATCTCTTCATTTGTGTGTTTTAAGTGCCAGTAGCTTGATGGAATTGAGGAAAGTATGTGGTAGTTCAGGTAATATTGCCCTATGCTTTTTGGAGTAAGGAGAATTTAATTATTTTTTTTTAGTCTGTTTGTAGCATATGATTCATCATAGTTTGGAAGGGGAAAAAAAAATAAAAGAATCTGAAACTGTACAATGGGATGGTTTTCCATTTTTTTTCTTTTTTTTTAAGACAACTGAGGGGTTGGTTTTGCAGCAGTACACAGTGTTGATGGCATCATATCATACTGACATCCACAGAAGTACAAGTGTGTCTATTGAAAACCATTACTGATAGAATGATGTCATTTAGCAATTTTTTCAGTTACACAGGGATATAGAGCCACTTGAGGATGCAGAGCTGTAGGCATATAATAAGAGTTACAAATCCAGTGCTTCTCCTCTGTGGAACCTACTTATTCTTACTTCTTTCTTTATAAAAGGTTTTATCTTTCCCACCTGGGATGAACAAGAGTTAATACTTAGAATTTAAAATTGGACCTACAAGATAATTAGTACAATCTGTTATGTGCAACGACTGTACTGGCAAGGCTTTGATTTTACTCATACCCCATAGTACCAAATCAACAAGTCTGCCATTATGCTTACCAAATGCACAGATGTACAAATATGGATTTCTCATTGTGGATTCTGTTTACTCTTTTTTTTTTTTTTCCTTTTTTTTCTAGACAATCCTCTAAGTCTGTTGCACTGTCCTTTGACTATTTTCCAAAATGTGATAGAGACCTGTCTAGCTAAACACAAGCTTTTCTAAGCCAACGAACCAAAATTTAAAATCATTTTTGGAGATTTTGGAGAAGCATTATAAAGAACTTTCCTGCAAAGGAAGATAGCTGTAATCAAGTACTCAGTAATAGCAGGGCTCTGCAGCTAGGACATTTTCATGCTGCTTCCTTAAGTTGAATCTGAGATGATGAACTCAGTAAAATTAAGTATAGCCCACTCTTGCAAACATGGGGCATTTTTTGAGATCACTGATGGATTAGAGGCTTTGACCTTGTGTTATACCAGTACCTGGTATATGAGTATATATTATCTGAATGCATACATAATTCTTACTCAGTATTCATTGATGATTGCTAGATGCATACCACAATGTAGAGGTTAATTGCTTTTATGTAATTTACAGAATTCATGTGACAAACAAATAGAGCTGAAGCACTGAATTGAAGACAAGTAGGAACAGAGCAGTAACAGACTAAAGCATAGTGCAATGTGCTTATACGATGCTTTACATGGCATTTAATGGCAAATCCACAATGCATTTGATCCTAGGAATAAACAAGGGGAAATGTGGAGGGGGATTCTGAATGTTGCATAATTCTGAAGCTTGCTTTACACCCTAGCCATGTTGAAGGGTGAGCTAACTGCTGCCTGCAGTGATGCCTCTCCACTTAGCTCAGCTTTGTATACACAAGTCTGTATATACAGGACTAACCGGATTTGGATTTACCAACTCCTCTTCCTCCACTTCACTGCTGACTTCAGCTCCCTGCAGCACAACTGATGCTTATCTGCCCAGGTTGCTGCCACGATTAGGCTTTGTCTTCCCTCAATGGGAAACAGGTCCTACAGCAGCTGCCCTGCCACGGGGCTGCTGCTCTGTACCTCCCTGTCCAGAGTTGTGCCCTTTGATAGCCCCTTTGATGCTGGGCCACATTTACACCAAGTGACTGTGACTCCAGTTGAAGAGCAGGTATTAGGAAATATCAGACTGCTACCAAAAAAAATCATGTGATTTATCATATATACTTTTTTTTTTCTTTTAATTTTAGAGGCTTCGAACAGGTTTTCATTTTCAATTTGTTCTGATGCGTGGAAACTTACTCTCTTCCTTCCCTAAACTCTATTTCTTAAATACATTCTTCTTCCACCAGTTATTATGGGAAGAGTTTAATAAAACCCTCCTTGCACTAAGGCTCAAATAATATCTCGATATTACTAAATGAAGAAGCAGTGGTAACAGTGACTGTATCTTGAGCCTGAATACAGAGAACCAAGAGGGGAGGCAGAATCATTTGTAGTCAGGCCTCTCAGAATCTCAGAGGACTGTTCTTCAGCTTTGGTCTTCAATTATAATAAGATTTGGGTCGGAAGCAATTAGAATGTTGAACTCTTAAGTTAAACTGAAACAGTAAAGGCTTTTGATACTTTAGGACAGCATGGGCGAAACAGTCATCTTTGGTTGATATGATCACTCAGGAGATGAAAGGAAGCTTAAGGAGCTTAATGCATCTGTTTGTCAATAACAAAATTGCCTTCAGGTTTTGTGCTGACAAATATGAACTTCTGCAATAAAAAAAGATGTCTCTGGCATTAAAACATAAACAGTCATAAATTTACTTCTAATATTGAAAGTATAAATAACAATCCTTCTTTCTTCCATGAAACAGCTGTGGACAGAGTCTAAAGATGTTTACCTCAGTCATGCTTTTAAGTTTGAGGTGTATCCCGAAGAATTATACTGTTAAATATCCCCATCATTTAGTACAGTGGTGGGAAAGAGAGAAAACAAAGAGGAGATTTCTAAGGCATTACTGTTTTAAGAGCAACATCCTATCTCCAACCATAACCAGTTTGGGATGTCTCACAAGCAACGGGAAAAGACGTAAGTTAGGCTATATTCTTTTTTCACACAACCTCCCTCATTTTGGTCTTGAGAACTGTTTTACTAAGAATGATAACATTTTCCATTATGTTTGATTTTTTTTTTTCAGATTCTTTCCTTAAAACTGTAATGGAACATTATTGATCATTGCCTCAGATAGAGAAATTGCCGTAAGTCTAAAATTCTTAATGTTGGATTAGGTGGCTAGACTAAATTATTTTCAAGAAATCCTTTTTCTTTCCTTTTCTTTTCCTTTTCTTTTACCTTTTCCTCTTCCTCTTCCTCTTCCTCTTCCTCTTCCTTTTCCTTTTCCTAGTTTGATGATGTAGTGAAGAATGCAGATATCCGGATAAAGGTGGCTATGAGGAAAAAGAGGTAATATTGATATGCCCTCTTCCTGCTACTATAACAGTGCCATTTTTTTATTTCCTTTTAAACAGCATATTTTGCACACTTTATGTATCTTGTGCTGTGTTAGTGCTTGTGTAGTTAAAACTTAGCATTTTTATACAATGTACTAGAAACCTAAGTAACAAGGTTTGCCTGATTGTAAGACTAACTCTTGGTGTCATTTCTAAGCTGTGAAAGCATTGTGTAATACTACCATGTTGAAGCATTCTGGTTATATGACTTTATGACAGATAGAGGAAGACCAAATAGCAGCACGCTTTTCCTAACAAAAGGAGCATTGGGAAGGTGACAGCTGCCATCTATGAAGTGATGGAGGTATCTTGGGTGTCTTTGTCAAGCTACAGCCTAAGGCCAGTCTTGCTGGAGATACAAGGAACAGTTAAAAGTACTGACAAGCATTTTAAGTATGAAAGAATTGAGGAAAGAGTGAGGGAAAAAATCAGTGGGGAGCTGTATTTGTTATTGTAATTTGTTCTTAACACAAAATAGAGCAGGAAGGCAAAACTTTTTTTTCTTTGAGTGACAGAAATGTAAACAAGAGAATTAAGATTTCTTTTGAGAAATTAAGGTTGTGCTTTGTTCATGACAAAAAAATAAAATTGTATGTAATGTGCAAGTAAAATATTTACTAGAAGGCATTCTGTTGTCTCTGACACAAAGGAATCTTGAGGCTGAGAGACCCCTTAAAGCTACTTAAACCTTTTAAGTAATTATATGATTGTTCTGTAGGTTTGCTGGATGAAAATATACTCTTAAAACTTGGAAGAAGTTTGAGATGTGATAAACTGGAACTAAGTAGAATTGCATTAATTTTCCTTTCTCTAATCCACAGACCTGCTCTGCCTCTCAGGAATGACCCTTCATGAACTAGCATAGATTGAGTAGCTCACTCAACAGTAAGGAACTCATTCATTTTCATAGATGCCTGTTAAATACCTTAGGCAACTAACTCCATTTGAAATGAATAGTAGATATTTATATACTTTATTGACCCTGGACCTTATATTTTAGGGACCTTTCCCTGTTGGGAAGTCATTTAATGACAGAAGCCAAAACTTCTGGGCACCCTTATAAAGTGAATTCTTTCTGTTTATTGTCATGATTACTGCTGTAATTGCTGGAGGGTGCATGGGTTACCGAAAAGTGGCTGCATATTACAGCTATAGCAGCTGTGATGACCCACTATACAGATTTACAACATTCGTATCAGTTCAAATTCCCCAGCCCGAAAGAAATGTGGGTATGTGTCAGCACAAAAACAAGGCCAGAAGAAAAAAGAAATGCTGGCCTTAGTTCAGGAACATCCACCAGCCTGGAGGTCACCAAATTTTAAAACACTAGCAAGATGACTTCAGACTTGGATTCTGAAACGACCTATATCGTCTGTCACTGCTATGTCTCTAAAAATAGGTATTCAAAATTCTGAACAGGAGTCCTTGGCAGGGTCTGTGGGATGACTAGTTAGTAAAGGCATTAACGTATGTGTCAGCTGGGTGTTGGAAGACAGCTTCTGGGTAGCTGCTGGCTCGATGCAATTGTAATTTTCCTGCAGTCTTAAACACTAAGGTAACTGACAGGAGTCATAGTAGTGGAATAAAGGGCTATTTTTTGCATAAATATGTTGAGGTCTAACAGGGATAAAATATTTCATTTTTTAGAGCAGCTGAATTATAACATCACTTGCTCAAACTCTGTGTACCTTGACCTTATTCCTGAAAACAAACTGGCAATTCTAAAAATACAGTGCTTACATGTATTCTCTGTGGAGTAACAGCCAATCTGGCACCAAAAGGAAGAGGTAATAAGAAGCATAATTGCCTAATATAAATAAGCTCTATGGTGTCTGCTTTCCGTTTTAAAAAATACTGCCTTTTTATATCTTCCTATATCTCATATTTAAGTTTTGTACTATGCCAGCCTGAGTGCACTTGCTGTGGTTTAAGTGCAAACTCATACAGTTCTCAATTCTGAAGAGCATAAAAATAACATCAAGAAATATGTTTAAAAAGTTAGATCTTGAATAATATTTGTTTGATTTTTTTTTCATTTACCTCAGCGCAAACTCTTTAACAATTGTTTAAAATGCTACTTAAAATAAATTCTTCAAAAGGAGGGATAAAAAGTGATACAGTGTGGTCATTAGGTTAATCAGTATGATTGACGGCTTGACAAATCTCCCTTGTCAAATGAAGCTGCAACATATATTCTTCAAGCTCTTTACATTTCATGGCATTTTAATTTTCCCACTAGAATCTGCAAGAACAGTGTAGTTTTCCTCGTGCATGGCAATGCCTAGCCAACACCTCAGGTGAACACATACACAGCTCCTTTGACACCAAAAACAGTATTTCTGTCTAAACAAAACAAATGGAGAACTCACTGTAATCAGCAGTTAGCACACAGCAGCAGCATGTCCTCCTGTGTGAAATATCTATAATACCTCACTATTGTGGCAGCTGATGAAATAGTAACAATTTGCTCTGAATTTTTCATATGGTATGCACATTTGTTCTCAAACAAAAGGCCTAAAAGTAGGTCCAGTCTTAGAGACTGGATTTCCAAGAATAATCAAGATTCATACCGCTCAGCACATGCATTTGAAATGCAGGACAGTATCTCTTGGCTATGCATTGATAGCCTCCTAAATGTAAAATGCAATAAAGCAAATTTAGCACAACAGCAATAGTAAAAGTTTCACAGTCCAAATAGACTTCTGTTTATCTGCTTAGTTTGTCAACCTACTGCTTAAATTTCTGTAGAAAGGACCATAAACTATGGGTTTTCATGTTAAAGAACGTAAATCTAAAAGCAAGAACGCAAATCTAAAAAAATCTAAAAAAAATCTAAAAGCAAATCTAAAGCAAGAACGTAAATCTAAAAACTAAACTGTAACTAAAATGTTAACTTTAGAGTTGTAAGCAAAGTGGGTTACATTATCATCCATGAAACATGAAAAATTTATGAAAATAATAGTCATTGTTTAATTCTGGCCAGATTCCACGTTCTGCTTTACCTTGGCAAGCTCAGATCTTGTTTTTAACTAAACTAAAAGTTCATTTTGCAGCTTACTTCAGAATGATTTTTTTAAAATGAAATATAGAATATAAGGGAAAAAATAACAAAAAAAAAAAAAAACACCAATGTCAAATACTGATAAGTCCAGAATTTCAGGTTTCAGTCTCAGCTGAAAAAAAAAAAATTACATTATTTCCAGCTGATTGCAATTATGTGATATGTAAATAGTTATCCTGGGAAGGAAGAAAACATATATGTGAATTCCTAACCTTCTGTTCTTATCGATTAGTACGAATGCTATTTTTTTGGGACAGTTCGCTCTCTATTCTTTCAAAAAAAACTTCATGCATTCAGAAGAAAACCTGGATTATCAGCAATTGTAACATAAATGCAGAGAGTTGGAAAGATGTGGGGATGGAGAGAGAAGGAGATCTTACCATAGCACAGACTTTCCATGAGCATTCACTTTGAAAGATCAGGTTATTCTATTATGAAGATCATTAGGGACTAAAAATGATTCAAAACTATGCTAAATATATTTAAATTAAATTACCAAAGACTGATTATATGGTTTATTTTGTAACTTCTCTGAAAAAAAATGGGTGTGTACTTTGTAAAGCTGTAATTTTTGGAAGGATATACTTTGTTCATAAATTAATTTTAAAAAGTCATTACATATCTTCTTGAGTGTAAAACTCAACACATCCTTAAATTTATATATAGTGCTTCTGTAATATTTTAATATTGGCACATTGAAAGGATTTTATGTCCCAAAGCATTCCGAAAATTTAGTATGAGGAATGGGCTAACAGCTATTGACCCTCCCACCTTTTTCTATATCAAGAGATGGATGTCTATTAGCACTAATCAAATTTGAAAGTTCTTATGACAACTTTATTTGGACAAATAATGATTAATATATTCTTAGAATTACTTATGCACACCTTGGACTCAATTATGTTTCAAAATATGTTTCTCCTGAATTAGAAATAATACTGGCGGGGAAAAAAAAAGTAATTTTTTTTTTCTTTTTGGTGTGGAAAAACCTCCTCTCAGTTTCATTTTGCTTTTAATCTAATGCAAAGTGAAACTCAAGGTCTTTCCAAAATATTTGTACCCTTTCTCCCCCAATAGCAATGAATTCTGTAATAGCCTATTGGATAAAGTCTTTTCTCAAATGTTAGAGAGTCTGCTTCAAGTCCCCAGTCTACATGATTTTGAACAAAGACCGAAATTTCAATTTCCTGCACTTCAAGTACTGAAACATGATGCTGTTGTGCTATTCTTTATTTGCACCCAAAATCCCATCTAGGAGCTGTGCAACCCACCTAATCTAATATGTACAAGACACATTTAAATGTTTGTGGAAAATTTAATTTCTCATAAAAAGCAAATATCAATAACCACTCTAAGTTTGAAAGTACATTTTTATGTTTACAGTGGCATGGTTATGTACACAGCTAGGTCTGGAATTTATACATATTTATACATTTATACATATTGAGTTTAGACTATTTTTTTTTGATTTCTGAATAATGTACCCTTTACATAACTATTGGCTGACACAACTTATTGAGAAGCCTATCTTACCACGTGCTCACTATAGATGAGTAATTCTATATTTAAGACCTGCTGACCATGTTTCTTGAAGGGTTTCACAGGTTTCCATTGCTCAGAACTAGCCCCTATTGTTTTAGATACAGGTTTAAGATAGGGGTTAGGTACGTAGAGAATTGATTCTCAGTGATAAATTTATGAAATTGAAAATGAGGGAAATAGTAATTTTCCTATAATGACTGGCTAAGTGAATACTCTTAAATTTTGTAAATCTATTTATCCTTATGCAGTGCTATGCGCAAAGTATCTTAGAGCTATTCTGATTTCCTTGTTCCTACATTGCTATATTCCTTGGACACTTTTTTTTTTTTCTGTGTAGATTGTTTCTATCAGTCTCAAAACTCAAAATTACAGGCACACAGTGTGTTATCCATGGCAATGAAGAATTTGTGTGACTCTGAGAAGAAATCCTGGCAACATCTTTTGGGAATATATTTAATACGGATTTGTGAACCAGAAGTATTCATTGTTTCTAAAAATGGAATGAAACATTCAGTAATTTATGTTTATCCTGCTAAACTGGAGAAAGTGATAACGCAGAAGCTACAAGACAATATCTCCTGATACAGTAGCACTGATACAATGAGGTGCTTAAGGTTTCTTGAGAAAACGAAGCACTTTCATATGCAGTACTCCTAGATGCTTAAAGAAATGTGCTATTATGGAGGAAAAGAGATGTGGCAAGGACTTGGACAAATTATTGGAAGACTGCAGTCCCTTCAGGGCTTCAGCAGTGCACCTCACTGAATCGCAATGCTTTCTGTCTCTGTTGCTAAAGCTGGCAGTGACTTACGATATTGCTGGGTCCTAGTGAAGAATCAACCAATTTACTTCCCTAAGAAAATACTTACGTAAACAGGGCTTTTATAGGAGAGTCAAGTACCAGAGTAGAGGAGGCTGGACAGAGCACATGAAGTGAAGAAGCATCTAATAGATACAATCTCGATAGAAAAAAATGGTAGAAAAGATGCTGACTCTGGGAGAGTATTAAGTGAAACCAAAATGCTGACATTCAGTTCTTCATGAAAGACAGTTCTGGTTCTCTATTTTTATTCTTGAGGTCAATCCCTTAAATGCCTTATGTATTTAGTGAGATTTAGTATTACGAGAATTTATGGCTCATATTGCAAATCTTGGATTCTTCAGTGCCTTTAAACTAGTAATTCCACTGTTGTCAAAAGGACTGCTCTTGTAAGAGTCCATGAGCATATATAAATTTTGAGGAAGTATTACAGAACTTTAGATTTATAAAATAGTTCAAGTTTACAACAACAGCATGTTAGAATTCTTAGTGTTTAAAGGAGATATGGTTAATACTGGATAGATCTATGAAATTCTAGTGTGCCATCCACTACACTTTTGTTGTCCCTGTGCTGGTTTTGTTTGGTTGTTTGTTTGTTCTGTTTGTTTGGTTGTTTTAGTGGCTACTTCTTGTGGTTTATAACCTTGAGTAGTCAGCAGGAACTGTGGATAAGAGTGTTACTCCCAGGTGAAGCTCAAATCCATGAAATCAGTCAGGCCTCTGTGAGATTCTTTATTATTATTATTATTATTATTATTATTATTATTTTGTTCATATTGGAAAATAATTGCCTTGGGTATTTCAAAAGTGCAACTAGAAAATTTAAATGAAAACATTGTAGAAATGTGAGACAAATTTACTTGCAATAGTTTGGGTATCAGAAACAGTATGTGGCAGCATATACTTCAGTTGGGTTCATCCACATAACAAAATGCCTAGGAGCATACATGGGTTTGTACACATTACACGGTGGTACATGCTCTGTGAGCAGTTCCACTACAAGTAATTGCCTATATGTTTAACAACCACATATCCTGAAAAACATGACAAAGTACACATAGAGTGTTGCATCTTGGTACTTCAGGCATTATTACTACAGAGAATTTTACTGATATTTCTTCCTGTATCCAGATGATCTACGCAAAGTGTGCATATTGCTAAAATCCATTATTACGCATTCCATATGACATGAACAGTTACATTTCTTTATGTGTTTATAATTTTTCTGGCTGCAATGATTCTTTAGTCTTGAACTAGGGAGCTTGCTGCTGTAGAGCAGAAATCAGCAACAGCCCAGTGCAAGAAAGGGTAGGTGTTTGTAGTAGTGAAAAGTAAAGATGAATGAATTATTTTCTACCATTAACATTATTGTTGTTGTTTTTGGTTTTTAAATGTCACAGTTTTCAAGCAATCTATCAGGAAAATACTGTTTTCGTTTAAAGATAAATTATAAGAAAGACATAGATTTCCTGAAAATTCAAATTAATTCAGGCTGCAATTTTCTAGTTAGAGGAAGAAAGATGTCAGAATTCAGCCCTGTTTCTCTTCCTTTGCATGAGTTTCATGTCTCTGTGTGTGTGCATGCGTGCGTGTGCAGGTTTTGTTGTTGTTGGGGGGGGGAGGGTTTGTTTGTTTTCCATGTCAACTGATGAATGAATATGGAGCAAGGATTAAATGAAATTACCAGGTATACAGCACAAGTAATTTATAACAATCAAGGTCTCTGTAGGTACACAGTAAATGAAGAATTCTTCTAGGAAAAAATCCACACTGTGAAAAGGTAGCATTAGTGTCATGGAAAGATTAGATAGTTAACAGTTTTTAGCAGCAAAGTGCTACCTTTATAAAGTTCTTCTCAGTTTCATTAATCTAGTCCATGACAGAGAGGATTTTGAGCAGCAAGGGAGCTGTATGAAGAATATGTAGACTATTACTGTTCTGCCATTACTGCTGATGCACTGTTGGGTTATCATGCTATGTCTCTTTCATCTCTTTATGATCTTTACATGCCCTATAGCTACTGCTACACTACATTTAATCATCTTTAACAGCTTGAATGTCAAAAAGTTAAATAGTTTTAACTATCTCTTTTTTACTTTAACAATATGCAACTTAACAGCACCTGTGCTGAGCTCATTAGAGCTATTGACAGATTTTGTGCCATCCTGTGCCAATGCCCTCACCATTCTTATCATCATGTGATACATTTATGCACTATTAAACCTATGGAAGGTGATTTTATTACAGCCATGATCTTTGATACCGTTCTGCCATCTAACTTGTTTCCCACTACTTAGGTCTTGTCAATTACAGTATTTCCATATATAGGAAATATATATTCCTCTATTGCTAAGGAGAGAACAACTAGTAGCATAGTCTACAATCTGTAAAGTTGGTGCCTCAGATTTTTTTTCAGAATAATTTGTCTATTATTATATCTGTATTAAAAGCTCAGATCAAGATTTGTTATCCAAACATTTTAGGCCTATTTACAATACAAGTACAAATTATGGTCACTGATGTTCACGTATCAATGTCTATAAATACCTGGAGGGAGGTTACAAAGAGGAAGGAGCCAGGCCCTGCCCAGTGAAAGAGGACAAGAGGCAGTCGGCACAAACTGAAACAAGGAAGTTCCCTCTGGAGACCAGGAAACACTTTTTCACTGTGAGGGTGACTGAGGACTGGCACAGGTTGCCCAGAGAGGCTGTGGAGTCTCCCTCCTTGGAGATCTTCAAATGCCACCTGGACATGGTCCTGGGCAGCCTGCTCTGGGTGGCCCTGCTTGAGCATGGGGGGGAGGGAGGTTGAACCAAACGACCTCCAGATGGTCTGTCCAACCTTAACCATCTGTGAATCTGTGAAGCAAGGGTCTCATTTAGCCAACAGTGTTTTCAGAAAATGAGATTTATCTTTCAGAAAGTAAGCAGATAAATCACTGTGTGTGCTATTATTTGACTGGAACATTTTCAGTTTTAGGTCTATTCTCATTTCCCAGTTACCATCACCTTTTACTTTCATCATTAGTGAGCTAGTTATAAGTTCAAAGTAAAAGCAATTTATTTTCTAAGAAAAGAACTTAGAAGCAAGTTCATGTTTTAAGATTTGCAATGCATTATCTCTTTTGGGATAACCACCCAGGGTTTTTTTATTCAAATTAATTAAAACAGTGTGTTTTATAGGAAAGGGTCAGTTTTGATCCCTTTTGAAAACTGTATTTTAATTGCACTGTTCTTACTGAAACATTAAGGCATTCTGTAACATAATTTTTTGAACAAAATAACTCATAAAGATTTTGTTTTTGTTCTGGAATGTAATTAATATGAAAAAAAAACACACAGTACTCTTCCTTTAAAATATTTTCAAAAATAAGATAATTTCCTAAGAATAATGACATTTTGAGTTGCTGAACTTGTTATTTTTGGAGATGTTTGATTGCAGATAAATATATTTATTCTAAATTTTCTTACTGTCTTTTCTGCCCGATTTTAGTCACAAGATTTTTTTTTTTAATCCAGAGATTCAAAGATTTTCCTACCCAGATTCTACAACCTCTGAAATATTCTGTTCTAAGCTTGATTTTTTCCATCTGTGCATTTATGTAAGATATTATGATTATCTACACTTCATCTACACAACATAACCAGATGCAACCACATTTGTAATCCCATGTTTAGACTGAATTTCATGATAAAATTCAAATGTTCTCAGTAGAAGCAGATTATTATATTGCCATTGAAAGAAAGGGTAGTTACTAGACATCATCTGAATACATCAATACAAAATCAATCCTTGTACTTTCAGTCTGTCTCCAGAGCAACAATATTCTCCATAAATACTCACAGAAATCTACTTTTACTTATTTGAATTAAAACAAAAGGAATGCAACATTCTTTATCACTCATGAGAGAGCATCTGGAAGTTTTTCAGGCAATTTAATTTCTGAACGGAATTAATTTATGCATTTGACTGTCTAGTTCTAGAAATATTAAATATGTTCAGTGTGCCAGAGTTACACTTCAACTTGTTTAGATATTCTGATTGCTAAATTATTTCTTTGGCTAGTAGCCCTCCTTGCAATAGATTTCTAACTGGTACAGCACCTTACATGAGTAGACACTTCTGTCAAGGAATATATCTATGCCAGCAGAAACACATATTGATGGTTTCCTTAATTTAAATATTATGCTTTTAGCTGAAGTCTTAAAAAGTAATAATAATCAAAAAATAATAAAAAATCTACTTTACCAGGCATGGTAAGCATGTACCATAAAGTAACATAACATCAGGTAATATCAAAAATTTGTTTTGAATTATGTCCCTTTAATGATTGCTTTTAGGTTAAGGATACTGTTTAAACTTAGAGCGGGACTAAAGAGAGCCTAGAGTTTTTCTGTTTTCCTTTCTTTTGTCTCAAAGACATACTTTGCTGGTAAAATCACAAGTTTATTTTATTTTTTTTCCTGTAAAGGTCTACTTGAACTTCTAAATATCTACCACTTCTATTGACTTGAGTTGAATTTTCTTGTTGAATAACAACATGTTCAATACAAGAAAACTGGTAACTTCTGAAGTAATTGCTGGCAAAAGGGACCATCTTGCTCAAAATCAAAGGATTAGTTTTCACTATTAAACAGAAATACTTTATATGAAGTACCCACATATGTCAGCTTAATGCATTATGAATTAAAATGGAACTTCTTTAGAAGTAATCATGACTAGTGATTATTAATTGATTTTATTATGACTGGTTCAATTCAGGTATGTTTATAAATAATTTGTACGCAGATACACATTGAATTGTCACAAAGTAGCATTAGAGATGAACAGTGGGGGAAAAAAAAAAAAGCATTTCTTGTTAAGAAACAAGTATTGTGAGACCCCATAGCTGGTGCAGACTAATGACTTTATTGCACTGTCCTTTTAAAAAAATATATAAATGGGACAGATGGTCCCAAGATATCTAGTTACTATTATCCACCTACAATTTCATTGTGCCTCGGCAGACTTTGTGCCATTTGAAGCATGTTCCATCCTTTGGAGCATATCACCTAGTGCTGATAAATGGTAAAATATTGATCTTGGAGAGCTGGGTTTAGCAGCATTGCTCTGTACACTAAATTTTCAATTGATTTTAAGCAGAGTGATTTCCAAAATAATTCAACACTGGTTTATTCATGAATTCACATGAACCATAGATCATTATTTTTATTTGGCTCTGAAAGATAGGATCTGAAGCACTGTAGAACTGGTCTTTACTTGATATAAATATTCAACCAACGGTGCTTCTTTAAGGCACATTTCTGGGAATAGAGATTATTAGCCAACAGATGCATTTTAAACTAATCTAAAATACCTTTCTTGTGCCACAGGTAGAGGATGCGAAGACATCTAAGAGGAAGAAGGGAATGAATAACACTAAAAAAAATTACACAATAGATTTCCAATAGGAAAAGAACACAGTTCTCCATTAAGTATTTAAAAACGTATCTTTTTTAAATTGTTCTGCTGACTTGTGCTCAAAACAGAAATGCAATTGTAACTAGGTGTATAGTTATATATGCAAATACTCCTCATGCAGTTGTCAATTGGGTAAGTACTCGATAAAGGTTGGGTTTATAAAGTGCTAAAAATAGTTCTGTTATAGTTCTGTTATAGCAGATCAAAATTCAGAAAGAGACTGAGTCCACTTAAATGTACCCCAAGCCCAATCTGCCCCTAAAAGTTTCAAATTAGAATACTTTCAAATAATTTCTAAAATTCCAGGAATTTAGGAATTTAGTAGGAAGTTACTGAAATATGTAGCTAAAGAAGAATCTGTCTTCTTGAGTCTTACAGCTGTATCATGCCGACATTAAAAATGGCATATATTATGTAATTTATCATTATTGTTTTGTTGATATGTAAGTACCTTGTGATAATATTAAGTCTACATATATACAGAAATAGACCTGCATAAAATGTATACTGTGATTTCTTATGATATAGCCCTGAGGCTGCCATCATATTCATCCCTCATGTTTCTTTGCCTTGTTCAGGATCACAATTCAGCAAATTCTAAATCCACGATTCTGCAAAAATTCCTTCTTCTTTCCATATTCTAAGATCATTAACCACGCTAAAAGCTATTCCAGTCTGCAGTGTCCAACGTAAAGGAATAACGAGGGCAGTGATTCATCCACAGATGCAGGAAGTAATGAAAACATTTGTTCGAAGAGTGAACTGAGTCATATGCTTATCCATATTTATGATGACAGAAAGTAAGGTCTGTATCTGTATAAACAAGGTCTGACATGCATGTTTGGAAAAGCACATGCAGAGGTTATCCTGGGCAATGAAGACATAAAACTAATTGTGAACCTGAGGCCTATGAATGTTAAAAAGTCTCTACAGTCCTTCAAATGAACATATTTGATACTATTACAGAGCCTACCCATAGAAGTTACTGGCTAGAGACAAACATTTCATAGAAAGGCAGAAAAGCTTTGAAAAAGACAAAGCGAGCAAAGATATTACATTAACTTTTTCATACCACTTTACACTGAAAACACTGAATATAAAGAACTTGCTTTGTTTCAAATCAGCTGCTTCTGATAAGGCAGCTTCTTATGGCTTTGGGCTTTAGCACATCTTGCCAATCCTCCATGGACAACAGTTTTTTAGTCAGGTTTTCCAGCAAATGAGTTTGACCTGTCACACTTTGGTTACTTTTTTTCCTCTGAAGATTATTGATTATTAAAGATATTTGATTAAAGTCTTTCATCTTACTAGCAATAGTGTATCTTACGAGTTTTGTAAGGGCATTATAATAACATACCATCAGATTTGTCTAGACATCTACAACACATTCCTAAACTATCAAATGTCATTTCAGCAACCATTCAGATGAATCTTTGAGCTTCATTGGAATTTATCTCTAAGGGTGTTTGAGAACATAAGTAATGAATCACAAGCATGTTTTACTAAATATAACAGCTATCAGCTCAAATGTATGAGTAGTAGCACACACTGGATTCCTGGTGTGGGAGTAAAAGAGAAGTTAAAAAAAAATTCCAGTAAGTGACTAACAGCTTATCTTCTATCTTATTTACTACTTGTTCCATGATTTTTCAAAAAAATTATTTCCTGAGGGAAAATAGCCACGTATGTGAAAGCCATTATTGTTTTTTTGCTTGTGCGAATTTGTGCACAAATTATTAAATGTACTAAACTCCTGGATAGGTACATAACTTGGCCCCTGGGAATTCAGTGTCTCAATATATCTAGGATTTGGGCCCTCACTGGTATAAATATAGCACTAAAAGTTTTGAAATGCTTTTTGTTTATGAAAAATAGGTTGGAGGTGGAATTCTATTCTAATAGAACATGGTATTAGTAGTAAAAAAGAAGCAGTATTACTGTAACTTCACTTGGTGCTGTTGCTGGCATGCTGCAATCCTAATGCAGTACTTCTTTCCTATTTCTTCCTCTGCTTGCAGTCATTATTCTCTGTTCATTTAGGAAACATTTTCTATTTCATGAGTCCCAGAAGACCTCATGGACAAGGAACATGTCCTCTTGTTCATAATGTATCATTACCATTTGGTACTGAGAGAAATTAATTATTCTGAAATTGTTGCCTAGTTTTTACTCACCCTACTTGAACCAATTGCCATGGAAGCCACCAGAAGAGGTGATCAGTGGAAACATCTCAGAACTGATGGTTTGCAAAGAGCACGGACTATCTGCTTCTAGGTTTAGCACTCCTGAATTCAGCATCAAGTTGTTTGTACAGTGGCAGGTGTTGCCTAGGAAGATTTTGCCAGGAAATTCATGGATATGAGTACTTTGACAACGGAGATTAATGCATTCTGTAGTGTCTCTGAGTTTTCAAACTTCTTTTGAACCCCTCAGAGATTAATGTTTGTATACATGTCTGGAGTATTTTTTAGAGTTTATCATTCTTGCCATATACATATACATATACATATACATATACATATACATATACATATACATATACATATACATAGAGATTTTTTTTAAGTGACATAAAATAGTAGATTTTATTATTGTTGTGGTTTAACCCACATGATAATGATAATAGTATTAACAATAGTTAATAGTTAATAATAGTTAATAGTATTAACAATAATAATGTGTAAGAAAACAAGTGATGCACAATGCAATTGCTCACCACCCGCTGACCGATGCCCAGCCTATCCCCGAGCAGCCGGCCCCCCACCCCGGCCAGCCACCCCTATATATTGTTTAGCATGACGTCAGATGGTATGGAATACCCCTTTGGCCAGTTTGGGTCAGCTGTCCTGGGTCTGTCCCCTCCCAGCTCCTGCTGCACCCCCAGCCTGCTCGCTGGCAGGACAGAGCGAGAAGCCGAAAAGTCCTTGGCCTGGTGTAAACACTGCTCTGCAATAATTAAAACATCGGCATGTTATCAGCGCTCTTCTCATCCTAATCCAAAACATAGCACCCTACCAGCTACTATGAGCTACTTAACTCTGTCCTAACTGGAACCAGGACAGATATCCACCCCTTATTCCATACCATTTATGTCATGCTCAGGTTACACTCTGTCCAATACATTCTAATTAATCACCATTTTCATCTATGATATATAGCAATCATGGTAGTGATGACATACATTATTATATAATAATTAACATACTACAATTCAACTCATGGGCTATTCTCACCCAGTATCAAATCCCCTTGAGGTACACACCGGACCTCCCCATTCTTTTGCATTACCCACCAAGTGCATCCAGGTCCCTGAGCAAAAGCAATTCCACGAATGGGTTTGCCTTTTCCTGAGGCAGGAGTAGCCCAGACTGTTTTACCCAGCATGTTTCTTACGTGCACTACAGGAACTTTATCCCCTTCTACAGTGCGTAACAGGTTTGATTGGGCAGGTCCAGCTCGGTTGGCAGATCCCCTGGTATTGACTAACCAGGTGGCCTTTGCCAAATGTGTATCCCAATTTTTGAATGTCCCAGCACCCATTGCTTTCAGTGTAGTCTTCAACAGTCCATTGTATCGTTCAACTTTTCCAGAGGCTGGTGCACGATAGGGGATGTGATACACCCACTCAATACCATGTTCTTTGGCCCAAGTGTCTATAAGGTTGTTTCGGAAATGAGTCCCGTTGTCTGACTCAATTCTCTCTGGGGTGCCATGTCGCCATAGGACTTGCTTTTCAAGGCCCAGGATAGTGTTCCGGGCGGTGGCATGGGGCACAGGATATGTTTCCAGCCATCCGGTGGTTGCTTCCACCATTGTAAGTACGTGGTGCTTGCTGTTGCGGGTTTGAGGGAGTGTGATGTAATCAATCTGCCAGGCCTCTCCATATTTATATTTCAGCCATCGTCCTCCATACCAAAGAGATTTTGACCGTTTGGCTTGCTTGATTGCAGCACATGTTTCACAGTCATGAATAACCTGTGCTATAGTGTCCATGGTCAGGTCCACCCCTCGATCGCGAGCCCATCTGTAGGTTGCATCTCTACCTTGATGGCCTGAGGTGTCATGGGCCCATCGGGCTATAAATAATTCACCTTTATGTTGCCAGTCCAGGTCCACCTGAGCCACTTCAATCTTAGCAGCCTGATCCACCTGCTGGTTGTTTTGATGTTCTTCAGTAGCTCGATTCTTGGGCACATGAGCATCTACATGGCGTACCTTTACAACCAGGTTCTCTACCCGGGCAGCAATATCTTGCCACAATGCCGCAGCCCAGATGGGCTTGCCCCTGCGCTGCCAGTTGTTCTGCTTCCATTGCTGTAACCACCCCCACAGGGCATTTGCTACCATCCATGAATCAGTATAGAGATAGAGAACTGGCCACTTTTCTCGTTCAGCAATATCTAAAGCCAGCTGAATGGCTTTCACTTCTGCAAACTGACTCGATTCACCTTCTCCCTCAGCAGCTTCTGCAACTCGTCGTGTAGGACTCCATACAGCAGCTTTCCATCTCCGATGCTTTCCCACAATACGACAGGACCCGTCAGTGAACAAGGCATATTTCTTCTCATTTTCCAGTAGCTTGTTGTACAGTGGGGCTTCTTCAGCACGAACCACCTCCTCCTCTGATGATATCCCAAAGTATTTGCCTTCTGGCCAGTCCATAATCACCTCCAAGATTCCTGGGCGACTGGGGTTTCCTATTCGAGCCCGTTGAGTAATCAGTGCAACCCACTTGCTCCATGTAGCATCAGTTGCATGATGTGTAGAGGGGACCCTTCCTTTGAACATCCAGCCTAGGACCGGCAGTCGGGGTGCCAGGAGGAGCTGCGCTTCAGTACCGACCACTTCCGAAGCAGATCGAACTCCTTCATATGCTGCCAATATCTCCTTTTCAGTTGGAGTATAGCGGGCCTCAGATCCTCTGTATCCCCGACTCCAAAACCCCAGGGGTCGACCTCGAGTTTCCCCAGGTTCTTTCTGCCAGAGGCTCCAGGTGGGACCATTCTCCCCGGCTGCGGTGTAGAGCACATTCTTTACATCTGGTCCTGTTCGGACTGGCCCGAGGGCTACTGCATGAACTATCTCCTGCTTAATTTGTTCAAAGGCTTGTCGTTGCTCAGGGCCCCATTCAAAAGCATTCTTCTTACGGGTTACTTGGTAGAGCGGGTTTACAATCAGACTGTAATTTGGAATATGCATTCTCCAAAACCCCACGACACCTAGGAAAGTTTGTGTTTCCTTTTTGCTAGTTGGTGGAGACATAGCTGTTATCTTGTTGATCACATCCATTGGGATTTGACGGCGTCCATCTTGCCATTTTATTCCTAAAAACTGGATCTCTCGTGCAGGTCCTTTAACTTTATTCTGTTTTATGGCAAAACCGGCCTTCAGAAGGATTTGGACTATTTTCTTCCCTTTCTCGAAAACTTCTTCTGCAGTGTCACCCCACACAATGATGTCATCGATGTACTGCAGATGTTCCGGAGTTTCCCCCTGCTCCAGCGCAGACTGGATCAGTCCATGGCAAATGGTAGGGCTGTATTTCCACCCCTGGGGCAGCCGATTCCAAGTATATTGGACTCCCCTCCAAGTGAAAGCAAACTGTGGCCTGCACTGTGCTGCTAGAGGGATGGAGAAAAATGCATTAGCGATATCAATAGTGGCATACCACTTGGCTGCCTTTGATTCCAGTTCATACTGGAGTTCTAGCATGTCCGGCACTGCAGCACTCAGTGGTGGCGTGACTTCGTTCAGGCCACGATAGTCCACTGTTAGTCTCCACTCACCATTAGACTTTCGCACTGGCCATATGGGACTATTAAAAGGTGAATGAGTCTTGCTGATCACTCCTTGGCTCTCCAGTTGACTAATTAGCTTATGGATGGGACTCAGGGAGTCTCGGTTGGTGCGATATTGCCGCCGGTGCACAGTTGTGGTAGCGATCGGCACTTGCTGTTCTTCAACCCTCAGCAACCCCACAACAGAAGGGTCCTCTGAGAGACCAGGCAAGGTAGACAACTGTTTAATGTCCTCTGCCTCCAAGGCAGCTATGCCAAAAGCCCAGCGGAACCCTTTTGGGTCCTTGAAATATCCTCTTCTAAGATAGTCTATGCCAAGGATGCACGGAGCATCTGGGCCAGTCACAATACGGTGCTTTTGCCACTCATTACCGGTTAGACTCACTTCAGCCTCCAATACAGTTAACTGCTGGGATCCCCCCGTCACACCATAAATACAGATGGGCTCTGGCCCTTTATAGCTTGATGGCATTAGAGTACATTGTGCACCGGTGTCTACCAAAGCCTTATACTTCTGTGCGTCTGACGTGCCAGGCCATCGAATCCACACAGTCCAATAAACTCGATTGTCCCTTTCCTCCCCCTGGCTGGAGGCAGGGCCCCTCTAGTCCTGGTCAGAATCTTCGTTTCTGTGTCTAAAGGACTGCTTGCTGGAAGTTGGAGCAGCAAACTTTTCAGAGAATTCCTTTTTCCCACTTGTTTTCCTTTGCAATTCACGTACCCGTGCCTCTAGGGTCGCAGTAGATTTTCCATCCCATTTTCTCATGTCCTCTCCATGGTCACGTAGGTAAAACCACAGGGTGGCGCGGTGTGTGTGCCCACCATATTGTCTTCCTTGCATAGATGAACGTTTACCCCTAATAGCTGAGACACTGGTTTGTACAGGTGGGGAGGAAAATAATCTCTCTTCAAGTTGGTGGATCTTTTCAGAAAGTTTCTCCAAAGTATTCTCTTTTAGCTGGTGGACACTGTTTCGTTCAGGTGGAGGGGAAGATAATCTTTCTTCAAGTTGGTGGATCTTTTCAGAAAGTTTCTCCAAAGCATTCTCTTTTAGCTGGTGGACACGGGTTCGTTCAGGTGGAGGGGAAGATAATCTTTCTTCAAGTTGGTGGATCTTTTCAGAAAGTTTCTGCAAAGCATTCTCTTTTAGCTGGTGGACACTGGTTCGTTCAGGTGGAGGGGAAGATAAATTCTCTTTAAGTTGGTGGACCTCTTCAGAGAGTTTCTCCACAGCCGAGACACAGGCCTGTAGGGAAGAGGAGAGATTTCCTTCGTACTGCCGGAGTAATTTAGCAACTTCATTCACTGGGGGATTCTCCTCCGCTTTCCAGGCTATTATTGCCAATGAGCTGGCATATGATGATGGTGCACTCCGTACAAACTTCCGCCACATAGGTGGTGTACACTGGACTGCATCTGGATCTGCGGATGTTTGTGCGTCGTCTAGGTCCTTATAAATTACTTCCCGTACGGCCAATTCCCTCAGGTACTGAATTCCCTTCTCCATGGTGGTCCATTTGCCTGGTAGACATACAAGTTCTTCCTTGAAGGGATACCTTTCCTGCACAGCTGACAGGAGACGCCTCCAGAGACTGCGAGATCGTGCTCCATCTCCAATTGCTTTGTCAATGCATGCGTCCCTAGCAAGGGATCCCAGCCGCCTGGCTTCCTTGCCCTCTAATTCCACATAATTGGCTCCAGCGTCCCAGCACCGGAGCAGCCAGGTGACAAGCTGCTCACCTATACAGCGACCAAAATCTTTTCGCACATCTCGTAGCTCACACTGGTATAGAGTCCGGGTAGTTACTGTTGATTTTTCGACACCCTCATCCTCATCTTCAGTCTCCTGCACCTTTGATGGCTGGTGTAGAGTCCGGGTAGTTACTGTTGATTTTTCGACATCCTCATCCTCATCTTCAGTCTCCTGCACCTTTGATGGCCCAGCCTCGTCTTCACTATGCCCAGACTTAGCAGAAGACTGTTTGCGTTGTAAACGACCTGAGCCTCTATACCATTTCTTCACCTTGTCTACAGGGGCAACTTGCACTGCTACAGCTCGTTTCTCTAATCCAGACACAGGGTCTGCCACAGGGGTTGGAATACCCTCTGTGGGGTCAACTTGCACTGCTACAGCTCGTTTCTCTGACCCAGACACAGGAGTGGGAGCAGCTGCAGGAGCTGGAGCTGCTGCAGGGGCTGGAGTGGCTGCGGGAGCTGGAGCTGGAGCGGCTGCAGGAGCTGGAGCGGCTGCAGGAGCTGGAACTGGAGCGGCTGCAGGAGCTGGAACTGGAGCGGCTGCAGGAGCTGCAGCTGGAGTGGCTGCAGGAGCTGGAGCTGGAACGGCTGCAGGAGCTGGAGCGGCTGCAGAAGCTGGAACTGGAGCGGCTGCAGGAGCTGGAACTGGAACGGCTGCAGGAGCTGGAGTGGCTGCAGGAGCTGGAGCGGCTGCAGGAGCTGGAACTGGAGCGGCTGCAGGAGCTGCAGCTGGAGTGGCTGCAGGAGCTGGAGCTAGGTTGCTAGTAGCATCAATTGCAGCTCGATAGGCACAAGCCAGACCCCAGCACGCTACAGTGATTTGTGTCACTTTGGAACTGCCAGAGTCATGACACCTTTTTTTCAAGCATTCTGCCAGCTTTTTAGGATTTTGCAGTTGTTCAGGGGTGAATGTCCAAAACACTGGAGGTGACCACTGCTCTAGAAACCTGCCCATATCCTCCCACACTCCCTGCCACTCGCAACTATCCCGCCTCAAGACAGATCTCCGGATGAGATTCCTAAGTAGTTGTTTAACCCTCCACAAAATCTGAAGCGCATTCAGGAGACATAACAACAAGAGCAGGCTGGTCTGAGTATCCCAAGGATATTCAACATCTCGGAGAACCACCGTAACTAGCTCGGGGGATAAGAGGGTGGTGGTGAAGGAGAAAGGGAGAGTGAACAGGTAGGGAAACATGTCTTCCCCTGTCCCCTTCACAGATTGGCTCCCTAACGAAAACAGGCAATAGGTGTAATTGCTAATAGTTTCCGAGATATGGGTTCCAAAGTATAGAGTCGACGTCAGTGCTGAGTACAAATACCAGGTTAAAGTCGTGACCAGATATTTCATCATTTCATAAGCCATTGCTACACCGCACAGTACCATAACAATCTTAAACCAGGGCCCGGAAAGGATAAACAGTGCAACAGGGAGCACATACAGAAAGTAACGCACCATAAAACTCAATTTGGAATACAGGTACAGCAGACTGGAGATTAAGGCAATCAACATCGTGACTAGCAACTATTAAGCAGGTCCAATACTTATACCAATTTTAGTTTAACACACTCTGGTCAGATTTGTCGATATCTCAACCCTTCGGGCCCCACGTTGGGCGCCAAAAAGGACTGTTGTGGTTTAACCCGGCTGGCAGCTAAACACCACACAGCCGTTCGCTCACCCTCCCCCCTCCCTCTCTGGGATGGGGGAGAGAAACGGGAAAGTGAAGCCTGTGAGTTGAGATAAAGACAGTTTATTAAGACAGGAATATAATAATAACAATAATAATAATAGTGATAATGATAATAGTATTAATAATAATAATGTGTAAGAAACAAGTGATGCATAATGCAATTGCTCACCACCCGCTGACCGACGCCCAGCCTATCCCCGAGCAGCCGGCCCCCCACCCCGGCCAGCCACCCCTATGTATTGTTTAGCATGACGTCAGATGGTATGGAATACCCCTTTGGCCAGTTTGGGTCAGCTGTCCTGGGTCTGTCCCCTCCCAGCTCCTGCTGCACCCCTAGCCTGCTCGCTGGCAGGACAGAGCGAGAAGCCGAAAAGTCCTTGGCCTGGTGTAAACACTGCTCTGCAACAATTAAAACATCAGCATGTTATCAGCACTCTTCTCATCCTAATCCAAAACATAGCACCCTACCAGCTACTATGAGCTACTTAACTCTGTCCTAACTGGAACCAGGACAATTATCTATATTATATTGTTTATTTTTCACTTTATGATTTCCAGGATGTGTTTGATATTATCTTTTTACTGCACACACAAAATGAGCTTATCTTCAGGCAGCAGTTTGCAAAATTAAGCTTCCACATCAGGCGTGATTGGGAATGTATACACATCTCTGAAATCAGCAGGGCCCATTGAAGAACTGGCCATAAGTTACAGACTTTTATTGACATCTAATACATCCTTAGAAGGCAAGCCACTGCTGTTTTGGCTCATGTTTATGTTTCTTTGCTTAGGTGTGCTTTCAGGTTTTGACATTTTTCCAAAAGCAAGAGCAGCTCTTTTTTAAAGAAGGAAAAACAACCTTTCCCACATGCATCAGTTTTTTAGGCACAACAAGGACCTGAAATCTTGGCCCAGGCTCTTAATGTGAGTCTGTAGAGCCATAGAGGGCCCCTACTGGCCTTAAGATACGTTGACCCAGGAATTCATTTAGTCATGGGTTATTTCATTTGTTTCCATATTATGTGTACCATAACTAACTATGCAATCATCATGATGTGTTCTGTGCCCTCATATGGGATTAAGGGTTTTTTTTGCTTGTTTGTTAGTTTATTTTGTTTGTTTTAATTTCCAGTCAGATAGAGAAAAAGAAAAGCTGGTAAAAGCAGCCAGCAGCTGGAGATGAAGTACATTTGGCAGGCTTATATTCCTTAGGCTACCTGCTAGCAAACAACAAAATTCAGAGCAGCATACGAAAGTTACATATTATACAAATCTCATTATTTGTATTTATTTAGGAGGTAGTAAACATCTTTTAGCACTGTGTGAAATGAGGATGCCCATGGCCATGGCTCTTCTAGTTTTAAACTCTAATTTGAGGTATTGCAATAGTCCCTGTAAACTGTGAAGTAATATACATGTTTTCTTCCAAAGGGAATATCATGATTTAGATGTGTTATATTTTGCAAGTGCCAACAGAATGCTAAAAAATCTCTTTCAGCTCTTTTCCTAACCCACACTGGATCTCAGATGTGAGCTGCAAGCTATTTTTGATGGTAATGTTTGTTGGAGGCCGTTAGAGGTACAGATGCTGTGCATTTGGCATCACACATCAGGAAGGCTCAGGCTGGGAGTCAGAGGTCCTGGTAATACAAACCATAATGTAAAATCTCAGCTTTCTAAGGAATTATTGACAGGAGTTTATTGTCAGCTTTAAATTTTTAATCTAATTAAATCATGAGCCAAATCAAGTCACATGTGTGAGTGTTACTTTGGGGAAATTGTTGCAGCATTTGTTGTATATGGATGAAGAAATGGGGGCACTGTAAACTGTTTTACAGGATTTTTTTAATGAAACTTGGAGTCCAAGTACCTTCTAGCTTCACATTTTTATAAGACAGCTAATCAGCTAATTCTTTACAAACCAGTCAGTTCACTACAAAAAATTGAGGTAAGTTGGGCAGCACTATGAAGAGAATCTAAAAGTGCTTACTATGTTTTATAAATATAATTTACATTTATAATCACCTACGTGACATATTTGCCTGACAATGAAGAGTTAAATTCTGGAGGCTGAGTTAAGAGACAAAGTCATACTAAGGAAACACTGTGAAGGGCTATCAGTTAAAGATTGGTCCTGCTTGGTTCCAATCAAACTAGTAAAATAACACTTTGCAGGCTCTGTATGAGAAATTATTGCAGAGAAAACTAAACCACAACCAAACTGCTCAATGGCAGTTTGGGCTCTTACTTCTTTAAAAGAAACATTACATTCCCCAGGCTTGAACCTAGGGGTGTTGAACCGTTAACCGACTTCAAGCCCACACAGGTGAGAGGTTGAATAGCTTGCCAATAATTACAGTAGGCTCATCTGCTCCCCCTGAGTGCTTGACTTGGCTTCTTAGCCTGTGTCTGACATACAGCAGCTGGGTCTCTGGTGAGGCTCGTGCTCCAGCTGGGAAGGAGCAAACACCAGGCTCTCTAGGAAGCACAACCTCAGAGCTGCAGCTATTTCTCAGCAGTGATTATTCCCTGCAGCTAGGTGGTTTAGCTTAACAAGCAGTGCAGTTGGTTACCAGTTGCAGGTTGGAGGCAATGGTAATACTGACTCTCCTTCTGATGAGACTGGGCTTCTTCTGCTCGCATGAGTTTTCCTTTCAGTGTGTTTTGTCTTCTTGGTGGTTTTTGTGCTGAGTAGGCAGCAGTGGAATGAGTTAGAATGGAGAATGTGCTTAACTGCACTAGTACTTCTTTTCCTGTGCTTGATCCTGCCTAGGAAAGATGTGCCAGGTAGAAAATGGTCTTTTAAGTTGCTAACTTGCAGTTAAAATAATGTGTGTGAGCTCTGCAAGTGTTCTTTCTCCTTGCTCAGTCTCTAACTTCCAGCTAAACCTGGTACATAGCTGTACCAGTGCTATTCTTCTCCTTGTTGTAGAAGTTGTCCTTTGTTTGGTTTTAGGGGGGAAGCGGCCAAGTAGCCTTATTGGCTTACAAAAGTAAGGGAAGTTAAGGTAAGAGGCAACACTGGGAACTCCTGTTCTAACAATGTAATACTAACAAAGAAGTGTTAATGTGTAACAAAGGAAAATAGGTATTTGTTGTTTAACACCTATTTCTGACCTAGTTGTATCCTTGGGGTAAACTTTAATGTAATTTCTTTGTTTAAAGAGAATTTTCCTGAGCTGCTTTAATAAACTTCTAGAGGAATACGGTAAGTGAATGACTTTAGAATAGGGAGAAAAAAGAAAGGTAAGAACTGAGGTTTTTCTTATTGATAAAAGTTCAAAAGGATACCAGCATTCAATTTTCTAACCAAAACTTTCTTAACAAAAACAGTAGGAAAAAAGTGTATTAAAAAGGTTTAGGAGGATCTTGTTTTCTCTCTTGAACCCAGGCATATCTACCACCTATACATTCTCTGGAGTGTAAAAAATGATTCTGGTTATTATGGCAGTAATTAATATGAAATTAGGAAATGGAAAAGAGGCTTATTATAGGGGAAAAAGCCCATCTTTTTCCTTCCTTAAAGAATCCTGCATTGCAGATGTTGTAGGTAGCGTGTTTCCAAGGATAGCTGATGGTAAAGCATAGTAAGAGTAAAGCAGGGATAAATTGTACCCAAACAAACCCTTCTAATCTACATTCAGTGCACTTAGCTGTGCTGAACACAGATGCATGCAGTGAGACTGTTATGGTGACAGTCACCAAGTACTATCTGAAAAGAAGAGGATCAAAAAACACCTGAGACGGATACTGCTGAAAAATAGTGAGTTTTCTAGCAAATTCTTAGATGACAGACAAGGAGAAAACTATTTTTTTTGTGCCTGTGCAAATCTTCCCTAAGGGAAAGAAGTCACTCCTTCTCTGTCCTACGTGTCCTATGTAACTTCAAATAAATACAAGAATTTATTCAATCTGGGAGGGGAAAAGAAAAAAAAGTATTATTTTAGTTCATTAGAAAAAAAATGTTATTCAATGGTTTTTATTATGACTATTTGACAGTTGGATTAAGATTGAAAGAGATTTTTTTATTTTGTCATCAAATGGAGTGACCAGATGAATCCCTTAAGTCTAACTCCAGTTTACTGGGTCTAGGCTTCTCCTTCTCTGTAGTAATAAATAACAAAGCACAGTATAATACAAGAGAAGGTAGACAAATGAGGGAGAAGAAAAGCAAGCAAAGAAAGATGCATCCTTCGAAAAAGAGGTAGTATAAAAAGTCAGGAGAAAAAAAAATCCTACACTCAAATGTTGATAACAGGAGAATAATTAATCAGGATAAAGTAGAATTAGTGTAAAATTGTAGTTTCACTGGGGGACCGGCTCAACTCCTAGTCCAGTGCTTCCATTTCTGGGTAATACAGAGGATATAGGAAAAGTTGACAGATTGGGTGTAAAGAAGGTAAGATTAACACTGCTGTTAGATGAATCAACTGCCAATATCTGCCAACTTACACATAGGCCAATTCTTTTTTTTTTTTATTCTCACTTTCTCGTCTTTTAACAAAATATTATGAATTTTGAGCTCGCTTTTTTTTTTCAATGTATATAATTGTATATGGAATAGAAGAGAGGTCTGAAAATGTTTCATTTTTTAAATTTTTTCTATTGCTTCTGCTTTTCAAATAATTTTAAATCAGTGTGATGTTATCTTGAAATACTCTGACATCTTTAAAAGTAAAACTCTGAAGAACCTAGCAGATGTAGTACAGACTATATGAAAAACCAATATCAAGTTCAGAACCAATCATAAATGATCATGATTTATTGCACCACATCAAAAGCAGATAACCACTAAAATCCATAATTCATTGTAATAGTATCATAGTCAAGCCTGACAAAAAGTCGTCATGTTTATACTTCAATGGTTAAGATGAGTAATTTATTGGTTCTAAAAAAATAATGTACTGTAAAAATACTCACAGGGCTCTAGACCAGGTCAACAATAAAAAGCTGTATTGTGTATACAGGTCCGTGCACTTCAAGAAGTCTCCATGAATGTATTAAGGATATACAGCACCCTGATATGCTAAGCATTCTTACTTCTCATAAACTTTTAAAGCACTAACTTTTAGTAAAAATGCTATTGAAAATTCATTCTTTATCAGTGCCACAAGTTAGAACACTTTATTGTCCCTGGTTCCTATACTACCTTTGACAATATAGGGTATAACTAAACTACTGAAGCTTTACGCTCATAAAAGAAAACTCACCTCATCTCCTAAATTACCTGTGAACCTTTTCTGATTATGTGTATAATTTACAGAATTTTATTAATAATAAATGATTAAAAGCTTAGTTGCAAAGAGAAAGAAGATCATTTCTTGTATATCATGCCATCCTGAGATGAGAACAATCTATCTTCATTTTGCTTACTTGAGTAATAGGCAGTAATTGGTGCAATGGGTAGAAGACTCTAGCATTCAGAATGGCTTTTGCTCTGCAAACTAGAATCTTCAAAAAAGGAAATCCAAACTGATTCCTATAGAATGTAAGAAAACAAGAAAATCAAGTACGAGAAGAATGGTGTTTCAAGAAATTGAATAAATTTCAACATGACAATAACATTTCTGAGTATACTATCTGAGTTACTATCTATCTTAAAGAAGATTTCTGCCTGAATATCCAGCTGAAATCAAGATGACATCTTGCTGTAAGATTACTTAAAACATGTAATAAAAATTGGAAGTGCTAGCCATAAAGTCCTGATTAATTTCACTTTTGAAAAATGTCATTTTTAATCTATATTGGATTTCTCTATTATGATTTTTATATTATGCTCATTAGTGTCTTTTATGAGCAAATTTGATTGCTTGTTTTCATTTGGCTAATATTTTCTTCTTTTTTCCTTCTAAAAATCTCATACGTTGTTACTCTGAATAGGTAGCAGTTGTCTTTTACTTCTAGAGCTTGACATATTTTGTTGATGAATACAACTGGATAAAGTTCTTTTACATATAAATAACTGGTTAAAAAGTTTAGTGCTTATGACTTACTGAAACAGAACTATTGGCCTGATACAGTCCTTGTCTTTCAGGACATCTTATAGACTTTCAAGAACAGAGTTGTTTTGTTGCATGAAAATGAATATGTAATATTTTCTTCAGTGTTTTAAATGTATAAGCAAAGAACATGAAACGCTTTCTCACTGGAACATAGTTTATCAAAGGAAAAAAGAAGATACTAAAACATAGTAAGCTTAGATAAGCAAAATATCTGAGAAAAGGGTAGCCTTACTGATTTCTCTTTACAAGAAGACTCATCATGTTCAATGCAAAGAGTAAAATGAAAGCTAGACTTCCACAAGATAGAGGTATTGATATTTTGATATTTGCCCTGTAAGCAGCTGAAGGCACTATGGTCTCATATGGGTTTACTACATCTGTCTTCCTTCCCTTACAGCTGAGATGTGTGTGTGTATGCATGTTTTTTTTTTTTTTTTTCCTGACTGTAGCCAGAGCTTCAGCTGTGGTCATTTCTCATTCTTATTTCATATTCTAGCTGTATTATGACATTAACAAATAGGCTGTTTCTATGTTGCATATTTATTGTTAAATTCTTTTAATGACTCTAAACCAAACACTGATTTCATTTTGAGTAAAAATTTAATTCCTTTTTAGGAACATAAAGAGTAAAATAACTGGGATTAGTCCAAACATTTTGTTAATGTTTTGAGATACTTTTTTCTTCAGATTTTAAATCTTTCTTGAAATGCAATTCATCACTGAAACTTAATTTTAACTCTTGCAATAGGTAGAAATGTTTGATACTGCTAGATTACATGCATGGTAAAATTGAGACCAAGAACAAACCCCTTCCTATCCCAAGTCAGAATAAGAGTTGTCTGTTTAGTCATTATTATATCAAGGTAACTTTAACACTCTGTTTTCCTCACACTTATCTAAACTTCGTGATATTTGGAACTATAAATCTTAACCTCTGGCAGTAAAGATCCCTTAAAAAGGGAAATATTAAAAAAAAAAAAAATCTTGACTCCAAGTATCTGGATACTTATTCTCCTTAGAATTAATCAGGAAAAAAAACTTGTTTGAAGTAATTGCATAAATTGGTTAATATTTTGCATTTCAATTGCATGCAAGTACTTAATCGAGACTCTTCCTGAAAATGAGCAGATGAAGAAAGTTGCATAACCATCATTTAGAAATCTTTGTTTGTCTCAACCAATCACTATGTATATATGCATCTATAAGTATTGTACTCATCAGCTCATAAACTTGAGTGAAAGAGGTTTAATACTGTTGTAATCTGAATATCTGAGATGGGTCCCATTTCTTGTCCTGTGGAGAAATTGTTGGGTATCACCAACATATCACTTGCCTTCTATGAGACCAACCATTTTTCCAAAGTCCTTCCCTACCTGTGTTCAAGCTTCCTTCCTCCTTACTTCTTTCTATCTGAATAATGTGCAGTTACAAATAACTATAACTTTAAAAACTAGTAAAATAAATGCTGGCAAAATGGACAAGGTTTTATTATCAATACCCTTGAAGTAGATAACTCTGCTTCACCAATTTGGGAAGAAAAAGGAGGTATTTTAATAAAGAGGTAAATTGTAAATATTTTTATTGCAGAGAGTAGAAAAAATCCAATTAACTTTTTAATGAATTATACAGAACAAATATTTGACAAAAATAACAAGAATAATAATAATAAAAAAGAAGATTGAGGGGGGGGGATAAGAAAGAAATACGGCTTGGGGGAGAAAGTGAGGAAGACAACAGGTATGATATTGGTCCATAATAACATCTGAAAGCTGAGGATAAGTTATTGGTGGGATATTTGCTCAACACTCCCCCCTGTTTTTATTTTATTTCTTTTATATGAAAATTTTTAGATTTCCTTCTGTATCAGTTACAGAAGGTTCAGGTATAGTTCAATCCCACTTTTTTTTTTCCTCTAGTTGTCTATATTTTTCTATATTGATACTCAACATTTCCTACATTCACATCTGGCAATCTAGTTAGTACCAAATGTAAGTTATTGTATGTTTTGTTTTCACTTAATTCTTACACAGATAAAAATGAATTTGTAATTAGTATTCACTGACTATGTTCACTTGGAGGAAAAAAAGACAAGTTGTAGTAATAGCAATATCAGTTGCAGGACTGACAGACATGAGCTCGTGTATCAATTCACTAGCCCAGCTCTCTGCTACCTGAGCAAAATTCAACATTATTTCATCAGCACCATTGTTTTTGCAAGACAGACCAGAAGATTTTATGATGATACAGCCTGAGGGGACACAAGACAGAATTTAAAAATGGTTGCATATAATATTCTATCTTAATTAGAAAGGTAGACCTCCTTCAAGGTAAAGTATGGTCTTCATGGTAAGTCATTACAGATAGTGAACGCTAATTCCACTGAATTATTGTTTTGTCTTTTCAGGTATATCCACTGCATTCTGATTTTTTTCAAATGTGCTGTTTTTTTCTTTTAATTAAATTGTCTTTATTATTGGGTAAATATAACTTTGCTAATTATGCTTTTTTTTTTAATTTCATAACACAAATAACATTTTCAAGAAAAGCTGTACACACTTAAGTGTTTGCTGCTGTAACCTGAGTGGGTAGGGATCACGGGAACAATACTAATAAGTGATGATTAGTCAACAAAGATTGTTACTCTTGAGACTGCGCATGGCTCAAGAAACTGTAAAGATCATGCTAAATGGCATGTATTAGAATGCTTTGCACACTTTGTATTACATTATGAATTAAAATGGAAAGATGCTTTAGATCACAATTGTTTTAAAACTATTGCAATTATGTTTTAACTAATAAGCTGAAATATTTTTCAAACAAAAGACTGAGTTTGAATTTTTATCCTGGAAAAAAAGTGTTGTGTGATTTAGATGATCTGATAACAGTGGCGCTTCCTATACAATGTACACTGTGCTAAATAAGAAGAAATAAGAGTACAGGAAAAAAATTTAATTCAGGAAATATAGTAGTTCATTACTGCCATTTATCATCTTTAAGTTCAACATGTTACACAGGATATCATAAAAAATATTTTGATGAAGTCTTGGTAGAGGTTTAACAAAAATTTAAATAGCATGTCTGCAGCTTTCTAACAACAGCACCGGTGAACTTCAAACTTCGCAAGGTTGAGCAAACAGACTGTATTGAAATCTAAACAACTGTCTGAATGGATGATTTTTTTTTCTCAAGTGCTGTAAATTCCAGTGTCTCCTTCTAGAATTCATCTTCCTCTGAATTCAGTAACTCACAAAAGATGAGAGCTACATAAGAAAGAACTGTTATACAGGTTCTTTGTTAGCAGCCTTCTAATGTCATGGTAAGTGACATCTTATCATTTAGAAAGAATTCAGTGTCTAACTTCACAGACTGGCTCAAATTAGATATGGATACTATTGACACTTGGAGATAAGATGGTGCAGCAACAAAACTAAACTTTTTATTTTATGCTAATTGCCTGCAACTCAAAAAATGGCAAGACTATTGGAATGTTATGTAGAGACATCCAGTCATTCCACCTTATGGCCATATTTCTAAGGTTTTCTGTTTTATATTTATCCTGCTCAGAAAACCATATCCTATTACTTATTCATTTTTTCCTCCTTTTTTTTTGTATGAAATTATCCATATTAGATCATGATTAGACAAACGTTCTCATTGTTTATGCATTTTAAGTAGGGTGTTAAAATAAGGGACAGAAAATTTTAATATGAGAGTGAAAAATATAAGGTAATTGAGAATACAGGTAAAAACTAAAAAATCTTAAAGATTTCTCTATGAAATGGTGTTTAAAAACAAACAATAGCCACAAAGAAGGTGAAGGCTATAAAATTCTCGTACACCATATGGAAGGGTGAATCTGTTCCCTGTTTAAGGCCAGACACTACTACATGTGAAATACAGAGTAGGTCCTCCAGCACACAGGATTCAAATACTACTCATTTGGAATTATACACCTATAATCAAAATCATAGTAACAGTAAGCTGGAAGGGACAACTTAGGTCCCTGAATTCAGTTGTCTATAATCAGAGTACCTATCATAATAAATATTGGTTTAGGAAAGCTCAGGTAAGGCTTTTTTCCTTACCTGCTCTTTCTCCTTGTGCACCTTTGATCCCACATGCTATATAAAGCAAAAAATATTGGTGTGTGCATATTTCATCATTAAGTGTTAGGCAGCACCCCTGACTGTGTGTGCTGCCTTTGTGATCCCCACGCCTGGAGCAGCCAGGCAACAGCAGGGCTGTGTGTGCAGGCTGAAGGAGAAGCCCGCGCGGGAGGGACTACATCCTAAATGGCTGAGAGCTCAGAAGAGCCTAACTCTGCCAGTGAGTGTAATTAGCATGGCAACCACTTTACTTCATAGATTTAGCAAGCTTTGTTATTTACTATTTCTTTTAAAGACATATAACATATGAACTAGCTTATATCCAGGAATTCCAATAAAGCCTTAATTTTTGGAAGATGCAGACTGGGAAACAAGCAGTTATAATAAATATTTATGTTTCTGCACAGGTTCCAGCATACTGTCAAATTTCAAGGCAAATGGTTTTATAAGTTCAAAATATTCAGACAATTCCCCAGTTTGGCCACAGCCTTTCCACAAGGTGAGCTCAGCTAAAAAGCACTGCCAGGTAGGTGATATCATGACTATAACTGCTCACCTCTTTATTCATTCGGTGATACTGGTATGCCCTGGGAAAACAAACCAAGCATGGGTAGTGGTTACTGGGCAGATGTGCCCAAAAGCTCTCAACTACATCTGCTCATTCCTATCGCTTTAGGTATACACAGAAATAAACAAAAGTATGAGTGAACTTTTTCACAGCTTATGTCCCTATAATGCATTTGAGGCAGTAAGCTAGAAGGTGATATTAGCCTCAGTAAGAACAGCTAGTTGGCTTTAAATATAGGAAAAATCAAAGGGATTGTCCTGGGCTGATGTAACCCAGTTGCCACTGGCAGTTTAAGTCAACCATCTAAGTCAGAGCCTGCAAATAACAAAAGCAGTAGCTTTGGGTGATCGAAGATGTGCCCACAGATTTCCAATACTGTGCTGAAGGCTGAGCCAGAGGTGAGACTGCTGAATGCCAGCCAGGATGTGAAACTACCCATAATGAGTGTACTGGCCCCCCAAGTCCATGGAGCTGGATAGAGACTGGAGGTCCTGACTGGTGTGAGTGTGTTCTGTACAGATCATGTGTGCAAGTGATAAACTGGAAACTGCTCTACACCAGCTGTGGTATCCTGCTTATTAAGTACCTCATTGTAAGTGGTGTATCTTACCCCTAAATTCCCATCCGGAAAGCCCAAAGTGTAACAGATATAGAAAATTAGATGACTGTTGAAGACATAGTTGTGCTAACTTACTGGTTAGAGCTAATGCTGTAATAAAAAAGGTTTTGTTATTCTTTATTCTACAGGGTAAATTACTATCCCGTTCTGTTTAAAGATTAAAAAAGGCCCTGAAAAATAAAAATCTGTTATTTGTAAAGATGTTACAAGAGGCTTTAAATGAAAAGAAAAGCAATTGATTTGTACTCCAATTAAGTTACAGTAATAGTCATTAGTTTTAGCTTTGCTGAAAACATCTCTGAGAATTAGTGCTATTTTACTAGCTTTAAAAATTACCATTAAGTCAGAGAAAAAAAACATTACCTTTCAGTGCTTTATGCAAACAACTTCCATAGTATTGTACAGAATGTGAAAAATAGAATTTCTCATAAATGCAAGCAAATACATAAATATCAATAATTTGACGTAGTATATAACCTTAAATTACAAACTGTAGTGGAGAGAAAAAATTTGTGATAACATTAGTAATTGTGATTAGATTAGTATAAACAATACAGAATGTCTAACGTGACTCCTAGATCTACCAAGGAGTATGCTGCATAAGAAGAAGAATTCAGTAAATGGAAGAAACATCAAACATCAAGTAAAAACAGATATTGTGTAATTAGCTATTATAACAATGTAGACGGAAAAAGCATAATTGCATTTTAGAAGTCATGTGTACTTCTGCCACAGCAAACACTGAACCTAAACATCAATCAGCATAATCTGTCACATAATAACGATAAGAGGTTTCTCTGTGTGTGTGTATTATTATTATTATTATTATTATTTTCTCCTAGAACTAAGCATGGACCCTTTCAAGAAAGAGAACACATTCAGGACCTCTGCTCCTTTAAGACATTTAAGGTACTGCTTGCAATGGAAGTTAGGCATTAATATAGTTTCGAAGATCTAGCAAAAATTACAAAATGTTTTTGATAGTCTGGTCTATTCCATACTTTTTAGTTTCACTGTGTAGCTTCTGGCAATGAATTCCTCCATTTCTCTAGCTCCTGTGGTCTTAAAGAAATAACATTCTGTGAGTACTCACAAGTGATACAGAGGCTTGCCTTCAATGTCTTTCAGCGAAGTTTCTAGTGTGGGTCGAAACCTTTCCTGTCCCTTTTCTTGAGGTATGTTTCTAAAACTGCCACTGTTGCACATGGACCACAACTTCAGTCAAAAGCTGAATGGTTTCCGTGAAAAGTTCGCTGGAGAGAAAATAACTTTTTACTTGCCAGGAATGAGTCAAAATGCTGACTGCTGAACTTCTAAAATCCAGAAAATGCAGACATCTTAAATAATTTTCCTCAAATGTTCCTAAATTATCTGAATATGAAAGGGAACAAATACTCAAAAGGGATCCAATGAAAATATGCCTCTTGTTGCAAAATAATAATACTGTTTTAGTAGCATAATACTATAAAAATATAAAAATTCAGACAGTAATATGTTTGCTATAAGCAATGAACAAGTCAGTTACTGGAGTAATCAAGGTCTATTTTTTTAAAGAGATTATTTACTTTATGCAAGATTTTATACCTCCAGACTGTAATTATACAATAATAGTAACTATAAACTTTTAAAAACAATTTGAATATGTCATTGAATATTTTTCCTAAAAGATGACTAATAAGAAAATAAATGCATGATGATAAAATGTCATTTCTCCTCTGTATATAGTACAATATTAAGTAGAATAACACAAATAAGTAGATTCCTCAGGCAAAATAAAATGTCTGTAGAAAAATATAGGCACTGAATATTGTTGTTATATGCACACATTCAGAGACATCTGAATGTCTTTGGTTTACCTAATATCAAGGTATTCAGAACTCCGCAGAATCCTAATGCACACTCCTATTAAACTGGCAGTAATGTTATCAAATATGAATGTTCCTATGGCCCAAATGAATATTTTTGTTTTTCAGTGTGTTTTGCTTGCTAAAAATAAGTGAAAATAAAACACAACAAATAATTGAGCCACAGCCCCAAGTTGTTCTGGTATGAGAAAGTTTGGATATAATGTGGGATCACATTTGGCCACTTTGGCAGTGATTGACAGGGTGTGTGTCTGAAAAAGAGCCCATGAACAGCATGGATTACTGATTTTGTTGTAATGCTGTTCTGCTGAAGATGCTCAGAGAAGCCATCATGGGCTACCTGCTGCTATGTAATTTTGTTTTATTTTGGCACATAGAAGTGAGAAGATTTCCATGGGACAAAAAGAGAGCTGCTACCTGACTGTGACTGACAGCACAAAACATTGAAACAATAATCCACTGAGATCATTTATGTAAAAAAAGGAACCCAGAGATATTCAGCCCCTGAGGCTTCTCTTGTAAGAGGCTATTATTATTTGTATTGATTTTAGTATGCAAGTTCTCTCTTTCCTTCACTCTCCTGGCCCACAGTGCAAGCTATAAATAATAAACTAAAGAAGTCTCCGTGAAACCATCACTACCTTTGCAGCACATTAATTTTGTGCACCTCCAGTTATAAAACTAGGAAAACCATGGGGGAAATGGGCAGGTTGAATGAAGCCTTACCTCTGCAACCAAAGAAAGTACTTTCTAGCATTCTCAGCTGTCATGAAGACCTCCTTAGATGCTAGTAGCACAGTGCTACTTAAAGGAAACATGAAAATGTCCTTTTTTGATGCTAGTTCTGTTCTGACTGCTATGTTCATCAGGAACTTCTGTGTTATCTTGTACATCAGGCAATGTCATTAAGTATTGTGTTGCTAAATCCCAATATTGCCAAGACTACAATGCATCTTCAAAATTGAGACACTTGTACTCACTATTCTAGGACACAGGAATTAGCATCAATACACATGAGATTTTTCCTCTTTTTGTCTGCTTCTAATAATATTTGAGCAGAATTATAAGAATTAGAGATGGAAAACATCATAGCTGAAATATTGGCTTCCTTCATTTCCATTTGAATGTTATCATTAAGGATGATAAGGTTTCACTCTGACAATATAAGGTATCTAATCCATGCTTATTTCACCTTCCTGTATATTCCCTAGTTCTTTTCAATTCTGTTTTTAATGTGTAAAATGATATATCTATCACATCATAATTGAGAATTTCAGAGTTTTTGGTAGGTTTTAACGTAATCCAAGCATTAGATCTTTCTACTAAACATCTCCATTGAAATACAGAACCATGTATATGGTATAAAGGGTTATATTGATTGAGGCCATTTGTGGTGGGTTGACCTCAGCTAGCAGCTAAGCACCCATCAGCCACTTCCTCAGTCCCTCCCCAGATTTTATCATTGAGCATGGTACTGCATGGCATGGGCTATCCCTTCAGTCATTCTGGGTCAGTTGTCCCAGCTGTCCCCTCCCAGCTTCTGGTGCACCCCCAGCCTCCTTGCTGTGTTGCCACTGAGAAATGGAGAAGGTCTGGATGCTATGCAGGCACTGCTCAGCAATAGCTAAGATGTTTGTGTATTATCAATGCTGTTTCAGTCATAAATGTAAAAAAAAAAAAAAAAAAAAAAAGGCACAATATGGGCTGCTATGAAGAAAATTAACTCCATCCCAGTCAAACCCAGTATACCTTATACATATCAATCTTTTATTTATGAAAAAGCAAAGATATAACAAATGCACTTATGTGAAGCAAGCAATGACAATATAACCAACACAACATCCAGCTTCTGTCAAAGAAAGATCAAATAACTTTGTGAACGAAAAGCCTGCATGCAATATATTCCAGTGATCCTACAAGGAAGTTGTCAAAAACTGGTGAAGTAATGATGGAAAACTGATAATAAAATGCAGTTAAGTCTGGGAATAAAAGAGGATTTCTTCTGTTCCTGTTTTGACCAGAATAGATACAGAGTCCCGATAAGTTTTAGAAGTTGATCCTTCACTGATGCTTGCAAAATTGAGATGTATGAGAGACAGCGGAAGAACTAAAAATTTCTACCCCACAAAAAATTCAAGTATTGAATGTAGGGATTGTTTACTTGTCATGGAGCTAGCATGTCTTTGTTGCCATACTTTCTGTCTTTGCTGTCTGGCATGTACATGTGTGATCTTTTTTATTTCTGTCAGGAACTTGTGATAAAGAACATTCAGTGTGAGCACGTGTTGAATCCTGGAGATACTGCTGAAAACATTCAGTAATTTTTCTGATAGTAAAAATTTTTCTGATAGTAGTGTAGCAACTATGTGGTGTTAGAAATGTGGAAATAAACTGAACAACTGAATAATCAGAAATGCTTTTGAAATGTGCTGGCTAGGTGGATCTAGAAAGATGTTGGGGATCAAATTCATCCTTTTCAGTGTCTTCTTAGTGATATTATCATTCAGGTGAAATATTAAAGTTACAAGGAGAAGTTGCCACAATAGGGACCTGGCTGAAAAATGAATGTAGCTTATTTTTTAGTCTGTTCCAGTTGGTTGGTTTGTATAGTCCTTTACTTTCCTGCTGTAGTTAGGGATAACCCTCCAAAGTGTGCGATTAAGACTTTCTTTTACAGTGATTTTCTATACTAAAACACCTGAATGAATATATTTTAATCCTTTTTATTTTGACAATGTGTGTTAGGTATAACTATAGCATGATAAGTCATTTGACTTACAGGCTACCTCAAAAAATTTTCACAAAATCCTCATGACCATAGAAAAGCAAAGATGTATCGAGCACCAATGGGCTGACTTAATTGGTTGCAGTGCATTTGAAATGTGATGTAGGATGATTTAATCAACCTATGACACTAATGGAGTTAAGCACTCTGTCCACTAGAAAATGGTATCATCTTTCATTGAGTTCCTAAGTGCCTGTTTATGGCACTTTTGAAGGTGCTGTATTGCTGATCATACATTGCCATCCATCGTTGAGACTATAGAAATGAAAACAGCTACTGCAAAGCAAGAGACATGTCAGATGCCATGAAGTAAACATAATTTCAGGGATGATAGATATTAACTGTTTAAATAAAAATCCCTAATCTGTGAAGTGTCAAGTATTCATACTGAAATGACAAAACTGGAATTGAGATACATTGTTTCTTTAAATTTTAATACCAATTATCAGTGCTTTCTCCCAATGTTTTATTAGATGGCGAGCTGCCTTGGCCAAACTGTGCTTGAAATTATGGAATTGGACAAATATGTAACGTAGTAGTAAGATCTCTCTCATCACTCCACTTGCAACAGGTCAGGTATCTGCATCTGTCTGGGCTATAATGCCATTATGAGGAACCAAATGCACCGAATCTTTGCTGTGTTTCACTATCATTTCACTCATCCAGTGAGAGGTCTGTGAAACTTACTGTGCAAGAGTCCGTAAAATAATTAGGATACAAATTGCAAGCAAATGTCCTTTTGCAAGCACTTTTGGGGAAATTTACATTAACATCTCTTAGGCAAGTAACTTACCTTTGCTGTGCCCTAGTATTGTTTTGCATTAGTAGCAAAAGCAACTCCAAGAGAGAGCTGTTTTTGAAACACGCATAGCAAACTGATGTTACCAAGAAATGCAGAGTTCGAGTGCTTATTTTCTGATAACCTGGAGACAAAAGAAAAGTGCCTAGAAAGGCAGCTGAGTGGGGGCTGTGGTAGCGCTAGACATGTGCAATTGCATAGTGCTAAAAGCTTGGAAAGCATTTGCCAGAAACATTCCAAGGTCACAAGAATATGTGTTAGTGATTCAGAAAACAAAACAAAAGAAAACAAAACCAAAGAACGCAAAACAAAAAAGCACAAACAAAAATACAGCCAAACAGATCAGAATGTAAATGTCTAAACACTGCCTAAATAGCACATACAACACCTGACTTTTTTCTTGGAGATCGTTCAAGATTCTGATTTTCTCTCCTAACTCCTGCTTACGATTTTCAAATCAAGAGCTGTTGCTTTGTTTCAGATTTGCAGAAGTCACTGTACCTTCGTCCAGATGCTTGAAATTTTATTTCTGGGCATACTGAGACGTACCTCAGAATTGCTTGCGATAAGCAGGTCAGCACAGGTATATCATGCCTAAATCTAATTCAGATCGCTCTGTGCCTATGTTAATATTAACTGAATAGCTTAATCAATTGAACATTAATTGAATAACAAGAGAGTGCTCATCTGAAACCTCTCTGCTTCTGAATAATTCAGCCAGAAAGGTAGGTTACTCTCCTGTGAGGTATGAAATATCTCATCAGATGAAGAAGCAGCTCTAGCTTTTCACCTTTGGAAGTGATGAATGATGTTGGGGACTGTGCTATCCCCATAATTTTTTTCTGATCACATTTTGAAAGAAAAATCTGGTTTCTCACTCTCTTTATGAAGGAAAGCACAAAGATCTACCACTAGGTCAGCTAATTCCCAGAGGTGAGTAGGATTTGAGCTGAACTTACAGTGCTTCCTAGTGGCTGCCTTGGACTCATCATTTTGTCTTGATCCTGTAACTCTTTTCCTGCTGCTGTAAAGGCCAGGATATACTCAGCACTCTTATGAATATATTTCAGAGAGGCCATAGGCCACTCTATATAAAACAGGGGCAAACAAAAACACTTGTCTCTCATATTCTCATCAGTGACCCAGCATTTAAACAAAAGATTCCCTCAGAAAAGTAGCAGAGCCAAAATCACGTACCAAGTTTCTAAAATACTTCTGTTTAAAGTTATTGATTTGGTTATTTTCTGTGAAATGTAGTGATATTCCAACAGTTGTGTTCATGAAGAGGAGAGCTGTCAACTAAAAACGCAACACGGATTTTGGGCAATAAGTTCAAAACAGAAAATCAGGGGAAGGAAATTATTCAGATTCTATTTAGCACCTAATACCTGTGGGAAGAACTTGACCATTTCACGGACAAGCCAAAACTGGAAGGGGAAAAGAGGTGAAATCTGTTTTATAACTTATCTGTCACACCTTGTTCATTCTGCTCTAGCTCAGTACTGCTATCGGGGAGAAGAAACATGAAATAACTTCCACATTAATGCACTCTCAGAAGAGAAGTGTTTCCAGATATGTATGTAGTGCTGTACTACTGCTGTATTTTTGAAGTAGCAATATGCTAGGTCACTGTCTTGATTAGCTGGGTTCCTGTTCCAGACAGTGTGTGGCATATTATGTATCTCATTCTGTTATTTCAGATGACAAAGCCTAATTTAATTGTAACTGCCCCCGGGATTTATGGGGAAGTAGAAGCTCAGTTTTTAAAAACTTTAATATGGTTGCTGTAAAACTTAATTGTACTGTCTGGCTCTTTTAGTGGTAAATTCTAATTAATCTAAAGTGTGGAAAGGAAATGGAAGACTAATTTTTAAAAAAATTACTTCCTTTTGTTCCTGTCTTCTTCTTAATCTGAATATAACCTAATGAGGCAATGTTAGTTCAATGCTTAGCCTGACCATTCTTTGCCAGTGGTTAATATAACAACTGATTTTATTCTTGTAACTATTTTATGTGCACTGTAACATTGCTGAGACTATTGATTTGGTCAATAACCGCTTATTCATGTCCAAACTAACCCTAATTGGATGGACATAAAATAAAGCGTAATACAATAATTATTTGATTATCTATAAGAAGAGCTAAAAATGTGAACTGAAGTTTCTGTCTTCCTTTGGGAAAGTACCGTCTGCACAACTGTCTTTGTCTGAAGTGTCTGGCATTTGCTGAAACTGGGAAGGAAGAAGGTATGGAGGGATAATTGGTCTCTTGTTGTAGTTCATTTGTGATCTTAGATACTCCTGCAAGCAAACAAAATTGCTTCCTATCTAATGAACATAATTTAACTACACAATAGTTGTACAAAGTTCCCTCAGTCTCTGGACTGCATTGTGACTCCCAGAACTCAGACAGGCACATGTATCTAGGACATGTTGATTTTTCACCTGTATTGGCTACAGCGAGTCAGCATGAAAATTACCTAATGGAATCAATGGGATTGCTCTAAACTTGATATTCTGGGGAATGTGACCTACTTACCTCCCCCGTAGTAAACTCCTTATGGTCAAATTTTCTTAAGATTTCAAGGGTGGGCACTGTGGAACTAACTAGGAGGTAATAAACAACTGGCCCTTCACTAGCTATAAGATATTTAATCAGAAATACAATTATGTATTTATGCTGCTTGCAGCAGCCCTAGATATGTTGTCATCCCAGAGATGACTGACACTTTCTGCCAAAAGAAAGAGAAAAAAAATTCAATTTGTTCCTATCCCTGTCTCCTATTCAAGGTGAAAGAGGTGAAAGGATGAAAGATCTCATTACTTCCGAACTATCTTTCTTAGCCATACAGAGGGTAGAGAACAAAAATATTTTCTCTTTCTCTCTCTGAAGGGAAAGGAATGAAACTGTGTTTTTCCATACAGACTTTAATCTCTGGTACTGCAGTGCACATGGCAATATTTGAAACAGGAATAATGGAATCAAATAAGAGATCAGCGACGCCGAAACCCAGTGTTTGGGCCTCTGGGCAAGGCGTTTCCTCACATTTGAAAGGGATTCAGTGTGTGTGCAAGGTAGATGACACCAGCGTGGGGAGTGCTGTTAGCGGTGATTGTTTGAGGATTTGGAGGGTATAAAACCAGTCAGCAGGCTTTGGAAAGCAATGTAGTTTTAACAGCTTTTTGAGGTCAGGTCTGCTTTCGCTGCTGTCTTTGGTCATGAACTGAATTGCGCCTGTACCCATCTCTCTCTGTGATCCCTTCTGTAACCGCCTCCGCACTCTCCACAGGGTGCAGCTGCCTGTGAAGGTCTGGCTTGGATATGGCTCAGCTTCATAACCTTGCCTCAGACCTCCGGGGAAGCTGCTAAGTTGAGAGGAAGTCGGCAGAGTAGAGGTATGCAAGATAAGAAAGGTAAAACTGTAGACAGAGTAGGATCGTTGGGACTGGATCATTAGTAGCTCAAGGTTTCAAGAGGAAAAACATCAGCATGAAATGGTATAAAATCCTGGAGGAAAAAAAGAGTCGGTGAAAAAGGATCTGGTTCAGGGGCAGTGGAGGCTGGCCCTTCTCATCCTGGCTGGTGCCTGCCTGGCCAGCAGAGACTGTGGGTGTCTTATCAAGCCAGAGTGCATATTAGCACTTGGTCTAGTAGCTTTTTAAATCATTGATATCTCTGTGTGCATCAGCCAATAAATAACTGCTTTCTACTTTTAAGCTATATATATCTTGCTGGCAGAGGCTCTTTGTGCAGGGCTAGAAATGACTGAAAAATGACCCAAGGAGGGTAAGTAACACACATAGGCAAAATATTCCTCCTATGAAAGAAGAGATTAGTGTACACGGCAAGAAACTTCTGTATTTAGAGCAGAACATTTGCTGTACCCTCAGATTATTGCTTTTCCCTACGATGATTTCATTTCCCTACTGATGCTGGAAGTGAAGCTATTGGAGTGACTGATGTGTGTAATCTGTGACTGGATAGTTCTGCTGTATATACATGCACTTACATATGGTCACTTAACAACTGAAGCACCAAAAATACCTACGATACATCAAAGTAATACTGAACACTGGCTAATATAAACCTATAACAGGAAGGAAGTTCAGAGCTGAAATCAAAATTTCAGTTTTAGTGAGCTTGCTGTACCTAGGTATTGCCATACTTCACCTAAGTGAGTATCACTCTAGAAGAGTTTATGATGTAGTGTTAGGTAAGACAGGCTTTTCCATTTCAGCCCTAAATTGCTTAGTTCACCAGAAATGCATGTAAAAGTTTTTTTTCTGCTTAATTAAGACCTAGGAAACAGGTATCAAGAAATATTGATGAAATACAAAGAAATGCAAATTTCCTTAAGTAAACTCAAAGAGAGAAATTCTGTTACCACTCATGACTCCATTAACAGTGACATTGTAGAGGTATAACCTCACTGAAATTTATGTCACAGTATACAAAGCATATTTTTACCATCTATAGGAATGCATTATCTTTTGATGTCTTTTAAGACTCTCTAACAGAGGATTTCTCTAAAGCCATACACAGCCTTATCTCAAAAGCAACTTTGATTTTTTTTTTTTAACCCAAATTAAAATACTCTAAAGAGGGAAATTGCTCGGAATTTTCTTAGCTTATTAAATTGGATCATATTTAGTTATTTTAAGATAGGCAGTTAGAACTACACAAACTATTATGGAGATAAATTTAGATTACACATTTTAGGAGAACTATTGTAATTTTAGCAGTTCTAACCAGGCCGTAACCCCAATGCCCTAGGGCTAGAATTTTATCTTAAATTCTAGAAGGCAATGTAGATAAAATGTCTTACAAAAATATGTACTGAAGTCTTTCTGCTCTCCGAGCTAAGTCAGTTTAGAATTAATTAAACAGCCCATTGAAAATGTTTTTTTTGGAAACCAGCCAGGCTGATTTGGACCTGTAAGAGAACTTCTCCCAGTGCTCATTCCAGTTATGGGTGCTCCAGAACCTTCTCAGCTTAACACAAGTATTCCAGCAGCTAAAGGCCTTAAGAAATGACCCATGATTTTCCACTCTCTGACTGGAAATTAAAGGCAATTTGTGGGTTTGCACTCTAAAATGTATCTTACATAAAGTGCCAAACAACAACATAAAACATTATTCAGTTTTCTTATTTGTTATCCAAATGACATAAAGATAAGTTATCTGTATTGTGCCCGAATGGAGCAAATATTTGTGGGTTGAATTATTTTCAGAAACTGATGTATCACATTAATCTAAAACCTAAAAAAAAAAATAAATAAATTTTACTGATGTCCATGAGTGCAGCTGCTGTCTTAATGAGAGCAGACTATGACTTAAAGCTACTGTATCTTCCAAGTCTTGTTTTTTCATTAGGAACTGATGGGTATAGGCTGTTTACATAATGATTACTGAGATGTTGATTACTGTTAGTACCGTACTTTCCCTCCTATTTTTAAGTGGCACTGTTTTAACAACTGTGTAAGTCTCGCAGGCTCTTCCAGCAGTAGACAAGCATTCTGTTGCCAAGCAACATTCAGTCCACATTTTGAAGGATTTCTCTCATTTGACAGTCATCACTCATTTTCATATTCACACTGAGGTGACCTTAACTTTTATATTTAAAATACTACCGGTTATCAATGGCATTGATTGGCACACACTGCACTGAAGATGCTAGAAACGATATATTTGCTGAAAGCAGAAAGGGCGTGAGTGAAGTTCCACTTCGTGTCATATCAAAGCTCCTTGTCAGCTTTTCCATTTTCATGAATCTTAAGTTACTGATATTTCACCTGGTTAGATTTCCTAAAAATACTTTTAACATTTGAGACCTGAAAGGATTTTAGATACCAACCGTACTGGGTGTTGTGCTTTCAAAAGAAATGGACACACTAATAGTCAATCTTTCATTGAAGTAAAACGAGCAAATGTATGCTTCGTGCTACAGAATGCATGATGGACTTAAAACAAACAAACAAACAACAACAACAACAACAAAAAAAAACACCTATCAAAATGGAAATGTGAAAATCACGGCATGAAATTCTACACACCCTGTGTAGGATTTGGAAAAGTTTCAGCATACTTGCTTTAAAGCTACAGTGTTGTGTCAGAGCCTTTTGACAAGAGAACACGGACAATAATTTTGACTAACACAACGTCGCTTGTCAAAAGAAGCACAATCCTGGAATTCTGAGAAGATCAATAGAACAACGCATGATTGGGTGATGTGGATAGAGACATACCGATCTCATAGCTGACCTCTGGTGTCACTGCAGACCTTGCTTGAAGTGGGAGGCTGAAACAGAGGCCTCCTGAGGGCCCTTCCAATCTGAACAAAAATGGCCTTTTTATATATATATATTATTTATCTATATCTTTTTTAACATTTTTATTTTAACATAAACTTTGGTGACTAAAACCATAGACCAAATATTCTAATCATATTCTTAAAAATGTCTGCAGAAGTACATACACATTCTGTTGGAGAAGACAAGAAGGAACAGAATAAGGTGACATTTTCTCCTTCCTAGTGAAGCGTTATTCCGTCCAAGTTTTCAGTATTTGCAGAAAGTGGTGAGAAGGCTGTGTGGTAGGTAATGCATAGGTATTGCATTCATCTAGCTGTTTCCCCTGTGTTATGAAGGAACCTGTTTTCCACCTGACCAGTAACTGTAACCTCCTGGCCATTCCTCAATTATAGAAGTAAATTTATAATTTATATTACAGCTGCCATGAGCCATTTTGTGTTCCTTTGTTTTCAGGTGTTTCAGACATCATAATTGGTAGGCCATTAAAAATAAAATAAATAAACCTATTATTCTATTATCGCGGGAGATAATTGGATCTACTAATATCAACACAGATTTCCCAGTATAATTTTTTAAAAAAATTGTCCCACTTCATGATTCTTCCAGAACCTGGCAGTAGATTACATGACTCTGATGATTAGTAAAATGAGTGGGAAGGAGACTGAAAGGAAACAGCTTCATCTTTAGAGAAAGATGCCATCTGGATCATTTTTCTATAAAGAGAATGACTAGAATAAAAGTCTGAAATGAAAATAGTGATTTTTCTAAGCAGTCCTACAGTACCTGTGGAGCTGGATATCTACACAATTAAAACTAAACAATGCCTTCTTGTTGAAAATCAGCAGCAGCAGTGTGTCCAATCAGAAACAAAATAAAACACTATTTAATGTTCAGATAGATTTTTTTTCTCCTTTTTGCAGGTAGGGTTAATTGGGTTCATGACATTATCTGAAGGATGGAAACAACTTTGCTCAATTTATGTTTTGTTAGCACAGGAAATCTTTCTGAACATATTAATGGGGATAGGTCTGTTGTATATAAAGAAAAGTCTAGTAAAATGAACAATGGACTAAATCTGTGTATGTAAAATGAAGACAATGAGCTAAAAAATTCAGCTGTTATTGTTGGTTTAGACCATGTAGAGGCTAAGGAAACTGATCTACCAGCCTAGCAATAGGTCCTACAAACTGAACTATAAGAAAGCTACTGTAAAAGGGGCTTTACTTACGTTTGACTTTGGAAATATGAAAATCTTCAATAATCTTCAGAAAAGCTTTGTTTCTTTGGTGTAAAAGTCAAAATTTTTAATTTGTTTTGGAGAAACCCAAACTAAAAACTACAATGGAAAAAAAGAAACTAAATTGAAAACTAAACTAAACAAACTAAAAAATACAATTCCTCCACCTCCCTATTCTCAACTTGTCTAACTGTGTAAAGGTCTAACTCTGTAGATTCAGGTTTAGTTCAATTATCTGTACAGAATAAATTTAATATCACTTATTGAAAGATGTAGAGATATAAAGGTTAGTATTGAAGAACTGCAGAGAAGGTGATGAAGTTTTAGAGCTTAGTAAAACAAAAGAAGACTTAGAATGACTGTGGGAGAAATTCCTTCTGGACAGGACAAAGAAATGAAAAAGGTGTTTGAAAGGAATTTGCTAGACAAGAAGAGAAAAATGCTGACATTCGAATTTTCTAGAATATGGGCAGGCACACTAATATAATTTTCTAGGGATATCATGGTCCACCAAGAGGCACTCTAAACACTCATTTACATGCTTAACATTTTACACAAGAACTTTATAAAGTTCAATATGTACATATAAGACTGCACATCTTCAGTGCATGTATACTGTGTACCATCAAATACATATGATTAGTGCATACATGCAAGCCAACATACTGACTTCTGTAGAATTAGCACTGAAAATAAGTAAGTACAGCTGAAAATAAACCTGCTGCTAATTCAGCAGGTTTTTTTTTTTAGTGGTTTACTTTTTTTCAAATTAAGATTGAGAGAAATAGTCCAAGATTAGTTTTAGAAACTGAAGTACAATGAAACTGAAAATCTAAATACAAAGGCTTCATAGACTGTGTTAATTCCTTTTTCCATATGTCGAGTCTATACCTAGAAAAAGGATTCTGGCAAGATATACCTTCAAGCATTTTGACAGTCCTCTAAGACTGTCAGGGTGTAGTGAGGGCTGGCTGCTCTGTAAGGAAGGTGGGCCGGGAGCTGTGGATGACACAGACCCCAACAGTGGTAGACCAGGCCCAGGGAGCATCCATGAAGCCCAGCCATGTGCAAACGGATAGGGCCAAAAGGCAGCGCTGGAGACAAGGATATGATTTATGTCTCACAGATACATCCAGGAGACAAGCTACCCACAGTGAAGGGCTGAAGTCCACTCAAGAGGCAGGGCCAGGGATAGCCCTCACCTGGTTTGAGCTGCAGTGGGGTACTGGGCACATGGACAGAGGGCAGAGTGCCGGGACGGCAAGTGTGATGGGGCACGTGAGGCTATACAAAAGGTGGCATGAATATTAAACCAAAACAAGCCTTCACATTCTTTAAAGGTTCCTTTATAAATGCCAGATGTTAAGACAGTCTATTGTTACCAGTTTATTCTGCAGTTTCTGTATGCAGTACTCTTTTCCTGATATAATTAATCTTGAATTTCATCTGTTGGTCTACAATTTTGCTATATATTCAAGTTTTCAGGTTCCCATTCCGATATGTCTCAGGATATTTTGAAAGGTCGGATTATTTTAAGAGTCTTCCAGAGACAGTTTTACAGAGGAATCATAATTACTGAATTTCTGCTGCACTGAGAAATTTCAGGTTTGGGGTTCAGATAGTGAAGATGTCATCTGTGTATTTTACACACAGAATAATTCTGGTACTCAAGTATATGGAATTATCCAGGGAACTCATGAAGATATTGTCATACTATGAATCCCTCTTGGTGTTCACACCTGTGGTTCTATGTTTAGATAAAATATTGCTTGCAGATGGCTCATTTGTGCATTAATTTTGGAGTAGAGGATTGAGTATGTTTGCATTGAAAATCTGAAGGTTGACCTTCTGTACATATTTGAGAGAGGTATGATAGGTATTTTGAGAATGCAGAATACTGGCCTATCCTGTTTTCTGTGACGAAGAAGTGGCTGCTAGAATTTTTTTAAAGAAGTAAAATTGATATACACCTATATGTCATCTATATACATCTCAGCCTTCTGTCTTTCCTATTTTCAGATTCTTGAGTGTTTTGTTGTTGTTTTGTTTTTGTTTTTGTTTTTCTTGTTTAAACAATTCATGTAATTCAGGATGACCAATCAGACTACAAATCACTTCTGGCCTTATACAGAGATTTTTATTTGAAAAAGAAAATTACTTGAAAAAAAAATACGATTTAAACTGACCAATATTACCATACTTGATGCTTCTGAAATGATACTTTCATGCCATTGCCTTGGTATACTATAAGAAGAACTTCACAGAATGGCTTTTGATGTATTCCGGTAGTGGAGAGAAGCTTAATTAAGTTTGAAGACTAAGGAGCATCTGCTGTAGGTCATAGAAATAGAAATATTTCTCTCAATGCCAACAGTAGATGAAAATAAGAAATAATTGCACTGTCCACAAAAAACATCTCAAAAAACCTCTTTGTAGTTTCTATAAAGTCATAAAGTAGCTCAAATTTCTTCCATAATGATGGTGGGTAGTCATTAAAAACGTTTCCTTACTATCTAGACACTTTAGAAGGTAGCTTTACTTGCCTACCTACAAAGACTGTGGGAAAGGTAAAAGCTGGTAGATTGCAAGCAGCTTTTTTATTTATCTACATTACTAAACCAGAATCTCAAACAATTTGAGTTTTACTAGCAACACTGAAGAGAAATGCTAGTAGGAACAGAAAAATTCACTGTGCATATAAACTACAGCTGGACTGAAATATACCAGCAGACCAGTTCTGGCTGCCAAACTTTGTTCTTTCTTCCCTTTCATAGTGTCTGTATGCCCATCTGGTGTTTCCATTACCAGTTTTCCCCCTTCTTGATCAAGGATTAACTAAAGAAATTGATACATTATGCAAAGAAGAAAAATGCAATAGAAAAGGTTTCATCATATCCCAACTTTTTTTTATATCTCAATTGTTATGCTAGACTAAACTGTCAATTTTCCAGCCTCTGTTTCTAGACTTTTTTTAGTTAGATGGGATTGAAGTACATGTTCCCTGCACATTTGTACAACATCCAAGACAGTGACATTGCCTTGAATCAGATGTGCATAACTCCATGCTAAGAACATTAACAGTTAATAATATGTATTACACTTCCTAGAGAAAATAGAGCTACATATGAAAACTTTTTTTTTTTTTTTTTTTTAAGCATTTAGAAATATATGAGCTTTTGGCAAATTTAGTTCTGGCTACTGATACATCAGTAAGATTGTCCTATATTCTACCTTTCCCTTTTATGTTGGATGAAATAAATTACAGCTAAATCACAAAAAAATAGTTTATCAGCATATGCACATATATCTCATTCTAGCTGACTAGGTTACTCTTTTAACAGATAATGCTTAAACAGCATCAGTTGTACTTGCAGCACAGACATAACAAACGACAATAAATGTACTACAGAAATTAAATTGATAGTTTTTTATCTGAAAGACGATGAAAGCATAATATGAAATCCTGTTTTGACAGTGGTTTGGCCTTTAGCAGAACTCAAAAATTATTGTTATTGATGCTGTTATGTATATTACCCTTCTACAGATTGATTTTTACTGCAGAACCTTTAACATAAAAGAGAAGAACAAATATATGTGTATATGGTTAAAAGCTAAACCCTTATATGAGTTCTTATCAGTATGGATAGTAAGAACATATTTTATGCACTTTTAAAGACACTAAAACATTTCTGTTTTAAAATTTCCCTTATGGCTCCACTCATAGAGGTTAAAGTCATATTCCTTAATCCTATTGTCTGAGGTCATTATACAGAATGTATCTCTGCATATCTTAGAAAGACATTTTGTGTTTACATATGCATGCCAGTACAGTAGATGATTTTGCAAGCTGTACAGTGATATTACAGTATTACAGGAAGGCCTGTTTGAGCCCTATGCAATGAAATTACAATAATTTGTAAAATAGAGGTACAATGGTATTTCACTCTCTCTCTTGGTAGGCCACCACGCTTGAAGGAGGCAGTAAATTCAGCAAATGCAGATGTGAAAACAGCATAGAAGGAAGCAGAGGAATGGAGAGAGAAGAAAAAGGGAAAAAAAGTGATCAATAGATACTGTATGTGAAGGAGAAAAGAGATGAGAACAGAGTGCTGCATGCATCACTCACCCAAGTTTTTTGTTTCCCTATTTAAGGTTGACAATCTTTGTTTTCAATTGAGCTTCTATTTCACACAGCTTTCTATTCACTGCCACAGTCCCTACAGAACAAATAAACAAGCAAAGAAACAAACAGAAAACACTCCAACCCCACCCTAAGAAATATATCCAAGAAACAGATATATGGTTTGGGAATATAACTCAGTTCCCAAAAGATCCTGAAATGCAGAAAAAAAATAACGAACACTAGAAGATACCCATGAAATCTCTAAGTAAAGTCCACTTAAATATTAATTAAAGGAGTTGAACTCTGTTTTGTACTACGATTATGTACAGCATATTTTTCAGAATGAAATCAAGTTAAACATATATTTTAAAATAAATTATAATAATTTATAATATAGAGTAATATAATTATAATATACAGTATTTTAAAATCACCAGTCATTCTTTCACCTGGCCTATATTGCCTTTAAATAATATTGGTTTAAAAGGGAAAATGTCCCAATGGATTAAAAATTACCTCACTATTTTGCAAACACGGGTCAAATTGGTGGTGGAGAGACTGCAGTGGAAATACTTTTCTGGAAGAGTTCTGTTGTGATAATGGCAGTGTATCAATTATTTAGGAAACAGAAAAAATAGGTTTAGTCCTGTACAGTACAGAGATGGAGTATACAGTTCATAAAGTAAAAAGTAATGGCTCGTTCAGGCACTGGAAAAGTGATCGACCTTATATTTATGACAGTGCTAGGCCCAGGAGTAAATCAACGAGCACAATCCTTTAGATATGTGCTTACTTACATGCTAAAGTTTGTATTTGATCTATATGGTCATTGAAGCAATCATTTCTTACCCCTTTTTGGCCTTTCTCTCAAGTATAAAACAGAAGGATTACAATGAAAGGACAATTTATTTCTGCTATATGAAGGCAACTCTGTTAGTGCTTAATTGTGCTTGAGCCCATGTGTAGTTTCTGTTCAAACTTTAGCTGGAGGTCAAAAATTTTAAACTATCTGCTCCTTATTTCACAGGAATTTACAATAGAAGGGCTGAAGGGAACACTGAGGCCAAAGGACTTTGTCAAGCTGAGCAATTCTACCAAAAGTGTTATCATGAACCTGCTAAATTTACATGTGTTTTGTTTACATTGCAAAAGAGGTAAGTGAATTTAATTAGACAGAACATTCTGAAAAAAATCTGTTAAGAAGGATTGTTTAAACAAAGGTCTCACAAAGAATCTACAGCTTTACAATGAACATTTTTTATTTAACTTCTCTTTAATTTATGGTTTCTGTGCTGTGTATGTCAAAAGTGTTAATATTGTTATAAAAATAATTTCATCATTTCCTAGACTATGCAGTTAACATGGAAATATTTTATTATAATGAACCAACTGCTCTTAATCTTAAAATAGAACTCACAGCTTTTGGTGAATTATTGTGGAATTTAATTTGCCCTAATCTGCTATGGTGACAAATGCAATATAAATAAAAGCGTGAAGAAGAAAAATGTGCCAGTAAGTCAAAATAGTAAAAGTCAGGAGATGCAGGTTAAGATTTTCCAAAATTGGAACCTAAAGTTTAGCCCAGAACCCTTTAAGTACACACCCCAAAAATTGCCTGGGTGCTCAGTGGTTCTGAGCCTTCATTAAATTCCAGATAACTCAAGAAAGACCACAGTGTGCATAATTAGCTTGCAAAAGTCAAGTGACTTCTGTAGGCACCTGTGTATGAATGTAAAAGCTCACCTTTAGGTCCCAACCAAGAAAAAAAAAAAAAGAAAAGAAAAAAAAAAGAAAGGAATGATTTATTTTCAGTTCTGTTGCACTGGATTTTTGTTTGTTTGTTTCCTGTTTTTTGTTCCAAACTCAAATTATTTGTTGCTCTGCTTGAAATCTAAGCCTCTGGGGATGAGTTTTTATGTGAGAATTTTATCTATCTCTTTCTCTCTCTCTTTTAAGAAAAAAAGTCTCTACACTCCATTGTTGTAGAGAGGAATCTTTGAAAAGAACTATTAGGAAACAACTGAAGGCCAAAATCCAGGGGAGCAAAAGCAAATAAAAAATAGCACTAAGAAATATAAACCACATGGTTTTAAACCCATTTCATGATGCTAGTGGTGCGAATTACTCCCCGTTTCTTAATATTTATCCTTGTTCACCCTGTGCTAGGGAAGTAATTTAACCTTTCCATACCTAACTTCTCTTTTGTATGTTGTAGCTGAAATAATAGTGTTTACTCATCTCTCAGGGTATTAGGAGATTTAATTTAAGAATACATGTGAAACACTTCATTAATCAGAGGGAAAGTAACGTGGAAGCATGGATCATTATCATTATTAATTAATTAAAGAATCTCCCAGGACACAAAAAGAATGATTATGGTTAGGTGAGTTGTTTTTAGAGTATACTGAGCTGTGACTTTGAAAATAATTTCTGGGCAACACTGGAATAAAATACATTAGACTTGGATCTATAACTGCAATGAAATGTTTAGTTTTTTTTTAAAAGATTCATTATTCCCTTTCTTCTTTTGAATTGATGTATAATTATTATGCAAATCTTGTATTTCTTTATGGGTAACCTTTGGTCTGGCATTTTAGCTAAATATTATGTAAGAGTATTGATAAAACACAATTGAATAGTAACAGAACTAATGACAGCAGTTACCACATACGTAAAATATTCTCTGAAGTCTGAATGTTTTTCAGATTATTTTGACAAAAAAAACACTCCATGATACCTTCTTCTGTTCTCAAATACATAATTAGATTAAAAGAGTTCAAACGTTTTCCAAGCTCACCACATTTTATTAATTAGGAGTCAGCGGGCTATTCTATAAAGAATTGCTTTCCTATCTAAGTAATGTATTCACTAAATGATACTAAACAAAAAGCTCATTTTAAGGCCATTTTACCATCAACATTATCAACACTGTCCAGGAAAAAAAAATGTAAAGCGATCTCAATATCTTTTACTCTTTATGAAATCGCCTTTTGCTTGCTCAATAGTTACAAAACAAGTTCTGACACTGCTGAAGTAAATTATGATATTTTGCTGCTAGCTTCAATATCATCAACTTTCATGTGCCTTCAGCATTCTAGAGCAGCTCACAAGATACTGTGGCATACAGAAGTTCCATAAAAAAGAGAAAGATTAGAGAAGAACTATGTAGAGCCTCATCCTCTGAGTTTTGCCTGGATTTGCTGAAGTTAGCTCCTGAAGAGAGGAAAAGAGGGATGCTAAATACTGGACTAGGAAACTCTGGGATTAGATAAGAAATTATCTGAATATCCATGTACTCAAAAAAGCAGAAAGGTTGAGTAAATAAACCTTTTTATTTACCCTCTGCTTTTAAATCAATTTTTATTTGTTATCCCTCATGGTCATATTTTCAAGCTTGTTTTCAAGGTCCTAAGAGCTCCAGAGATTATTTTACAACAAATAATAAAAAAATAAAAGCAGAGCCCCTTATGTAATTCCAAAACCTGAGCATTTATTAAAAATTTAAAATACTGGGAAACCTGAAACAAAACACCCCAGTCTGTCACCTTTGCCCAGTTACACTAGTTCTCAGAATGATTCTCTTCAGCACAATCTAACTACCTGTATTGATAGACTGTATTTTTTCACCTCATAACAATTTATTGATTTTTGTTATTGTAATTGATGTGTTCAATTGATATGTTCAGTTTGTTTGTTTTTAAAGGAAGATAAAGATATTACATTTTACATCTTGCTCCTTGTACTACAGATAAATAAAATATAACACTGTGTTTTCTCTGAATCAGTTCACCATTGACAAATTTGAGCTGTTGTTTCTGTGTTTATGCAGTCGAAGAGCACTGGAAGCCTTGAAGGCAATATGTCATACTACTTGCATCACATCATCTAGGAGGCAACATCTGCTGACATGTCAGCAAGAACATTAAAGAATTTCAGACAATTAAAGAGAAGTGAAATAAGAAAAAGTAACTATGTATTATACTAGTTAACTTTCTAAAACAACTCCTTTTTGATACTTTCTGGGAAAATAAGAACAATTTCTGTATCAACCTTAGCTTTTGAAATGTATAAATAACTCAGCCTATCCTCTGTGCTGTTTCATTCTTTGATTGCAAAGATATTATAATGAAATTTGAAGGCATTACATCTGGAATCATGAGGAAATAGTTCTATTTATCTGATATAAGGCTACATACGGTTAACTTGTAGAATCCAGTGCGATCACTGCCTTCAAGAAAACCTATGGCTTTTCAAGAGAGACTTGCAATTCCTGAGAACAAACATACATGATCACAGAAAATCATGTATTGCCAGCTTTTGGGTAGATGCTGAGGTAAGCTTCATGATTCTTTTTCTTAAGTTTTCCCCCTTTCCTGTCAAAATCTTTGAAACAGTAATTTGAAACAAATGGGAGTCCTCCTTGGGATAAATTCATTTAAGCAACGCAGAAAGAGAAACAAATAAGATTAGAAGAAAATTTAAATCTTTCAGAATGAAGATAGTGTGTGAACAGAACTGCATAAGGCAAAAAGTGATTTTTGTTTTTTAATTGTAGTACTGCATTGTAACAAGTAATGTTATGTATCTAAGCAAGTTGATTTAAAAACAAGAAACAGGAGAGTAGTACATGAGGTAGAACCAGTGTTTGCAAGTCTCCTGCTCATCACTGTACATGGTATTTGGAAGGGAAAATTAATGTCAGAAGGATGCTATTGTTCTCAGAAGTGGTCACCACTTGATAAATCACCTTTATCAAGTTCAGAGCCTTCTGAGCCCTTTATTTTCATTCTCATATTATCCTTCTATTTCAAATGATGACTTTTTATTTATTTTTGTTCAGCATGATTTACTTCACTTGATTTTAAATCTGAATTTCTTAGAACTTGCTAGATCACTCAGAATAACCTGCACAGTATCAAAACTCTGTTGTTGATCCCTGGTTTCATGTGTACTGTCCATTAAAATGATCATTTCCAAAGATTTAGTGACATCTTTCGTGACAACCTCGGACTGGGCATAGTGTGGGAAAATGCTAGCATAAAGTCTCTTTGAAAAGAGAACATGAACAGAAGGTGGCAAAACAAATCACCAACAACTTTGTGGATAATAGGTAAATTCTCTTTCAATTTCTGAAGATTAGGAAATGGTAAATTATATTTACCACACCACCTGCACAGACATACACCTGTCTATCTCTGAAGAACTTTAAGTTTTCTTCTCAGTTGTTAGTGTACGTGTTTGTCTCTACCCTGCAAAGGCAGAGAGGTATCAGCATGATGTAAAAGGAGGTTGCTTATATTGTTTTTATTCTTTTCCTTCTTATGAAGTTGTTTGTTGGAGTGTTATGGAGGATTGTAATATGCTGTAATAGGTTAAGGAATTCCAGTATGCTGAGGGGTTAACATATGAGATAAATGTGTCAGTTTTCAGTTTGCCAAATCATTGAGTTTTGACTTTCTGTAGACACAGCTGAGCATTACTCATACCAGTTATTTTGAGCTGTTAAAGAAAATGATATTATAACTTTGCAAAAAATTTATAAATATTTTCATTGATTTTGATTCCGAATGAAAACAAATAGGACTATTTCTCCTAATGCAAGAATGTTTAAAGGATATTTTGGGTCAGTAAAAATGTCAATTCTTTTCAATTTATAGTTTTATATATTTTTTTAATATGGCAACTAAATAATTTGGTCTCATTAAAACTGTTGTGTTCCTGTTGAAATTATCCCTTTAGATGAAATACATTCTCTGGGGTGGAAGAAAAGTCTTCGCACTCAGGGCTGCAAATGTCCCTCTTTTTCCTTTTAAGGAAAATGATGTCTGATGCAAACATGACTCAAGAAACATAGAGAAACTGTATTTGTGCTTAATCTGGCCCAGGTATAGAAAGTACCAGCAGCTGCAAAACCGTGAATAGCAGCCATAAATTATCTGGCTCACTCTCAAGTGGAAAAAAACAGGAGACTTCTTCAGCAAAAGTGTTATCTGAAATAAGCAATCTCTCACTGCTTAGTAGCGTAAATTAAAGTTAGTTGAAAATAAATAAAATAAGCATTTTCAAAAATGGGCCGGATAAAGGACAAGATATATTTTCCATTCTTTATTTTCCTTGACTTCATGCTAATTAGGTGAAAGAACCAAACAATTTTAGGTTTTACAGGGAAAATATCCACTTTGTACTACTCTAAATGTTAAAACCATTTATTGAATGAACTTCCCAAACCCAGTGATTTTTGTTGTATAGAGCTGTAAGAGTGATATTTAAAATGAGTGAATATGGTCAGTGTATTAAAAAAAAATCAGGCATTTTAAGTAGCAGTGTAGCAAGATTAAAGGCCAACCTTTTAGATATAATTGCACTTGAAAGACTGCCAATTAAGTTAAGAATTGCAACGACAGTGGTTATTGCACTTTTCTAGATCTGAAAAGAGCAGTAGATGGTGGGGGGTGGGGAAACTGCATTCTTTAAGACAATGACCCCAGGGAGTGAAATTTGCAGACGCTGTGCATTAAAACAAGCTAGTGATGCTAACATCCTTCTGAGATTTCTTGCCAGAAATGTAAGTGGGTGTAACACAAAGGTACTTTAGCACAGCCTCTTTTCTTTCCTGGATTATGTGAAGAGTTGAGGGATGTTGCAGCTTCCCATTGAGCTACTCCTTTCAGTCACAGGTTCCCACCTGTAGGGATGGTGTGATGGGGACATTGCAGTACCCTTGCAATACTGCTGCCATACCTCAGGGCATCTACAGTTGTTTTGCTCCTCAGTACCCTGTTGCAACCTAACCAACCAAAAATAAAAGGTGACCAACCAACCAACCAAAGATAAATTTATGACAATAGAATGCTTGTTTATAAGGAGGAGGCTAGAATGGCAGCTACACAGGCATAACATAGTACACACAGGTATAAGCAGCTATGCAGACCTTTCAAAAGCCAGTGATACTGTGAAGGAAAAACCTCTCCCAGTTCCACAAACATACTCTTTGTCCCAGTAAATCTGCCTGTAACACAGACAACACCTAATAATCTACCAAAGGTTTCAACATTAGCATTTCAGAATAATGAATCTTGCTGATAACCTACAATTCTTTCCATTGAAATTATGAGAATTTAATTGATAGCTTGGGGTTTCCGTGCTCCATATTCCATAATGTAATTCATCTATATTCGTTGGCCCCTTGGAACACATACCTGCTAGCCAACATTCTTATTAAGAATGACTAAATATCACCAGTGCTTCATACCCATTTATGTTACTATCAGGCGACCTGCTTAATGCAGTAGTAAATAAGGAAAGCTAGTAGCTATAAAACTGCAGGGCAAATCCTCAAGGACAACATTACCTTTGACAAACTGGCAAAATACTTAAAAATCTTGAAAAACTGTAGTCGGAAATCTGTAAAAATGAAGTTTTCAGTTTCAATGTTATTATAAAAATATATTTTCTTTCTGTATTGCATGAATTTTTTTCCCTTTGTATTCCTCTGTACTCTTTAAAGTGACATTTAGCTAATGTAGCAAGAAGCCACAGCTGTTTGGGAGGTTTGGCAGATCACAGCCCACAATGTTTTAAACATATAAAAATTAAAGACTGAGGATGAGACGTGATATGCTGGGTCACCAGGTATTGTTCTTGGAATGTTCCAGAGAATTGCTTCCTTGATGATTAGAGATTTTTTTCTTCACTTCTAGCATAAATTTATTCTTAGTTAGTGCTTACACATTTGTTTTCATGTCAACAATATGCTTTGTCTTCTATAGCTCTTTTTCCTCCTAAGCAGTCACTCAGTGATGTATTTTTAAAAGCCCCTCTCAGTCTGAATTTTGCTAAAAACAAAGAAATAAAGAAACAAGGAAACAAAAACAAACAAACAAACAAACAAAAGCCTCACAGACTCTTCAGGCCTCATAAGGTTTTTCATTCATTTGATGGAAAATGTAAACTATCTTTATTTCTGCCTGTTACTGTTTTTTTCTTTAATACATGCAAATTAGTTGTCTTCTTTAAAAGCAGTCAGAAGATACACATACATATAAAAAGTTGTCTGTTTTCATAAGCTTTTTCATACTGAGGTGCATATAGAATAAGCCACTGGGATAAAGACTGTAACATGACAATGAAGACTTTAATGGACAGTTATCAGTACACATGCATATATAGTATGTGACAAACAACTGCAACAGAAATGGGATTTAAAAATGTTTTACATTCTCAGATCACAGAATCACAGAATCGTCTAGGTTGGAAGAGACCTCCAAGATCACCTAATCCAACCTCTGACCTAACACTAACAAGTCCTCCACTAAACCATATCACTAAGTTCAACATCTAAACATCTCTTAAAGACCTCCAGGGATGGTGACTCAACCACTTCCCTGGGCAGCCCGTTCCAATGCCTAACAACCCTTTCAGTAAAGAAGTTCTTCCTAATATCCAACCTAAACCTCCCCTGGCGCAGCTTTAGCCCATTCCCCCTTGTCCTGTCACCAGGCACGTGGGAGAATAGACCAACCCCCACCTCTCTACAGCCTCCTTTAAGGTACCTGTAGACAGCGATAAGGTCGCCCCTGAGCCTCCTCTTCTCCAGGCTGAACAATCCCAGCTCCCTCAGCCGCTCCTCGTAAGACTTTTTCTCCAGACGCCTCACCAGCTTTGTCGCCCTTCTCAAGCACTCTCGCAAGCACTCAAGACTCTCTCAAGCACCTCGACGTCCTTCTTGTAGTGAGGGGCCCAAAACTGAACACAGTACTCAAGGTGCGGCCTCACCAGAGCCGAGTACAGGGGGACAATCACTTCCCTAGACCCGCTGGCCACACTGCTTCTTATGCAAGCCAGGATGCTGTTGGCCTTCTTGGCCACCTGAGCACACTGCTGGCTCATATTCAGCCGACTATCAACCAATACTCCCAGGTCCTTCTTGGCCAGGCAGCTTTCCAACCACTCATCTCCCAGCCTGTAGCTCTGCTTGGGGTTGTTGCAGCCCAGGTGCAGGACCCGGCACTTGGCCTTGTTGAACTTCATACAGTTGACCTCAGCCCATCAGTCCAGCCTATCCAGATCCTCCTGCAGAGCCTTCCTGCCCTCGAGCAGATCGACACACGCACCTAACTTGGTGTCATCTGCAAACTTACTGAGGGTGCACTCGATCCCCTCATCCAGGTCATCGATAAAGATATTAAAGAGGACCGGCCCCAGTCCTGAGCCCTGGGGGTCTCCACTAGTGACCGGCCTCCAACTGGATTCCACTTCATTCACAACTCTTTGGGACCGGCTATCCAGCCAGTTTTTAACCCAACGAAGCGTACGCCAGTCCAAGCCATGAGCAGCCAGTTTCTTGATGAGTATGTTGTGGGAAATGGTATCAAAAGCCTTACTGGAGCCAAGGTAGACCACATCCACAGCCTTTCCCTCATCCACTAAGCGTGTCACTTTGTCATAGAAGGAGATCAAGTTCACCAAGCAGGACCTGCCTTTCATAAACCCATGCTGACTGGGCCTGATCGCCTGGTTGCCCTGTAAGTGCCGCATGATGACACTCAAGATAATCTGCTCCATGAGCTTCCCTGGCACTGAGGTCAAGCTAACAGGCCTATAGTTCCTTGGGTCTACCCTCCGGCCCTTCTTGTAGATGGGCGTCACATTTGCTAGCTGCCAGTCGACTGGGACCTCCCCTGATAGCTAGGACTGCCGATAAATGATGGAAAGTGGCTTGGCCAGCTCCTCCGCCAGTTCGCTCAGTACCCTCGGGTGGATCCCATCTGGCCCCATCGACTTGTGTACATCCAAGTGCTGTAGCAGGTCGCCAACCATTTCCTCGTGGATCGTGAGAGCCACATCCTGCTCCGCATCCCCTTCCACCAGCTCAGGGTACTGGGTATCCAGAGAACAACCAGTTTTGCCACTAAAGACTGAGGCAAAGAAGGCATTAAGCATCTCAGCCTTTTCCTCATCTTTTGTAACTAAGTTTCCCCCCACATCCAGTAAAGGATGGAGATTCTCCTTAGTCCTCCTTTTCATGTTGATGTATTTGTAAAAACACCTTTTGTTATCTTTAACGGCAGTAGCCAGATTGAGCTCCAGATGAGCTTTGGCCTTTCTAATTTTGTCCCTGCACAGCCTCGCAACATCCTTATAGTCCTCCTGAGCGGCCCGCCCTCTTTTCCAAAGATTATAAACCCTCCTTTTTCTCCTAAGCTCAAGCCACAACTCTGTTCAGCCAGGCCGGTCTTCTTCCGCGCCTGCTTGTCTTTGGGCACGTGGGGACAGACCGCTCCTGAGCCATTAAGATTTCCTTCTTGAAGAGTGCCCAGCCTTCCTGGACTCCTCTGCCCTTCAGAACCACCTCCCAAGGGACTCTGCCAGCCAGTGTCCTGAACAGCTCAAAGTTAGCCCTCCGGAAGTCCAAGACAGTGGTTTTACTGGTTCCCTTCCTGACTTCGCCAAGAATAGAGAACTGAACCATTTCGTGGTCACTCTGCCCAAGACAGCTTCCGACCACCACATCTCCCACCAGTCCGTCACTGTTTGTGAACAGAAGGTCTAGCGGGGCAGCTCCCCTGGTAGGCTCTCTAACCAGCTGCATCAGGAAGCTATCTTCCATGCTCTCCAGAAACCTCCTAGACTGCTTTCTCTGGGCTGTGTTGTGCTTCCAGGATATGTCTGGGAAGTTGAAGTCCCCCCACAAGAACAAGCGCTGACGATTTCACAACTTCTGCCCGCTGCCTGTGGAACTCCTCATCCGTCTCCTCATCCTGGTTTGGCGGTCTATAACAGACCCCCACCAAGATGCTTGCCTTGTTGGCTTTCCCGCTGATCCTAACGCATAGGGACTTGACCTTATCATTCCCAGCCTCAAGTTCCACAACATCAAAACACTTTCTAACATAGAGAGCCACACCACCACCCGTTCTGTGCTGCCTGTCCCTTCTGAAGAGCCTATAGCCAGACATTGCAGCACTCCAGTCATGAGAGTGGTCCCACCACGTTTCCGTGATGGCAACCAAGTCATAGCCTGCCTGCTGCATGATGGCTTCCAGCTCCTATATATGCATGAAAAAACATCTGTCAACATACACATATGAATCTTGGAAAGCAAAGGTGAGGAATTTTCAAAAAGTTTTAATTGTTGATGGATAGGACTGCACCTTCTAGTCTGGTGCATAATGCTTTTTGACTTGTTTTTATTACTGTGGTGTTAAATTAGGGTCACAGTTTAAACGTTAAATATATGAAGGAGAAACTCCAGCAGGTATCCATCTTCTGCAAGTGGGTGGGATGGTTTAAATTACAATTGAGTCAGCCCTTGTGACTCAGGCTACATGAGAGAAGGAAGCATTGCATAGTACAAGGACAGAAGTAAATGAGAACATAAATTACGGGTATACTAAACACAGAAAGGGATGTTTGTAAATCTGGTTCACTGATTTAATAGTTAAAATTAGAGTACAAATATGACAACTAAGAAAAATTGCATTTGAATAACTACCAATAATATGTTTCTAATTAAAGTAACTCATTTTTCAAACTCATTATATGTTTATTCTGATACATATGTTTAAAGGTTTTCCTTGTGAAAAAGAAATACAATCAGTCACTTATCATTTTAAATAGGATTGTGAGGAGAAGGCGATATTCTGAGTTTCAGTGAAATCAGTTTCATTAATTTGAAACATTCCTTCATGAAAATGGTATTTAAAAACCCGCCTGATTAATCAACAGGAAGCTTGTCTTGACTCCTCAAATCCTGCTTTGAAAACTCCTTTTCTTGGTGTTTGCAGGAGGGAAAAAATGTCAGGATAGCAGTTTGAATTCTGTAGGAGATGTAAATCTTACTTTCTACAGGAGCCTGAGCAAAGCTATGAATCAGGAACACTGCAACATACAGCTTGGGAGGCACATAACAGATCCTGAACTAGCCCTTTTGACAGCGCTCTCAGTAACGGTAGTTCTCATCTAATTCTTAAATTAGACAGGCTTTCTCTGAAAGACTGATATGTTTATTTTCAAAACAGAAGTGTGAGGTAATTAAGAACAGTTCAGCCCTTCCCCTTTCTGCAGTGCTGTAGGAGAAACAGGTCTGCCACCTGATTCTTGTTAATGCCAGTGTTCTGTTCTTTATGTCCAATAAAATACATGGCTTTTGATCACGTATTTCATCATAGTTTAATCACTTAATCATCTTCATATATAGGCAATAGCTATTTCAAATTTATCTATAACTATGCCACTAATAAATACTTACACAGATAAAAACAATGCATTAGAGAGATCTCTCAACTCATATAGATGTAAAGCAGATGTGAAATCTACATATCCCAATTCCAGAGATTTTGTTTTGTCTATTGGTGAGAGTAAAGAGAGCAAACACTTTCATCCTGGTGCATTTTATGACCAAGCACTTTAGTTGTCTGTGTTAATACTTTCTTTGAAACAGGTATTTCAAGGTGGGTTTGTTAAACTGTAATTAAATAACTAACACAAACAGGAGAAGTTAAAGTGGATTTGAAGGGAATGTATTAATTTTCTTCAAAGATTAGGCACATTTCTCTTGAAGTAATTAAGGCCTCCCTCCAGGCCTGCCCCACGCCCTGCAGGCCCAGGACCCCATTTCAGCCCAGCCAGGGCCCTGGTTCCCTGCCCCAGCAGTGCCACAGGCCAGCCTGCCCCTGGTCCCATCCCCGGGCTCTTTGATTCCCCACACTGACCTCAGACACGGCTTATTCCCCTCTCCTGGCCGACGCTCGCTGTCCCCACTGCTGTCACCCCAGTGTCCTGCCCTCCTGCCTCTGCCTGTGGGACTGTGCCTGAGGGTGAGGTGACAGCCCAGCTGCCTCGCATGGCTTGCTGCAGGGAGCAGCCCTGTGCCTGCTGCCCCTCATGTCTTGCTAAGCTACTCTGCCTGGACAGTCCCAAATCCTTGGTGTTTTCTGAGGTAGGGGAAAAAAAAAAAAAAAAAAAAGCTGTTAGTTTTCATTGCAGCATTGAATTCTTAAATCTTACCAATAAGTGTGTGCTTGTGGGAGCCATTAGCAAAGGGAACTAACTAGTTCTTAACCTGCATACTGAAGAAATTAACCTCACTCTATTGCTAATAAATACATTTGTGAATCTCATAATTAGACTATGCTGTTTTTTACGGACTTGATTGTGCTGTAGGATGAATGCTGGGAGTCCACTGAGAAAAAGGTGCAGGAGGCAGCCAGCACAGTATTGCAAAACTCTCGTAAGGAATCAAATTTTAATTAGACTGTTTGAATTATAGAAATGTGTGACAACAAAACGTGGTGTCTAGCCCAGTGACCTGTGGGCTAGTGCTGTGAAGATACTATTAGAGGAGATTACAGAGATGCATTTTCCAAGAGCTTGGGTGAACAATGGTGCTAGGCTGGCAGCCAGGCCTGCTCGTCCTACCTCCCACAGGACCGCTTTGCAAATAAATACAATCAAGGCTCATTGGGCAAGCAAGAGAGAACCAAGGGCATTTTATGGGTAAGGAGTGAGTTGTTTTAGAAAAAAAGAAAAACTCCCTCAGGGCATCTTTCTGATGGGAAGTATCCTGGAAGCTGCTGTACTTATGTAGGGCTAACATTCACTGACGCTGCCTCAAATCCGGCTTTCCCTCTGATTCAGGCACAGGAATATCTAATTCTGGGATCTTGGTTTGGTGTATTATGACTGTTATAAACATTGAATTCAGTTTTAAAGAGATATATCCTTGTGGTTCTGAGCTTTACAAACAGTATAGTCTTAACATTCATTCTTAAAGCTTGCATTTTTCATGGATTGAAGTTCAAGTTTTGAGGCAACTGGGGCTGTTGTCTTGGCTATTTTGTACTTTTGTACTCTGATGAAAGGATGCTCATGATATTTGGCAAATGCTTCCCATGTGTCTTTAGATATGTCATTGATTTCCCTGTGCATCATTCTTGTACCTGTAGAATGAATAGACTTTCATCTCGCTGGTGTCTGAAGGATATGTTTATTTTTTAGCTCTAATAATCAGTGAAAGGATTCCGATCTGTAAATTAATCAGAAAATCAGCAACCAGAGTCCAGAAATCCTTGCAAAGAATTGGTATTAAAATGGATTCTGAGTAGTGATCGTTTTGAATGAGTTGAACTTGTAGATGATAAAGTATTATTCACTGGTAATAACATAGGGGACACCAACTTCGTTGTTTATAAGTTCCTATTTTAAACTTCATTAGTTTACTCCATCTAAAGCTGGCTTCCTCTAGTGTGTATATAAAGTACAGACCTATTTTGGGAAATATCCTGCACATTCTGGATAATTGGAATGGCCTGTGACATCCGGATCTTAAAATAAGGGTTCAGGTTATAACATAAAATTGATCTGGGACTTCTGATTATATGAGAGCTATTGACTTGTATTGCTTTCCATTCTAAGCCAGTTATATGTTCTTTTCCATAGAAAAAGGCATAAAATATACCTTAAATAAATGCCTACATTACCTTATAATCTTACTTATGATGATCTAAATCATTAATCAAAATTAAAGTTGTACAGTGCAGTTTATGCTTTAACATATGCACATTCTTTACCATTAAGAGGACAAATACCATGCCTTTTCTCCCTCTTTTAAAATGTTCTGCTATTTTATACTAATTGATGGGGTATACCATCAAAGGAGTAAAATCCAAATCTATACATAAAGAAGTTACTGAATTTGACAGAAATTATGTAATTCATTAGATTCTGCCTAATTTAAAGTTTCTAAGTGTTATTTCAAGAGGCTGTTCAGCCAAATGGGATATTGATTCATACATAGTTATAAGAATTTGAAATAACTTGCCCGTCTTTGAAAAACAAAGTGAATTGCTCAAAAAGCTGATTTACAAAAAGCTAAGCATTTCATGAACATTTATAGACTATAGTGAACACCTCAAATGTTGGTTTCCTTACTTTTTTCTTTAAAAAATATCAGTGTATGAGAAAGAACAGCATAATAGAATTAGTTTATTATATTTATGCAGTTCTATGGCATCTCTTCATGAAAAAACATTTTCTAAAGCACATAAAAATTTAAATCTACATTGTTTTGTCATGTTAAAGGGACATCAGAGTAAAATAAGACATAGAGTTTTGTAGAACAGATGTTATTTGTGGATTGCAGTAATCCAGGGAAATGAATGCAGTACAAGTTGATACCAATAAAAAAAAAAGCTTTATTATTCTGAGAAAATCTTTGCAATTGTATATAGGTATGTGTATTCAAATACAGGATGGGGTAAACACAGTTGTACAGAATCTAACACCTGTATCGTGATCAGAAACATATTTGTGAGTAGATCTAACAAAATAAGAGTTGTCTAAACCATGATTTAATAAATAATCAAAACAGGAAAATTGCTGCATGTACTAAAAGTATCCTTGTCCTTGTTTGAAGGTAGACTTCTCTGTGTCCAGGGAACTTTGTTGTTTTGCATATCCACAGCTGTTATATGTGCCCAGCTCAAACCTAAACCTCAGTAGGTTCCTAACACAGGGATATCTAGACACAGAAAACATACTTGTAGGAAATAGAGTTTGTGCCATCTTGCATAACGTAATCTTGTGGAATTGGGGTGCTGATAACTAACTATACACCCTCATCCCCTAGATCGGGCATTTACCTTAAAACCAATACGATATGGAAAGGGAGAGCATGTTAGAGACAGGAGTAGTCAGAAGAAAGTTTGTGTTTGTATCAGTTTAAATTTGTGTAATTTAAATTATCAGTGTTAGTTGCAACTCAACTAGTAAGGGTTTTTTGATTTGACTGCAAAGTCTTTAATTAGACCAACAGTAATTTCCTGCTTTGCATATGCAGTGTGTTGCTTTTGTTAATTGTGTATAGCATGTCAGTTTTTCAAGCAACCTATTGTAACCTGGGTGCAAAAAATTGGTGACACTACCATAGTTTCTCAGAAAGCAAAACAAACAAACAAAAATCAAGCAAGCAAACAAACCAAATATGGGAGCATTCCATTCATCCCATTCTGTCGTGGAGCAAACTGTGGCTGGAAAACAGAGCCTCAGAAGAACATGCATTTAGTCTATGGGCTGCAGTTTGGGAGGAAAAAGACTGATCTCTGCTTCCAGGTTTTATTTTATATATTTGATTTTCCTAATATTAAGTGAGATACTACTTCACGAGGCTGTTGCAGCCTGTTTCTCTAAAATGTAAATGTTTGCACCAACCATTTTAATAAATATTTTACTGCAATAGGCATGTTTGGAAATCATCCATAGAGTTTACTTGTTATCTACAGCTTATGAGAAAAGTACTTATTTGGAGCTCTTAGTCCATTTCTTTTAATTTACTTTACTCTCTCTTAGCCACACATGTCCTTAACCATCTGTAATGCATCAATAACTGCCAGTAAAAACATGGTATTTTTTGTTTAAAAAGCATTAGAAACTTCTTCAGGTGGCAGTAGACTAAGCACAGCCATCTATTAAAGTTTCACAGTTCAGGTTCCCTTCTGCATTTGAGGTCTATACCAACATTTATGATTGAAATGAAGAGGAAAATGATGTTCTTTAAAAGATATAAATTCAAATTAGGGCATTATATTGACACATGTATTTTTTCTCTGAATAACCAATATTTTTATACTGCAGGCATAATATACCAACTAGATTGAACAAACGAAGGCAATATTCTGAATAACATCATTCTCACAGTTAAACGTCAGTTTCAAAGCAGGGCATTTGAAGACATAAAAGCAAAAGGTAATGACATTATCCTTGAATCTTCATGACTTTCCTAAAGGTGAATGTATTAAATAAGAACTGCTGAAGTGTTTTTGGCACCGTTTTATGCATCCCATCTGTTAGTCATAATACTACATCAGCTAATTAATGCATGTTACCTTGTGTGTAAAACAACACGCACTCTACTGATTGTGGAGTCAAGACTAAAGTGGTTCTCACTGAGATGTTTGGATTTTTTTTTTTTTTGTCAAAAAGTTAGGGTTTTTCTCCATGAAAAAATCTGTTTTCATTAAAATCTTTAACATTTAAAAAACCATATGTTTCTTGGAAACTCCTGCAAATAGCATTAATATCAAAGTCTTCCTCATTTTGCTCTTTCTAGAATGCTTTTTCTTAAAAATTAAATATATGCTATTTTTTCTTTATTTTTCTGTGCGGTGCATTTGATCTAGCTGATGGTGTGCTGCCACTGTCATGTCATAGCAAAAATTGTCAAAAACTGCATTCTGACTTGACAGTAGCAATGATGCACAACTAATTAAAACTAATAAAGGCTGTCATTTTTATTTTTTAAATCATGAAGGGCAGCTGCTACTTAGTACTGAAAAAAAAAACACTCTTCAAGACAATAGTGTGTATTCTTTGTATTTGCAGTGAAACAGTTGAATCATTTCTAAGTTCCCCTGATTATCTTCGAATTTGTTTGAGGTGAATATCACATGTCCCTTGCTGCAATTAAGAAAAGTCTATTTGATTCCTGAAGCAACAAGGTTGTTCATCACTGATGTAAAATTGTAGCTATATCAGGTATGTTGCTTAGATAAAGTATGGTTCTCTTTTGCAGAAAGAAATAGAAATATGAGAAAAAGCAGGTGAAAGATGATGCTTTTTCTCTTATACCTTGCTTTCCCGGATTAACTGTTGACTTCAAATGTACTTCTGATTTTTTTTAAACAGTCATTTCTCAAGACAAGAAAAACTGTGTGAATGTAGCTTTGGCAAGCCATTTACTTCACCCTTCTTATATGGATCTAGTATATAAAACTTTGATTCCTCCATTGTTTATAGGAAACTGCTGTTTACATATGTATGGAGTCAATGTCTATCTTTAATAGTTGGAACTATAAAATATCCCAACATGTCATTCCCACAGATAGCTCTGTGCATAGAAAATACAATGTAATTACATCTGATATTATTGCTATTCTCCTCACAGTTATATTACAGTTTTTAGTTATTTAATATCAAACAATTTTTTTTTTTATGTTTGGTATAACCAAATTTTACATTTCTCCTTCTACTTTGAAGGCTATTAGTATTTCTTATTAGTGCCAGTGTATCTTAGTATTACCACTTGTATACAAAAATGAAAGCATGTGTAACCTACAAGACCAGAGTTATTCTCTGTAAAACCATATGAGTTTTCTGTCTTTATTATAAGAAACATTGTGATGTGCAATTTTGTAGATAGGTAGTATTTTCTGTGAAACATGATCTACAACAATTTTTTTTAATTGTTTGTAAATCATGTTGACTAAGGATATGTGAGGTTTTAGCAGTCAACAGGAAAAGGGTGCTAGTAATGGAATGCTTCAAATACTAAAGATATTAAAGCCAAGATTTTATGAAACTCTAGATATTGTGTGAAATAAGGATATTGGCCCAGATTTATAGCATCTTTATATGATGAACACGTTTATCACTTTGCAGAGTTGGTGAGAATGTGACTACGCTTGTGCAATGTTCAGCCATCTGTGTAGCATGGTTTTAAAGTCTCAGTCTGTCTCTGCCAGTGATTCTGTTTTCTAGATTAGCTTCCTCCATCATCTCTGCAATGTCGTTATCTGTTGCAAAAGACTTTTGGCTCACAAGAACAAGAAAAAAAAAAAAAAGAACAGAAAAAAAAAAGAACAGGAAAAAAAAAAGATCACATCTGGAAATTGCTAGATGTATTTTAATGAATGTATAGGAAAAAAATAAATGTATTATAAGTTTATGGACAAGCAGATCAGAGTAAAACTGGTAAAAAATTAGATTGCTTTAGTGGTCTTCAGATATACTAAAAAAAGTTTTTGCTTGCTTTACTAGAAAAATTAATTAGTAATGATACCGGAGTTCTGTGTCTGATGACTTTCATATTGCTGAAGTGGAAAGTCAATTCTTTTCCAAAAAGGTCTTTGTTAACTGCCTCTCATGGTAGTCATAATAATTTATTTTGTGTTACTATTCAAGTGTTTACTGGTAAAATAGGTTTTGTAATAGGCAGCAGAGTCCTCTTTGTAAATCTTAACAGAAGCAAATTCTTTTGGTACAGCAGCAACTACTAAATATGCTTAAGCTGAAAACCCAGCATATACACATTCAAGATCTCCAATTGTGTAGAATATTTGTGAGTGTATATGGAAGGAAGAGTTAGCCTTTAAGTCAGAGCCCTCTGTTAACCCTAAAGCCTCACAACTTTTGCCAGCTTCTCTTTGTGTGCTATCTCTAATTCCAAGTGTCATGACTGTACTGATAAGAAATAATTATTTGTATTCCTGAAGGAGTGAAAGTCTTCTATTTCAAAGCTGTGGTTCCTCAAGAAAAAAAAAAACACATTCATAGTAAATGTTCTTAAGTAATTGACACCAGTTTTGTTGTATATTTTCTAATGTTTGTAAATAAGATGAAATACTAACACCAAGTTTTAATTAATTTACTACTGATAATATGACCATAGTTAACAAAAACTGAAATTAAAGAATATTAAAACATATTTTAATTAAGGAAAAGAGTAGCTTTCATTATTACCTGTTAATAGAATCATCAGAAAAAGTGAAAAAAAAAATCTCATTAATTAGAGTTAACAGTAGAAGAAAACTTGAACTTGGTTATTAGTTCTTAGTTGAACCAATTATCTTCCTTAAGATGTAGTTCTTCCAGTGTAGTTCTTTGATCCATATGTAGCACCAGAGAGAAGTGCCTATGCACCAAAGAAAGCTAGATCCTTGAGTATAGTGGCCTGAGCAATTAGGAGCATTAAGGTTCTTTGATTTTTGAAACTCTTCCAGAAGGTACCTAAATATGAATATATAACTCTTTGGTTTTCTAATGTTCTATCTGAAATTGGCTTGGATGCCAAACCTGCAAAGTATTTCTGCTACTGAGTATGTCTGGGAATTGCTGCATGCTATCAGCTACCACTGGCACCTGTGGGAAGCAAGAACATTCAGCAGGAGGTTTTCAGCACTCTGCCTGATTAGATGACAGAAAGGGAGATACTGGAATATTATCATTAATAATAATCATCCTGAAGATTCAAGAGTTTGTAAACTTCTAACAGCAGAAACTTGGCCAGTCTTCTCTTACCAAACAACTAATGCAATATCAACGCTGCCTTTTTACTCAAAGTCCGGTACTTAAAGAATTCACCTGGAACTTGGAAAATGGTGGGTTAGATTCTTCTACTTCTGGCTTATAGCAAGGGTCTGAAACCAAGTCTGTATGTGACTCGGACAGTAAATTCACCAAACAAATCTCAAACCTTACATATTGTACCTGTACTTCCTTTAGATAGTAGTTTTGAATTGCTTCTACTCATATTTGCTCTGGTGTAAAACCAAGGAAAATTGGAATTACAGAATGACACAGAATCATAGAACGGTTCGGGTTGGAAGGGACCCTAAGGATCATCTAATTCCAACCCCCCATGCCATGGGCAGGGACACCTTCCACTAGACCAGGGTGCTCAAATCCCTGTCCAACCTGGCCTCGAACACTTCCAGAGATCCACAGCTATTCTGGGCAACCTGTTCCAGCGCGTCACCACCCTCGCAGTAAATGAGAGAGGTTGGGGTTGGAAGGGACCTCTGAAAGGCATCTGGTCCAGCTCCCCTCAAACAGGGACAGCTAGAGCAGGTTGCACAGAACTATGTCTAGATGGCTTTTGAATATCTCCAAGGAGGAGGAGGGAGACGCCACCACCTCTCTGGGAAACCTGTGCTAGTGCTCAGTCACTGTCACAATAAAAAAAGCCTGTTTCCATATGTTTGGATGGAACCTCCTGTGCTTCAGGTTGTTCCCATTATCTCTTGTCCTGTTGCTGGGAACCACTGAAAAGAGCCCGTCTCCATCTTCTTTTTGTCCTCACTTCAGGTATTTATATACATTAGTAAGATCCCCTTGAGCCTTCTCTTCTCCAGTCTGAACAGTCCCAGCTTTCTCAGCCTCTCCTGAGCTGAGAGATGCTCCAGGTCCTTAATCATATTTGTGGCCCTTCATTGGATTCTCTCAAGTATGTCCATGTCTCTTTCGTACTAGGGAACCCAGAACTAGACCAAGCACTCTAGGTGTGGCCTCACCAGTGCTAAGGAGAGGTGAAGGATCATGCTTCTTGACCTTCTGACAACACTCCTAATGTAGCCTAGGATACCATTTGAAGGGAATGAAGACACGGACTCCAAGATAGTCGAGAAATGGAGACCCTTTATTGTTCCAATGCCAGATAATTTGTCTTATTTTGTTTAGGGCTGAGGCTGTTCAGCAAGGTCACATAATTTGAGACTGCTGAAATACTTCAGCAATCCTTTGGTCCCAGTAGCTGTAAAACAGCCAAGTAAAAAGAAACTTCCCTACTAAAAAAAGTGTGTGGGGGGAAAGGGGGGAGAGAAGTGTCACCAGAAAAGTGTCTTTTAAATACTATCTGCTACACCAAAAAAGTCTTTGTTATAAAATACACATTTTCATACAAGACATCTTGCAAAACCATTTGATTGCCCCACGATGCTGAACGTTTCTGTGAGCTTCTCTTCTTTTCTAAATATTCTTCAGCCCAGGCACTTTCAGTCTGAGTGGTTTTGTCTCTCATACATGGAACAGCTTGTCCATGATTATCACGAGGCCACTGTCCAGCAAGGTAGGGAGCAGCAAGTGTGTCCAACGAGGAAGTCCGGCGAATAATACTGGAAGGGCTTGATGAAGGTGGTCTTAACTTAGCTCTGCAGCCTGGCAAGCCGGGGCTCTTCCTCTCCAGTGAGTTCCTGCCTTGCTCTGGGGACTGCCGCTGGTGCTGGACCCTGCCCGCTGCCGTGGCGCTGCTATCCGGCAGTGGGGAGGAGCTAGGTGAGGGCCCGCAGCCCAGCAGCGTTCGTATCTCCACTTGATGCTGCCTCCCACACTTTCTACCCCACTTGTTCCCAAGTCTTTACATCGAACACAGCTGAGACCGTTGAGGGGACCCCTTGTTTTTGCAAAAACTTTGATAGTAGCTTTATCTTAAATGGATCATATTTTACACCCCTTTTTATTAATAATTGCGTTAATAATTTTACTATTGCCTCTTCTTCTGCTGAGATATTGGCTCCCATTGTGAATGCCCAGCCGCTCACCTGTCCTTCAGGCGATGTCCCGGGACTGAAGCTGCAGTCTGGCTGCGAGCTTGATTTGTTCGGCTGGGTTCCCTCCGGACGCTCGTGCAGCATTGCTCTACCCCTTATCACGTCGGGGTCACCATTTGAAGGGAACGAAGACACGGACTCCAAGATAGTCGAGAAATGGAGACCCTTTATTGTTCCGATGCCAGATATTATATAGCTTATGAGCCAGCTACACGCACTGCATGTGGCTAGCGTGTGTAGTTACAGACTTCGGATTGGTGCATTCCTTTTGATCACGCGTAGCCCTCTATAGGCCCATCCAAGCCTAGCAACTTCTTCTTATTGGTTCCCACTTCCTCTTATTCTAGCCTGGTTACCACTCTATGCCTCGGAGTAACCTTCTTCTTAACCCTTAGTGCACCGCCATATCAATCAGCTCCAATTTATCACCGAACGGGTCACCCATAACCATTGGCCTTCTTAGTGGCAACCCTTTGTTGGACACTAAAAATGCCTTTACATTTTCAGTATGTATTAATTCCTGAAATGTGAAAGGTAGCTTCCAGATTTGATAAGATATTTATTTCAATTATAGAAATAAATGGCCAGTGAATTAAAGAAAATGTTACTTTTAAATAAAATCAGCTCAGAAGTAGCAAAGTCAAATATTACAAATAAATTCATGAAATAAATGATAATAAATATTTTTGCTTTTGAAAGACAGTCTTAATGGTTATTAGACATCTTTGTTCAACTTACAGATCTTCAGTTCCAAGCCTACAAGCATAGGAAACACAACAGCAGAAAACTAAGTTTAAGGGGATACTTTTAATTTTGATTTAGTATACACATCAGTATGCATTAAGGAACATACATGCAAGGGTTCCTAAACTTCAAAGTTCACAAATCTAAGTCTAATTTGCACTTTAGAGGAGGCACATGAAGAACTTCAGTCAATATAGTGGGGTTCATTGTGTTTCTGTGTTCAGTATTTGATAGCCTTTTCTAGTAATTCAGTCACATATCTCATTTGCATGAAGACTTTCTTTTAAATGTCAGAAATGAGATATGACAATAAGTATTCATTTTGATTAATGTGTTCAAGGTTTTTCTTGACCTTAAATGAAGACATTGCTTCAAAATGTAATCAGATCTTTAAACTGGGTGGATACTGAGATGGGGAAATGCTATACAGATATCAGAGCACCATAAGTACAGATTCAGCCAAAATTTTGTTATTTTCCAACATGTTCCTTATAGATCTTGTGTTCATATTTTTCATTCAAATGAAAATAGAAGAGGTATTTTGATCCCCTTTTTATCTGTCTTTTAGAGAATTCATTGTATATCTTGTTTGGCTGGAGTTAAATGAAACAGTGACTTTGTTACAACAGAGATGTGGAAAACTTTTAATTTGTTAAGAGTTTAGGCATAAAAGTGTAAGTACATGGTTAAGTGATATGCAATTTTGTATCTCAGTTTTTGAAATCAAATAAGCGTCATTGTTTTTGGGGCTGGTAAGATGGAAAGAGGCTCAAATATACCTTCAAGCAAAGTGTAAAATTTATTCTAGCAAGTGACTGTATTAAGGTGGTTCTGATGGGCAGACTACTGTAAAGATGTCACCTTTTCAAGGTCTGTCATTTCTTATGCATATGCATTCCACATTCCTGTCTGACCATATAACTTGACTTGTACATTACATACAGACCCCAAGCACTTGACGTGTGGTCATGGATTCCGCAACTGTGTTCAGATGCTTAAGGTTTACATTTTCTCAAGCTAGCTTTGTCATGTCTAGCTCTCTGTTAGTTGTGTCACAATGTCTGTATACTTTGATGTTCATTCTGTATCATAAATCTAAACTGTAGTCCTGCTCCTCTAAGAATCAACACCATGCCACATACAAAATTACACTGCTGAATCTATCCAATTTTTGAGAAAAAAACATAATGTTTGCCAAATATGTTGCTTGCTGTGACTCATTTGAGTAACAGCAATGACTACCAGCACAAGTTCAAAAGCAGTTCAGAATCTATGCAAATCAAGTTACAAGTCTAAGTAGCTTAATTGAGGAAGAATAAAGAAAGCTGAGAGGTCAAAGTTCTGTTTAAACCATCAAGTTTTTTGTAGTAGTTTTATAGCATTACATAAATGTTCTTGGACAGTATTCTGTTCTCATAATTGATCAGAAGAATACCTGATTCCTACTGTTTGTTCACTGTGTAGATGTTCAAGCTCAACTATTTCTTACAGCAACAGTATTAAAATGTGTATTTTTTTCCTCATCATGTTCCAATGCATTTGGTGATGCTCATGTGTTTGTGGTATGCTATAACTATTTCAAAATCAATATAAGATAGACTAAGTAAAATTTCCCATGCATTCTAAGAACATGGGGGAAGGGATGACAAAGGATTTTCCAGACTTATTGATTGGATTAATCATGAATGTTTTATTTGTTTGTTTTTCTGTTTGTTTGATGGAATTATATTTTATTGGTCAGTGCTTACTGCCTAAGGCATTGCTGTGAGACTGTAAATTCAATGCTCAGTTGCTGTCTAAATACCTAGTTTCTCTGAAATAAAGAAAGCTGAAAAATTAATTAATTAATAGTCAGGAATCAGACTGTGCATGGTGTTTGGGACTTATTAGAGACAACAGGATAAAGTCTGAGATTCCAACAGAAACATCAGTAGTTTCTTAATCAAAACAATAGGTATCATGTAATAACAGCTGTACTTTCCAAAATGGTTTCATGATATGACATAACAAACAGACAGTAGAGGTAGTCCTCTAAACATCATTTACACTCATTCTTGATATAACATTGCCAAACTAACTAAAATTTCAATTTGTAATTGATATGTTTGAGACCAGGAGCAATAAATACTTGCTGCTTCCTTTAAATTCTGTATTACATATATTTTTTTCTAGATTGTTTTCATCAAGTTAAGCTCTTTAAGTAGCTTAATTAAGGAATTAAGCAGCTTGATTAAGGAATATTTGCAACTCTTGAAGACACATTATTTTGTGTTAAAAATTAAAATTGATATCATGCTAAAGGCATGTATTTTGTAGGCTGACTAGGACTAGCTTTTTAAATCTGACTCTGTGTCCACTGTGTTTGCATTTGGCTTGACAGAGGTCCAGTTTCTGTGATTCTGTACGTATAACATTAAATGTTTCAATTTTTTTCTCATAAGTTACCACATCAGTGAGTCTTAAAATTCAGTTAAATCAGGAATAAATAATATATATATAATATAAATATAAATAATATATATATTTTTATAGAATTCTGTGATAAGCAATATAGCAAAAGGGGAGAATTTCACTATTCCCATTTCACAATGGTGGAAACCAGGGCAGTGAAAAATGAAATGAGTTATCCAAAGTCACACAGAGCTGGGAATAGAGAGCAAGTCCGCCTAGCCTTAGGCTGCTGCTATACACAGTGGTTAAGACACTGTTTTTAATTACTTCCTCAAATTATGACTTATATTTAATGTACAACTATCAGCCTTTATTGTAACTTCTCTGTTACATTGCATTATTCTTGGCATATTTTTCTCAATGACTTTTTTAAAGTTTAATTTCATGAGATCTCTACCTCAATTCAGTGCAAGCTCCTGTTATTGCATCTTCTGTGAACTAGTCCAGTAGTCAGACTGCATTCAATAGGTATGTGGTATGCAGATGTGAACTGGAAGGAGCAACATTTTAGTCAAGTCCACTGGGATGTAGCCATGCAACTCCTATTAACATTAATGAGAATGAAGCAGCTAAATCTCAGTGCATTGTGCTGAAAATGCTCCCTGACGTGTTTGAAGGAATACCATTTTCATATCAAGTATTTGCAAACGTGCTGGTGCTGCTCCATAAAACCTAACATCCTAGAAAAGGATTCCCAGATCTTCCATACTCTATAGCAAAGATGATCTCTGGGAACTGTTGACTGAATAACTCCACAGGATACTGTACATCATTTTTATTGATAAGGAAGTTGTCATCTGTGTAGCCTTGGTATAAAGTTGAATGGGCATGAGTTACTTTAAAGCATTATGTTTTTGATTGACCATCAAATTGACAGCTAAAAATTGGTCCAATTCAGACTCTGAAATGTATATATATATATATATATATATTCCTTATATATATACATATATATATGTATATATATATATATTCCTTCTAGCCTTAGCTGTAAGCTTGAAAGGCAGAGCCACCGGATTGCATGGATACTGACCAAGTTGACATTTGTTCAAAAGATGTTGCAACATAAAAATTTAGTTAGTTCTGCTGAAGACAACAATAGCAGATGTAATGTTTCTTAGATCAGTAATGATTTGTGAGTAACTATTAGGTAGTGGAGAGAATTAGTCTAATTTAGATTACTCTGCCTGACTGGGAGAAAGGATGTTGCAATTCATAATTGATTCTCCATTTCATACTTTTATTTCAGAGGAATAAATGTTTTTGCACAGTATGAACTACATACGTACTGTACTACAACAAATAGTTAATAACTGTATTTACCATGCTTTCAATCTATGTTCCACAAGAGGCAATTCTGGGAAAGGAATATTTACACACTCATAACAGCACATCAAGTAAAATTGCATAATGCATATATTTCTAACCAATTACACATCAAATAAAAAATTCTGGAAAGTATACAAGACTAGAAAATGCCCCCCATCCCCCACTAAAAAGTAACTCTACGGGGTAGATAATTACTAAAACATCTACATTGTAGCTCGAGGCAAGGAATGTTTATGATTTTCTGTAGTTCTGCTGTCAATCTCTGCCTTCTGCTCTTGCACTTTAGAGTATTCAGAATATTATCTGCATAGTATATAGCCAATTCTTTCCCTGTTATTTGATTGGCCTATATCATTATCACAAAGTTTTAATATTGAAAATTAAAAGTAATTCAGAACAAATAATTTGATGAATTTCACCTTTCTCTCTTTGAGAGATTCATTTCTCAAATTTATTCATTATTCAGTAATTCCTTTAGCAAATAAGTCTTGGTGTGTTATTTTAATTGTGAATTATGAATATTACAATCAGTTTGTGCTCTATCTTCTGTGCAGTAACAAATGTATTTGACTAACTTAAGCAATCCAGTTTAAATTTCCAACTGTGTTTGATTATAATAGGTGTTAGCAATGTATGCCAGGCAATCAAAATCCACATATCATGTGACTCACAGTAACTAACCAACCCAGCATGAAGGCAAACTACAAACTTGATAATCAGATGTTCAGTTTAAAATTTACTTTCAGCAAATACTCAAGCAATCAAGCCAAAAGTATACCTAGTGAATTCTGAACAATTGAGTGCTTTCAGAAAGCGATGATAAAAAGATTCACTTAAATTAAAGAACATATAGTCAAGGATACTTCCTTCAAATATTTTTGGGGTTTGAGTTTTTGACTGGCTTACCAATTTCATTTTTTTCCTGAAGAAATGAAGAATGTAGTGAAGCATTAGAAAATAATGAAAGAAATAACTGAACATCAGCATGTGTATCTCTGTTCCTGGAATGAGTAAGGGGACATTCATTCTTGTGTAAATATCCTAGTTTTATCCTTTCAATGATCTTAAGTCATCCAAGGGATGAATTGAGATGACTTATACAACCTCTGTATTGAGATCCTTATTTTTTAATGTGACTGCATTTAATCAAAATGATTGAACAGTGAATTTCTGGTAGATAACAGTATGTTGAAAGACACTGTAGGAATTATAGGGAATTAAACTATTTGTAAGCTTGGTTTGTAAACTTGGTTCATACTTGATGAGTAGTTTCAAAAATTAACATACGGGCTTTCTTTCCAATTTCCAAGTGAAATAGTGTCTTCATGGATTAAAAATGCTACCTTCCTTTAGAAACATCATCTTTGTTAGAATATATATGCATTTCTGTTTAAGTTATAGCTAAGGACTCAATCCCAAAAGAAAAGAAAATATAGCACTTGGCTGGAGCAATGTGGCTGTAGAAACAAATATGGCTGGTTTTAGGTGTTTTTCACTCTTGTTCTTTCTTAGGTGTTCTCTTGGTAGTAGATGTGATAAATGATTTCTTTTAAAATGTAACTAGAAAAAGAGCCCACCTTTTCTTAAATAGCATCCTGATTGCAGCTTTGAATGTACTGTCTATACTGCCGTGGGGATGTCTTCTCCAGTGTGTCTCACAGTCCTCGTAGTGAGTTTAGAGGACTGGAGGATTAGTAAATGTACACTGAGTTTTCTTCCTTGATTTCATGCCCAAATTTCTTTTCAAAGAAAACCTTTGATAAAGAAAAGATTTCCTTTCAAAATTCAAGAATTTTGGTATGCAAAGACTCAATCTCTGGCTCAGGTAGCTCTCAGGCTGCAAGCTGTTGAAGGATAGTACCCCAGGAAAGAACAAGCTTGTTCTGCTGATATGCATCTCACTAGTATCACTAGCCAGTATGAAAGAGAGGATTTTCAACTAAATGAGACTTTGATCTAAGTCATAATGGCTGGTATACTAAGTCCTCTTCCTGGGTTTCCTAAAGCAAACCATGATATTGTTTTCAGAAGTACCGAAAAAATATTCTTCAACTTTAAAATCCACTTCATTTGTGTGTCAGATACAGAATACTTACACATATTACACTCAAAAATACTTGCACCTAACAATTTGATTAATATTGCAATATTTTAGTCCTTTGGAGTGTGATATGTAATTGGTGTTATTGGCCATCATCGATAACCTATGAGACAACTGATTCCTCTTCTCTGGTACAGATTCAACAAAACAAATACCTCAGAAGATGAGCTAAAGGAAAGATAGCTTTTGATGTGCTTATTTCCACACAATTCTATGACTTAACTATACTCCTTTTTTCTTAAGTACCTTTTCATCAGGTGATATTAGTCATAAAAAAGACTATGAATTTTATATTCTACTTCAGAACAAAGAATGTTCCCAAGAAAGGAAAGAGTTCTCCACTATGGTGGAAAGTTAAAAAAAAAAAAAGGGACTTAAACAGGTATCTGAATTTCTCACAACTGTGTAGGAAATATTCCGTTTTCCTAGCTTAAATGTACAATAGTGCAAACTTTGGGGGAAAGACAGGTGTACATTTTGTAAATGGTGATGGATCTGTGCTGTCTTCCACTTATTTCTTTGGATTTGTTAGCTATTTTGACATTGCAGAGCAAAGATGTTAGAGCCAAGCCTTCATCTAATTAGTGTCAGTGACAAAGCGAATCAATAAAAGCACAAATAAGCACCTGATTATTCTATTTTAATGGCCTGTTTATTGTTAGGTATCTGTGAATCAAGGACACATGATGCTATGTCAATTCAAGGTATAAACTGTTGTATAAAAACTGAGAATGTTTGTCTGATATTTCTAATTAGAGGAGTTTGTCTGGTATTTCTAATTAGAGGAAACTGTTTTCACCAACTTCTACATTTCAATTATTTAATCATTTGCATAAGTTTATTTTACCAAAGTTTGGCCAAAATATTCATTTTTCAGGATGCGCTTGATGAGAGAAAAGTGTTTTTTTTTTTTTTTTTCCCATGTTAAATCCTTACAACAATTTTGCTAATCATACTATAAATTTGAAATCTGATGTTAAGTTTTGTCAAATTATAGACTCAACTGGTTCTTAATAGTGTTTCTGGAGTCTACTGCTATGAAGCTGTAAAACTGAGACTTCTCTGTAAAACTTCAAGGTGCGACTGGACAGGTCTTTGGCATTTTCTACCTGATTTGGAGTCCAGTAAAAGCTCAAAAGATATGTTGAGTACAGGGAAGCAGTTTCTGATGTTCCCTGCACATGTCCTTGCAGATAGTGTTCACTTTATGGACTGAAAGAAGAAGAGCCCCTCTGAGGAAAATAGTATGTGGTTGTGTAAGTAAAGACTACTTTGTGATACATATGCACAAGAGGAGGAACATAAAGGAAGATAAATAATGTGTCAGTGGCGCAGTTCTAAAGGAGATTGAAGTGTGACTCATGTTTTTAAAATCAACAATATTTGCAAAAACTGAATGCTGCTCTGAGTTGTGAATAGATCTCAGTGTATCATAAAAAGTTCACCCAAGAACAATAAGACCATTCCAGAAAAGCTAGATGAATCATGTGGTAGTCGCTCAAAGGAGATAAAGGATATTTCTGTTACTAACAAAAAAATATATCTGAGGACTTTTTTCCAAAATCATATCTCATTAGAAGAAACTGATAAATTAAATTAAAAATGTCTTTTTTTTTTTTCCCTTCTTGTCATTTACGCTATCGAAAAAAAGTAGAGGAGTATTTCTAAGGGCAGGTGTGAAAGAGGTCTGTAAAATCATGAACTTCACAGAGAGCAAATAGAGAACAATTATTTCCTATTTTTCAGACTGTTGGAACTAGGGCAGTAAGTAATATAACCAGGTAGCTGGTTTAGAACAGAATAAACACCTTTTCATATAGTACATAATTGAATTGCAGACTCAGTGGAATTACAAAATGCAAGTCCACTTGCTTAATAAAAAGACTTTGCAGTAGACTTCATATAGATATTAGAGGAGTTCTAGCTTTGGGACTTCTGTAACGTATAGGAATGGCAGTTTTCAAAAACCTTCAATGTATGAAATACACAAAAGTTAGTGGTCCAAGCAAATACAGTTTTCTCTTGTACAGGAGGACATGACCTTCATAACTCACTTAACAGTATTAATGGACTGTTCAGTTGGTGGTAGAAATAAACTGAATCATTCTATTGCCCTTTGCTATCTCATCTGTTAGTGGATATTTTTCTTTGCCCTAACAAATTTATAACAATAATATGTTTTCAGACTATAAATATTGATATATTTAAAAAATGAATGTTTGAATATTTGAGAAGCTTCTGAAACACGTATGAAATGAGCATTAATGTCTTAAAAAAAAAAAAAAAGTTCTTTTGATTATTCCCTTAAGGGTAGTTTAGAAAGGACTTTAATCTCTTTTATTAAGTGACATGCTTTTCTAGGGTAAGTATTTAATTTTGAGTTAGCGCGTGACAGACTGAAGTTCTGACCTGAGTCTTTGTCACAGTGAACAATACATATACGCACAAATTGTAGCTTGGTAGGAATGGAGTTAGACCAGCTAGAAAGTAACTTACTACATATTAGTGTCAGTTAATTAGTACCAAAGTGTCATGTTAGAATCCGTAAATATATCCAGGCTTCTCAGAATATCTGGGTGCCCATTATCTAATGTTCAGTGCAAACCACACAGGCAGCAGTTGCCCAGAGCAAATTTTAAGCCTAACTGAGCCATAGACTGTAGAAGCTTTGATAAGATGTTTAACCTCCTTGTTCCTCAGCCAACCCAGCTGTGAAATGGGTAAAACCAGTAGTGTAAAAAGACAGACCCCACTGGAAAACAGGCCTGCCACTGCCTTGGACAAGTATGGGCAAATAAATGGCAAACACGTAGGACTCATCATGTCCTGTTATGCCTTATGCTTAAATAACAGAGGCTAAATGTGAACGGTTGATGCATCAAATATTACTAGGTAAAAGAGATTAAAAACTGGGACATATCACTGAAATGTAATTCCATCTCCTTCTTGGGAAATGTAGTACTATTTCAGTGTTTGTTAACATCAGATACAGAATAGTTTTGTGTAAGTCAGCTGGACTTCTGCTGCTCATGATTATCCCATTGCAAGGGATACTGATAATTTTACAAATATGCAGTCTTAAAAGAAAAAATACAACTTTGCTGTTTTTTCTGTGTTGTAAATATTACCTGATAATATTAAAAAAGAAAGAACTTCAATATTTAAGTTAAAGAATTATTAACTTTCGTATCTCTCAACTTTAGCAATGAGAATTTCTTGAAAACCATTCAGATCTGATACATTTTCTTTTATTATTTAGAGACTAAATTCAGATCTCACAACAGAGGTTAGGACACTGCTACTCACTGATTTAACATCCATATTTTGAATGCTTTTTACTGTATCTGGCATGTGTATCTATCTGATGTGACAATTTCATTTTAAGAAATGCTTTTCCATCTGTGTTGTAGAATATATGGTAGCTGTATAATTTAATCTTTGCTAAACAGCTTAATCATTTATTAAAGCCAGATAAAAGCAATGTATACTGTGTAGTCAATGATAACTATTTTAATTTTCAGTGGTGTTTAGAAGTTCTGCGTCTACCGAGGATACATTGTTTTATGTACTGTTATTGACTGAGGAATAAAAGAACACAGCAGACACTAGCATTGTTTAATTCATGCACTATTACCTCTGTTTTGTGGCAGGGTAATGAAAGGCTTTTTGTAAATATGACTACTAAACAGTAACTGACATTTATGCTGTGGGAAATGTGTCATTTGATGTTATCTAGAATAGGAAACAATATAAATTCCACAAAGTAGTTTAGTAAAGTCTACATCTTTTCTGTAAATTGCTAGTCATATTACATGGTATCTCTACTTTTGCCTCTTCCCCTTTCATGATGTTGAATTTTTTTGCCTCTTCACCAGATCATGGTATTTCCATGTGATGTTCTACTAAGTCGCTCATAACGGTTTGACTCTCAAAAGGAAATAACTAATTACTAACATAATCTTTGTAATAGTCTGAATTGTAGCTGTTGTAGAAAGAATCTTTTATGACAGTAGTACTTCATGTCACGCATGTCACGCTGTCTGCTAATGTCACTCTTTCATCATTATAACATTCTAAAGGATCACAGATACAGTCAAATATATCTTTCATATTTCAACAACAAGAAGAAATCTTGAATGGTACATTGAGATGCTATGCAGGCATGTCTGTGCTGGAAATAGGAATTATTAGAACTGCCTGACCAAAATAGTTCAGTGTACATTTTAAGGGACTATTTCAGATTACCCATATGTTGACCAGAGTCCTTGAATTACTTTTTTTTTTTTTTCTTTTTTTTTTTTTTTTTTCAGCTGTGGCACTAAATCATTTTTCTAGACTGTTTGGGTATACTGACACAGACTCAATCTAGTACATCAAAGAAGTCGGTCAGTATGCTGAGAACAAAAGCTGTCAGCACTTTTGTCCTGTTTGTTATGTAACTCTGAACATACTACCACTGATTTTAGTCCAGAAATCTGCAATGTTCCTCATGGAAATGAAATCAAATAAAAATGAATTGTCAGAGATATTTTCCACAGAAGATAGTTACTAGATTTTTCCATTTTCGCTTCTCAAAGAAGCATTTGGACAGAGGGAGGTAGATTTTAATCCCATTTCATACCCAAAACAGAAGAAAATTCTCTGAAAGCCTAGGTGTAATGTCAAGTTACATTCTAAATAATTAGCTTTTTCCTCTTTCAGAACTTCAGCAAATGATAGGAAAGACATCGGGACTATTCGGTTTAAAGCTTGTAGTTGACCAAAAAATGTAGAAAAAGAGTAATTTTTCTCCCCTTTCCATCTATGGCATTTTAGATGTTATGTTAATATAAGGAAAAGCCTTATACTGTAGTTTCTTATTAAACTTTTTCTAATGCCAGTAGAATTACATTCAAATGTACTCTTTCTGATGGGTAATGCATAAGTCTCCAGAAATAATTTCTAAACAGGACCATGCCATGCCTAAGCTGGCACAGTTGCTAAATATCCCTTTCTCACAAACTGCTTTTATTTAGCTAGTGTACCAGTAAGAAGGGGGTTCTATTCCTTTTACCCAGCCTATACATACAGGGTTCTATTCATTCTAACTGGCTTCTACATACAGGTTGTTGTAAGGGTGCTGTGCAAGATGGAAGAACCAAATCTGGCAATAAACCATTCCAGTCTACTGAATATTCCTCCTCCTCCTCCTCCTCCTCCTCCTCCTTCTCCTTCTCCTTCTCCTTCTCCTTCTCCTCCTCCTTCGCCTCCTTCTCCTTCTCCTTCTCCTCCTTTCTCCTTTCTCTTTCCTCCTTCTCCTTTCTCCTCCTTCTCCTCCTTCTTTCTCCTTCTCCTTCTTCTCCTTTTTGGACAAATGTGGATCAAACTGAAACCTTTGGAGCAGCTGCTACATTAACTGGCAGAAATTCTGCTGCATATCAGAATCTGAGTTTGAAATTTTATCTCAAACTCACCTCTCCTGCATTTCATACCTAAATAAGAACCATAACAAGTAATCTACTGTTTAAATAGCGGACATTTTCCTCTCTTCAGTTCATTGGTTCAGCATATCAGAATGACTTCACTCATTGCACCCTGATGCATATGTTAGTAGAGTTATTCTCTAAACGTGTAATACATCAGTCTGGAAGAAACTGAAAGGCTGGGCAGCATTTCTGTGAGGAGTAAGTCTTGGGGAGGCAAACTGTCTCAGATAAAATGCTTCCTAAAGTAGCAACAAATCTATCACTACTGCTAGAACATAGTGTTCAATTCATACTATTGTGGGAAGGGTAATTATAAGTTGAGATGGTACAAGCTCTTGTACTGCTTTTGAACTATATCAAATTATTTTCATATAGCAGCTCTCATAATTTCAATAAGTGTCATCTTTTTTTTCAGGCCTTTATAGGGCACAGCAAAGATTAAAGAATATGTTTTTATTAAAGGCATTGCAAAAATCCATGTTACTTTCAAGTCTGATAAATAAGAATGGACAAGGTAAATGAACACACTGTTTTTTCAATTATTCCGTTACATAAAGTTCTGATACATTTGCATAATTTAGTGTCATTTTCTTCATTCAAAAAGGAAACCTTCCATGGGATTTTTTAGAAATGCTAGAGAGGGTGTCTAGCATGTCAGAAAGGAGTTGTGCTTAAGTCTTACAATAACACTCTTATAGATAGGTGCTCTGTTTGTATGCTTGCCAGTGAACCAGGGTATTGTTTATTGTCTTGAATGCTCACTTCTGGCTTCAAGCTTCACTGGCACTGGTATGCAGCTGGTATAGTCAACATGCTGACACTTTGCAGCTTGACTTACTGCTTGAGTTTACGGAGAAAACTTTGTCATTTTCTTTTCTGGAAGGTTTCCTTGAAGAAACAGGCTAAATATAACAAAATCAAACCCATTTCAAAAGCTCTCATTACAATGTCTAATAGCCTTAGCAAACCTGACACGAGTAGAATTTTAGCTGTAGTGTCTACTGCTTATTATGAAAATGAGAAATAAAGAACAGATTTAGTATTTCCTTGCCTCATTCAGTTCATTTGAGAATCATCAGTACATGTGTGTAATTTTTGTTAGTATTATAATGTAGTCTAGAATGTAGTATGTATCACTTGAAGAAGAAACAACTTGCTGCAGAATCGTTTGGCTTGAAAATCCTTTTGTTTTACACTTCGCTGCAAGCATGTACACATTTCAGTACGTGCTGTGAGAACCACATCTCTACCTTTCAGCCTTTTTCTTGTCTAAAATGTAGGGGGGAAAAAAAAAGAGATTTCCACAAAGGTGAATGCTTAGAGAAAGAACGTGAATCAATATGAGGGCTGTAGCAGGTTTGTTGTAGCAGCACGTTTTCCTAACATTTGGGAAAATGGCTGCGTGTGTGTGAATGAACTTTGGATAACAGGCTTCAAACAAGTAACGACTGACTGACTGCATGGCAATCAAAAGAAGATGTTAGAAGCAGTGTGCATTTGCCCTGGCTTTTGCCCTGATCTTTGGGTAGCTGGCAGCATAGCACTATCTGCAGAGACAAATAGTATCTAGTTAATTTGCAAGTGCAACGTTCATGCAGTACTGCGTAAGGTGATATTGTGCTTGGCAATTATGCAGCAAAAGTATGGATGCTTTCAGTATGCCTCAGTCTTTTCTAATGTACTTTTACTGTCAGAGTAGAAAGGTAAATTCAAACAGTAAAACTGTTAGTTCTTACTATTTTCAGTATGATAAAGAACACAGAACTGGCTGTGTTTATGATTTTAATCATTTATGTATATGCTTATACATGTATATATTTAAGTATATGTGCATTATAAAAAGCATTTTGTTGACTATCAGGGAGTTGCCATTTTTATAGTAACAAGTAATTTATAGTAACATTTATAGTAACAAGTAATAGGAATAATACATACAGACAGACATTTGAGACAATAAGAAAAAAAATCTGAAAAAAAAACAAATCAAATGGAAGTTCCAAATACTTGGGTTAGGTGTTGCTCAATTTACATAAATATTCCGAGATCAATCTCACATACATATTGGTGTGTATTTGAGCCCATGAATGAAAATGCAAAGAAAAAGTGTTCTTGGGGCTTAAATTTCAACTAGCCAGAGAAAAAAATCTTTTTAATCTGTTCAGAGTTTAGTTAGATTGAATAATGCATAATAAATGCTCAATATTTACAGTAAATAGTTCTTGAGATCAGTGAGGAACTATATCAGTTTTAGACTGACATTTGTATCAATAAAATATTAGTCAACAATGGTAAATATTAAACAAAGTTAAAAAAAACAGTTTATTAATTTTTACAAATTGTCTGGAAACAAAGAGCCAGTTTGAATTGCAAGAGTTTCTATCAGGTGTGTGATTGATGAGGATTAGATGTTGGAATAGGGGGGTAATTTTTTTATCTATCTGAAAATTCCATCTGTTTTAGAATACAGTTCATCAAAGTAAAATCTAGATTTTATTCTGAATAATTCTGAATGATCTGTTCTATTACATGCACAGTTTCATAGATCCATAATTGTTTACAGCACCACCAAGAAGTGAACTGCTTTTAAAAACTATTTTGTGATACATAATGCTGATCAGATCTACTGACTTTTTTAATTCTTCTCTAGATTTTCCTTGCTTTGCCTTCATCTTTCAAAACTATGACTGAAGCTTTGCAACGTACTTTTGCCAGTCTCACCTTTGAAGTAAACTCAAATACTAATCTTCATGCATATAAAGATCCAGAATTCCTTACCTTTATTTTCTTTATTAGCATAATACAACTGTTACTTTATTTGTGATCCACTACGATTGTGCTCTTAGTTACTTTCCTACTGAACTGTTACTTCCCATTTTGTACTGCATTTTTTCTTTTTCTTTCTGAGAGAATGTGTTTAGGATGTGTTATTTACTGAATATAGTTTTCTACTTTCTGGCTACTTCACGAAGTTATTAAGAAAAAAATGAATTGAATACTGCTCCCCAGACTGCTTTGAGTCCCACAAAGCCTGGCATCATCTGTGGATTTTGTAAGTGCAGGCTTTAAGTTTGCTGCTAACCAATGTAATGAAAACACATTGAATACTATAAAACCAAAGCTAAAGTTTGTGGTATCCCCACTGATTTATCAGTCCACTTTGAGACATGTTTATTAATAATTGCCTTTCTGCTTTTTGTGTCGTCATGCAACCTGTTGAAAGTAATTTGGTATAGATCATATTTTTATTCTTTCTTATGGCAATTTTATATCAGATTGTATCACACTGTGATGTTAACAAAGCTGTTGATCAGATCTGTTACTCTTCTGCTTTCATAAACAAATAAACTCATAAAAAGAGAACTTAGGTCAACACAATTTTACAAGTCATGACTGACTCTTACAATCTCATTGTCCCCTAAATGCTTACAAATTGTTTAGTAATTTGCAAAGGTATACTTGTGTGCATTCTGCTAGTCTGATTGCTCTCTGCAACTCTAACTTTTCTTATGTCCTCCTCCAGACCTTTAGATTTCATCTTCATGTGATTTTGAAAATAATTGCTGTTACTCAAAGCTAAGATATATGGCAATACAAAATTACTCCTGCCTTCCTTGTTCACCCCCTTCAAGCTGGGAAGTCACTAGCAGTTACGTGCAACCTCCCCACCTATACCTTCCCAGTCAATTGTAAGTGTGTTGAAAGCTGAAGGATTGTTAGAGAAGCTTGACAGAGCTGCAGTTGTAAAATAAACAGATTTGCAGGTTGTTTTTCCACTGTGTATTTAATATAGCTACATAGAGGGGTCCATTGTATCTTTTTTCAGAAGTGAGGTTTATATGTAATCAGAAATAGACGTCCTTTCAAGGAGAATTTAAGTAGAGAGTTGAGATACAGCAGTTGTCTGTAGGTTTGATAAAGGTAAAAATTAATTTACTGTGTAGGAGTGATTGCTGGAAAGAACTAAAATATTGCACAAGTTAGCAAATAAGAAATTGTTTAGGCGGAGTAACATTGCCAGTGTCTGAATATATATATATCTCTGGTGCAGCCTGGGTTGCCTGAATCTCAAGTTTTCTTCACCAAAGAGAAGTGTTGGACTTTGTTCTACAAACTAACTTGGACTCTTTCCCCTGAATGATGTGAACTGTTTACAAATATAGAATGGGCTGTGGGCACATATTTAGAATGGGCAATGTCATTACTCTTGGCATAGCTGCGATAGCTTTGGAGTATGGTAACTCTCAAATGCCTTGATTTCAGAGTACCTGGAGGTTTCTGTTTCTTGGTTCCCAGAAGTCTCAGCATGACTACAAATTCCAGAAGGCAAAGTGATGCTATGAACTACTTGAACTCTGCATTAAAATTGTTTTATCAGTGGATTTCTGTGCTTTTACTGGAGAAATCTACAGTCATATAGGTGTAATGAGGGTCTGCAGTTAAGATACAACAACAACAATGAAGATATAAATGTAGTAATGCTATTTAACTTATATGTAGCAGGTTTCATCAGTACTCCTGAGCATTCAATACCATTATCCCCAAGAAAATGACTTGAGAAAGTCTGGTGAGCTCACAGTGAGTTAAAAATCCCAAGGCAGAATGACCCGAGCACTGGGATCTTGGCTGACTACAGTGCAGATCTCCCATATTTGAATCCAGTATTTTCTCCACAGTAACAAACTGTTGGTGTAAGGTTCCTAAGTGTTCCTACTAACTCCTGTATGTAGTGTTCCAATACAATGGAGAAAGCAGCCACGCATTAGCATGGGTGGAAAAACAGATGTTGACACAAGCACCAAAAATGTCTCTGATCTGTGTCCTAAAATTCTGTCAGTTTATGACTTGCTGGCTGTAACAACTTTAAATGTGTAAATGAGGGCTTGAATTTTTGTTTGCTTTCCCTAGGAAACATAATTGCACCCAAGATATATCTTTACATTAGCCTTCATTTTCTATCACTTTAAATCATTGGCTGTAGAAATTATTAGCATATGAAGTGTTTTTGCATATTGTCTGGCATCCTCTACTGTGCATAAATATTCCAAGCATAAATATAGTATTATTGCTGATGCTCTGTTGTAGTATATAGATAAAGTATATAGATACAGTATAGTTACAGTATACAGATAAAAAGGCAAAAATACCAAAGTAAAATATTGTATCATAAAGTGAGTTAAAGAGATGATCTCTGTCTAATAGTATGTACATGTGTGCCTAACAATAGCTGTTTCTAAATGTCAGTGCCCCCTTTCACTTAGGGTGCTTTTGTCTTGATTTGGGAGATTTGCCATTCTGAAGCCCCATTTGTAGCTTTGTGATGTAGCTTTCAGTTCACTCTTACTTTCAAAAGACAAAAATAATATGCTTTTAAACTTTCAATTAGAAGAATCACTTTGTTGGTGGCCACTTTGGTCTTCCTTGGCTTCAAGATGGGCAGAGCTTCGTATATCTCACTAGCATGTTCTTGGACAAAAAATATTTTATGGGACTGGGCCATTAATAGGCACTAAACATACATGCTACTTTAAGTGTTTTTAAGAAAAATGAGGTGGTGTTACACAATTTTATAGTATGACTGTATAACATGATAAATTATATGCTTCCCCCTAGCTGGTTAATATAACAACTCAAAGAATGACATTCATATCTTGGAGTGTCATAGTAAAGTTTTTTAAACAGTCATAGGTAGATAGCAGGTGCATTTTTTACTGAAGGAAGTTCAGTTATATTCCTCTACAGAATTTTACAGACACATCAGCAGTGATACATTTTATAAAATGGTATCACATAGTGATCAGTTAGAAGAATTTTAAATTAATAAATAAATAAATTTTACCTACTAGCTTGCAATGTTATTTAAAAAGACCAAATAAAATCTCTGCAAATTGAGACTACATAGACATCACATTAAATCCGTTCCCTCTTACTTCTGTATAACAATAACCTGCTTTGTGATTTGTAGCTTTCAAAGATGTTTTTAATAGGCTTTTAACATACAGAAAGTCCTGTTCTAGACAAATGAATTCAATTATACCACTTTCAAAATGTGAAGATAATGCAAGGCATAGTGCACTCTAAACTCACAACCATGGTATCTCCTATGGTACAGTGATTTCGTTTACGTGATTTGGAAATGAAATGAGTTTTGGTTCCCTTCTTCTCTACCATTTAGACTGGCCAAGGAAATTAATGGCAAAACAGATTTTCACTCACATGCCAAGGTTGTTAAAAGGAGACATTCACCAATCTGTAGCGATGTACCAAGCTTTCAAAATTCTTGCTTCCTGAAAGCCTGTTGGTTGCATGGCTTAACCGAGGATAGGAAAGAGACCCTGAGATCCCTGCCTTCACATTTGGGACCTCCATGATTGTTGGCCTGTGATAGGTGAGGTTCTGAAACAGCAGCAGAACAGGGAATATATTTTACATTATTTTCCAGAAAGTTTGAATTTGATGTATTACTTTTTATGTTTTTCTTCTATGAGTGTTGAGTATTTATTCAGGAATTATAGATTATCTTTTGTTGTTGTTGTTGCTACATATTAGAGATTTCATAATAGTGTTTTTTTTTTCTTTTTTTTTTGAGGTTTAAAATAAGTATGAAAAAACCCTAGATTTTTCAAAATTTCCTGTAGGAATTTCAAGGCTTACTTACATCTTACTTACATCTTTTTAATGAGAAATGAATGCTAGCAGGGGGTTCTCAGGAGGGGTTTTGACTGTGGTGTGATCCCTTATGTTCTGTCTTCTCCTAGATTTCTTAACTTCATAAAGCTTATTCATATTTCAAAGCGCATTCATTGGGCTTCTTGAGAAGGGGCTGTCTGAAGAGGGTAAAACAATTGTGTTTTACTGTATTAGTCTACTGTTGGGAAGTGCATACATTGCTCTGATAGGTGTATGTGTCTTCTTTATTATTATTATTGTATTTTGTTGTGTTTCTGAATGTGTGCAAAGTAGCAGTAGGTGTTCTGAAGCAAAACATACAGAATTTTTATGTAGAAATAGTTAATTAATTCATGTTATTACAAAGTCCTAGCAGCAGCATGCAATGAAGTGAGGTAGAGTGTAAATCTTTGTACGGTTCTTATTCCTCTGATAGAAATGGACTTTCCAAACAAATTTGGCCAGATTTGACAAGAAAACAAGTTGGCAGATTTGCTTTTATGTCTTCTCTGTCAGAGCTGTGATGGTGTCTATCTTTGATTAACTCCTCAAGTTATCTCTTTGCCTCTGATGCTGTTTCCCTGGCATAACTAGGGTCGGAACAGTACATATTATACCAAAAGTGTGTTATATTAGGCTACACTGTATATCATTAAGCATACTATGGTAAAAAAGGTTTTATCTGGTTGCAGGATAAAGGTTGCAGAATTTTCAGTTCTTTTAATAAACAGATGTGATAATTCTGTTCTGCTTAGCACCCAGGGAATAGTCCTCCTAATTCTAACTCTAATTAGGTAAAGAAACATAGGATTTAACAAGAAATTTGGCCTAAATAAATGCTGAGACAGTTATTTTGCCTAATAAGTCTTAGAATCAAGGGGGCAGAAATAGACTATGGCAAGTAGACATTAATAGTCTCATTTTTTGCCAGTCTTATTTTTTTATTTTTTTTCCTCCAGTGTAATTCTGCAACTACTCCATGTTTTAGAATAACCTCACCGAGTTTCCTAATGATGACTATCTCCTCCCTCTTGTTTTCCTTCTCATAACTAACACCAAATTCTGCCCTGTTTACTGCTTCTGGATTGCCAAGGAGATTGAAAGTTGTAGTCTCTGCTATTTCATTGCTTTACAGTAGCCTGAACAATCTTCCCATACCAATTTGAAAAATTTTAAAAGGATAAATAGATAAATTTGTGGGTAGATAGGCAAGATGGAGGGGGGAGAGAGAGAGAAAGAGAGAGAGATATTCTCGAGAGATCTTGGAAGGGGTCTGCTTGGGACATAGCATTTTAATCATCCTACTCTTTTGTCTGTGAGATGTCTATGTAGGTATAGCTAAAAGCATTTCTTTTCTGTTTAATGCATCAATTCTGTCTTTCAGTCAGCTAGGGTTTTCCTTTTTGATTACACTAACTGCTTAATTTCTTCATTTCACAGTCTCTGTTCTCATCTCTGGTTTCATCTTTTCCCTGTTTTGTTCATTCCCCAATGCCTTTTATTATCTGTTGTGGTTATATTTCATTTTACACACACCACACACACACACACACACACACACACACACACACACATGTATAAGTCCAACAGATAACCTGAGGGCATAGAAATTCTCTTCCCTTATTTTTAAAGCCTATTTTGTATTTTACAAATAATTCCTCACCTTTTTCCATATGAATAAAAGACTAACGGTTTTGATAAATAGAAAGCATCTCTCCTCCAAGTCAGGTGTGTTGCAAGCGTTGTCCCATAGCAATACACACAGAATTTTTATCGCTGTCAATGAGAATTACAGGAACTTTAGAAGGAAAACATAACCCTAAAAATCCTTCTTGTCTGGGTTTCTCATTTGTTGTACTCAAATATACTCATCTGTGCTAGAGACATACTAAAGGAATATCTCTCCATTTTATTCAAGTGGATTGATATATTGATGTAGTTCTTCTTTTGTTATGTGCTACTATAATCTGAATAAAAATACTATTTTTTCTGATGAAGATAAAACTAGTAATTTTTCTAAAACAGAAGAAAGATACATATATGAAAATGTTGCCAGAAAGGGCATCTAAATAAACTGTTACTGCTCTTTGCCAATTTGTACATCTGCCAGCTTTACCCTCTGGACATAGATTAGGACCTTTGGACTATAGCCAAGTTAAGAAAAGAAAATGTTGTGTGTATCATTGATTCTTGAACAGATAAAAGTATAAGACTTGCTTGGAGCCAAAGTTATGTTATGTCTAAAGAAAACATGTTCACCAGAGGAAAATTCAAACTGTATAGCCCATATCACTCAAGAGCATATATACCTGAAGGAAAGTAAATCTTTGGTACAGCTTCTAAATAATATTGCCAAGAAGCTGTGCATTGCTGAAGGGAGAATATTTCCATGACTTGGCACTTGGAGCATCATATTGTCATGAAATAGGAATGATGCCTAAAATGTTGGTCATTACCTTACTGGTGCTCGCTTCAAAAAGTGGTGGATCTCTTTTTCTCACATAGAGTTTTAATTACAAATTCTCACCTTGTAAGAGTATCTACCAAGACAATTATTACTGTTTTAATATAGAAAGTGCTTAACTAAAGAAATAAAGAACCATCATTTGTTTATGTAAGTACAGTCCCCTTGAAGTGTACTAAAATTACATTGGATTAAAGCTCCTGAGTAGGATCTAGTAGACAAAATTAAAAAAAAAAAAAATTTAAATGTTAGGATTTAGGTCTATTTCTACGTTTGAGATTTAATTTAATTTTATAATTTAAAGCTATTTTTCAGTATCAAGTTCTTTATAGGCTTTTTTTCCTGATTAAATGGTTTCATGTTGTGACAAATGCGAATGTAAACATCTATCAAAGAATTAGTACTATTTTACTTGCATGACTGCCTTAGTTCAGTGAGTTTTCAGTTTTGCGTTTTCTTCCATAGGCTATTGGTCCATAATAAAACATAGAGAGAAAAAGTTGCAAAAGAGAGTTGTCCAAAATTGCTACTATGGATCCTGTCTGCAGAGAACGTACAGCGCTGCTAAGACATGCACATCCTTCTGAACTCTGGTTCTCTATTCATCTTGTGAAGAAAAGGTAAATGTCACCACTAGAGGAGCCTAGAGGTACCTGTGTATTTAATCCCGTCTCCCCGTATGCTCTATATAACAGCATAAAAGTGAGGAATCTAGCTGTGACTCAGAATATGGGAAAAAAAAAATATCGTAAGACCTATTTGAAGAGCTGAATGAAAAGAACATGTAGTAGGAGGAGGGCAATTCCTCCACATCCCTTTTAGGACTTGAGAAAGAAGTATGCATTACAGATTTGGGAAACATCGACAATGACCCCAAGGTACTTCCCTAGCAGCAGAAGTTTAGATACCCAGAGATAAGTAAAAGTTTTGTGAATACAATATAGTGTGTTCTACAGCTGCAGTACGACCTGAACCTATTTAAAATGTTTTTTAAAATCTTGCAGAACACGGAGCCCCACAGCAGTACATGCATGGAGATACATTTCCAAGGCAGACAATTATAATTACCTTTGTGCTGTCTGAACAGCTCTTCTTACAGGACCAGCACTGGTACTGTTCACTACTAGTTTTGATCAGGCGATTTTCCTAATGTAAACTTTAAATTCGCTGTAAGGCGTAGAAGAAATCTCTGAATGTGAGTCATGTGACAGTTATATTGAAAAAGCTTTTAGCATTGGTGACGTAGCCACTGTCTCTCCACCCCACTTCCCCATTAATTTGCCATTGCTGTAGCAGGGAAGAGGTGAAGATTTGTTTCCAGCAGCCAAAACAAAGGGTGACAAAAACCTCTGTGTTTTCTGGGCCAAAATCAGTCATCTGTTTGTTGATGGTTATAACAGTGAAAAGCAGTATGGGAAGTAAGTCTTCAGAAAGACAAATAGTCCAAGGGAAAGGTTACATTTATTATAATTTTCAAAATTCCCTAATTAAAATATAGACAATCTATTAAAATCATCTAAATGAATAAGGACTTCATTAAAAAAGCACAAATTGGAGTGAATTTGCAAAGATGGCCTTCTTTCAAAAGAGAAAGCAATCAACTGGTCAGCAAGGAGTGGCCATTAGTTACATGGATTTTTTGTGTTGTCAAGGCTTTCAGACAGTCACACTGGCTCCATGATGCTAGTTATATGAACTCAAAAACAAAGACTGTGTGTGAGTGGGCTTGTATCTAAACATACAATGAGAGGTAACAAATGAAGGGGGAGAAATTGTGGGAGGATGAATATAAAGTGAAATGATCATTTCTCAGTAAGGGTTTTCTTATGTGATTGGATTAATTTATGTTTTCTATATGTAAAAAAGTTATTTGGGCAAACAAAAACAAAGAAAAATTAATACTTCAAGAAGAGAATCACCCGTGTTGAAAATACAGTATTTATTTTTCATTAAAAAATACATGCAAAGTGTAAGGAAATTACAAAGTTGATTCTGTTTCATTACAATTAATTAGGACTCTGAAGAAACTCACTGTGGGGTTTTATATTTAAGAAAAATACTAAGCCTGTCTAGCTGGATGCCAGTGTTTATTTCCTTTAAACAAGAGTCCTATTGCCACCTTTCCAGGAGCTCTTTCAGAGTAAGGTTTAAGAACCTTCCTGGTAATTTACTGCTGTAAAATTACTTGTAAAATAACTTTTAACCATTGAATCTCTGAACATTGTTTTAATCTTGCCTATATGACTATAGGCATTGATAAATGAAAAATATGAACTTTCAGACAGACTTACCTGCTAAAATATTTTTCCTGAGGCAAAGCCAATAACTAAAACTTTGCCATACAGTTGGCAACTGGGGCTGGAGAACAAGTCTGCCAAGCCTGCCTAGCTTTCAAGAAATGAACAAACCACTTATGATTGATTTTTTTTTTTTTTATAATTGATATGCTTGTTGGTTTTTTTTCCCCCTTTGGCTTTATTCAGTGCACAAAGTCATTTTGTACTTTTGGAGTAGTAATGTGTTCCATTTTTTTAATACACAGTTATAAACCTATTACTTAATAGCTATCAGTTCTTTTTATTTATTAATGCTCACAGTATTTTTTATTTTATTTTACTGTTAATATTTTACATACTAAAATGGTGCTTATATAGAATTAAGTTTCAGCCATAACTAGCACCATTAAGATAGCAAGCATAATGTGGATCATTTGCTGCACTGGAAGCTTACTGCTATTCTGGTTCAGGTGCAAACATCTGTTCAACAGGAGGCTCACAAATATTCCAGGGTAATTTGTTCATAGTGTGATTTACTGAAATGTTGTTGGACCTTAGCTAACAAGACTATTATGCCAAATGAATATTGTGTTTCATTCACCAGTCCCCTGGAAAAAGATGTTGAGTTTTGGTATGGTGTGATGAAGCTGCCACTGACTCATAACTATACAAAGAGTAATGTTATCCACAAAATCCACATAAGGATTCTTGACTTTAATAAGCTCTTGATATACAAACCATTAATAATTTTTATTGATTATAACAAAATCCTTCTCTAATGCCTGGCTCTGCAAAACCCCAGTTGCAACATAGTCACATTTTCTCATGAAGTTATAGATAGAATTTTAACATTTACATTTCTATTTCTTTGCATTATTCTATCCTGCCCTTCCTTCAAATACTTTCACATCTTCTAAAAAACTAAGTTGGCTTGTGTGAGCATTAGCCCTGATTTTTTTGAACAGCAGTATTTTCTGCAGGGTTTTGTTAATAGTTCCTAGTTTAATAGGCATTTTGTAACACTGGAAAGTAAACTGCTGTAACTGATGAGAACAAGGGTACGGGTTAAAGCCTAGCAGGGTGAGGGTGATAGTAATGCCACTTTATTCCATCAGCAGAATTACTAGCCTTTCATATACTCACATGCTAATCAGCATCAACCTCTTAGATGTCTATTTTCAGATATTGCAAGTCTAGAAACACTGTTCTGAAATCTGAAATTGCACCATTACATTTCCTCATTAGCCTGCATTCGTGCTTTTTCCTGGTTAATCCGCATCTGACTATAGCAGGAAACAAAAGCGTTTGGCACATGCAGTTTGCACCTTCATCATTTTTCTTCATGGAAGACTGTAGTAATTTCGCATGTCCAAATAGGTTTCTCCTCCCTTCTACAGGGCTGATAGTTCATACTGAGAAGCATGAGTGATTTCAAGTAGAACGTGTAAGTTATAACATCATGCCACAATTTAAGTCTATGTACAGACAAATTTTACAACACCTTTTTCAAGCCTCATCATCAATTTCCATAAGACACGCTAAGGAGATAGGTAGATAGAGAAAGAAATTCCAAGTACCAGATCTCCAGCAAAATGATACTGACAAGAATCTAGTTCTGTGACTGCACTTGGGTGGGAGCTTTAAGAAACTGGAAAATAGTATCTAGCAGGTCTTCCGCAGAAGCCTACTCCCATCTGTGTAAAAAATGCTAAAAATGCTAAAGATGCAACAGACATTGTAAATGTTTTCTTCATTGTTATTGTTTTGCTTGTATAGGATCTATGTTAGGATCAATAAAAATTCTGAAGCAAAGATTATTTGTCTGGACTAGCTTCAATATCCAGAGGAATGTAACAGGGAGAAGAAAGGCAACAAATTAAACTTACAGGCTTAACGTATTCTACAAAATGAAGACACTGGCATAATTTTTACTTCCAGAAGGAAGAGAGATTTCGTAAGACTAAGTATTAAGAGAAAATATGGAGCAATTTTTATCAAAGTGTCTAGATTTCTTTCAACACCTGTGCTGTTAGTAAGGTGTTGGGGAAATTGTGAGCATTGCTTTGGTGTATTACATTTTTAAGGACTATTAAAGTACCTAGCATTTGAAATAGAATAGTATACCTCATTAGCAGTATAAACTAGAGGGAAAGAAATACCTGAACAAAAAGAGAAAAGAATACACCTTCTCATGGTTGATTTCTCCTAAAAAGTGGCAACCTTTGTTAGAAAATGTATGGTCAGATTTTTAGCAGCAATTTTGGTCAATTAAATGCTATAGCCAGTGGAGCAAATACCACTTCACAAGAATACAGGTTACATTTTGACTCTCCTAAAAGTTTCCCAGCTCTGTTTAGTTGTTTGTGTGGATAAGTCCTTAGACATGTATGATGTACTGTCTGAAGTTTTTCAAAGAGTATATATTTTTAAAATAGAGTTTATCATTTCCCTAAATAGCACACACAACTGATCAGTTTCAATTAAAAAAATATATATTTTTGTACCTAAGCCATTTTATAATTTTCTTCAGTGACTACTATTTGACTGCTGTTCTTATGGGAAACACTGAAAAAATAAAAATGAAGCAGATGCATCATGAGAAGTAACTGATCTTTAAGTGATGTTAGCAATATTATAATTCTATAAATTACAATAAAAATTGTAATAAAAATGGTAGCTGATTTCTTTAAGGAGTCATTTTTATCTCAATATTTTTTATATTAGGAAAGATACTGCTTTGAAAACAATCTCTTCAGAAGTCTATACCAGAAGAAAAAAAAACTCAAGTTGTAAAATTGGCCCTAACATAATAAGCTGTTATTTATTTCTTCATTATTTCAGTATCACTTAAATAATCCTGCCATTCTGCAGCCAACTAGCGACTTTGAATAATTCAAAGAGCTCTACAAATTGCTATTTAAATTCATGTATTCTTAAATTAGTCTTAGTAGAAAATTAATATGCGTGTTGCAAATTATATGCTCTTTTTTCTTTCTTTTTTTTCTTTTTGGTAAAATCTTGATACTTTGGTCTTAAGCAAAAGACTTTTTACATTTATTTTGCAAAATGCTCCCCATGAGCATAATACAGGACTTTTAGAGTTCACCGAGATTGGTGATTTATTAAGTTTGACAGTGGCTACAATAGAAATTTCTGAAGAAGATGGAACAAACTATTCTGCAAATATCTTGATTGCTCATGGGAGAACTTTTCCCTTGCCTTCCATCATTGGGTTTTGATATGAAACATAGATCTGATGAAACTAAATGTTCTCTGTAGTCAGCAACCCTAATTTGAAAATTTCTTCTTTGAAGATGCAATTCAAAGACTTGCTTATCAAACTGGAGTCATATTCAAATGTTTCTAATTTCTTTGCAAATCTTATGGGAAAGATGAACAAAGACAAAGTTAGGGTGTTTGGAAAATATTGAAACTGGAGGATAAGAAGGCTGGTGCTGAAGTGAAAAAGATAGAAATAGACACGGGAGTTGTGTGTTTCCTTTCTGCAACACAGAAACTTTTTTTCTCTGCCGATTATAAGCTTTGAGATGTGTTAACATTTTGTGTTGATTAGGCATGACTATTCAGGTATGATTTCATGTAGAACAGCTCCAAATTCTCTTCTCTGCTCTGTTCTCTCATTTTGCCCCAAACAGTGTTCAAACTTTTAATTTGTCTATGTCTCACAACAAAATTCTGGAGGAGATTCTAATTTTGTTCAATTATCTTTCTTTTACTGAAGCAGCATGAAAAATACAGACCATGCAAATGTGCTTTCTTCAGATACTGTGCTACTTTCTTTAGTGAGTCCTTGCAGGATACGGAGATTACCTTAAAAATGAGAAGATACATAGTGTACAATCATTTGTGGTTTAAATTAAAAATAAATTATAAAATTTTATATTAATGTGATCATCCCTTGTATTTTCAAAATCATCAGTGTGTAGATCACAGACATAAGGAAATTTGATCACCTGTGAAAGGTAGTATTCCGTAAATATTGTCTTATAGGACAGGTAGACAGTAAATTTACACTACTAAATTACATTGGGCAGAAAAAAATCCGTATTTGTTTGTGTTTTTAACAGATTTATCCAGTTTGTATTGGCTTTATTGTCAGTTATCTGGAGACGTGCTTATTTCAGTCAGCTGACAAGGCTGACAAAGCTGAGATGGGAAAGTTGTTTGAGAATATTGCAAAAGATATGATTTTGAAAATTACTGTTCTTTTCAATGAAAGGACTTCTTTTTTTTTCTGAATTACTGTTTAGCTATTTGTCTAAATCAAGAGAAGCTTTTATTCTTGCTAGGTCTCCTCTACTAGTGCAATTTCAATGTACAATTCATTGTACATTGTTGTTTGTGCATGTTTAGGAAATATGACAGGTAATTTTTTTAATATATAAGATACTGCATGAATAAGGAGTACAAAGATTTTAATCCCCTCTGGAAGCCCAAAATGTCAAAAAAAAAAAAAAAAAAAAAGGAAAAAAAGAGCAATTTGCCATTGGATTGAATCTTTAATTCTGTTACCTTGGTTCTTGGTCCTGAAAAATGCTGAACATTGAAGTTGGCAGAAGCAGAGCATGTGTTTAGCAGGACTGGGTTTGACTGTTACAGATGTAAACTGAAAAGCAGTGGGTTGACTCAGCCAAGAAATAAAAATTCAATTTTTCAAATAACCTTCATACTAAGCGGGAATGATTCTGTCAACATCTTTTTGTACATGATTAATCTTTCTCCCCCCTTCCTATCAGCAGAATCAACTTGTCATGCTACAGTCATATAAATCCGTGATGCTAGAATCGCTTGTGTGATGGCAGGGAAAGTTGGCAACCTAGATGCTAGCTCATTAGGATAATAAGTAAGGAACAGTTAGGAAAGCATTAATGTGGTTGAGCTGTGTTCTGAACTTTTATTGTGAATCAGTTGTGAAATATGCTGGATCTCTGCCACAAGAAAAAAAGCAATTTCACTTAAGCCTATAAACCTATTCTGAGTGATGGAGGTTTTTAAATTGTAAAAATCACAATCAGGGAACTATCAATCAACATGCTTTCAGCAGAAGAGAGAGCACCAAATATAGTTAACTTGACAATTTTTTAAAATAAAATCACTCCTGACCAAAATTTCAGGAAGTACGATGTTTGTTTGCTAGCTAAAGCAGAATTGTTTGGTCATGGTGAGAAGCCTTGGAGCTTTCAGAGAAGCTCCAAGTAGTATACTTACAACACAATTCATTTGTGTTACAGTTCATCGTCAGTAGGACAAATGAAGGAAAGTGAGCTAGGTCTGTCAAACTAAACAGTCAAAAAGGGAGGAAAGTGCCTCCGAAGAGTGATCTATAATGTATCAGAAGAGCTTTACAAATCAGCAGAAGGATCCTCAAAAATACATAGTAATCAGCAAGCCATCTAAAAGCACAGGTGAGCCTGACCTACTGTCACTCCCTGAAGTACAAGCACTTGTCTCTGGTTAAATAGTAGCCATCTCTATTCACTCAGGATACAGCCTCGTACAATCCAGAATCTAGAGTCTGTGAAATACCTTGTAATTAGAGAACTATCCCAGGAAGGGAAAAACCTGATTCTTAGTCTCATCTTTACTCAAAAATAGTTAAATACACCTGGCTGACTTTTCAGGAGAAGTCATGCATTCTGAGCTAGCAACCTATTGAAGCGGCTGAATGGGGGCAGTTTATCTTCCTCCTAGTGGTTTTTAGAAGGAGACTGGAATTCATTGCTGCCTCTTTCGAAAGTGCTTATGTGATACTGAGCACATAAGAAATGGTCACAAAGTGTGACACCCCTTCCTCTTTATGATGCAAATACGAAGCTATGCTGTGAGTAGCAGAAGAGCTAAGTATTTAATGAATGACATTGAAGGTGTCTCACATTAAGATCCTGCTTTTATTTAAGAGGACCTCAGTGTATCTGTGCTTTGGTTGAGTATAGGATAATTTTGTATAGTCAGCTAACAAGCTGTTGGCAAGTTCAAGAAATATTTGTGTACTTTGGCAAAGAATATCATAAGACAATGTTATAAAAAAGAATAATTCTGTCTTCATAACAAACTAAATGAAAAAAAAAATCTCCATCATTGTGGTAGTGCTTTACCTTGGACATAATGAAGCAAAATTATGGGTACTTGTTAACTGAATTAGTACCAGTTATTCTATGCAATGGATGAAACAAGAAACGATCTAATTAAATACTAGATCATGGTGAATATTTACAGTCATCTGTATCTGTGCTAATGGTTAGCATGTGAATTCTATTTTGCAAAGCTTTATCATCTTTTAATATTTTTGGTAAGTACCCATAATACTTTGAGCTCATATACAATTACTGTCCTACTTTCAGCATATATTTGCAATGTTAAGGTAAGGTTTTAATTCTTCTAAGTCTGGTTTTGTAGTTATCCTTAATAAATACCCACTATTGGTGATGAAATTTGAAATTGTCTTGGGATTTTTGTTTGATTGATCTTATAGCTATAACTCTTTGGTATTTTCCTGGCCATTCCTTGAATCAAAACTGCTTGAATATAGTTGGAACACAAAATAGAACAAGAATTAACTAGTGTCCTTTTTCTACTGTAGTTAGGAGGGCCTTATTCTTAGTCTGTAACATTCTCACATCCAAGATAGTTCTAGGTCTATTTCACACTGTGAAAGAAATTATTTTTGGAAATTATTTGCTGAAAATCTCTAAAGTAAGATGTATGTCATTTTTACTGATGACTGATAACGGAGATGCCATCTATGAAGCAACAGCACAACTTTTTCAGTCTAAAGGACAATATTTTAACTTAACACATAATCATATCCAGCACTGATGTTGTCAAAACAATAGATGATCTTCACTACAGTGCTCTCTGCAGGTAATAGACTACAAATATCAAAATATCTAAGAAGCTATGTAGTTTTGTGATCACCACAGTATCCCAATTGTCTAGTGCCTTCAGCTATAAAAAATATTTTGAAGAATGGATATGCTTATTTTTATTTCAGTCTCTAGTTTTCTGCCTTGTTTGCCTGACAAATCTGGTGGCCTTATATGATGGGGTTACGGCATTGGTGGATAGAGGAAGAGCAACTGACATCTGCCTGGACTTGTGCAAAGCATTTGACACTGTCCCCCATGATATCCTTATCTCTAAATTGGAAAGACATGGATTTGATGGATGGACCACTCAGGGGATAAGGAGTTGGTTCAATGGTCGCAATCAAAGAATTGCAGTCAATTCTCAATGTCCAAGTGGAGATCAGTAACGAGTGGTATTCCTCAGGGGTCAGTACTGGGACCAGTGCTGTTTAACATCTGTCTTTGTCGGTGTCCTGGTTCCAGTTAGGACAGAGTTAATTTTCCCTCATAGTAGCTGGTAGGGTGCTATGTTTTGGATTAGGATGAGAAGAGTGCTGATAACATGCTGATGTTTTAATTGTTGCAGAGCAGTGTTTACACCAGGCCAAGGACTTTTCGGCTTCTCGCTCTGTCCTGCCAGCGAGCAGGCTGGGGGTGCAGCAGGAGCTGGGAGGGGACAGACCCAGGACAGCTGACCCAAACTGGCCAAAGGGGTATTCCATACCATCTGACGTCATGCTAAACAATATATAGGGGTGGCTGACCAGGGTGGGGGGCCGGCTGCTCGGGGATAGGCTGGGCATCGGTCAGCGGGTGGTGAGCAATTGCATTGTGCATCACTTGTTTTCTTACACATTATTATTATTAATACTATTATCATTATCACTATTATTATTATTATTGTTATTATTATATTCCTGTCTTAATAAACTGTCTTTATCTCAACTCACCGGCTTCACTTTCCCGTTTCTCTCCCCCATCCCAGAGAGGGAGGGGGGAGGGTGAGCGAACGGCTGTGTGGTGTTTAGCTGCCAGCCGGGTTAAAGCACAACAGTCGGTGACATGGACACTGAGATTGAGGGCACCCTCAGCAAGTTTGCTGATGACACCAAGCTGTGTGGTGCAGTTGACATGCTGGAGGGAAGGGATGCCATCCAGAGGGACCTTGACAGGCTTAAGAGGTGGGCCTGTGTGAACCTCGTTAAGTTCAAAAAGGCCAAGTGCCATTCCTGTATCTGTGCCAGGGCAATCCTAAGCACAAATACAGTCTGGGAAGAGAACGTATTGAAAGTATGAGAAGGACCTGGGGCTGTTGGTTGATGAGAAGCTCAACATGAGCCAGTAATGTGTGCTTGCAGACCAGAAAGCCAACTGTATCCTGGGCTGCATCAAAAGTGTGGCCAGCAGGTTGAGGGAGGTGATTATCTCCCTCTACTACGCTCTTGTGAGACCCCACCTGTGTTCAGCCCTGGGGTCCCCAGTAAAAGAAGGACATGGAAGTATTAGAATGAGTACAGAGGAGGTCCATGAAGATGAGCAAGGGGCTGGACTACCTCTCCTATGAGGACAGGCTGAAGGAGTTGGGCTTGTTCAGCCTAGAGAAGAGAAAGCTCCAGGGAGACCTTATAGTGATTTTCCAACACCTAAAGGGGGCCTACAAGAAAACTGGAGAGGGACTCTTTATCAGGGAGTATAGTGGTAGGACAAGGGGAAATGACTTTAAACTGAAAAAAGGCAGATTTAGATCAGACATTAGAAAGAAATTCTTTACTATGTGGGTGGTGAGGTACTGGAACACGTACAGAGAAGTTGTGTTTGCCCCATCCCTGGAAATGTTAAAAGGCCAGGTTGGATGGGGCTTCGCAAAACCTGATCTATTGGAAGGTGTCCCTGCCTATGACAGTGGGGTTGGGACTAAATGTTCTTTAAGGTCCCTTTCAACACAAACCATTCTACGGTTCTATGAATCTGAGAAGGTTCTTCCAAAGCCTTCTCTTCTCCAGACTAAACAATCCAACAATCCCTCCTTTTTTCATCCTCCCCCCATATGAGAGATGCTCCAACCCCTTAATCATTTTTTTTTTTTCCTGAACCTTGCTCCAATATGCCCTTTCCTTTCCTGTACTGGTGATCCCAGCACTAGACACAACACTCTGGATTTGGTCTCACAAGGGTGAAGTAGAGAGGAAGGATCAACTTTCTGGTGATTCTCAGCCTTATTCAGCCCAGGAAGCTCACGGCTTTCTTTGCTGCAAGAGCACATTGCTGGCTCATGATCAACTTGGTGTCCACCAGGACAGTAGGTCTGCTTCTGCAAAGCTGCTTTCTAGCCAGTCAGCCCCTAGGTTGTGCTGATGTATGGGATTATTCCTCCTTTGATACAAGGCTTCAAATTTCTCTTTGTTGAACTCTGTGAGGTTGCTGGCAGCTGATCTCCAGCCTGTTGAGGTCCTTCCACCACAAATATGTGGTGCATCAACCACCCTTCACAGCTTTGTATTATCTATAAACTTTCTGAGGATGCACTTTCTCCCAACTAGATCATTAATAACTTTTTTTTTTTTGATATCTTTAGTCCTTTCATCTCTCAGACAGGCAGAAGATTAGAACTGCAAAGTCATTCAAAAATACCTGCTGAAATGGCTCTTTTTCAGTTCAATGACTTGAAGGAAAGGAAAGATTTTTCCAGCCTCATTTTTGATAAAAAAATCTGCAATGTGCTATCAGCATAGAAGTCTTTTATATAGTCTCCAAATACTCTATCTGGCAGACATTTTTGTCTTCCTTTCTAATAATGGCAGGGCAAAATGAAAATTGTGTCAACCACAGAAAAGAAATTTTCTGTGTATCAGCACAATGTTCTTTACTACAGGTGTTTTCATAGTGATGATATATTATGAAAATTCATGGTGTTCAATGGCTCTCACACATACTTCCACCTCATCAGTCACATGTCACTGTAACACCACTGTGTGCTCTCAGTAATCTTGAAATTATGTTAATAATGCAAAACAATATTCTGAATTCTAATTTCATTTTCATCACTAAATTTAATTGTATTAGCACATGGAAAATAGTCTTTTATATTAGGTGTCTATAAAACAGGAATTGTTTTTATAACTTCATATATGCTTCAGTGAAATTCCTTCAGCGAGAGTTGTGACAGGACAGCAGTACTCAAAATGATCAGCATCTACAGGCAAGTAGAAGACTTTCAAACAGTATCTCAAGGTAGTTAGTTGTACTTGGATAATCTAAACAAAAGCCAGGTGTCAATAATCTCTTGCAACTGGGATAAATTATCTCGAAATTGTTCAAAATAATTTAACTCCTAGCAACTCAACATAGCCTCTGCAACAGAAATTTTCTTCTGGTATGTGCTTCATTTAGTATATTTTTAATATCTCAAGGTTTCTGATTTAAATGATTTAATTCCAGCATTTAATATAGGCCATTATATGAATATGAACATCAGCAAAAATTGGAAGTCAATTAATATTAATTTTTGTGATCTTCTTGTCAGAGAGGCAGTATTTGTGACCATTTAGTATATGAGAATATTTTTTTTCCTATCCACAAAATTATTAGCTTATAGCATTGAAGGTCTGATAATTGAGTAATAGCAGTGAACAATTTATGGAAACATATTCATGCCTGTTATTTAACAATATCATTTACAGTAGCAATATGACAGCAAAATTTAGGTAACAAATTAGGCATTAGGTATTTTAAACCCAATTTTTTCAAACCAAACTCAAAATTTGATCAGTGCATTGTAAGAATCTTTTGTAGCATTTTACTTTGATTGTTCCAATGTTCTGCTTTAAGAACTTGTAAAAGAATTTTTGGTAAATGATTTTAAGTAAGTTTCATTTTATTAAAAAAAAAAAAAAGGGAAAAAAAAAAGAATTGGAAAGGTGGTCTTAATTTGAGATCACTCACTTCAGGGGCATCCTGGAGAACATCAGAGCTGAATGAAGCGATACATGACCAGCTGGCTACAAATCATTGTTATCATAATAAGAAAACAGAAAACCTGTCAAACAGTTATACAGAGACTTTTCAATAAGATTGATACTCACATTTATGGTTATTCAAAATGAAGGTAATTGCATTATGTTTAATATGATGCTTACTAGTTTAGGAAACATACTGCAAGATTAGGACTTAAAAATAACAACCTTATAAAAAAGTTGGTTAGTCTAAGAAGACAGTCTTCTGAGCACCAGCCCAAAGTTTGAGTAAAATACATAAAGCAAATGACAGTATTGAGAGAGATAATCCAAGGCACTTTCATTTTGTAAGAAATGATATATATATATTTAGTGATAAAACTTGTGATCCATTCTTGTATGAATTCTTGTATGACTCTATTTAGTGCTCATCTTCTTGTCCCCTACTTGTACTACTTGTCAACACTATATTTAGTGTTAAAGACGTAAATATTTTGAAGACATACTGATGAATATGAATTAAAATACATACAGAAATACAGTAATTTTCTTCAGTTTGATGGCACTGTTCCTTTTACATTCTGAATACTGATCTTTCATTTCAACAGCAAGTTCTTACAAAATATAATATTAAAAGTAGTAATAATTCAGAAAAAGTTGCCTTTTTCTTTGTTTTTGTTGCTACAGCACAAAAGCTGCTCTGAATTAACTAGAAACTGAAAAGTGCCAGCAGACATTGATCATACCTGGCCCTACCCTAATTAGAGTAACCAGGTTTCTAATGATGCGAGCAATAACTAATCTCTTGACCTAGAATAACTAGTCAGTCTTGTATACAGGCCTGTACTCCAACCTGTACAAGGTAATAGAAATCAAATATCCTTTTTCAGATATTCATGAAAATGAAATATAGGTTCATTTAGTACAAACTGGAAAGATTGACAATACCCACGGATTATTTCTAGAAGTTTCTAAATGCTTTTTGTGTGTGTCTTTCTGTGCCTTTGAGTTGGTCTTTGTGAATGTCTGTCTACAATCATTCAAAAGTATTCTTTTTTTAATGAAAGATAATATCCTTTATTATCACCAGTCTGCATAAGTGTAAGATAGATAAAAATACAATAGAAAATATCATAGCTAAGATTCATCAATGTAGATGACTTCCTAAATATTTTAAGAGTCCAAAATATAAAACTTAGCTGTAGTTTCAGAAAAATGTGCAGATGACAGCTATGAACTTTTTGTTTTCATTGTAATTTAACATCATTCTGCTCTGCTTTTGTTACTCTATTATGTCTCCATGTAAGTTTTAGCTAATACTGCCTGTTTCTCCAGGCTGGGGTCACAGCCTTAAGGTTAGGCACATTTTTCACTTTTCTTTAGATAGGAATCTGGTGAGAATTTAATTCTCTCCTGACTTCTATGAGTGAAAGTGACTGCACAGAAGGGAGTGACTAAAATAAAATTGTCAAATGAAAGACAGGCTTTTTTGTTGTTGTTGTTGCTTTTGCTATTTATTCAATCTCTTTTTTATTTCCATATTTGTCATCATATAGTATATGTAATAAACACAGTTATGCATTTACTTAATGTATGGTACACTACAGGGACTTTTCCAAATGTGTATCTGTATCAAAGGTCTTTTATGCTTATGCTTGGTTTTAAGTTCTGAAGTTTTGTAAGATTTTATCATCGTGATTGAAAAAGTCAAATTCCTCAAGTTATCTCTGAAATAATTTGTGCAAAATTACTTTTCAATTTGCTGTAGCTTTATTACTCTAGAAGAGAGAAGAGTGGGAAGAGAAGTGATAGCAATCTTCAAAGAAAAAGCAAAAAACTGTCTTTTGTTTTTGTTCAGAATAGAAAGAACAGAAAATGATAACTTTGACTTCCAATAAAGATATTTAGGACTTTGGGAAAATATTTCTATATATAGACGGTTAAACACTGAACTAAATAGTGTGTTTCTTGTTGTAACTTTATCACTAGAATTTTCAAGTACAGCCTAGCTGAATTTCATAATCGTGAAGGGATAGTTAGTCCTGCCTTGGGGAGGTGGATGTATGGTTTGAATTCTCAAGCTCCATATAGCCATACTTTTTGATTTCTGGTTGTTCATATTTCCCATAATTTGAGGATTTCAATATTTGAAAATATTCACCTGGTATTTTCTTTTTTTGCTTGAACCCAAAGAACTAGTTCTTTTTTCTGACAGTATCAGTGTTTTTTGTTGTTGTTGTTTTGTTTTGTTTTCTATAGTACATCTGTTATGTAGCCACACACTGACATTCCTTTGTTCTCATATATACAAAGAGGAAACAGTTACATTTAGTCAGAATCATGTTTTAGGGTAAAGGAATAAGAAAACAAGGTGGGGAAAAAAAAGAAATTCTGCACAAGAGAACACAGACTTTTTGTTAAACTCTGAGAACTTCAGCTTCGTTCTTTACGTTTTGTCAGTCATTTTCAGAGTAGAGTATAGATTGTGAAACACAATCATTCTGAGAGGTCAGGTTTTGCTTCTAATTTCCATTAGTCCAAGCCAAGAGAGAATTATGTCCAAAATGTCTGGAAAACTCTGTAAACATTACAGGTGCCTAGAAATATGAAAAGGCACATATGAAAAGTACACAATATCAAATATACAGTGATTTCATTATATCATAAATGACAGGCAGAAACATTTTATTCAATTTTGTAAAATGGAGGTTTCATAAGAGTGGTAGGAAAGAAGGGTAATTTCAGGTGATTTTTTTTAGAAAATGCATCTTAACTAAAAAGCTATGAAAATAATCTGTGATATGCTGTTCTCATGGAAATCACATATTCAGAACTGTATAAAATAAGTGGTAGTGCATGTTGAACAATGCAGTTTTTAAAGGTGTATGACATACTTCTTTTCCTTGGCTGAATGTGATAGTTTTGTGACTTTTATAACATATAATTAATATATATATATATATATATATAATATAAGGGTTGGTGTGGGTCATGGCACACAGAAGGGAATAGCCTCAGAATGTTTCTGTTGATATAATTAATCACTTAATTTCTCACAGGTTTATTATCTAAAGAGGCCTTGAAGTCTGTGACTTCTGCTCAGGAGATGTAATCTATATTGAAGAATTATTGTAAAAGATTAAGACCAATAGCTGGTGTAACTTGGGTTGATATAAATTCTATTAGAGAAGTTTCCTAGTGCTTTGGCAATTTCCATGAGCAGAATATAACAGGTGAAAGTATCTAACTTTACTGAAAAAGCTTTCTACATAGTGCCTTAGGAGATTAGATGAAAGAACCATTTCAGGACTTCCATTGCTGATGTGTTGAGTATATTTTTTCTGACGCAAAAAAGATCTTGTCCAGAGCTTCAAATAGAAGGGAGTTTATGAATATTACTTTCTGAGGAAAAACACACAGCATGTGTTTATATATACATGTGTGTGTGTATGTGTATAGGAACAGAACCTGTCCATTCTGTTACTCTTTACACAAAAGAGGATTTTAAATTTTTCAATATGTAACCACCTAACTTTAAGATATAACAGACAATCATTTTGTTGATAACGTAATGGATTAAAATGGACATTTCTTTTTCAGCAGCTGAGCCACAGTAACCAATTATGTGAATGATCTCCATTCATTCCACTGCAAAATTTCACAACATTTGGGCTTTCTCCAGGTCACCACTAGCAGTTGGAATCACTCCTGCTTAAACTTCCCCATTTAAGTGTGGAACAGACATCTGTGTATACATCTTTATTAGAAAACAAGTCAAAACAGAGTAACTGTAAAACTGTAAGTTTTCCTTTGAATAATAGAATATGTGTATATATATTTGTATATGTAATAGATCCTGATCATAAAATAGGCTTATTACACCATATACCTGAGTTTCCAAACTATGTGCATTCTATGAGTAGCCAAACAGAAGTTATATTTGTTATAGTTTTACCAAAATATCTCATGTACACTTCATTATTTTAATGTACAGCTCTCCAAAAAAAATTCAAACAAAAACAAACATGTGAATAAGGGATTAAATGCATATGGTGTTTGGTATTTTACAGCTCAAAACCCTTATGCAAAAACAAAGGCAATAAAATATTTGCAAATAGTTCATTTTCTTGCTATGGTTACCTAGGACCTTTTATTCATGTTTTGATTTCTGTAAATGTGTAAGAGGAAAAGGGAAATGAAAAACTGAAAAGAAATAACAAATAGAAATCACAAAGCTTGATGTAGGAAGTGGAAGCTACAATGAAGTAACCAACTCGGACGGTATCAAATGAAACATTAGTCTTACGTGGTAGGAATCAATTCTTGCAAAAAATGGAACCAGGCACCTTTGTATTCAAAAGCATTAGGGCTACCTATTGAACTAAAAGATACCTCACTTTTCCTGTCAGCAGGTGTCCTGTTTTTAGTCTGTAAGCAGTCTGGTGTACAAAACATAAACATGTGCTATATGCTGCTTTCCCTTGGCAGTCTCTAGCAACTTTGTCTACTAGGAATTAAACAACTCTAGCAAATATTGTCTTGTAGAGAAAGGGATTCAAACATATACATGAAACTCCTTTCATTAGGTTTTCTCTGGCAAAATACCAGTGACTTTTATACTTTTCTGAAGCTTTGCCACATCACTGAGGTTTTTAAAGCACACAGAAGAATTTTAAAAAGTCTATTATTATAACCAACCTGACCCTCTCTGACTTTTGAAAACAAAGATGGTCTGATATAGCTCTCTACTTTATGGCTGTGTTCTTTGGTGTACTCAACTAGTATTAGCTTTCCCTATTTGATTAGTGTATCACATCTATCACTAGCAAATATTGATTCTGAAATGCCCATTGCATAGAAATATTTATAAATAGAAGTCCCTCTACAATTGTTACTTTCCTACTTGCTTAATCTTGTTTCATAATATTATAAAAAATATATAAGCATAAAAATTAGAATTGAAAATTTAAGATCTACTTTTTCTAGAACATTTTTATCTAGTTGAATACGAATAGAAGACACATTCTTTAGAGTATAAATCTTTGACCTACAATACTTACAAGATGGCTTTGTGACAAAGTCATTCAAAATAAAATTACAATTTGTAAAGATTTCCAGTGGACTAGCTACTTCAGAACAGTTGTTTGTCCCCATACTCATCTTCTGTGATAATAAAAAGCAACTTATTTCACTTACAGTGAGGAATTCAAAGCCTCTAATTTTGTCTCATTTGCCATGACATAAGAACACACACAGAGTCAGTGCTACTTGTAAAGCCATCCACAGTCTGAATGCCTCATGTTAACTTCTTCATAGCACCATCCCCCTGGTGTTCCAATCTGGCTTCTCTGCTTTCTATACACAGCAGTATTCCTCCACAATAATTATTTTCACAGTACAACTTGTCTAAAATATACATATTCAAATATCTGTCCTTGATATGTACATCAAAAAATATTTGATGGTTTTGTTCGCTCCAAAACCTCTGTTTTTATGAATTAAACAGTCGGAAATCTTTAAAAAGCAGCTGAAGGGGGAAATAATTCTTAGAACAGAAACACTTCTAAAATCTTGTTTAAATACATGAATCTGTGATACAGATATATACATGAAGCAAGCCAATGTATACACTGAATATAATATACATATACATAATATGACTACTGAATATACGTGTATGTGATATATACATGAAGCAAGGCAATGTATACATTCCACATTCAAGATTACAAGTCAGCTCTTATTTTTTGAATCTTAATCTTCAGAAGTAAATAAAAACAACTAGATATTACAGTAATATTTTATTTTCTTATTCAGATAACAACAATGACAACAACAAAGACAGAATAGGACTAAGCATAAATAGTAGAAGCATACTAGCTTTAAAAGGGAAACTATAGCAAAAGTTCGTAGCAAAAACTTTTGAGGTTTAGCAAGAACAATATTAGGCATTAATCACTGCTTTAATCTTAAACGTTAAGAATGTGTTATAACCCATCAAGTTCGTGGAACTTATGAATGTGTTTCTAGTTAAACATACGCTAAAGTGTTTTGCTGACTAGGGATGGCTTCCTAAATCAGAACCTGGTATAATAAATTCTCACCTTTTCTGTAAACTAATTAATTTCCTGCTGTTATCTTTTCGTTGTTGTTTCTCAAGTGCATGGTGACATTTTGTCATATTCACCTATTTTAGATGAAAAGATGGGTTCATTTTTTAAAATCAATATTGGCTTTTTGGACTTATCTTTGCTTTCATTAATACCTTGCTGTGCAGAATATATGAAGATGGTCACAGCAGAACTCTCTTTAATCCTCACACTGGGTTATGTCTTTGATCATCTATTAACTGAGACTATAGTATATTAACTTTCAGCTGAGTCAAGATAAAAGGTTTCTGTGAGAGGAAAGTTTCCTTCTTTGCTATTCAGCACTCTTGGATATTAATAACAAGCAATATATGAGCTGTCTTTCCTTATAAACAAAGTAGACCAGAGAGAACTAATGCTCAGACACATTTTTCTGTATAGACTTATTGTGTTTGATACATTGACAGAGGTTCATATCATATATCTCTTAAAAGAAAAAAGCCCTTGAAAAGGGCGAAAAGGGCAAAAAGAGAAAAAGGAAGCGTAGGCTGTCAAGATGTAAGTAAACTGACGTCATTATAGATTAATATGAAAGAGCAATACTCCACACAATTTTGTGAAGTTTAACTTGAATGAGTAGTTTAAAAGTTACAATTAGTTGTTTTCAACCCTATACCATCTTTAAGACAGTAAGACAAAAGAACATAACTAGTGCCATATTTGAACAGACCAAAAGCCTGTTTAGTCCCTTATCTCTAATTATGGACAGAAGATAATATTTCACCAAATGACTTGGGTAAAATTGGCAGGTAGAATTAAATGTTCATATATTAAGCTTCCAAGTACATTTGTAGTTTACTATCTGTCTCAAAAATGTTAAAGGCATTATCATTGCTCTGACAATTCTGGATCTTCTAAATAAGTATCCTAATTTTTATTTATTTTTTTTGGAATTCTTTGTATCAGCTACTTTCAATGACACTAAATGCCATAGGTTTATTACAAATTATGATTACAAAGACAAAATTTCTTTGGATTTATCAACTTGAATGTTTCCTTATTCATATTATAGAGGAGGATGTATGTGTAGCAGCTTAGTGCTTGGCTGTTAGCATTTAGTGTTTAGCTAAGATGCCAGAGCAATGTTACCTGTCAGTTGAAACAAGGAATGATTACTTTCTCTCTTTTTTTCCTGGTAATTGAACTTGACATTTGTTCTAATTCTGTGATAAGAAATTTTCTGGACTTCTGTTTCTTTTTTTTTTCTTATGGCTGTAATACTTTCCTCAAAATCTTCTGGTTGTAATAGTGAATTTGAGGAAAAAATGTTGGAAGTGTAGTCAGAAAGTGGAGACTGGGAAAATATATTTTTCTCTAATACAAAATGTGTTCAAAATGTGTTTTGCATGCATTTGGGGGCTTGATTTTTTAGCATTTGAAGTCTCTTCATTTGTCATGGACTTAAATTACTGGAGCCATTAATTGTGATGATCATTCACAGCAATTTTGAAAATTAGTTTTTAAACAAGTGATATGCTAACCAAATACCGCAGAGTAGTACTTCCTAGCAGGGGAACAAATTGAAACACATGTATGCATTTCTTCAGTGTATTTTATGTTTCTATCAAACAATTTTTAGGGATGTTCAAACTAGGTATTAGGAAAAAAATCCATTACTGTGCTGGTGGTCAAACACTGGAACAGGCTTCCTAGCAAGGTGGTTGATGCCCCATGCCCATAAGTGTTCAAAAGACATTTGGATAATGCCCTTAATAATATGCTTTAACTTTTGGTTAGCCCAGAAGTGGTCAAACAATTGGACTTGATGGTCTTTGAAGGTCCCTTCCCACTGTTCTGTTCCGTTCTGTTCTAATCTAATTTCCTGAAAGTCCAAGAGGCCTCACAATAAGCAGTCAAGGATCAAGGAAGAAAGTATTCACACTAGAAGGAAGCAACAGGAAGATACAGGAAAAGTCTCAGATTTGTTCTCTGTCCTTTTGCTACTTAAAAAGGTGGGAAGAGGAAGGGCAACAACTGAAGGGCAACCATGGTCTGAACTTTTGGGTAGACCTGTGCGGTATCAAGAGTTGGACTTGATGATCCTTAAGGGTCCCTTCCAACTCAGGATATTCTATGATTCTATGATTCTATGATTCTATGAACTGTTTTAGCCAATAGAATCAATAGCAGAAAAGCTTTTAAGTTACTAGAGAAAGATTCCAACTTAACCTTAAAGAAAGAAGAAGAGGCTGGGGGACATACCAAAGAATGTGAAGATCTTTCTTGTTATACATAACTCTAATGTGCTTTGCTTCATATTTTTGTAACAATTCTGCTATCAGGAAGCAGAATGAGTTTTTTGCTAAACATTCTAATCTTAAAATCCCATCTAGTGAGCAAGTTAAGGGAGCTCTCCTGTGGTTAACAGCAGTTTCACAATTTTGGATGTGGAGATCATTAAAAGTAGACCGGGGTCATTAGCAGGTGCTTGCTTGCTTCTCTTTTTCACGGTATGTAAAGAGTGCCATGTGCCTCCAAATGCACAAAGCAGTTGGAAATCAAAGAACACACAGGTCAGGGGAGACACATTTACATTTTGAAGGGATGTGATAACCAGAGAAGCTATTCTGACAAGCTGCATGTTAAAGGTCGCTGATAGCATCTACTAATATTTTGAGGAATGTTCCTTACCTGAACATTTGTGTCGTTAAGATACAGATGATCTATCTTGCTCCTTGCTTCATCCGTTTTTGCATCACTATAGCTTATAGAAATAGTGTATGGTTTTGGCCCGCAAATTCAGCTGTGTCACAAAGGGTCTCTTTTGTGCTCCCTCAGTCTCTCCACTAGTATGACTATAGTGTTCCAAGGCTCTGCTTTGTGGAAGGGAAATTTGTCCTTTCCCCTTCCTTCTCTCTGAATCATCTAGAAAACTTTGGACTCAAGACTTTGGTATGCAGACAAGTTGGCATGAAGTTTTCCATGAAAAGGAATATGGGATTGTAACGTGACATGACAGGTTTTTGAACAAGATTATAATAAAAAAGAAGGAAATAAACAGTCACAATCTAATCATCAGCCACTAAACACAGTATGGTTATACAGTATCTGGTGAAACAGTCACCTTAGGGACCTACAGTAAAGCAGAGAAAGCACTTTGTTAGCACAAACGATTTTGCTAAGTAAGAACATGAGCTTATTTTAATAGTAATTTGAATTTCAAAAGCAGACCAAAACACAAACCTGAGAACAGACTTCAAGGCAAGGCAAGCTTTTTCTGATTAATATACTCAGTTCTCCATAACCAAAAATCCCTAAATCTCCTACTGGAGATAACTTTAAAAAGCACGCAGAAACATTATAAAAACAACATGTTAGAAAAATGTAACACAGATCACAGACAAATCCTTATTATAAAACAAACAAACAAACAAAACAAAACAAAAAAAAAACAACTAGTTTTTATACTGCTTCCCATGCAAGTCATTTTCCAGGTCTGATTCTAAGTTAAGTACTTTTTTTAGCTTATAGATTGTTTGGAAGATAAAGGAATAAAATGATTAATACACATTTATTTCTTTTTCAATGAGTGTTATATGACTTATCAATTTTGTAAATGCCTTATTAAAATGCCATTGCATATTCTTCAACACTCGTGAAGAGAGGAATTCTCATTATATCCATTCTACAAATTAGGAAGGGTAACACAAAAAGTCTATGTGACTTTTTTGCATGCTATAAAGATAAATGGGAATGTATGGTAACTAGTTGCATCTATACAATTGGAAATTGGCTCTTTTTGAAAGAGTACCACTTATTCTGTAGATGTTCAGGATCTAAATTAATCTCACACAGCTATAACTGTCAAAAGATTTACCATCTAGGCTATCTACTAATAAGTACCTCATAGTAGTCATTCGTTCCTCTAATTTCACTTTTGATCTTTCAAATTTTTTTGATCCAGAATTTTGTGCGTATATAACTCTATTTTTGATGCCTGACTTCAGAGCAGATCAGTGAGATTCAGCTGTCTCACAGATTCAGCTGTGAGTTTCTAGTGCAACATAGCACTACTACATAGTACTACATTGTACAATTGTTGGAACAATAATATTAACTTTGGGGAACCAGCATACTTACATGGTAAAAATAGTATTTGAACAATTTCTTAAATCCTTTCAAACTAATATTCAAACATATTCCAAATTGCATTTTCAGCTCAAGGGTATTTTATGTGGCAAACCCATATAGTCACTTTGGCCTTCCCAACACCAATTTGGAGATAGCAGAGCAGCCTACTCCCTGTGAGTCAGTAAAAAAGTCCTCTTGAGCATCCTTAAAACATTTTCTATACTTCAGAAATCTTTATAGTGAATCTGCGTCCATTTTCTTAGTACACTGATACTGATTTATAGTTTTTCATTTAAATCATGTAGAATGTACATTGACTTAAACATAATGGAACTTGGCTGTTACAAGCTACTATCTCAACTTCTGAACTCAAAGTCAAAGAACAAACTCATGAGGCAATAATCTGAAGTAAATGATGGTAACTTGCTGGTATACTCTGGCCAGTTGATTTATCAATCAACCTTGCTGTTTCCTTCCTTCACTGGAATTGTTGAGAACTTTTGGAGCATACCAGCATATCTGGCTCAGTGTTACAAGACACTCTTGGAAATGAAAATACCACATTTTGCAGAGCTTTGTTCTTTGGATTTTATGCTTTGTGTTTCCCTTTCTGCTAGGTACCGCCTGTTTTTTCATAAAACAGTTATAGTTTTGTTTTGCTTTGTTTTTTTATTAATGATTTTAAGGAAAGGAATAACATGCTGTTGTTACTCGTTTTACAAGCTCTTCTGTCCTAAGGACAGAAATATGATGCACATCATTCAAATACAAGACAATATACTGCCATTACTGCAATTTATTGAAAGTTAGCCAAAATCTATATGATCTAAGATGACTAATGATGCTTATTAAGATTTATAGTCAATGATTATATTTTTCCATCTTAATTTCTTATAATAAACCAATCAGTTTAAATTACTTTGGAAAAGATTTTTTTTTCTGGCTAATGTTTCTTCAACTGTCAAACATTATTCTGCTTTACAGTTATGTTAACTGATCGACCTATCTATCACATTCACTTTCATTAATGATCAATCTAGTCATCCTCTCCTGAAAATTAAAAAAAAAAAAAAAAGACAAAATAAAGAAATATTTCCTGTATTTTGGAAACTAAGTTTCTGATGATTGCATGCTTCCAAATCTGCCTGATCTTCTTCATTTTTTTCTGAATACTGAGGGACCTCATACAACCTTGTGGGTGCCTGAGCAGAACACCTAGACAGCTGAAGAGTCAAGATTTCTGAAAACAAACAAGATTTGCTTCACACACTGAATCTGTTCTCTCTTGAGATTTTAGAAGCATAAAGGATTTTAATTTCACACATCGATAAAACAAGAAATGTATTTTGATACAGGCAACTTATAAGGAAGATATTGATTTAAGGAAGTCAGTTGTGAATTTTGAGGAATACAGTTGCTTACTGCCTGGACTGAGTTTTTTTGTCATCAAAGAATGTAGAGAACATAGCAGTGGTCTGTAAAATAGCAAAAGGTGTCCTTCATTCCATAGGCACAAAATATTTGACAGTGGTAAGGTCTGTGGAGCCATCTCCAAAAGGTTTGACATTAGAGAAAACAGTTCCAGGAAAAATCTATAATCTATGGAAATAAATGCAGTGCTTTTTTTTTTTGTGTGTGTGTGTGTGTTTTGTTTTTGCTTTTTAGAGAAAGTATCTTGGATTTTAAACCTTTCTTTGTGTTTTGTGTATTTTATATAATGGACTTTGTTAACAAAGTCAGTAAAAATAACAGAACAGTACTGTGATTGTTATTTAATATTAAAAAAATATATATTTTTTTAATATTAAATGCATTTGAGTTCAGTCCACCATGAAAAAATATTCAGAAAAAATAATGCTAGCAGAACCTGAAAAACAGTTTGTGCAATGTATAGAGAGAACCTGAAATCTCAGGTCAATAAATAAATTTCCAAAGCTGTCAGAAATGTAAGATGTAGCAAGAATGTGCAGTCTTTTCCAAATCCTCTCTTGAATCATAAAGCTGGTAAAGTAACAGAAGCATATTAATAAACATTCCCCATGGGATTTGGGGCCACTTAATACTCCAGGTAATCCAATTTGTCTTATCATCTTGAGAAGCACAAGTTTATATAGGATATATTCTCCTGGTGTTCCAAGGCCTATTCAATTACTGAAAAAACTTTAGCATTTTTATGACAAGCTGAAAAGGGACTGATTTTCTCTGATTCTTTTCTGCAGTGATCTTTTCTTTGACAAGGTGTCAATATTTCTGGTCTTTCCGAAAGACCCAGCTGTTGTTGGTATTACTGGTTTATAAAGTTCATTGACAGAAAAGGAATTGGCAAAAGGCTTTTTTTAAGAACTACTTGCAACTTAGAACAGATGTGTTCTTGATAGGTTTTCCCTGATTTCTGTGATAAAAAAACTTGCTAATTGGAGAAATGTGGTAGAGGACAGCAGAGAGAAGATTGTAACTGAATCCATAGTTCTGCTGTTTGTGATTGTATCTCAGGTTGTTATCCTGAGGCATGGTGCTAAAAGCTAGAGTAGTATTCTTTTTTAAATGACAGTAAGCAGACTGGAGGATGTCGTACTGCAATTTGCTGGGAATCCACTTACCAGTCAGTAAAAGAATGGATTAGAATTTCCAACTAAATGGGAAAAATGTGGTTTGATCTCTATGACAAATGGAAACACTGTTTTAGAGTAAAATTACTGCTGTTTAATGTCTAGAGACCTTCATAATAAGCACTGAAAAATGGGTGGGCTCTGAGAATAATGTAAAGGCTAGGATGTAAAATGTATAAGAAAATAAATAAATAAAGACTTGTATAATTTGGCTTGGTAGATTAGTCTTAAAATTTTGCATGTTGGCTAAAACCTGTGAATATTAATTAAGCAGTGGGTCAGAAACATTTTGCCAAATTTTGTTGTTTTTTTTTTGTGGCACTAAAAGTTTATGTTCTTCAAATAGCTTGCTATTTGATGTGGTGCCACCATCTTGGCTTGGGAGAAAGGAAAATAGTGAAGACATAATGGGTAATCACTGTGGCCTAGCAGGGGCTCAGAAAGAAGAAAAATACTGGAGTAATAGGTAAAAACAATAATGACGTGTGCATAAATAGAGAAGTATGAAAGAAAATAGAATTATTTGACTTCTGGAGAATAATGATTATACAACAGGCTTGTGTTACAATAAAGCCACGCTAACATGGTAGTGTTTTAATAATTCCTAATTTAAGCACTTGTGCAAGTGATACTGCATGACATATCAGTGATATTTGTATAGATGCATTACACATGATGTTCCCACAGTGAGTTTCTGTGGCTGTGATGCACCTGCAGCTGTACTTCAGTCAGCTTCTGAGCCTCTGAGTCTATGGATTCCGTGTGCATATTGGCTTCTCTGGAGGATGAGTTAAAATGATTTTGTAGTGAATTTCTTCCTACTTTATATTGGCTGATATGGGCCTGTCATATTGAATGATAATATCCCTAGAAAATATAGGCTACTCATATATCAGTAGATTAAATGGTTTCAGTGACAATGTAGCACTCTCACACACACAGCACACACACAGTTCACTAGACTTTTCAAGTATCATTCCTGGTAGGCAGCTTTCCCTCTTTTGGAGGCCAAACTTTTTGGTAGCATAGACACCATCCGTGCTGCGCCAGTTGGCCTTTGAGGCCAGGAGTGTTCCCAGACACACTTAATTTGCTAGCACAGACCAAGCCATATGGTCCTGACTCTCACAGAAGCCACAGAAGCCAAGCAACATTCCCTCAGAGGTTCTGTTTTGTACTGTCTTATCTGGAGCCTCTTCCCTGTGTTGTGCAGTGGGTTTGGTTACCTATAGTGTGATAAAGCTTCCTTTCCGGCTTTTAGATTAAACTCTTGACTCTGAAGGAAGCATTAAGTATGTTCTTCTAAGGAGGGAGCTGGTGCCCTGTAGTTTAATGAGAGCCCATTCCTCCCAAAGGGAAGATGTGGGTGAGCTCTTGCAGTAGAAGGACTTTTTCCATTGAAGGAATATTTCTGTTGTTACTAGGATGAAGCTGTCCAGCTCTTCTGTTCATTGCGAATCAAGAATGAGTAAGACACTCTGCTCTAAAGTGGTTGTGATGCATATTTTGAGTGGCAGAAGGTAAGAATATACCTAGTTCTCTTCTGCTTTCATTCTTTTAGATTAGTTTTTTGTACAGTGATTAAAACTCAAGTGGACCTATCGTTTTTTTTTTTCTCTGAAGATGATATAAGATCTCAGCAAAGGGCCCTCTTAAACAACAAGCAGAATAGCTTAATTAATCAGAAGTCAAATATAGCTACTACAAACTTTCCATGGGTCATCTTTTTATAAAGGATGGAACATAACCACATCTCTGCATTCAGCTATGAAATACTGTCTAGTCAGCACAGCCCTGGAGTAACAGATCTAATGAACCTTAACAGTCTTAGGCCTGACTAGTCTAGGTAGTCTCCAGAGCAATAAAAGATGTTTTAGCAGCAGTAGATGACAGACTTGAAGTGGTTGCATTGGAACTATCTTTGTTACAGGTGATTTTACTGTAATTTTCAGTAAAATTCAAAAAAGGGTTTGTTTACAAGCACCCAAACGCTATATAATTAATTACATCACACTTTTGAGCACAAATCACTTTATTCAGAAGTAACTCAAATTAATCCATAGTGAATTTTAGTGTGACTTTCGATCACAGAAATAGATTTCAATAGACTAACATGCTACTTCGGGTTACAACACAGAACCCAGAATCTATCTATCTATATGTACACATGTATATTTATCAAAAAAATGGACATTCATAGCCAAATTTGTATTTAGAATGCCAGTTTAAAATGAGATGGGCCTTAGCAACAGAGGTGTTGAAAACCCCAAACTGCATATTTCAGATATTTCTCACCAACTAAAAATCCATCTCAAAATGACTTAATACCTGAAAAATGACGTATTTGAAATAATGAGTAACTGACTCATGCATATTTCACTAGCTATGTTATATTTCTTGATCTAATTAAGTTTAAAACAGTTTTCCTCTTACAAAAAAGTACCTATTTTAAAAAGCTAGCCAAGGCTCACTCAAAAATTCCAAAGTATTTCAATGTTTTAGGGTTAGTACCTCTGTGATACAGACTTATGCCCAATGTATTTCATTTAGAACTAAACTCTTACATGTTTTGTATTGAAGATGGAAAACATTTAAAAAATTAACAACTTTTAACATCTTTATCCTGGTAAGTCTTGTCATAGTAAGGTATGGACTTCCAGTACACCTGGAACAGATTTTGCTTTTAGAAAACTAGATGATAGAATAGTTTACCTATTCCTTTCAATCACGTGATTTTTGTAACTGGAAGGCAAAGAGACTGCACCTAGGAACCTGATTTCTTCAAGAACAATTGAAAGCAATTACACTACTCTTACAATGTTGCAATATTTATACGCTTAATTCTCTTCAGGACTGGGATTTATCTTGAAGGTTGTGTAACTGTGCAAGTAAACAAGAAAGAACACGCTCTCCATTTCCTGAATACTCTACTGCCATTTATTGCTAAATTCAATGTTCAGTACATTTCAAAAACTGGTAACTGAAAACTGTGTAATTGCTAGTTTTTAGTAGAATGAGATACTGATATGAGAGATAGGAAATCCATCACTGACCTTCCTAGATATAAATGAGTATTAGGAAAAAAATTAGCCTGGAAAATAGAAAAAATAATTTCAATATAGAGAGTCTCAAAGCTGGGTAGGAACTCATGTGTGAACAGGCATGGAATTGTTGCAGTGGGGACTGGGGAATGCTTCAATAGACACACAGCTGGTTCCATAAATGATCTTTCAATCACATCTCCAGGTATCATGACATTATGCAAAAAATCAATAAATTTTATTCTTCTTAAAAGCTTACGAGATGAAGCAACGAGATGAAAGCTTCTAACACAGATTGGTAAAGTTTTACAAAGTGACCTGAATTAAACTAAGCATGTCATGAAGGAGAAGATTAGGTACAAATCCCAAAACAGAAATGAAAAAAAGAGTAAATAACACTTTTTTTTTTTTTCCTGCTTGTTTTGTAATCTCATGATTCTTTGGGAGTACATAATCATGAATGAGTATGAAGTTGTAAATAAAAGCAAGAAAAATATTTGTTCTGTCAGTTATTAGGTAATACAAATATCAATAAATGCTTTACTTCTTGAAAAATTATATTAATTGAAGTATCCTGAAATAATTTATTTTAACACAGTAGCTTGAAAGAGAAGGCATTCATCACATAGGTTTATGAAATTATGTATATTTATTTTGCCTTTTAGACATAAATTTGTCAAATAGTGAGCTTACAGTAAACTTAAACTGAGACACTGGACAGCAGGAAAAATGCTTTTTTTAAACATTCTTGAGTTAACAACATTTTCAGACGTAACTATGGATTTAGATACATAACCAGGTATTTAATCATTCTTTTAAACTGGCCACTGCATTTCTTTTGATTATCCATTTCTGTCTGTAAGAATAGAAGCATCCAGAATTTGAAATAAGCATTTTGACCTTTTCTCATTTTTCCTATTAAAAATAAAATCTCTAATTCAAAAGAAACATGTAGAAACTATAGATTCTATTTTCAATGCCTATTGATTTTTAAATAAATAGCTCAGTAAGCATAACTTCAAATGAATGTTCTTAATTATATTAGAAAATACAAAAACAGTAAAAACTAAAATGAACATTTCCATGAATAAAAGCTTCTGTTTGTATTGTATTGTAAATTAACCAAATTATCTTTTATTCTTCTACTCTCATACACATATGCTTTATCTTCCTTCCTTCCTTCCTTCCACTTCTCATCCTAGGTCCATAGCCTATTTTCCATAATTCATCAAAATTTTCCTGTTTGTTCCCTACATCTTAAAAGAAAACATGAGCAGATTTGGTCCAGATTTCTACCTGTAGTTAAAATCAGTGGAATCACAATTATATGTATCCATAGGAAATTTTACTTTTTGTGCTACATTCACAAATACCAAAATGTTCTCACATTGGTTTCTGTGAGCATAGGAGAGTATAAAACCCACATTTTGAAAGCAAAAAGGGCTTTAAATCCGTAGTTAAAAAAAAAAAAACAAACAAATGAAACCTTCAAAATTAAAACCAAAATGAGCTTTAAACACAAACACACACAAGAACTTTAGCGCTATTTCTAAATATTTCTGAAATTTCTTCATGGTCGGTACACTGTAGTAAAAAAAGTGGCAAAAAGTGATTACCAAACTTTATTATATGAATTTTAAATTCAAACTCATCCTGAACAAATTTTAACCTGGTCCTGATTGTTTACTCATGATATTTGAATATGTTTGTATTCTAGACTAAATAATAATAAGGCTGACTAAATAAATAAGGCTGACTTTACCAAAAAAAAATTCAGTTAATCAAAATGTTAAAATGGAAGATATCATGGTAGACAAATCAAATAAATTGTGAATGTAATAAAAAAAAAATCTTGCACTCCCACACATCCAGGTTATTTTATCTCAGCTGTTTTGGTAGTGTAATACACTATGTATGACAGAGTGGTAGGCAAAAACAAACCAGCTGGGAACCATGTTCTGCATAAGCATATAAACAGAAGCCATTACTTCTTCCATTGCTACCAGTAATAATTGTGAATAAATGAGTTTAAGAACAGTTTGTTTAATTTGATGGCAAATCTTGAGATCCTTAAGAGTTGTAAAAGCATATTAAAAAGATGAACATTTAGTCATAGCTGGTTAAAAATCTCTTATTTGTTCTGTAATGTACATGCTTTAAAAAACAGCATGTGACTTTTGGTCAAAGGAACAGGTCAAAAAAAAGAATATACTAATTTTATTAAGGTTACTCTTTATTTTTACTTATATATAGAGTACAGAATAGCAATTCGTGCGAAGATCCCACAGGTGTATATGTGTATAGACTCAAGTACTGTTGCTGAGCATATACAAAAAAAAAAAAAAAAATCACTATGAGGAAATAATCTAACAGATTACATTCATTCACCTTCTGAGATCTGAGTCAATCAGAACCAATGACAAAGAGAGGAAATGAAACTGATTTATGTAGCATCAACAGATTGTTTCCAGGACTGATAGCATTCTCCACAGAACAAAGTGCTATTCCATCTTTAGTTACTTTGTATGAAGAGAATATTTGGTAGAACACTGTGTGTTTCTCACTAGTGAGGAGGAAGAAGTTGTGATGAAGTGTTATGTTTTCAGAAAAACTCAGGCAAATTGTTAACTGGCTGATTTAAAGTGGGAGTTTGTTTCTGCTAAAGAGAAATCAGAGACAGAACTGTGTAAAATGAAGAGGTGATCCTTGGGTACAGTAAGCATTGCATGGAGATTCTGAAAGTGAATTATTAGTATGTTTTTTAAATACTGATCCCAGCAGTTGAATCAGTTGCACAGAAGTGTTGGAACACTTTTTTACGAGTAACTGTGAAGTCTGGAGTATGTTCCTGTTTTTCTGAAAGTTTGAAGATGCTAAATGACATACTGTTTCGAACTGTCACATCATAAAGGCTGAGCTCCTGTCTCTAAATAAAAATTGCTAGAGGTGAGCAAGAGGGGAAGTATCTATATGTTCATTGAAGTTCAAAGGTGTTTTATGTTAAAACTCGGTATGCTTTGTGAGCTTTAAATAGCAGCAACAAAGTGGGAAGTTCCTATGTCACTGTCGGGAGACTTTCAGATTCACAGCTTTTCTTTCTACACTTCTTTGGAGAATGTCAAGCACTACTTCACAATGTGCATTAAATGTGTATTAAATATTATTGTTTTGATGATAAGCCATGCTACATTCTCTTTTCAAAAGGTATGAGAACTGCTGCATACTTTTTATTAGGACATTGCAAACAATGGTCCTTGGGTTTATATAATGCTTTTTCAAAGTGCAGAGCTCTAACGTGTATTGGTCTAAACTTAAGCTGAGCTTCTAGGAAAAAGAAAATGTAATGGTTTATCATATTGCATCAACATCCCTTTCTTTTGTTACATTTGCAGGCTGGCAAGGTTTTCATTTTAGATAATATATGGAAGTATCTTTCTATGTTGAAAGACCACATATGCCTAAGGACTGTATCACATAGAATGTACTTTATATTGTAGTCTCATACATCTTTTCCGTCATTTTGAAGGAGCAAGGAAAAAAATCTGTACAGAAGGATGAGGGGATGATTTGTTTCCCATCTTGACTAAGATGTATAGATTTCTTTTCTCTCCTGTACACTAGTTGTCTGCCTAAAAGTGTCTGACAATTTTCCTAGTATTCTAGTGATAAGATTTATTATTATTATTTTTCTCATTTCAAATATGAAAGTTTTGATTTACTCATCATAGAACACAGCTATCTGAAAAGAGGGGAATTTTTCAAGGTGGGAGTGATCTTCCCTTAAAATGACTTAATCTCTAGTTTCACTGAAACTGCTATTTTATATGTAAATGAATGCAACAATTGGAAAAGAAATTGTCTTCCTTGAAAATGGTAACCAAAATTTTCTTCCCTCCCCCTGCAGATAAGTCTTGATTTTCTCTTTTAACGTAATCCAAATAAAGTCTGCATCCATTCTAAAGAACTGCTGTTAATAGTAGTAAGAAAAAAATGTGCACTATAAACTGGCAAAAACCTATAAAATGTGATAATGAATGTAGTCACAAATAAAAGCCAAAAGATTTGTTAGAGGCCTAGATTCATAGATAATTAAAAAGGATTGGAACTTGCCAACATTTGTTTCACTTCCTGTAAGAGAATATCAACTAGTTAGTAAGACACATAGCCCATGCAAGTCTGTATTCTAGTTATGTTTTGAGCAAGTTATGTTTTGATTTCATTGGCATGCTCACAGAATGGTCAGAGGAACATGCAGTGTTTTTTGGTAATCTAACAGAACTGCACATAGCCTTTGCATCCCAGACAGCAGGTACCTGCCGTATATAAACGTATATAAGTATTGCAGAAGTTAAACCTCTCTCTATCAGACAAAATTTAGGTTATTTCCTGATGGCTACACTTTCTGTTCATAGATGTCTGGAGTTCTGCATTAAATTTCCCTGGTGCTTTGAAGATCTTTCCTTCCCTATGCCTGCAAGTGGATTACATATAGTGTGGCCAAGAACCTTGGACCTCAAATCTAAATCCTGTAAAGCATTTCCCCAACTGTCTTGCTTTTATGGCACTCTTTGTGGACTGGGGAGATGCGTTAAAATTGTCTGAAGCAGAATAAAAAACAGAATCTCAATTCATCTGCTGAAACTGAATACACTCTGGATGACGAGTGTAAGGTAGAGAGGACTGACAGCTTCTACCTTGGTTGTGACTTTTAACAAAGGGCTGCTTTAACTTTAGGATATATTGATGGTCTATAAACATAGATTGAAGCTAGGCCTGCTTTGCAACCTCAAGTTAGGGAACTAAGTCATTGAAAGCAATAGATTTAGTGACTCAGCTCTATCTTTGATATTAGATGACTTACATGGCACTCTCAGCATACTGCTCTTGTGTGCCCTTACCCTAAATATTTCAGCTCCTAAGCTATGGAACAGGATAAAGCTTGATGAAATGGACAATGTTTATACAATGTGTGGTTGCACTAAATAAAGATAAATGGAAAACACCGTGGAATGGAATGATAAGTGATTTGGCTTACGTGATTTTAATGAATCTGGAGAACTTGCTAAAAAAAAAAAAAGGAAACTGCAAAGATTATGCTAAATACTACTAATGATAACACTATATGTAGCAAAATGCTACAACTATGAAAAAAATCAAATTGCAGAGGTAAAGTGGGAAATAACTAAAAAGGCAGCAGTACTAGACAAGAAGATATAGTAAAGCACTTAATTTTAGTCAATTTTGTTTTGCAGTTGTAAGAGAGGGACATTTCACGCTGAAATGTATGTTAATGTAGAAATAGAGGAGACTCCACTCTGAGGTCTTTACTGAAATCTTTACTGAAATACTACCTGATTTGGAGCTGATTTGAGAGGCAGACAAGCCAAAGGGATTCCACCAGAGAAGTGTAACATTAATTTTATTAAAAAAAAAAAAAAGAGTTATGAAGAAATAAATTTTTTATTTTTATTTATATATTTATTTTTTTGTCACCTTAAAGGTTAGGTCTGGGGAGGAATATGCGATAACTCGTCTTGACTCCTATTGTACTGGGAAGGCTGATTAACTGTTTTTCCTACAAACAAAATGAGAGGAAGTCAGTTTGATCCTTGTTTGTTTTGTTTGTTTTTCTAGTAAAAAAATCATTATGTTTGGTAATAAGAAAAAAATCATAATGGCTTTCAAAGAAGGTGAAAGAATGTCTTTCACCACTGATTTTTAAAAGGAATTTAGCAAACATCTTTGACAGATACATTTGATCCAACATAATAGATGGAATAGATAATCTCCTGCAGTTAGCTTCTAGAGATTTTTCTGTTGGTCTCCTTTTTGCATAAGAACAGTAGATTAACAATCAATTTATCACTAATATTCATGGTAAAACTAATCTCTAGGCAATAGTTTCTATTGATCATAAGTCCCAGTCTAAGCACTGGGGCAGGACTTAAATATTTCATTGGGCTTTGTTTAGGAAAGTATTCATTAATCTGTGTCATTTCATAATTTAACAAATTAGGCAAAAATAGGAAATAAATAGCAGTATATCTTCCCTATAATACGTGGGATTTTACTGGTGGTGGAAATCACTATATTTTGAGGGACCTTGAAAGCAAGATACTTACGCAAAGTAATATATAAACTGGAATAGCTTTCAGGAAAATGGCATGCTTGTTTTACTGCTATTTTGAAACAACAAAATTTCAGTGTCAGGTATTTCAATACCATCTGTGTGCTGTTTGGATAGTCTTAGCCATGCTTAGTCTATAGCAGTGAATTTTGTGCAGGACTATCTCTCACTGAATATGTGAAGTGACAGTTCAAGAAGCTAAGTATATCCACACCAGAGATGGACTATCAATTCTGATTGACCATGACAGGATATACAAGAAAATACAGTTTGCTTGCAAACAGGATGTAGTTTGGATGTAAGCCTGGAAATTCTTTGTCCTTGGATCTATGATCAAATAAATGTCAAATAGCTCAGCATTTCTTCAAGCAAGTCCAAAGGAAACAGATATCTGAATGATCAGTGTTATCAAATTTTACTGATACAGCAGTTGGATGAATGAAAGGTTATGTGTAAGAAGGCTAACAGAAACACAGGACTTGTAAAAGGGTGGTGAAGAAGTAGTGTGGGTGGGAAGGATGTTGTCACTGAGTAATCATTTGGACAAGAAGATTAAAGAGTGAAACACCAGAGGAGAAAACAGCTTTAAATGAAAAAATAAAAATAAAAACCGGGGGGAGGGAGGGACGGAAATACAAGCACAGCAGACCTCCATATAATTCGGTGGCTGAGTAAACACTCAATTGAGATGACTGTCAATTAATTACTTTACACTGCAACGAAGAATTTGTTTTAGTGTAGGTACTTTTCTTCAGACTCTTTGAGTGACTTTATAGTCCCGGTCATTATCAGCCCTTACTGCACACGGCTTATGGCATTGCTTTACTTAAAGATCCTTAGTACAATAAGGGACAAAGTTCACCATTCTAAAAAATACACTTACGTCAGCTGACTAAGCTGCTTGCACTTAAAACAATACCGAATTTTCCTCCTTTGCTGATTTTGCTGCTATTCTTGCTGAGAAGAGCAAGGAATATCTTGACTATTTTAGGCAAACTCAGGTAAACATTTGGATGACAATCCATCACACACACATATATATTCAATAAGGGGTTTAGGTCTTTTTTGGAACAGTGATTTTTTTTTTTGCCCCATCTATGGTTCAGACTTTTTTTTTTTTAATTCAGCATGCAGAAGTCATACAGGCAGCTTTTATGTACAAAAATAGCAACTTACATGTTTCTTCAATGTTTCTTTAGAATCATAATCCTGAGAATCACAAGAACAAACATCCCAATGGGAAAATAGAGTAACTTTGTATTATTTTTTTCCTTAAATCTCTTTCACTAGTCTTCTACCACTGACAGCAATAACAAGTGTCTCAGAACCTTTATTACTTTCTTTTTTCTTTTTTTTTTTGTCTAAACAAAATTTGGGGCAGAAAAAGGGGTTGGGGTGGGGGGAGAAAAATGATATGTATGCGTCCAGAACATAGAATCGTAGAATATCTGAGTTGGAAGGGACCCACAAGGATCACTGAGTCCAATTCCTGGGTCCCCAAAGGACCATCTTATTTCCTCCCCTTATATCTTTGAGGAGGGGGAGTGAGAGGTTGTGGTGGAGTTCAGCTGTCCAGCAGGGTAAAACCACCACACATGGCTTCAGTGTACCATTGATGCGTGTATGTGTGATGCTCAAAATGTGTGTACACAATGCTATAACAATGTTACATCAACTGTTCCATCAACTTCCGTGTTTATTCCTGTGAACCCTAGTCCCTGTGTTTTGGTATATCAGATATATGTTTGTGTGTGTATATATACATATATGTATATATTTAAGTATTGCAGCATCTGTGTTGGAAAATCAATGATTTGGAGTTGTTTGGAGTCAGGCACCACATGTCTCACTGCAGTATTTGCTATTATTTATCTTTCTACTTATGTCCTTACCTATCTGTTGATTTATCTTTATTTGCTGGCCTTCATATGAAAGATTTTTTAGTAAATATAGACAGAACAGAATGGCAGAAAGCAGACTGAAAGAAATCTGAACTGTTCCCTTTTTCTTTCCATCAGGAACAAACTCTGTGCTGCAGACTGGAAAGCAGCGCTTTGCTTTTGGAAGCATTTTGGTGTGGATCTTTTCTAATTCAGTCTTCTTACATAAGGCAAAAATAATCCATATACAGTGCTCTGGACATGGATAGTGCATGCTTTTCCTATGGCATCTTAGTCTCATGGACACTACAGGGGTGCTCCTGAAGTTGAACTAGTCAATTTAAACAATGGTGCAGCCTCTTGCTGGCATTTTACACCAAGTGACAATTTTGTGTTATCCTCCTTACTTTTCATCTTCCTATTCAGTGTCAGCAGTGTCCTAGCTTTCCATCTTCTGAGTTTTTCATTTGTCTGCTGACAATTTGCCAAGTAATGATGTTCTTCCAAAGAACAATCTTTGCCCCCTCATGGAGAATTTTTACCTACTCTTACAAATGTTTACTTTGAAGTAAGGAAGCTGTGATCTGAAATATCACTGATGTAGCTGCAGGCTGAAACAGTGCTGAAAAGTTCAAAACAGAATTATAACGAGATCTCCAAAAGTAAATGATGACTAGTTTTAGCACTTTGGTTAATAAGATTGCTTGTGAAGACAAATTTACTTTACTCTTATACATCATGAAAATTATTGGCTAAAAGGAAATAAAGAAGAAAAATTGGATTGGACAACTATTATCAATAGTGCATTACTGCAACCTAAGTCTGAATAAACTGCTCTTAAGGAAAAGAAAAAAAAACAAAACCAAAACAAAACCTGACATGCTGTGTCCATTTTTAACAATCGATAGAGTGTCTAATCATGTGGAGCACAGAATGGAGTCCACAGCTAGGATCTTTATTTGCTTTTAAGCACATTGAAATGTGAACTTTCCTTAAATGTAAACAGAACCATATTTGAAAGCATAGATACTCTAGTAAAACATATTTTGAAGCTGAGAAATTAGTAGTTAGTTATCAGCATTTGAGTATATTTGACATTTACGTGTGATCTTGTTTTACAGAATTGTTTTCATCAACAAATTGCTCTCGATATAATTTTTAAGCAAATGTTGGAGATATTCCTATATACAGCATAATCATATCTGATACTTTTCTTGATATAATATTTTTCTTACTGGAAGTTTTTTCTATATTTATGGTGTAGAAAATGTTCTAACATTTTTCTCACTTAATGATCCCCAAACCATTTGGTGTTGGATAAAATATTTAAAAATTCAGAGGAATAGAATCCTATGCTATAACAATATATGCTAATATTTTGATTTCAGTACCTGGTGAAAGAGGACAAAGATTGATTTAGGAACCATTTAAGAAAACTGGGCATACACAAGACCATGGATGGAATGGGACCAGGTGGCATATATTCCAGATTCGAGGTATGCCAGCAAAGTCTTGTAGCTGTTTTTTTTTTTTTGTTTGTTTGTTTTTTTTTTCTTGAAATTGGTTGGGAACAGAAGTGCTGAGGTACTAGCAGGCCAACTCCTGTTCTCACCCCTGCCATCAGAGTGGTTCCAGATTGTTTATGAATATGGTGGTAGGTGCTTTATATATATAAAGATCTAGGGAACTACAGGCTTTGTCAGCTTCACCTCAGTCTCAAGGAGGTCTGGTTCGGTAAACAAAGGGAGAGCAATGGATATTGCTTGCTGTGTGTATAGCCAGATAACATTCTAGCAGCCAAACTGTGAGGAGGTGGTTTCGATAGGTGGACCATGAGGGGGTGGAAAATTGACAACATCACTGGGCCTAGGGACTGACTAACAATTATGTGTAACTGGTGGTTAGACATTCCTTAGGGATATTAAATATATCAATAAAAACTGGGGACAGAAGAAGAAGATGGAGGAAAGAGGGTCTGTCTGACAAGGTAACCGTTGCTCAGGGACTGGCTGACCATTGTTCTGCTTGTGGGAAGTGGTCAGTGATTGCCTTTGTACCACTTTTTTTTTTTTTCTCTCTTTGCCTCACTTATTGTCTTTTTCTTTAACCATGAATTTTCTCACTTTTGCTCTTCCAGTTCTCTACTCATCTCTCTGAGGACAGGGGAGTGAATGTGTGGCTGTGGGGGTGCATAAATACTGGCTGGAATCACCCCACAACAAGAACCTTGATAAGCTGGAGGAATGGACTTAGGAAGTTGAGCAAAAGCTAATGCTACCCTAAATGTCCTGGCATGTGAATAAAATTGAAGAAGGAGGCATACATAACATACTGAAATTAAAAATTTGCAGTGTACCTTTATTATAAATTAACAGGGATGATAATTATAAATTATCAGGGAAAAGCTAACAGGAAGGTGACTGATGTCACCTTTTAGGTGTTAATTTTGGAATAGCCTTTTAGAGTATAGTGGCTCAACATACCTAATACTGTTGACTGTTGAATCATATTTGAACTGTATGCTTTTACCACCTTACAGATTTGTGACTTGCTCACACCTTAAAGACAGTGTACTATTCTTTCCCTTTATTTTGGGGAATGTATGACAGAGTTTGAAAAGACTGATGATCCAAGGGAGATTCTAAAATAATGGAACAATTTTCATACAAGGACTGATGGAGTATGCTAAGAGACTGCAACGTGGGATAGATGTGACTTATTGGGTATCATGGCAGTCTAAAATATCAAGAGTATTAAGGAGATAGAGGCTAGAGAGCAACCATTCACTGCAGCTTTCAGTACAAGTACTGGAGTCCAGCATATTAATACACAAAACAAGCAAGAGGAGGTGGTTTATCACCAAGGACATAAGAGCTGTACAGAACTTCTTGACAAAGAATGCTGAGGATGTAAAACATTTACCTGGATTTAAACAAGATGCATCAAGAGTTAATTAAAAAACAGCATCAAATCTGATCTGGCAATCACTGGAAGCAGTATTAAGGAAGAGGTACAACATATAAATGGAAGTAGTATATTTATGGAATATATAAAGAAGAAATTGTTACTCTTCCTTAGGACTGCTGTTAAAGACAGAGCACTGAACTCCTGAAAGCTTTAACTGTTGAGCTGTCTTAAAGACTATGAGAATATTTGCACCTACTTCTGTTAAAATTTGAATGTAAATTGATCATTTAAACCAATGAAGAAGTTAGCATGGTTTCTCTGGTTCAGGGATGAATTTACTCTATTCTAGTTTGGTTTAAACTGACAGAGACAGATTTAAGCCACCTTCAAGAAAGAGCTTAGCAGCTATAACTGATACCTAAATTCCTATAAGATATATATGTTATATACGATTCTATGATTCTATCTATTTGTTATATTTATTTAGCTAGTTAAGTTTTGAAATATAGGACTGTAACTTAAGCTCAAACTAGACAGGATATTAAGAAAGCTGTTATTTCTGAAGCTTAGTTAATCAGCTATGGCCTGAATAATTGGGAGGGAACAAAGGCAAGCACAGTGCTCTGGAGGTTAGTGTTGTTGTAGAAGATGAGAACCTAAATAATGACATGCAAAATAAAGGCACAATGAAATGCAACTAATTCTTACACAAATTCTAGTAGAAAACAATAGGTCACAAAAGGGACTGCTCATTAAATTTCAACAAACTTTGCTCTTAATTAGATGAAATTAAAAAACAAACAGAAAACCCAACAACTTGTACCTTACTATATGTATAAAAATAGACATTTGATACATAAAGTGCAAACTATAAATGCCAAGGTAAACAGAGATGTGGTAAAGTTTTGTGGTGTCTTTATTTACTCAGAACAGCCTCATCATCAGAAGGAACATGTAGAAAAGTAGTAAAAGTCAATTTTAAACTTAACAAAAGCAATAGAAGTGACAAATGATAGCCAGCAGGACTCTATGCTGCTGCAGCTTGCTGAACCAGATGTCCAAGAGATTTCCAAAACATTGAGAATAGAAACATAATTTTTTACCTGAAAGTTACCATGGATCATCTAGATAGGTATTTTATATTCAAAAACACAATGGTATTTGAGAAGCTCTAGTTTTTTGTAAGCAAGACAGTTGGAGTCAAAATCTATATATTGTTTCATAAAAAGCTCAGCTGTAGCACACTTAAAAATGCTACTGTGTTATAGCACTTCTGCAAAATGAGGTTGTCAAAACTTACCTTATTGACAATTACAGGAACAGCAGACTTGGGGAATATTGACATAGACCAAGCCTGACATTTGATAAACTGCTAGTCAGTGCTGTAGCAAGAAAGCTTTGCTTGGTGCCATGCATAAAACATAAAAGAAACTATTCCAGAAGCACCACAGTGAATTCTATCAAGCACAAAACCAGCAAAGTTAATGAACATGGTGGTAGTTTTAGGGGCCATCTGAACAAGAGATAACTGGTGCTGAAGAGGCCTACCTAGGTCTTTTTTGCTGGAAGACTGAACTTTGTAGGAACAAAGTATATGGCTGGATATGTCTGCCTTCTCCAAGACAAGCAAACAAAACACCTTTACAAAGAGACATAAAAAATGCTGATATGCAAAGTAAAAATAAGGTCATGTGATAGGGAGGGATTAGAAAGAATACTTATTATAAGTAATCTCCAGGAAAAGTTAGATGCATAAATCTCTCTGGGCTTCATTTACCATACTCTTTTAAAGACATGAATAAAGAACTTTCATCGACTGTAATGTCTGAAATTTCATAGTATGCAATGTTCATGGCAGATGTTATTATCTATACCATAAGAATAGTTCCCTAAATAGAAAGTTAAATGGCTTAATATTATTTTTCATATCTGAACAACAGGAGCTGTAGGAGTTGAGATGTTGAAGCCTCCTGCTTCATTGTTCTGGGCTTGTTATACCAGATTGCAACAATCTACAGTCAAACTTTTCTTCTACTACTTTCCTAAAACCAAATATTTTTTTAATTAAGTTGATGATGTTATTCTACTGTCATTAATAGATGCATTCATAGGTAGGTCACATCTGGATCAAAAAGAAAGGATGGAACTTGGAGAAAAAAAAATCTTTGTTAAATAATCAAGGTACTGCCCTGTGAAACATGACAGGTAATCTCAGTCTTCAGAATGTTCTTCTCTACCCACAGCTAGTTCTAAACTGTCCTTTTTCCTTCTCATGCTTGGAAAACAAGCCAGAAAATCCAACTACCTTTAAATTAAACAGACATTCACTTTTTCCTTTCTTTGTCAGCCAAGTTTGCCTATCATACTCCATTGCCCACTTTTGACTTTTTCACAATCTTTGGTTAAGACGTTCATAAAAGCTTTTTAATGCTATATGTAGTGCTCTCCGTTTCTACCTGATGAACTAAATTACAAAAATGAGTCACATGATCTAGACAGAAAAATCATACCCATTTTGCACACAGAAATATGAGGGCAGTACATGGGAGCTGTCTTATTTCAATACTGCTCAAGAAAGATATGGCAGTATTCAGAATGGAATTCTGTCTGAATCCTGGTTTTATTCGTTTACCAGTCTTAGCTTTTTCTAGGAGACTGAACTTCAGTCCTTGTTACAGGCTGATGTTCTCTTGCTTCTTGTCCATATGTTTTGAGGGAAGTGAAAGAAATTGAGGAAATGAACTACTTATTTTTGAAACTACAGGGTTTTGCCACCATTTTTAAAAATTCCTTACATAATGAGTGTAAATAGAATTATCCCTTTTATAATGATGTGTCCAAAGCCAAGAAAGAAACAAAGCAATGATAAAAATGAGCATGTTAGCCAGGGCTTGGCCAAAGATAGGAGCAGATAATAATAAAGAAATGACAACAGTGCTTGTGCAGCTTGAAGATCAAGGAAAAATAGGAGAGCAGCTAAGCCTATGACTAATGCTGTTATAAGAGAATATAGGGCATAGAGTCAAGAACAGTAGTCGTTGTGTTGCAGAAGTGTGCATATAAAAGGAAATCCATCACTTGTATTATTTCTCCTGTTCTGTATTTTCATTTTATGTCAGATAATCTAGAAAAAGCTTAGCTTAATTAAACTACATAATTTTGTCATGCTTTTCTTGTATAAAAGTATTTACCTGTATTTTGAAATATTTTTATTCTTTAAAAGTCTATCACATCTTCTAAAAAAATACTTTTCAGTTAAAAAATAATCTCTGACATGATAGTAAACCCACTGTTGTTCCTGTGCTGGATAGAAAGCATAGGATGGAAAATATTGGTTGATCATTGTACTTAAAATTATTGGTAAAGTATTTCTCTACATCATCATATACTTATGATTCCACTGAAAATATGATAGACATTGTAGAAAATGCAGTAGGTGACAGTCTTACATTTTTCATTTTAATAGTTAGTGATGATAGAAGACTCACAGCTAGTCATTAGACTCATAGTTACGTTTATTACTTTAAATGCTGTTACATTCTTATTCTTTTCTTGGCTCACCTACAACTCTGTGATGCATTTACAGTTCTATAATCTAGTGGATTCGAGAAATGTGTGTCACTTCAAGAACATTTAAAAGGTAGTAAATGGTGATTTAATTTCAGTTACTTGTTTAGCTATATGTTCAATAATGTTTAAGCATGTCTTAAAATTCAATGGCAAAGTGACCTCTTGGCCATTGTTAGTATTTTGAGTCCTTCCTTTGAGCACTGCTCTGAGTTCTGGCTAAGGTCTACATCACATGAATTACAGAGTTCAAAAGAGCAAAGTAGTAGGGGTGTGAGTGAAGGTGAGGTATGTAGGCTTGAAAAACTATATATCAACGAGTGAAATCCCAGAAGAATTTAAGAGAAAGTGACCACCCTAGCAGAATGAGCAGGATGTACACAAAAGAACGCATTTATAAAATTTATCAATTGTCCTGCTGAACAGAGATAGTAGCAGGACTGGCAATGTAAGTTTACAATGTTATTTGACCCAAGACTGACTCCATGCATCTGCTTTTATTATGTTTTTTCTTATTCTGAGACCCCATTGCTTCTTCTTTTACTTGTACAACAAAATGTACTAGATACTGTTGTTATAGAAAATTTGCATACTATCTAGTAGTTGACAAGCTCATTAATCTTGGTGCTGAGAGGGGAAAAACTTTATTTCCGTATTGTTACTTCTCATACTTCAGGCATTTCAGAGAAAGTGCTATTCAAATAGAAACATAAACAATGGAGTGCTCCGATTAGGACAAGAAATAAATATATTTATACACATATTTTTCCCTTGGAGTTTACTAACATGGTGCAAAGTGTAGACATGGTTAAATATACATGTAGACATTGCAATTTATACATATGTATGGCACTGAACAAATCAAGATCAAGAAAGATCATATTTGTTTATTATTACTTCATAGTGTGGATTTTTTACAGATCCACTTATCATTCTTTCCACTGAAGTGACTCTTATGTCCTGACTTGTTTCGTTCAGTTATAAGACTTAAACTTAGCTAACTTACTATGCCTATGTCTTGTATAATTAATGGAAAGAGGATGGAATATACAGAAAACAGCTATGCCTGCCTGTAGATCTCTATTGTTAGAGATCTATTTGTTACATATTTTGTCTACATATTGTTGTATGTACCTGTTTCCAATAAAAAGGGGGAGGGAGATGATGATGTCGTTTATTCCTAATCTAGGTGCCTTGGATGTCTAGGGAGGATGAATTAATCACTTCTTTACTTTCAAAACAAGAAAATAGGTAGGTCTGAACTGAGGGAATCCACCTCTCAGTGGATACACACACTCAGCTACCACATCATGCAGAAATGCAATTATTTAAATCCATGGACAAATATTACTTCAGCCCATGGACAGATTTTCTAATACTTTTGGTAGCTGAGGTTTGTTACTTGTTTGAAATGTCTCTAAAACATCTGTCTCCTATTTGGAGAGGGCAATATATATGCCTTTTTTTCTTATTAATACAGGTTCTGACTCTCCCTACCTTCAGATAAGGTCATTAAAAAAAGTTAAAGTGGTTTAACGTTGAGAGCTATGGAAATTAGATTTTTATCTTCTGTTTAATTAGTGATAAGTTTGTAGTCTCTGGGTCCGTGCTAAATAAGGTCTCATTCTGTGCATTCTTATAGGGCTTGACTTCTCACTGCAAGTAAGGACAATTATACATCTCTGATAAGACAAACATTTTAAATATGGATAAAGCTTAATTTATAAGCATTTTCATGTATGCTTTAAATAACCAAATAATTGAAGTGACGTGTATAAATAAGAATAAGGATGATGAGTTAGAAGAAAGTATTTATGGAATAACATTCAGCTGAGAGTGGGTGAGGTTTCAACATATAGTCTATAGATGATTATCACCTATCAATCAAGAATAAGGTTATCTAGATTTTTATTTTTTTTTCCTGGTAAACATGACAATGTTTTTTAGTTTCAGCTGTACATTAGAATGAAAACTTTCCTGCCTGAGTAACTACCTCATCCATTCCTCTGCTTTCTTTTACCAAAACTCCCATATTTCAAAGAGCCAGTAATTTCAATTAGGTCTCATCTGGGATGTGAAAAAACACAAATTCAAATCCTTGTTCATGTGTATAGACTCTTTTGTTAGACCCACTTGACCTTGTATAAATATCAGCTGGGTCATAGGTAAGAAGTTTATAACTTACAAAATTACCATAGTTTGTTCCTGCTATTGAAACCTTTAAACAATAATTAAAAGAAGATATACAGCAATTCTTGCAGATAGATATCCATACATCACATACACACCATATTGATAATATAAGGGAAGAGAGAAGGAAGGTATGTAGTAATGAAGACCCCTCTAATTTAAGAACTCTGTACTTTCAAGTCTTCTAATTGTCAGGAACTCTCAACCTGACCAAAAGCTTTGTATTTTTGGATGCAAGTATATTCATACATACATACTCAGGCATGCATGCATGTACACACACATGTACGCACACAGATATGCGCATACTGAGATAGTCTTATGGCCCTTCTGGAGTTTTACGCTTGCAAAGAGGCATTAGGGAGCTGCTTAATGTTAGCTTATTTTCGGCCATAGCGTTAGTGAGAAAGGTGAAATAAAATAAGCAGACTATTACAGCTTTCAGTCAGGAGTTTTAATTGGCGTTAATTAAATTGGCTTCCAAAGGGCACATTTTGTAAGGGACTTCCCCATTTAAATAATTAGTCCATGTTTGTCAAACACATTAGTTCTGGTAGAAAGCCAAATTCAGAATGAGGAGATACAGACCAGGTAAGTGTTAACCTTAAGTGCTTCCTAATTGTTTTGTACTAATTATTGGGAGCTTTTATTATGTAACTGTTAATAGTATTGGAGCTTTCTTCAGTAAGAAGCACTACCAACATGCATCCTCACTGAATGCATCTTTTCCACTTAAAAATCTCCTGGTGAAAGCATGACAAATATGTAGGAGTGTTCAGAAATTGTGTGGAGTCAATAACTCTCTCTCTTCCTATGCTACTCTGAAGTAAATGAATTCTGGCTTAGTAAAGCCAGAAAGTAATTTTGTTAAAGCCTTGTTTTGTATAGCATGGCAACAATAAAATTTTGTATATATTTTTATTTCAGGGTTTAGTAAAATATTACACTGAAACTGTAAAACATGCAGGCTCTGTGTATTCTGCCTAACAGAGTAATGCTTCCCATAATGGACCTCCCTTCTTATCCATCCTGAGGCTTCAAAAAAAAAAAAAAAGAAGAAAAAAAAAAGAGAAAAAGAGACCCTAGCATTTTTGTTTGTTTGTTTGCAAAGCTTCATTTCTTAGACAAAAAGTTTAGGGAATACAAAATAATTCAAAATAATTTTTTTTTACGAAGATGTCCTGGTTCCAGTTAGGACAGAGTTAAGTAGCTCATAGTAGCTGGTAGGGTGCTATGTTTTGGATTAGGATGAGAAGAGCGCTGATAACATGCTGATGTTTTAATCGTTGCAGAGCAGTGTTTACACCAGGCCAAGGACTTTTCGGCTTCTTGCTCTGTCCTGCCAGCGAGCAGGCTGGGGGTGCAGCAGGAGCTGGGAGGGGACAGACCCAGGACAGCTGACCCAAACTGGCCAAAGGGGTATTCCATACCATCTGACGTCATGCTAAACAATATATAGGGGTGGCTGGCCGGGGTGGGGGGGCCGGCTGCTCGGGAATAGGCTGGGCATCGGTCAGCGGGTGGTGAGCAATTGCATTGTGCATCACTTGTTTTCTTACACATTATTATTGTTAATACTATTACCATTATCACTATTATTATTATTATTGTTATTATTATTTTCCTGTCTTAATAAACCGTCTTTATCTCAACTCACAGGCTTCACTTTCCCGTTTCTCTCCCCCCATCCCAGAGAGGGAGGGGGGAGGGTGAGCGAACGGCTGTGTGGTGTTTAGCTGCCAGCCGGGTTAAACCACAACAGTCTTTTTGGCGCCCAACGTGGGGCCCGAAGGGTTGAGATATCGACAAATCTGACCAGAGTGTGTTAAACTAAAATTGGTATAAGTATTGGACCTGCTTAATAGTTGCTAGTCACGATGTTGATTGCCTTAATCTCCAGTCTGCTGTACCTGTATTCCAAATTGAGTTTTATGGTGCGTTACTTTCTGTATGTGCTCCCTGTTGCACTGTTTATCCTTTCCGGGCCCTGGTTTAAGATTGTTATGGTACTGTGCGGTGTAACAATGGCTTATGAAATGATGAAATATCTGGTCACGACTTTAACCTGGTATTTGTACTCAGCACTGACGTCGACTCTATACTTTGGAACCCATATCTCGGAAACTATTAGCAATTACACCTATTGCCTGTTTTCGTTAGGGAGCCAATCTGTGAAGGGGACAGGGGAAGACATGTTTCCCTACCTGTTCACTCTCCCTTTCTCCTTCACCACCACCCTCTTATCCCCCGAGTTAGTTACGGTGGTTCTCCGAGATGTTGAATATCCTTGGGATACTCAGACCAGCCTGCTCTTGTTGTTATGTCTCCTGAATGCGCTTCAGATTTTGTGGAGGGTTAAACAACTACTTAGGAATCTCATCCGGAGATCTGTCTTGAGGCGGGATAGTTGCGAGTGGCAGGGAGTGTGGGAGGATATGGGCAGGTTTCTAGAGCAGTGGTCACCTCCAGTGTTTTGGACATTCACCCCTGAACAACTGCAAAATCCTAAAAAGCTGGCAGAATGCTTGAAAAAAAGGTGTCATGACTCTGGCAGTTCCAAAGTGACACAAATCACTGTAGCGTGCTGGGGTCTGGCTTGTGCCTATCGAGCTGCAATTGATGTTATTAGCAACCTAGCTCCAGCTCCTGCAGCCGCTCCAGCTGCAGCTCCTGCAGCCGCTCCAGTTCCAGCTCCTGCAGCTACTCCAGCTGCAGCTCCTGCAGCCGCTCCAGTTCCAGCTCCTGCAGCTACTCCAGCTCCAGCTCCTGCAGCCGCTCCAGCTCCTGCAGCCGCTCCAGTTCCAGCTCCTGCAGCTACTCCAGCTCCAGCTCCTGCAGCCGCTCCAGCTCCAGCTCCAGCTCCTGCAGCCGCTCCAGCTCCAGCTCTTGCAGCTACTCCAGCTCCAGCTCCTGCAGCCGCTCCAGCTCCTGCAGCTGCTCCAGCTCCAGCTCCTGCAGCTCCAGCTCCTGCAGCCGTTCCGGCTCCTGCAGCCGCTCCAGCCCCTGCAGCCGCTCCAGCTCCTGCAGATGCCCCAGCTCGTGCAGCTGCTCCCACTCCTGTGGCTGGGTCAGAGAAACGAGCTGTAGCAGTGCAAGTTGACCCCGCAGAGGGTATCCCAACCCCTGTGGCAGACCCTGTGTCTGGGTCAGAGAAACGAGCTGTAGCAGTGCAAGTTGACCCCGCAGAGGGTATTCCAAGCCCTGTGGCAGACCCTGTGTCTGGGTCAGAGAAACGAGCTGTAGCAGTGCAAGTTGACCCCGCAGAGGGTATTCCAACCCCTGTGGCAGACCCTGTGGCTGGGTCAGAGAAACGAGCTGTAGCAGTGCAAGTTGCCCCTGTAGACAAGGTGAAAAAATGGTATAGAGGCTCAGGTCGTTTAAAACGCAGACAGTCTTCTGCTAAGTCTGGGCGAAGTGAAGACGAGGCTGGGCCATCAAAGGTGCAGGAGACTGAAGATGAGGATGAGGATGGCGAAAAATCAACAGTAACTACCCGGACTCCATACCAGCCATCAAAGGTGCAGGAGACTGAAGATGAGGATGAGGATGTCGGAGAATCAACAGTAATTACCCGGACTCTATACCAGCGTGAGCTACGAGATGTGCGAAAAGATTTTGGTCGCTGTATAGGCGAGCAGCTTGTCACCTGGCTGCTCCGGTGCTGGGACACGGGAGCCAATTATGTGGAATTGGAGGGCAAGGAAGCCAGGCGGCTGGGATCCCTTGCTAGGGACGCATGCATTGACAAAGCAATTGGAGATGGAGCACAATCTCGCAGCCTCTGGAGGCGTCTCCTGTCAGCTGTGAAGGAAAGGTATCTCTTCAAGGAAGAACTTGTATGTTTACCAAGCAAATGGACCACCATGGAGAAGGGAATTCAGTACCTGAGGGAATTGGCCGTACGGGAAGTAATTTATAAGGACCTAGATGACGCACAAACATCCACAGATCCAGATGCAGTCCAGTGTACACCACCCATGTGGCGGAAGTTTGTACGGAGTGCCCCATCATCATATGCCAACTCATTGGCAATACTAGCCTGGAAAACGGAGGAGAATCCCACAGTGAATGAAGTGACTAAAATACTCCGGCAGTACGAAGGAAATCTCTCCTCTTCCCTAAAGGCCTGTGTCTCAGCTGTGGAGAAACTCTCTGAAGAGGTCCACCAACTTAAAGAGAATTTATCTTCCCCTCCACCTGAACGAACCAGTGTCCACCAGCTAAAAGAGAATGCTTTAGAGAAACTTTCTGAAAAGATCCACCAACTTGAAGAAAGATTATCTTCCCCTTCACCTGAACGAACCAGTGTCCACCAGCTAAAAGAGAATGCTTTGGAGAAACTTTCTGAAAAGATCCACCAACTTGAAGAAAGATTATCTTCCCCTTCACCTGAACGAACTAGTGTCCACCAGCTAAAAGAGAATACCTTGGAGAAACTTTCTGAAGAGATCCACCAACTTAAAGAGAGTTTATTTTCCTCCCCACCTGTACAAACCAGTGTCTCAGCTATTAGGGGTAAACGTTCATCTATGCAAGGAAGACAATATGGTGGGCACACACACCGCGCCACCCTGTGGTTTTACCTACGTGACCATGGAGAGGACATGAGAAAATGGGATGGAAAATCTACTGCGACCCTAGAGGCACGGGTACGTGAATTGCAAAGGAAAACAATTGGGAAAAAGGAGTTCTCTGAAAGGTTTGCTGCTCCAACTTCCAGCAGGCAGTCCTTTAAACACAGAAATGAAGATTCTGACCAGGACTAGAGGGGCCCTGCCTCCAGCCAGGGGGAGGAAAGGGACAATCGAGTTTATTGGACTGTGTGGATTCGATGGCCTGGCACGTCAGACGCACAGAAGTATAAGGCTTTGGTAGACACCGGTGCACAATGTACTCTAATGCCATCAAGCTATAAAGGGCCAGAGCCCATCTGTATTTATGGTGTGACGGGGGGATCCCAGCAGTTAACTGTATTGGAGGCTGAAGTGAGTCTAACCGGTAATGAGTGGCAAAAGCACCGTATTGTGACTGGCCCAGATGCTCCGTGCATCCTTGGCATAGACTATCTTAGAAGAGGATATTTCAAGGACCCAAAAGGGTTCCGCTGGGCTTTTGGCATAGCTGCTTTGGAGACAGAGGACATTAAACAGTTGTCTACCTTGCCTGGTCTCTCAGAGGACCCTTCTGTTGTGGGGTTGCTGAGGGTTGAAGAACAGCAAGTGCCGATCGCTACCACAACTGTGCACCGGCGGCAATATCGCACCAACCGAGACTCCCTGAGTCCCATCCATAAGCTAATTCGTCAACTGGAGAGCCAAGGAGTGATCAGCAAGACTCATTCACCTTTTAATAGTCCCATATGGCCAGTGCGAAAGTCTAATGGTGAGTGGAGACTAACAGTGGACTATCGTGGCCTGAACGAAGTCACGCCACCACTGAGTGCTGCAGTGCCGGACATGCTAGAACTCCAGTATGAACTGGAATCAAAGGCAGCCAAGTGGTATGCCACAATTGATATCGCTAATGCATTTTTCTCCATCCCTCTAGCAGCACAGTGCAGGCCACAGTTTGCTTTCACTTGGAGGGGAGTCCAATATACTTGGAATCGGCTGCGCCAGGGGTGGAAACACAGCCCTACCATTTGCCATGGACTGATCCAGTCTGCGCTGGAGCAGGGGGAAGCTCCTGAACACCTGCAGTACATCGATGACATCATTGTGTGGGGTGACACTGCAGAAGAAGTTTTCGAGAAAGGGAAGAAAATAGTCCAAATCCTTCTGAAGGCCGGTTTTGCCATAAAACAGAATAAAGTTAAAGGACCTGCACGAGAGATCCAGTTTTTAGGAATAAAATGGCAAGATGGACGCCGTCAAATCCCAATGGATGTGATCAACAAAATAACAGCTATGTCTCCACCAACTAGCAAAAAAGAAACACAAACTTTCCTAGGTGTCGTGGGGTTTTGGAGAATGCATATTCCAAATTACAGTCTGATTGTAAACCCGCTCTACCAAGTAACCCGTAAGAAGAATGCTTTTGAATGGGGCCCTGAGCAACGACAAGCCTTTGAACAAATTAAGCAGGAAATAGTTCATGCAGTAGCCCTCGGGCCAGTCCGAACAGGACCAGATGTAAAGAATGTGCTCTACACCGCAGCCGGAGAGAATGGTCCCACCTGGAGCCTCTGGCAGAAAGAACCTGGGGAAACTCGAGGTCGACCCCTGGGGTTTTGGAGTCGGGGATACAGAGGATCTGAAGCCCGCTATACTCCAACTGAAAAGGAGATATTGGCAGCATATGAAGGAGTTCGATCTGCTTCGGAAGTGGTCGGTACTGAAGCGCAGCTCCTCCTGGCACCCCGACTGCCGGTACTAGGCTGGATGTTCAAAGGAAGGGTCCCCTCTACGCATCATGCAACTGATGCTACATGGAGCAAGTGGGTTGCACTGATTACTCAGCGGGCTCGAATAGGAAACCCCAGTCGCCCAGGAATCTTGGAGGTGATTATGGACTGGCCAGAAGGCAAATACTTTGGGATATCACCAGAGGAGGAGGTGGTTCGTGCTGAAGAAGCCCCCCTGTACAACAAGCTACCGGAAAATGAGAAGAAATATGCCTTGTTCACTGACGGGTCCTGTCGTATTGTGGGAAAGCATCGGAGATGGAAAGCTGCTGTATGGAGTCCTACACGACGAGTTGCAGAAGCTGCTGAGGGAGAAGGTGAATCGAGTCAGTTTGCAGAAGTAAAAGCCATTCAGCTGGCTTTAGATATTGCTGAACGAGAAAAGTGGCCAGTTCTCTATCTCTATACTGATTCATGGATGGTAGCAAATGCCCTGTGGGGGTGGTTACAGCAATGGAAGCAGAACAACTGGCAGCGCAGGGGCAAGCCCATCTGGGCTGCGGCATTGTGGCAAGATATTGCTGCCCGGGTAGAGAACCTGGTTGTAAAGGTACGCCATGTAGATGCTCATGTGCCCAAGAATCGGGCTACTGAAGAACACCAAAACAACCAGCAGGTGGATCAGGCTGCTAAGATTGAAGTGGCTCAGGTGGACCTGGACTGGCAACATAAAGGTGAATTATTTATAGCCCGATGGGCCCATGACACCTCAGGCCATCAAGGTAGAGATGCAACCTACAGATGGGCTCGTGATCGAGGGGTGGACCTGACCATGGACACTATAGCACAGGTTATTCATGACTGTGAAACATGTGCTGCAATCAAGCAAGCCAAACGGTCAAAACCTCTTTGGTATGGAGGACGATGGCTGAAATATAAATATGGAGAGGCCTGGCAGATTGATTACATCACACTCCCTCAAACCCGCAACGGCAAGCGCCACGTACTTACAATGGTGGAAGCAACCACCGGATGGCTGGAAACATATCCTGTGCCCCATGCCACCGCCCGGAACACTATCCTGGGCCTTGAAAAGCAAGTCTTATGGCGACATGGCACCCCAGAGAGAATTGAGTCAGACAACGGGACTCATTTCCGAAACAACCTTATAGACACTTGGGCCAAAGAACATGGTATTGAGTGGGTGTATCACATCCCCTATCATGCACCAGCCTCTGGAAAAGTTGAACGATACAATGGACTGTTGAAGACTACACTGAAAGCAATGGGTGCTGGGACATTCAAAAATTGGGATACACATTTGGCAAAGGCCACCTGGTTAGTCAATACCAGGGGATCTGCCAACCGAGCTGGACCTGCCCAATCAAACCTGTTACGCACTGTAGAAGGGGATAAAGTTCCTGTAGTGCACGTAAGAAACATGCTGGGTAAAACAGTCTGGGCTACTCCTGCCTCAGGAAAAGGCAAACCTATTCGTGGAATTGCTTTTGCTCAGGGACCTGGATGCACTTGGTGGGTAATGCAAAAGAATGGGGAGGTCCGGTGTGTACCTCAAGGGGATTTGATACTGGGTGAGAATAGCCCATGAGTTGAATTGTAGTATGTTAATTATTATATAATAATGTATGTCATCACTACCATGATTGCTATATATCATAGATGAAAATGGTGATTAATTAGAATGTATTGGACAGAGTGTAACCTGAGCATGACATAAATGGTATGGAATAAGGGGTGGATATCTGTCCTGGTTCCAGTTAGGACAGAGTTAAGTAGCTCATAGTAGCTGGTAGGGTGCTATGTTTTGGATTAGGATGAGAAGAGCGCTGATAACATGCTGATGTTTTAATCGTTGCAGAGCAGTGTTTACACCAGGCCAAGGACTTTTCGGCTTCTTGCTCTGTCCTGCCAGCGAGCAGGCTGGGGGTGCAGCAGGAGCTGGGAGGGGACAGACCCAGGACAGCTGACCCAAACTGGCCAAAGGGGTATTCCATACCATCTGACGTCATGCTAAACAATATATAGGGGTGGCTGGCCGGGGTGGGGGGGCCGGCTGCTCGGGAATAGGCTGGGCATCGGTCAGCGGGTGGTGAGCAATTGCATTGTGCATCACTTGTTTTCTTACACATTATTATTGTTAATACTATTACCATTATCACTATTATTATTATTATTGTTATTATTATTTTCCTGTCTTAATAAACCGTCTTTATCTCAACTCACAGGCTTCACTTTCCCGTTTCTCTCCCCCCATCCCAGAGAGGGAGGGGGGAGGGTGAGCGAACGGCTGTGTGGTGTTTAGCTGCCAGCCGGGTTAAACCACAACAGAAGAACATTCCGTCTACCTTGCTGTTCTATTCATCAGACATTGCAAAATCTGCATTCAAGCATCTTTTAAGTGCACTAAAAGTATATGCCTTCTTACCCAGTTTTTCATTCAGGATTCCTCCTTAAAGAGCACTTTAGATTTAGGATTAAAATATTAGAACTGGAATTGTTAGACGCATGAAAATCTTTATATCTAATCCAGAGATAAGCAGTGAAAACATTTAATCAATGTTATCTGAGTGTTAAGATGTGGTAGGGTTTGTTGAATCCTTTGGCCTAGGATATTTTTTTTCAGCAATCTAGGGAATGGAATTCTTTGGGGAGACATGAAGAAAGAGGTTTGTTTTAGTTTTGTTTCTTTAAATTACCTGTGTGTGCTGATGTTTCAGAAGTAATTAGACATTTAAAATATAGTAGAACCCTCTCTCGTTGAATGAGCTGAAACTGTCATTACCTATCAAAACAAAGCTATGTCTCAGCAAAGAGCTTGGTACCAAGAACAGAATACACAATCTCTATTAAGATCACAGAGGACAGTGATAAAACAAGTTCACTATTTTTTTTAATGTAATTTGAATGAGTGATACCTAAATTAGTTGAGGATCAGGGTTCAGGGATTTTCCATATTTAATCCAAGAGAGGAAAACATAGTAGCCTGATGACTAGTCAGTATCCAGAGGGACTCACTTTCAAGAGTGCAGTAAAGGATGTTAGGAATTCAAGTATTTAAATCATGCTTAAGTCAACACAGAATTATTATGATATTTTTCCTTTCTAGCAAAACTCATAGCATCTAGCAGACATGCTTTAATCTGTTTAGCTTGTATTTATATTGATTTTTTTTCCTTTATATCCTTTCTCCAATAAGTCTTCATTTAAGACAATAGGGATTGGTAATTTCACAAAGGAAAATCGCTGTATAACACTGCACAGCTTCAGAAAAGCTACCAAAGCATGACCGTCCATAAAGTTCCATTATTTGGCTTCTGAAGCATCCGGCTTTCAGCCCAAAGAACCCAGGCTGCAACCCTTCTCTACCAGCTCTGCAGCCCTTCCTATCAAGAAACTTTTCTCTAGGCACCTAATTTAGTCCACTGCATGCAAAGAGGCGCTGTAAAAGGAGGATATACATGGCATAAAACACACACCAGTTTGTGTGGCTAATACATATAGTAGATAGGTATGGTACCAGTGTAAACATCAGTGTTCTCATCAGCTCTGAGACTCCTGAATAACCTCTGCTGACCTGTAAGTGGGTGGAGTGTCACCTCCCCTAATTCTGGAAAAGGTCTTACCTTTGGTCTTGCTGATTTGTCATGTTCAAGTTGCCTGGCTTCCTTACAGCGTTATATCTTCCACATCTGTGTTTTTCCTTTTGATTCCTTGAGCTGCCAGCTGTTGTCACTGCAACAATTTTTCTTCTGCCTGTGTGGCTCGCTTACTTTGTGTGGCTCCCGTTCATGTATTCTCATATCTTAACAATAATCTTCTCAGTAAGGCTGAGCCAAGGTCACACAGCTGTGCTGCACCAGATTAGACCTGGGGTCAGAAAGCTCAACTCAGGGCCTGTGGGTTATGCTCTGTCTATAGTTATTCCACTGCTTGCATTATAAAATCAGATTTTATGTAGCTTATGACTTAGCATTCATGATTCAAAACTTCTGTAAATATTTCATTCTGTATTCTTTATCAGACAGGATAAATAATGTTATTTACTGGATATAGTGCTGAACCATTATCTTGTCTCTGAGAAGGAGGTAGAGGAAAACCCTTAGAATATCTGGAGTATTTATATATGTATTTATTTTTGCAAATCTTCCTTTGAAAGCATGCAGCTTCAGATTTTGGAGGAGGGATTCAGATATTTTCCAGCATCTTCTCCTGATGCCAACAGCAACAGAAAAAGACACGCTGTTAACACAGTTTAAATATAAGCGTGTTTTCTGGCTCTTGGGAGTGGGTGTGAGAGAGATAATTCTGTAAAATTGATGTATTTCCTGAGCATTTTGAGCTTTGTGGACGGGGATTGGGAGGCACAATGCGCTTATCGCATTGTTAACAATACTTGTTCTTTTCTAGTGTTCATCACTAGGCCAATCTCTCCCTCATAAAAGGGGGAAAATTCCTGGTAAGAACTGGGGAGGGAACCAACTATTTTATACCCTTTTGGTCAGCAGATAGGCAAAATGCAAGTGCCCAAGAGAGTATGAAATGGAAGAGAATAAGGTTTTGGAAATACATGCAGTGGGGAGAGGTTTGGGCAAGGGTATCAGCATGTGCTGGAGAATGAAAAAAATTGAGAGAGGGATCAGCTTTAGACAGAGCGTGAAAGGCATTACTAAAACAGAAACAACCAGTGTTTATATGATGACAGCATGCTAGTTTCCATAACCAGAAAAGTTGTATGTACTCTTATCACTTCAAAAAATTGGACGTAAACCACTGTGTTGATATACTTTTTCTTCTGGGGTTAAAAGAAGAGATTTCTATGACATAATTCTTCAGTGAGATTTAGCACGTATCAGGCAATGATTATGTATGCTTGTTTGTTTTCAGCAAACATGAAAGTTCCAGCCAAAGTTTTTGTTTTAATCTGAAAATAAACCAGGATTTCTGTGACATTGGTGTGACTCTGGCACTTGTATCCACTCTGTCATAACAGTCTGCACAGATTTCCATTTCAGCCCTTGGCAAAAGAATCTGTGTGCCCAGTTCTCACTGATCTGCATGAGGCATTTAGTGATGCTTCATGGGCTGAGAAAAATGAGAATGTCAGATTTGTTTCTTTCCTTTTTGAATAGTCTTTTCCTTTTGTGTCTGTAATGAACTTTGTATTGTTTTTAGGCAGGGGGCAATTGGAACTCTAAGTTGGTACTGATTAACTCATTCTACTTACATAATATACAACTAGCATACAACAAAAATGTCTTTGTGAATGAGGAGGAGGGATGGTTGTGTTAGTGGGAAGGATGCATCTCTAGTGCTCAGAGAGCTCTTTTCAAGTAGATTTCCTGATTTTTCTCACTTTCTGTGATTTGATTTACATTATGGTATGGTCTTGAAATTTATAAACTAGATTTGTCTGGACGAAACTGTACTGGATTGTGCTTCAGAGGTACATGGCATGCTAGTTGCAAATGGGCTGGCAGTCGCTGGGACCAGACTAGAGCTTAAAGTTTAAATAAATGAATAAATGAAGCCCAGCAGCAACCAAGCAGAATCCTGAAATATTTCCAGTATGTTTCTCTACATCACCACCATCACTGGTCTGCACACCCTGATGTGTATGGTTTCAGACTCACAACACATACCAATGAACTATGTCAAAGTACTTTGTTTTAGTTCCTCCCAAGCCTCTAAAGGGACAGTTGCCCTGGGTAGCTGAATTTTTTATCTAGCTTGAGAACACAGAAGGCTTAAAATCCTCTATCTGTCTTTTGTATTTGTCTTCAAGACAAATGCGTGAACTTCGTTTTGTCACAGTTCATGAGCTGAGCCACATATGCTGTGGTGCAAGAAGCAGCATGTATCAATAATGTAGGGCCTAGTAGTGGCTGGGTCCTGACTTGAGTCCAAAAAGAGCAACCGATGAACTCAAAGCAGGCCAACTTATACCGGTAGCCCATGATCATGAAACATATTGTGATGCTGTTAATTCAGACGTTCTCATCAGATCACCCTATAAGATTTGAAATGTAAAGTAGGGGTCTGTCTGTTCATTTGTCAGACACCTAAGTTCACTTGTTCATAAGTACTTTAAAGATTAATTCTGTTAACAATACTCGTGCTGTACTTCCGACTACTGTAACCATTTAATAACTTCTTTCTGAAAATCTAATGAAAAGATTAGGACGCCTTCCCCACTATCTCTTTAAATCAAAGATTGCATTCTTTCTTTTCTTTAGATTTTAATAAATCATTTTGAATAAAGGCCCTGTAAAACTAATAAAATAAAAAACATATGCTGATATTGTTTCTAAAATGAAATTGTATACAATGAAAACTACCATATTTTCCCCAGAGTATTTTTAAACCATTTCCTTAATGAAAAGAAGAACCTTAATTTATAATCTTTGTATTCAGGAGTAGTTTCATTATTAATTTAAGAGGCTAGCATTATTTTTATTAACATTTCAAAAAAAAAGTTACAATAACCTTTCTGTGTTTACTCTTCTCAGATTCTGCCCAGCTCAAGTAATAAAAATCTACTATGAAAAAAAAATACGAATGACTTATGATATTCTTCACAAAAATTAGGAGGAAATGAGGGCTGAGTTTTTTCCATGAAACAGAAGTAACTCCAATGTCTTAAATTTAGGGTGGAAAACAGAGTAGTTTTTATATTCTTTTTTTTTATTATTATTATTTTTATTTTTCAGGTGATGAGATCTTGTTGTATGAGGGGAAAAATAAAATTAATATATGATAATATATATTTATAAAATAGAAAATTACAACCACCTGACACCTTTTTAATCCTTTGTCTGTAGGTAGTAATATAAGAATGTTTTTTATGGGTGGCTGTGGAGCTGGTTTTCAGCTCTATGACTTCAACTTGTGACTCATCATTCATGAATGAATATATTTATTAATCCAATTATAGATCATGGAGACCTGAAGCTAAGCAACTCCAAAAAATTTATTTGATCCTTGCAGATATGTAGGTATGAGATAAATACATAATGTTCGTGTGGATCTATAGAGGATTATGCAGAATTATTGCTCTGTTAAAGATACTTGATAGTCATAGATTTTTCATATTCAGAATATTGCAGTTTTCTTATTCTCTCCAATTTTTTTCCTGTGTTAAAAGTCCCACTAGAATCTGCCTGTAGTTTGCCCAAAGGTTCCTCCCGTCCATGACTACCTGCTGTTTATTCCTCACTTGTTTTGTTTATAGGACACAGGTTAGGGAAATGTTTTTGTGTTGAATTACACAAAACGCAGTAATTTGCATGTAAGGAGATCACCCTTGTTGGTGGAGGAAGATTTTATCTTGGTAATATCAATTCTTTATAATAAGTACTCATTGTTTTAAGAGAATCATTTGTTGACGTCACTGAATACCTCACATGGCTATTGTATATTCTGACCTTGGGAAACCTGTTATACCCACTAACTAGACTCCCACAGTGCTATTAAGAGCTTGTTCCTCTGAAAGTTCAAATAGAAAACCACTTTGAAAGCCTGATTTTAATAAGCAAATGAACAAACAAACAAACCTCCCTGTAAGTCAACAATGTTTTTTTTAAAGCTCTTTATTACTTTTATGAAATCCAAAGAGGGTTAAGAATCCTGATGACACATGAATTTCTTATTTTCTCAAAAATTCGGGTTCAAACATCAAGTTCCTCTTTCACCTGAAATGCCAGCTTGTAAGTGGGTCTTTCAGTTCTGTCCAACTGACATCCTTTTGGTTTGTTGCAGTTGGGAATTCTTTTATCATCGAGGCTCTTATTGCATTATTGAACGAAAGTATTGGAGCCTCAAGGTAGGGGGATGTGAAATTCAACTCAAAACTGTTTCCTTAAACTTTTATTTGACAGAGTTACTTCTGAACAACCTGGTAAAGTCCATTAAAGAGAAATATTTGGGCATCATATAGCGGTGTGACAACTTCCACAATTTTGTGTGTCTTCAGGCCTCCAAGGCTTGGCTTACTGCAAGCCTTGTGTGCTACCAATGAGCAAATCTAAGGCAGAACTACAGAAAAAGGAATTCCGACTCTTCTTTCTGCCATGTCCCATGTTCCCAGAGTTCTTTTTGCGTGTGAGCCTGGGACAACCAGTCTTGCAACTGCTCTCTGTGTCTGAGAGGTCTCAGTCAGCCCTTTAAGGTGAATGCACCTGTCAACTTGATACTCACAACCATCATATCCAAAACTTAGCCAAGCGCAGAAAAAAACCAAAATGCTGAATGATGGTAATATTACGAATTTACAACAAGAAGTCATAGACTTTCATTGCAGTAAAAGAAAATTAATTGTAAAATACTTCATGTCTATTTGACTTTAGTATTAATTATAGAAGTAGAGATGTCAAAGTTCACAAAATGTTTAGGTATATGTGTGTTTTAGATGTTGGCTAAAATGTCGTATCTGTTAAAATGAAAAAGGGCAGCATATTCTTAATATATGACTTTTTTAAAGTGTTGGTATCTCTATGAGAAAACAGTATACTTTTAAGAGGCAATTGAAAGCAGACAGGCTGAGGTGTCAGAAAATAATTACTTTATAGGACTAAAGTTTATCTCTCAAAGGTCACAGTTTTTCATAAAAAGAGAGCCTTCCATGCATGTTACAGGGGATTTCATCTTTTCAGTTTTGCTTTAAGTGTAAATGAAAGTATTCTGTATACTATACCTTCCACGTATAAGGAAGTATCAAAAGAGTTAGAAAAAATAAAGGCATTGTATTTTTCCTAAAGAATTTACAGGTAAGATCACTTGAAATCTTTACACTGAATTAACACAAGAGGCTGCGTTGCTATTATAATATATATTTCTGGGATTTGCTTCAATAATGCATAGTTCTGATAAAAACTGTGAGGAAAATAAGTAAGAGAAACTGCATTAGAAGATGAAGTATTTGAGCTATTTAAGAAGCACTATAAAGACTAAGGTCAGATAAGTATGTCCTGCTGTGCTGATTCTCAAATATATTAGAAAGTACTGGGTTTTGGTATTTTGTTTTGTTTTGTTTCGTTTGATTGCTGTTGTTTATATGTATAGAATGCGATTCATGCCTCTTCATAGAAAGGAATGATTATCTGAGCTGGATAAACATTTGGTGGTAATAGTTATATTCAGTTTATCCAGGGAATGAAGGTAGATGCATCATTGATGCATCATCCATGTAGATGCATCAGTCAAACCTCTGGAGAACCAGTTCAACTTGTCCTGCTCCAAGACAGAATTTTGGTTCTGAAATTTAGTGCTAAGCACATTGCCTGAGGTTCCAGTTTGCTTTCATTGTTTTTACGGGTGCAACTGCTTTAAGCTTGGAATGGATAGTAATTATCGCATCAGAATATTATTGTAGCCTGTTAGGTTTTGAGAATTGTCACTAATGAAAAACACAATTGAAACTGACTGGGCAGAACAGTTCTCATGGTTTAAAAGTGACTGGATAATACTGTCTGCGCAGCTTGATGGCAATCTTTAAGTGAATATTTTAGCAGTTATTTTAAAAATCTTTTTCCAGAGTTTGATAGGCTTTAAAAATCCTCAACAGCTGACTTCACTGAAATAAAGCAGTGTGACATTGCTAAAATCACTATTTAACTGAACATAAACAAGAACGAAATTAGGTAAGTATCACAGAAACATTAGGTGAGTATCTCTAGAAAAAAAAAACAGGTGTAACAAGCAGTAAGAAAGGTGACACTGACACCAGAACAATTGCTAAAACACCCCAAACCAAAAAACTCCTTTTTAATCTTATATTTTGAATCAGAAGCAGATGAAGCTTACCACAGGTTTATTGGTCAAAGTTTTTATCTTTTTTTTTTTTTAATCAAATAATGCAATGAAATTATAATGACATGAAATAATTAAATTGCAGCAAAATCTGTTGGAGTCTAATTTTAAAAATAGCAAAGGATAAAACACCTGGTTGTTCTGAGGAAAAAGTATGATTGGATTTATATCTAGTAGTGTGCTATAGGTAACTGTCTCTAATTAACACCTCACATCAAACATGGACAAGATGGCAAATGTGATAATTTAGGACTGATATTAGATCCACTCAAAAAAGCTGTCTATCATGGTAAGTAAGTATAGGGATGAAGAGAAAAGGAAAACTACTTATACTGAGATTCTCCAAACCAGTGAAGTCTTTACAATTGAATCAGCAACTGGGATTAAAAAAAAAAAAAGTAGATGGACTACAAAAATGAACACGTTTGTTTTCTAGTCATAAAACAGATAGAGTACTAGATGATCTGCAGAGTATTTAATTGCTGTTGTGGTGAGCATCTATCACACATTAGTGCTGTTACGGATGTTGCTTAAGGTTTCATGTTAGTCAAATTGTATAGCTCTACTTGTATGAGCTGTACTGAAATAGATGACATTACTCACCTGACTAAGCTTAGCAATATTTGACCCATTAGCTCTTAATTTGTGGGTTAAATTTCTTTTCATAAATAGTTTATAGGCATCATGTTGCTTATTGCACATTCATTTCCTTTTTCAGAAACTCATCTTTGAGTCTTGGTTTATACTGAAAGCAAATGGCCATTATTATTATTATTTTTTGCCTTCATAAAAAAATAACTAAGTAGCACTAAATCTGTTTTCCATGGTTAGAGTTTGTCAATAAATTATTAATATAAGAATGACTGACCTTGGAGAAAAATGAGTTAATGAAAAATTACAGGCTTTTTGAAAATCATTTTGAACCATTTATGATTAACATTTCTTTAGATAGCTTGAAAGACTTAAGTTGGTTTTCACATTAGATGATTATTTTTTTTAATCTCACATGCATATATTTTCTTTAATAATCAAATATTTTTGCTAGTGTTGTGAGTCAAGCTCCACTATGTATTTTTCCTCTCTGCCACCGTTCTTTTTTTTTTTTTTTTTTTTCTTTTGGTAGCTCATGTTTTCTCCTAAAATAAAATAGATCACAACCTGTTGTATTCTAAAATAAACAATTTAAATCACTTTTTGCCTTGATTATTCAGACAGGTGTGTTCTATATAATTCTCTTTGGTATGTTTCTGCATATGTCCTGCAGAATGACAGAATGCAGACTTTGAGTAACACAAAATGTCTTATCTTCCTTTTAAATAAGTATTTAGATTAAAATTTCCAAAACTTCCATAATGCATACTGACTGTGTGGTTGCACAAGAATCATTGTCCTGACTTCAAACGTTTTGTTCCTTTATTGAGACATACGGTCTATATCATAGAACTAGTCCTATTAATTTAAGTGAAATTATGATGCAAGTGCATGTGCATGATGTGTTTCTGAGTTGCATTCTCTTCTGCCTTGACTAGGTACTTGAGATACCAGCTTGTCAAATGACTAAAAAGAACATTTTTTTTTTTCAGGAATAAATAAGATCCTCCTGGTACAGATAAGCAGAACGTTGAATTTTCTATCTAATACTGGTTTAGAACACCTAATAACAGCCTCAAAAATCTTCCTGTTTGTCTTTTTGATCAAATGTTTTTTCAAGTGGTTGAATATGAGCTATACTCTTCTCCAAAGGCTTTCACATCATTTGTTTTTAACTCCTGTAAAGATTCTTCCTTTTCGTTCCTTGCTTGCTTTCATTTACCAGCCATTTAAGCAGCGTGGTTCATTTAGCTTATGTGATGGCACTTGTTTATCCATGACAGCTCATGTTATTAATTTCACATAGCACATTTACCATTCTGAAGAAAAAACCGCCAAAAAGCAGGAGCTGTAATCAAATACTTCATACAAAAATGAGATATTTCTCTGAATACCATAAAGAAGGATGTTTTCAGCACCCAAAATACTTTAATCATTCGTTCTGTTTTATCATGTAGATGACCTCCAGATGTGCCTTCTAACCTCAACCATTCTGTGATTGTGTTGATAACAAATTATTATCTAACAGAGATATTTTACAAATCAAATGCAAGTTCTGACCAGTGTGTTTTTTAACCATGTTAGTAAAACCAAAAAATAAAATCCAAAACACCCACCAGTATCTATTTTCAGGTATTGTGTTTTCAAAAGTATTTTCATACTTTTCCATAGCAAACCTCATAGTTTAGCTATTCCTTTATGTATAAATTCTATTGCTTTTCCTTAGAAAATACACATGATATATAAATTATAGTTTCACCAAAGGAAGATCCTCTGTGTATGTGGGACTAACTTTTTCCAGTAGTTCAAGCACCACACTGTCCATTTTCCTTGTCAAAGTTTTGACCCAGTTTCAAAGAAGTTCATCAAGAATATTCAGTTTTAATTATGTGCGTATTGCTGAAGTAATGGGACATGCACAACTGGTAATAGTATACATTTCAGCAGACACTCTTGTCAACTGAGACCTTTATTTTCAATTCTGTTTGGTTTTAAGCAAGTCATTCACTTTTTGTTTTTCCTCATTTTGCCCATGTAACATAGGGAGAATTTTTTTTTTGCTGCTTCTCAGTGTAGTCTGTCTTAAGTACACAGGTGTATATGAGTCTATGTGCGTATACATGTGCAAAGCAGAGGTCTAGATTTTTTTAAAAGCACTTGGGGTGCTACCTACATTTGAAGGAAGAAGCTGTAAATGAATTCAGAGTAGAGGAAGAAGAAGGCAAAAGTTGAAGAGAAAATGTCCAGCCAGCTGTGCTTCAAGGTGCGTAGCTTCCAAAGTAGTGTTTTAGAAAGGAGAAGTAAGGGCATTGTGAAGGACTGATTTTAAAATAAAGAGCTGACTATTAAAAGAGAGCAGAAAACTCACAAATTCATCATGGTTTCCTAGGACCTAGATGCTATTATCCTTTGCAACTGCATTATAACTCCTGATACTGTCCTTCAGGCAATGCAATTCCTGCTCATCTCCTTAGTGAGCATAGACACACAACAGTTCTTTAAAGTTGTCATTGTATTTTGTCAAAATACAAAGACGATATAAACCTATCTGCTATTGTTCAATTTAAATTGTATACTAGTCTTGTGCTTTTAATTTCCAGCGTTATAGAATTATTCTATAAGTTCTCTATACTTTGTCATGTGCAGTTGCAAGATAGCAGATTTTAGAGATAAGAGTGCTTCTATATTCCTGCTGATACAATTCTACATAAGAAAATATCTTCATGAAATCATACAGCAGTGAACACTGATTTGGTAAAGAACACCACAAAGTTCAAGGCATCCTGTTTAGCTAGAGCCAAGTAAAGCTTCATTCATACTTATGTGAATACATTTTTATCACAGCTAGAGCTGCATTTAGTTTGACCTTTATATGTTAAACTTAATTTTTTTTTTTTTTTTTTAGCCTTTATATCTTACTTGGTGAATTATCCAGGATTATGTTTATACTTACCAATTAGTATCGCTGTTGTCTTAAACTTGGGCCCACACTCCCTTTAACCAACACTGGACTCCCACACTGAGATTACACTTCCTTTTTTTGCCATAAGAAAGAAGATGAATATATTGCTGTGTACACACTGACTGAATTAGACTGCATCGTCTTTTTGCATAGCTCTTATTCTGCATGTTTTAGAGGTGTTAATATAACCTTTGCAAAGAAATACCTAGCACTAATTTTTATTTTTTAGTTTTAAAATCATCATGAAATATTAAATGATTTAAACCAAAGTTCTCTTGCATTGGCAGAACAGCAATGTATTATATATAGATGGTACGGAGAGGTGTGATAGGTTTCATAGATAAAAGAAGTAGTTCTGTTAGGTTTGAAGGAGTTAGTTTGGTAAATATAATGTTTGATAGCAGACTTCTTTGCATAAGTTAGGGCAGGGTTTATTATCAGATAAATAGATTTCAGGCATTTCAGAGGGAGGATATGATTTTGACAACCCACAAACATTAAACAATCCAGAATGTGGCAACAATTTTTTAATGGGTATTTTCCCTGTTTTTTTTTAATGATGAATGTGAAAAGCCAATGTTATTCATATATTTAGTAAAGATGCCTCTTAATTCTGTTTCTGTGCCACATGTACCAAAGAGGCATCACTTACAAACAGCAAGGACACCGCCGTTCTGAGTTCCTACCTGGGCTCTGATCACCCTGTGTTGGTAAAATGTCATCAGGAGACAAGCAGAGAAAGTCAGTTCGGTGGGTTAACTGTGGTGGTATGTTCAAGGGCATATATGAAATATCAATGTTATTATCAATCATTCATCTGTTATAATTCTATGTGCCAGTGCATTCAGTCAGTTCAGAGTTATATCCGGTCCTGAAAAATCAACTTTATTACACTTTTTTTTTTTTCTTTCATTAAACCAAAATTCTTCACATTCAGTTGCAGTTGCATTTCTGACTGTAATGCAGTATAGCATTAGGTGAGACTTTGGAAGTGAGAGACAGCTCCTATGGAGAGTGAGCTGCTGGCATTTCTTTTCTTCTTACTGTTATCTCCTTTGCTGTGAGCAACCGTTGCTATTTTGACAAGTACTTAAGTGTCGCCTTGTAACCCAGGACATGTTGAGGTACAGTTCTAACAGGCTTACAGGATTTGCGTTAAGCTAACAGCACAGGCTTCAAACCCACCAGGACTTGTCTTGAGTTTGGGGCTGTGTTATAACTTGTAATAGCAGTGATCTAATGGCCAAGTGATTATTACAGACTTGGTATAACTTTGTGGTATTATGTCTTGTAATATATATTTTATAACAAACAGAGAGTAATAGCAAGCTTTTACTCTGTGTAAAAAGAACTCTCTATGATGTTATAATACAATACAGCTGTCCTGGTTCCAGTTAGGACAGAGTTAATTTTCCCTCCTAGTAGCTGGTAGGGTGCTATGTTTTGGATTAGGATGAGAAGAGCGCTGATAACATGCTGATGTTTTAATCGTTGCAGAGCAGTGTTTACACCAGGCCAAGGACTTTTCGGCTTCTCGCTCTGTCCTGCCAGCGAGCAGGCTGGGGGTGCAGCAGGAGCTGGGAGGGGACAGACCCAGGACAGCTGACCCAAACTGGCCAAAGGGGTATTCCATACCATCTGACGTCATGCTAAACAATATATAGGGGTGGCTGGCCAGGGTGGGGGGCCGGCTGCTCGGGGATAGGCTGGGCATCGGTCAGCGGGTGGTGAGCAATTGCATTGTGCATCACTTGTTTCTTACACATTATTATTATTAATACTATTATCATTATCACTATTATTATTATTATTATTATTGTTATTATTATATTCCTGTCTTAATAAACTGTCTTTATCTCAACTCACCGGCTTCACTTTCCCGTTTCTCTCCCCCATCCCAGAGAGGGAGGGGGGAGGGTGAGCGAACGGCTGTGTGGTGTTTAGCTGCCAGCCGGGTTAAAACACAACAACAGCATTGAGGAGGACAGGCATGGGGTGATTGCAGGGGTTTTAAAAGTGCAGGCTCCAGCTAGTACTGGAGGCCGCATCAGTGAGCCTTACTGATCATGAAAGAAATGCAGTGTTATGAACTATGTAAATCCAAGTTCAGTTGAAAAGCCATTTAGGGGGAGAGGGGAAAAAAAAAAAGGAAAAAGAAAAAGAAAAAAAAAAAAGAAAACAAGGTATCCAAATAGGTAAAACACACCATATATATTAAATTCAGATAAAACATGGACTTGCAGAGCAAAGAAGAGCAAGGTGTCAAGCATGTTAGGAAAGTGACACCAAACAAGCCCAGAGTGAGGGAGGAGATACCATAAACATGATACTCCTCCAGGTGAAGGGATATTCATAGCTCACTATACACTCCTTCCCAGACCATCAGCTTTAAGACCCAGGAAAACAATGGAAGGGTGAGCGCCAGAGAAATCTACACAGGGATTTCATATCCTTTTATATGTACTGAAATACCTTCCAGATTTAAATAAACATGGAGTGCACTAGCTTATTCCATTAAATGTTTGTGGTTCCCAATATTTCCAGACTAAGTTTTCTTGAAGTTTAAAGCATTCTATGTACCATTCTGTCATTGCTGCTCTTTGCTGAAGTTAGAGACCCAGTATTTCTGTATATATTCAAATTGTGTTTGTACTTCTGTTAAACTAGCATAGTCTCATTTGCTTTCCCATTCAGACTAATTCCTAATGTTATCCTTAAGTAGTTGCCATTCTATCTTGAAGAATATCAGATTTTTAGAAAATTTCTTTTATATCCTTCATGAATTTTTTTCCTCTCTGATTTAGGACCTGCAAAGGCTAGCCAGGAACTTCTTCCACATGTGAAAATCAGTGCTTGCAGTAAAAAAATAAATAAATGCTTTCTGTAGCTTTGTATTTATACTTTAGTATATTTGTTTATTGATTCCCATTGAAATGGCTGTATAAATTATTAATTTTGTATGGAAAGTTTTCTAAGATGGGAGCAGAAAATGAAATTATTTTAAGTCTTTCCATTTCTCTTTTTTTATAAAATATCTTATTGCACATGCTATGTATCTATCTATATATGGAACATACAGTGGGAATTTAATTCTTTTTTTTTCAGAATAAAACAATTTTTAGAATGTATCATGCCATTACATAGAGGTCCTTTCTATTTCCATCTCATCACTGTGCTCAGTGGTGTAGCAAGCACTTGTCTTGCAAAATGTACACTGACAGAACAGGAACGATGAGGAAAGACGTAAAACATTCAAACAAACCTTCTTACATAAAGATGTTATTTCTGGTGGCTTGAAATCACACGCTTTCCAGGTTATTGTAGGTATTCCTCTCCCAAATGTGTTACACACTGCTCCAACGTAGTCCAATCACCCCCCATTTTCTACATGCTCTGTTCTGTACATCTGCAAAAATACTGAGTTTGTGCTTTGGTGATGATAAATGTAGGCATTTAAAACAAACATGTCCTTCCTGGGAATTCCACCCTATTCCTGATGCATTATTTTAAAATACTTCACCATCTTCAATGCAAGTTCAGTTAAATTCCAATGCCTTCAGGCTCTCAGAATTGCTAAGTTGTATTCTGCTGCATGGTACAGATTTTACTTGTCTGTGTAATCTTTGTACCTTTTTCCTGTTACCACCTTCCTGTCATTTTTTACAGAGACCTTTAAATGTGAATCCTGTAACTAAATTGCCCTTTATATCTTGAATTCTGTCACTTAAACTCACTTTTTTTTTTCATGAATTCTTTTCACTTGTTTAATTTTACAAATGCAAACCTGTATAAAAAAAATAAAGAGAGATTGGGCAGTAAAAAATAGAACTTTCTCATATTGAAGAGATGCATATTTCTTAAATAGTCTGTTCAGTGATGTTCCCCCCTACTTTTATCTTGTCTGCTTCTTTTTATTCATATTGTAAACTGTACAAGAAAGTGGTTTTGCAGGCTTAGTTTATTTGTGCAATATGAGAGCAATTAATTGCTTGTACTGCACTCATTAACAAGTGTGTTATTTTTTAGTATGAATAAAATAATTTTGTCACTATCAGTATGGCTGTAACTTCTGACAAAAATGTTACTACTTTAACTGTAGTCAGCATTCCATTATTAAACGTCTGATAATTTATTATAGTGTAATATTGGGGGAAGTGCACTTTTAGAATGATAGATTAGCCAGTGTACATCCTGTTTCAAAGAATTGTTTGCATTTCTTTCATTGCCATCACACACACAAAAAACAAACAAACAAACAAAAAAAACAAGCAAAATGCAAGAATTCTAATTAGAAGAAAAACTGAAACTACTTCTGTCTTGAAGAATTAAGGGGCTGGCAGACTTTTAAACCAGATGCACAGTCCATTAAAAGTAAAACAAGCTTTTATTATCAGTATTTTTCAAAACCAGCTACAGTTAAGAAAAGTATTATTTCCAACTGAAACTTATGAAGAATACTGAAAGCTGCCTTTGCATGTACTTTCAAACAGAAGAAGCACTTTCTAAATATCAGCAGTGTTTGAAATACTGTGAAAGTTTTTACAACAAACAAACTGTATAGAAGAATCCACTGGCATAAATATTGTTAATATATTTAGACCGTACTGAGTTTACTTGGTACTGTCTTTGAACACTTGCAATACATAGCTTGTATTTCTAGGAAGTTTTCTTGAGCTAAGCAAATTGAGTTGGTCGTAGACTGAAACATGAGTCTATTATTCAGAAAAGTTATTATCTGCTTACTAGAAATGAAACACAAGATATTTTTCTGAAGTTGGAGTTTTGGCTTGTTAGAGTTAATTAGTAAAGAATTGCAAAGTTCAGTTGCAATATCATGAACTGTATAATACATTGAATGTAGAACAAGTTAATTTAATTGGATATTTAATTTTTGTAATAAAAATGGGAAGTAATTACATAGATAAAAGTCATAATTAGCTCTTAAGAACTAGAGACATGGGAAAATTTTGAAGTACCAACAGAGTCTGTCAGAATCCTGGGAAACTGGCATAAATCGAATTGTGTATTATATCTATTGCAAATGAAGTACTAATAATAGAGCATAAAGAAAAAAAGAGAGAGAATAGGTAAGGAAAAAAAACTTGCCAGCTGCACTTCTTCCTTAAAGCCAAGTTGCCATGTATGTTTGCCATGTATACTTCTGCTTCCTCATCAGGGTTATTTAGGCAGAAGATATTCAACAAGTTTCTGTTTCTGTTGCAATAAAAGTCCAAAACAGTTTAACCTCACAAAATTCTCCATAGTTTCCATTGTAGACCTCCATCCTCTCCTACCTAATTAAAAAGTCATAAGTATGTTACTGCACATTGCAAAATGCTGTGTGCAGGATGAGTGATTTTCGTCGAATATCATGAATGACATTAACAACACAGAAGTCTTTTTGAATTTAATGGAAAAATCATTCAGATTTCTAGCATCATTCAGAATGTATATTCAAAAGCATTTTCATTTATTTATTTCCTGGACTTCATTGTATTCTGGACATCTTCTGCAAACTTTCTTACTTAATAACCATAATTGTACTTCTTTTGAAAAAATGCTATATTGTATGCTTTTAAATTACTGGTAATGCAGCTTCTGGATCATGACAGTCTTTTGTCAGTTTGAATTATTTTTATTTAAAAACCATATTTTCCTAAAAAGTGGGACCATAATAAAATAAGGAATTTATAATGGGTTTAGTACTGTATTTGTCATAGAGGGAGTTCATTTTGAGTAGTCCTTGTAAGAGAAGCCAGTCCTTATACCATGCAGAATTTATTTTCAGCAATCAGCAAGAATAATGTTGCAGTGAATTTTATCTCCCACATGCAACTAACATTTTGTTCTTTTCATTAAACTGCTTCATTTTATAAGGTTTTCTCAAACAGTCTTTACAATCTGTTTATAATTACTTTAGCAGTGGAAAACGTGATTTACTTCAGTATGTTGATTCCAGGTGGTTGCCAGTGAAACATATGTAGCTATGAATTTTGTACAATCTTTTATATTGATGTAGTCAGCACCCTCCTGTATGCATCTTCTTTAAAGCTATGAAATCCTAGAAAATCCTAGAAACATTCAGAACATCTCGAACATTATGATCTACGTGTTAGATTTAAAGCCATAGGTATTAGGTATAATATAGCCATAATTATTGGTGTGGAGCAATTTTGTTAATGTAACAGATTACCAAAACGACGAGATTTTGGTAGCAAGTGCTTAGGGATATCGCTGTGTTTGTCTGTATGTGCATGTTTTATGTATGTGTATCTTCTGGTACACTGACTTTGGTAGAGGGAACTGCTAATGACTTCAGAGAATGGATGCGTATGTGAAGAAATGCAATTAAAAGAATAGTGATATTGAACTACTATGTTGAAACTACAGTTTGAAAGCTGTTGATGAAAACCAGGGGTTTGTAAGCAGACTCTCCAGAAGTACAAACACAAAAGGGTTGTAGAAAATGCAAGTGCAAGCACAGGGTGGTGTCAGAGGCCCCAGAGCTATAAATAACTAAAAGAATGATCACTACTGGGTCATTAAAGAAAATCAGCCTTGGGAGCTGGATGTAAATGTTTTTTGAGATAATGAAGAGAATAAAAAAATGCAAAACGTACCACATACAGAAAATTCAGATACAAAATGTCATTACAAACTACTGAATTAAAAGCAAGTATGCTGTATTAGCAACTACAAAACTATGACTCTAACTGAGACTGAGTCCAAGAGTGAGAATGAAGAAACCGTTCACATAAACACCATATTCCTCCAAAGAGGAAAACAGGAGGAGGAGGCCACCCTGGCTGTGGTTCACTCCTCCTAGGGAAGAGCTCAGGACTTTAACATGTTGTAGCACTCTTTGTGCCCCTGCGAGCACTCCTAGGACCCAGGAGGGTGGGAAGTGTGAGCATAGCAATGGAGAAAGGGTTCAATATTAGAAAGTTTGTGTGTATCAGTCTTCACTGTGCTGCTGTTAGGAATGAACTGAATAACTGGCTAATCTGAACTGTGAATGTTAATACCATTGTAACAAAGCTGCTCATGGTTCTCTGATTAGCAGCTCTCTTATTAACTCAGTCTAACAGTAAATTCTTGACTTTGTTTAAAATTGCCAGAGTGGTAATTGCTGGTATAGGTGGTCTGGAGGGCAGGCTGTTAACCTGAATGCAATGTTGCTTTCTTGACAGGGATAATATTTCTAGCAGGCAGCTCATATATCTGTAAGGGAGAAGGTAAGGTGTGACCTTCTGGAATTAGACAGCATAATTTTGCAACAACAGTGGTGATTTCCAGGCTCAAGCTGCTCTCAAAGATTTTATTAGCAAGAAATCATCCCTTTCTTAGTTATGAATAAATCTTGCTAAAACCTGATAAATACCAAGACCTACACAAATAACATATATATGTTTGAACATGAAGAGATTGCTGCAATGTAAATTTTTCTCATTCAATCCCTCATACTGCAAACAACCAGTTTAAGAGATTATACTTGGTGGTACAACAGTATGATTTGTTTGTCTTCTCTGAAAAGTCTACAATACTCGTTATTTCTCCCAAATTATCATAGTTCGTTAATTTGAAATTATCATAGTTAATTCACAATACGCTAAAGAACAGAGGGTTTCCTGCTTGTTTGTTTGTTTACTTGTTTAATAATGTTGAATTTGTAGGCAGTGGTCACACAAATCCCTGGCAAATCAGGAAAAAGCTATATAATAACTCCTTGCAGTGTTATGGTGGAAGTATGGAGTTCCTCCTCCTGTTTTGAAGTAGTTGGTGATAACTAGCACTCCCAAGTGCTACATATTATTAAAAACATAATAATAATATAGTGCCTAGTGCTCGAGAACTACCAAGATGGAGCTCGGTGCTTGCTGCTAGTGTTTCAGCTCCACAGGGAATGTGACAGATGAAGTGAGGAGCACAATCTTATGAAAAATCTCAGTAGAATTAGACCAACTGTTTTCTATAAATATTCAATAGCATCCAATAAAAATAACTTCAGAATTTTACGTGGAGAGACAGTATGTAGAATTAGAGAGCAGAGATATCTCTAGCAGACAGTATATCCCTGTACTGTCTTAAGGGAGCACTAATAGCTACCTCAGGAAGACACAGTGGGTAGGGTTCCTCTTACCTCTCTTTTGACCTCTGTGGGTAGCAAATTAGCTTAGGCTTCCTTTATAGTTAATTGAATAAAATAGACTTCTTAAGTGACTAATCTGATTCTGAAATAGGTATTTAAAATCACGTGTACTACAGAATTATCTCCTCTTCTAACTGAAAAAGGATGAATAGCAGAAAAACAGTAGTACTCTGTGATTTTTGTACTTCTCATTTGTTCAAGGTGTCAAGAAATTGAATACTCCTGAAAGGTCTGCATGTTTTCATGAATGCATGAAAATGCTATCTGAGAAAGTCATTTCCTCTTTGTAAGACTTTTCGGTTAGCAGTTTTTAACAAACTTCATGTTTTTAATGTTCTGGAAATGCTACACAGTGCTTGTTTTTTAATCAGAATGCTATTAAGTGCATTGCTGAATTCCCAGTCTATTTTATATTTCTGCACCTATTTTAACAAGTTAACTTTGCAATCTTCTTTAAAAAAAAAAAAAAACAACTATTAGCTTTGCTTCATATCACATCTTTTCCAAAATACCTTGTTGAATGAGATTAAATATATTACTATCCTGAAATCTTTGTTAATTGAATCTAAGATCAGCTTTTTCATTGTTTTACCTCAGACTTGATGGAAGGGTAACAGCCTGCAGCTACTTTCCTGCATCACTTTCCTTCTTTTTAAGTTGTTTTATCATATTATTCCAGCAGTCTTCAGTCTGCTGGAAATTCCATGGTATTCCAAGATTTATTAGAAATTTATATCATCATTAAATGTTTACAACATGTAGATATTGTTTTATACTGCTTTGCTTACTAATGGACTGGAAAGTACTTTATCTTGCTTGTGTGATAAGAGGATTCATCATGCTGTTTCCTTCTGAGTAAAGAATAAATATAGATCCAATTCTTCTATTTTCCTCCATCATTAACTGCATTACCATCACATTCTAGTAATTAGTCTTTGTTAGTATGTTTCTGCTGTCATATTTTTCACACATTTGTCTCTGTTTTTGTTAGTCTTGCAATTCTCCATCAATTTTCTGAAGTCATAACAACATCCTCTTTTGTAACTGTTGTATATTTAATTGTCATATTTACCTTCCACAGAAACAGGCTAGGTATTTAGATAAATCATATGACAGGATAAGCAAGATATCTTTTTAAAATGTACTTGTGTTGTAAACGTTAAAAAAAAAATGTTCTGCAGCTAGTAAAATATTAATATTTTATTTTCCTGTGCCTGTATGGGCATGGGAACAGGGTGAATATTCAAGAGTATGGGATCAGTTATTTCCAGTTGAAGATGTATCTAGAAAATTCATTGCCTCCATTTAGAATACCATTTGAATTTGCTTTTGTGGGTCTGTAAAGTACTGAGGATGTAAAACTGTAGTTTTGGGCTTTCGGTACTTGTAAATGTGTAGATTAATTTAGAGTGAAGGGAAAAGGATTGACTGCTTGCATGTCATGTGCAAAATGTGTTAAAACGCAGACTGCTTTCCCTATTTCTTTTGTAAAGTCCCAGAATGTAGTGAATATACAGCCAACATGGCAATCTTCCCTCCTACTTTATTGAGATTCTGGTATTGTATGCAGGATAAAAGGAACCACTTCTAATTAAATCATGGGCAGTTAAAATTCTATTTAGTATTGATCAGGCATTTAACAGCAAAGACTCCAAGATACCAGATCACTATCTATTGACATCCTAGCCCCTTGAGAGGTAATTAATGATGAAGCCAGCGGTATCGGATTAAACATTTTGCTTGTGGTTTATTCTCTGTGTGGGATTTTCTTCTGGCCTTCTTTACAATGATCGCACATGGGAATAAACCTACAGTTTTAAGTTAAGGTACCATAACTCCTATATCAAATAAAAAAAGACTGTCATTTCTTTTTGCAATGATTAAATAATTTTGAAAATTTAAAAGGCTCTTTGAAAATATTTTCAACTAAGTTTGTGCAAAGTATGTTGATTCATCCATTTGCATGACTTATAAATATTTACATCGAGAATGACCTGAATGGGAATAAACTCTGTTTTTATTTATTAAATTTTTTAGCATTATCTCTTTTTTTGATAATCCAAAAGCATAATTTTAAAGTAGCACTTCACAGTTAATTACTAAATATTAAATGATATATTTGTTTATTTTTCTTTAAATAAATGATGCTCAACTCTAGTGTTAACTAGAAACAGTATAGTCTTGTGATGTCATGTAAATAAATTTTTACTGGTGTTTATTTATTTTTACCTGATTAATTGAAATTTATTATGGACAAAAAAGGAGGAAAGTAGAAAAGCGAGGCAATACTTGCTAAATGGCAGCAAATTGATATACAATTTAAAAAGCTTTAGTTAGTTCTTTAATATATTTAAAATAAAGAATTTATTAGGAACATTAACTTTTTTTCTTGAACCTCACATAGAATAGTTTGCTATTCAAGCACTGAAGCTTGAAAGCATAGGCTTGGTTCTTAATAGTAGCCAAAATGCTGATATAATGTTGAAGAAAATGCTTGAAGATTCAAAATACTTGAATAATGCTTGAATAATGCTTGAAGAAAATGGAGAACAGAACATAGTACACTTTCAGCTTGTGCCAGAACATAGTGCCAGAACATAGTACACTTTCATGTGTGCCATATTCAAAGACAAAGCTGAAATAATAACAGAATCAAACAAAAAGCCATCGAACAATCACTGGAAAATTACAGAGAAAAAAATAATCAAAGATAGAGGGATTCCTGTGTGGAGTGAATAAATAGGTTTAAAGTCTTAAATATGATGAAATGTATGACTCATGGAAGAGCATGATAGAGAACTAGAAAATCAAGAAAGCCATGGAAAAGGAGAACAGGAAAGTACTATTTATTGACTCTTTAACACAGGAACTGGGTGGCACATAATGCAATTAGCAACAGGAAGAAGTGTTTCACAAAACATGTAATTGAGCTTTAAAACAGTTTCATGTGGATACTAGTAGACTACAAGGCTTAAAATTATAGAAGAAGAATCTATCAGGAAAAAAAAAAAAACGATGTTGTTCAGAATCACTGAACTGCAGATTGCTGAGGGAATATTCTGGGGAAATATTACATTATTACATGTTTGTCCAGCTATAACTTTTCCTAGGTATTACCCATTGGCCAACATGGTATTATGGACCAGGTAACCTAGTCTGATGGGGGCATTCGTGTCTTTTTATATTTGAAGAATCTACTGATCAGAGACATAATTATCACTTGAAGTATTTGTAAGGCAATGGTTATCAGTGACTGATGAAAATTCTGCCAAAGTCCTTAAAAAAAGGCGTGCAACGAACTTTTAATTGTCTTCCTACAGGATCTTATCTGTTTGTAAAACTCATGTTAAATTGCTTTAGTGTGCTCTATTTTCTTTCTCAAAAAGAAAAGCTCATAAAACTTAAAAAAACATCAACTCCTTGCCAATTTTTTTAAAGAAGCTGTGAATCAAAATAATGTAAACCTTCTAAGTATTGCATTGCCTTCCTGATTATATTCCATTGACCTGACTTCAGAAAATGTTTCTCCACCCAAGAAGTTGTGAGATTTAGTCTCATGCTTCTTTGGATCTCTGCTTCACCTTCATCATGACTTCTGACTGTTTTCTCTTCTGAAGACAAAAGCTAATATACACACTAAAGAACTTATTGAAGAAGGAGCAAAATATTGGTGAGAAAAACATAAATGTTCCAGATCATCCAAAAATTTCCCTAACACTGTTTTGTTTCTCAGTGGAAAAAGAGGAATTAAGAAGAATCTGAACACAAAATGTGGAAAGTCTACTCGAGTTACATATTTTAATAACTGAATTACCATATTTTAAAACAGGTCAAAATAGTTTGGAATAGAGATGGTTTCATTGAAAACCAAGTCCACAGCTTGTGGATATATTTATTTCTGCCTCTCCATTCAAACATAGCTAAGCATCAGTATTGCAGTGATAATCCAGCGTTATTATGAACAAACAAAGCTATAGAGAAACAGGCTGAAAGTTTTGTTCTGCCAATAATTCCAGTTAATGGTGTGTCACTTAGCTACCTAGGTGCATTTCAAACGTGTCACTTATCTGGTGCTTTATAAAATAGCTATTAGCATTTTCTTGTTATGATTTTGAAAAATGTTATATATTTGAAATTTTAAGCTTGTATGTATTCTGGTGATCAGAGGGAGAATTTTTTCTGTGATGTCAGTTTAATGGCTTAATATGACTCAGGAGTTCTGTTTGTTTCTTCCATGGTTTCTGTGGAAATGGTTGATGCTTTCCGTTTTCCACCAACCATCCAGATGTTTTCAGAAATGGAAGTCCACTTATACCAGTCCTGAACTACCCTTGAGAAAATCCAGAGGAGGCCCTTGGCTTCAGTAGAGTTTCTGTATGTATAGTAGATCATGAAGCAACACTGAATTTCATTTTATTATTTTTTTTAATAGAAAATGTACTTCTTGAAAACTGAGGTCAACATAGAAAAGGAAATGAATAATTATGGATTACATCACTTTTGACATTCGTTGACATTCGTATCTGAGAAGCTTTATTGGCTTCCAGAGCAAAAATGTTCCTTGTTTGAATAAACTAAAGATTGGTTGGCCCAATCTAGCACCTATGTAATTTTTTTTTCCCCTTGGAGAGAAACATTAAAATAAATTTTTTAAGGCATTCACACAAAAGGGAGGATGTTCTAAATAAAGACTTCCTATTGAAATTGAATTCCATTGTTCTGTGACATTGTAGCACATATCTCTTTCTACTGAGATTCCAGTCTCTCCTCCTACATAATACAATTCTGTATTATGCTTGTAATTTTAAATGTCAGCAAATTATGTCAGTAAGTAACCGTCAGAAGGGAGTTTGCAATAATAATTATGAATTTCCTACAAATTGAGTGATGTGTAAGTATTCCTCTGTATCTCCTTTGGATTATCAGCCATGGCATTTCATGGGTTCTCAGAATATGAGGAGAGTTGGTCAGGAAACAGTTGATGAAATTTTCCAGTTAGACATTTTTGGGCTGTGACTGCTTGTTAACCAAGACCTTATTTGGGGCCTGATGTTCACAGTAATGTCAGTGGCCACCTCAAGAGATTTTTTGTTAAAACCCAACCAAACAGAAGCCCACTCCTAGTGTAGCTGAGTGCAAAATCATATTCCATGCACAAAAATGTCGGTCCTGCTTTCAGAAAAGAAGGCAACATACATAAACTGAAAGTAGGGCTCAGTGAGGACACCAAACATTTTGTGTGTCACATTGCATTGGTATGGCCTATGCAATCCTTGGATGTATAAACAGGGAACAGCAGTAGGAAGTCAATTACCTGGTTTTATCTCTAAATATTTATACATAAATATTTACTATATATTGGCTTACTATATATATGTAGTATAGATCAGGCCAATATTGAAATCTATTTACGATGATTACCGTTAAAAGAATGAATAAGATAAATAAGGAGACATACGGACATTAGTTTGATGGATTTGGAGAGACTGAAAGCACCCCATTTATTTATCTTGTCAAAATGAAGAGGTGATTTGATTACAGTCCATAAATATTTTCACAGGGTGAAAATAAAAGATTCATTAATTTAGCAGGAAAGGGCATAACAAAGACAGCTGGCAGGAAGATGAACCCCCACAAATTCAAATAGAAAGGTAGAACTTGCTGGAGAAAATAACTGATTTTCTATTGGAGTATATGGAGAAGCAGTACCTCCTATAGCTTTCATGTTTCAGATGAGAACAGTACCTCTCATAAAGATAGATTTTTATTACCATGTTTTGTGGAGCTCAGTTCCCTACAGTTCCAAATGTTTTTAAATATTCATTTGAAACTAAACCATAATGATAATAATAATTACAATTATAATAATAATAATAATAATAATTACAATTATTATTATTATTTGGTTTTCCGACTAATGTTTGCAGCTGAAGGAAATATTTCATAGAGCCCACTCAAATTTTCATATTTAGGATCACTAGATCATTTCGATTTTTATATTTTCACTTCTCAGAAATAGTACTGATAATAATATCAAAATTAATTATTTTACCTTTTAAAGATTATGGAAAAAAATAAATATATATTTATTTCATTCAACAATGCCAAGAAAGTTTTTATTTTCCTTTTCTTTCCACTTCCTTGCTCAGTTCCTGTGGTGGTCTTACCCTGCTGGGCAGCTGAGCTCCACCACAAATGCTCTTTCACTCCCCCTCCTCAAAGGCTCTTCTCACAGAAGCCACCCCTACAGCCCCCTGCTACCAAAAGCTTGCCATGTAAACCCAGTACACTTCCACATCAAACATTCCTGAAAACCACTACAAAATTATGATGATTCAGCAGCATTGAAATGTGTTTTTTTTCTTCTAAGAAAATGATTTGACCAAAACAAAACATTTTTAATAGTTTTAATAGTTTGAATTTACTAAAGTTATCATTTAATCTGTGAGTTCTTAGGCTCAAGCTAGAAAGAAATTTAATAGCAAGACGTTAGGTTAGATACTTTAAGAGTCTCCTTTGAAAAGTGGAAGAGTTTCCTTCTGTCTGACCAGAAGTATTATTAAAACCAAAAGAGTGTGTGATCCCATTTCCAGAGATGGCAAGTTGTTTTGCTGGATGGTGTAGGTTCCTCCTCTGTTACTGTCAAGGTTGAAAAAGGTTAAAACTCTGCTTGTGGAAAGACTCAGGGTGTCAGAATCCAAGTAATACTTCTCCAATAGTTACCAAACTCTCTCTTTTATCTTTTTATTAGAAATCTCGGATAAGTTCACCTCTCTTTTCCCCTCTTCTGAGTTTCAGATCAATACAGCTGAGGGCTTTGTTTATGAAGCTACTTGTCAAATGGACTCCAGATGATGCTAAGGCACTAATGCCTTTTTAAAATTCTGTTGTGTTATATTTAGTTAATACACTTGTTTAGTTTACAATCAATACAGATGAAGGACTGTTGATGCTTGCTAAGTGTTATTAAAAAAAGATGCTGAGTGAGACAGAGGAATAGATATTTGGTACTAGTGCCTTCCAGAAAAACTATGGGCCAAAGTAACTTCTGTCTGTATAGACATATGTATCATTTCTCTTTCATTATAATGAGCCAAATTAAGGCAATGATAAATCTTGAGAATAAAAATGAAGCCTAAAGCTTTCTTGTGAAGAGCTCTCTATTTTTTCTAAGCAGTCTCAATGGAAGAAATATTTGCACAGTGTTTGAAAAGAGGCACAGAACAGAGAAAGTTATAGGAAGGAAAGATAATTAGGCTTCACAAAAGGTTTATTTATGGAAGAAACAAAACTTGTTTTCAGTGGAGTAGCTATATTCTCCTCCATCCATATTCAGCTGGGCATCTTCCCCTGTTCTTTGATCACAGAATGGTCAAAGTTTGATTTTACATGAAAGAGAGCTAAGACTGACTGCATGAGAATTCTGTAAGTAGACAGATGAAAACATTAACAAAAATTATAACTGCATATAATAGACTTCAGCAAGTATTAGTTATTAAATTGACAGGTCAATCAAGGTCTTCCAGGTTTATGCCAACATAACTGCACACAGTCCTGAGAAGATAATTTGGGCCATTAATATATCATCTTAGATCATTCCTTAATGCAAACATGTAAATCGCTAACACCGAACCACATTAATTAAACTACATCTTATTAATTACTGTTAGACTTCTAAAAAGGCAGTCAAATGTTGCAGATACCAGTTTACAGCCTTTAGTGATGCCCTGTTATAGGAGATCCTATTATACTTCCATGATATCCTTTATAAATTGGCTGGTCAATTTAGTCTGCACAGCAGTATTAGAAATTCTGTGTATGCTGTTCTGGATTTCTGTTTTTTAGAAACTTTGTATAGCTCAAAGGAGCATTCATGATAGAAAATCTTTTTGACTTGAGGAGGATTCTGTATCACAAAAACAAAGTTGTCATGGCAGTGTTTCAGTTCACTGTATTTAAGCCTACTGAGTTTTGCCACCCTGTTCCTTACTGTGTTGTAAAAGAATCTTAGAGTACCCAAACTAAAAAGTTCATGTTAGCGCTACTAAAAAGCTGACAATAATATATTGCCATGATGTCCTTTAAAACCTCTACTCTTTTTTTAATGTCTAGGACATTTTACTATATTATGGTATAAGTAAGGATTTCTTTTTTTTTTCTTTTCCCAACTTTTTTCAATATAGTTATGAGAATGATTTTAAGTTCTTAGCTCATAATTTCTCACTGCTTTAACCTTCATGATCCTTTTCCCCATAGATTCTGTCAACACAAGTATGCAGTATAAACTCTGCTGTGTTTAATTTAGAGTGTAAGATCTGTATGACAGAGGTCTGTCACTTTATTCTGTCTGAAACTGGCGGTGAACACCTGGGAGACTAGAATAATAAAAACATACTATAGACTCAATATTAACACATATTCCCTGGCTAATTTTGTTGCCCCAAGATGTCTTTTGCTTCTTATCCTTGAACAAAAGAAAGCATACATTGAGATTACCTTGTGTATGTATTTTGAAATTAGAAAGTACATTCTATTTAGCAGAAGATAGTTCCTTTTGCTTAACTTGTGTTACTGAAACAAAGTGCTAGCAACAGTTAGAGGTGCTAATCAGATGACAAAGTGGGAAAGAGAAAGGTGCCCAAAGTAAAATTTGTTAGGTGATATGGGAGATTAAAAGAGAAAGTTCATAGACAGAATGCACTAGGAGGAAAGAAAAAAAGAATGGCTTTCGGTGGTCTACATGTACTTCTGGCATGAAGCGAAAAAAAGGGGGTTAATATGGGGATGGGGGGTATGATGACATTAAACTACAGTTAAATAAATATGTTTGTGATATAGCTGGGTATAAAAGTCCCATATATAAAATAGTCATATGAGTTAGTTTATGTGGCAGGGTTCTGGCTGCAATGGAGGGTTTCTGTGAGGGGACCAGGGGCTGCCCCCATGTTAAACATAGCCAGCTCCAGCCCACTGCTGGCCAAAGCAGACTGTCAGTGAAGCTTGTGTTAACATATTTGAGTGATAACATATTTGAGAAAGGATAAAAAATGCTGCATAGCAGCTGTAGACTGGAGTGAGGAAAAGAAAGAAGACCCAGCCCTACAGACCCCAAGGTCAGTGCAGAAGGAGGGCAGGAGGTGCTCCAGGCGCAGGAGCAGAAGTTCCCCTGCAGCCCATGGAGAAGGCCCTTGTGAAGTAGGTTGTCCCTCTGCAGGCCACTGAGAACCACTCTTGGGCATGGACAAAACTAGTACAAAGAACAGATGGAGACATATCCTGAGAAATAGCCTATATGTCTTACCATACGGACCTGTAATATAGTGTTGCGAGGGCTAGGTATAGGCCAAGAGCTTTGTACCCAGTTAGCAAGGCTTCAGGACTGAGGCTTGCCAGTCTTGCTCTGTCTGAACTTCCCTTGACCTGTCCTCAGCTTTGTTTTAGTTGGTTTAGCTGTGACAGCAATCACTCTAATTTTCCAGGTGTCTAAGTCTTTTGCATTTTTTTTTTAGCTGTGTATGGCACAGACATAGTTTTATACAGATTTCAGTGTATACAGTTTGTTTTAAACAGAGAAGTGGTTGTTCTAGGTAGAACACCACTCCAACACAATGTTGTAGTAGAGATGTCCAGGCCTGGTATGATATCCAGGGCCTTGAGAAGAGGAGACCCAGGGTGTGTCATAGCAGAGTACAGGCATGGGGTGATGGGGAACAGGCTTGGCACTGGGACCCCGCAGTTACGAATAACTCACTAATGGTCACTTCCAGAAATGCAGACCCAGATACAGCTAGTTTCCAGGGTAACTAAGAGAGCAAAGAAATGGAGCTGCAGACCAATTCAAAAAGAGAAAGGTGTAAAATTGTGTTTGCAAACAAAGGAGAATGAGTGGATCCTATAGCAAGGAAGAAACTACGAAAACTTTATATTCCCCTTGCATAAGGTGGTACATCTCTTAAGGGCCGTAATAAAGTGGGTAAAAAACAAAGCAGCTTTAGGCAAATTAATTTTCTGCCTTTTCCTGAATGCTGGTGGAGAGAGGACAAAAGCTTGGCACCAGCTGGATAATATCCAGTCACCCACAGAATTAGTTTAACAGTAATGCTTGTTAAAAACAAGAATCCAAGTCTGTGTAAGGTATTTCTTCTTAGCATGGTACTACTTCATAATTTTGCATAATGTGCTAAAGATGCAGCGAAATATTATCATCTCCGTTTTACAATTGGGTAACAGAAATACTGACACTTCACTGAAATTATGCATAAAAACCTGCCAGAATGTAAAACTAAAATTAGATCTTCTGAATCCTCCATTAGCTTCTTTAGTGCCACTGCCAACTATTTTTCAAATCAGTATGCTGAGTTGTGTTGATTGTCGAGTCAGATTACATTGTCTTCAGACTCAAGATCAGGATCCAGAAAAAAAAAAAAAGTAAAAAAAAGTAGGTATAAACTATATAAAGCACAGTATGGCAGAATGGCTTCCTCTGCTGAGCTGCAAATACAAATTGGAAGTTCCCATACCACTGCTGATCTACTTGAAAAAATCATCTAATTCCACATAACCCTCAGTTAGGATATTTTTATGTTATATTGTGTTTTTTAAACTGAGAGGTTTCAAGGAAGAGTGGATTGTCCTTGTATGTTCCAGGGTCTAAATGTTTTGGGCACTAAATGGGATGGAAACGAAAGAGGTCATGCTCAGCTCTGACATTGTTTCTTGTGCTGCAGAGGTTAATATACTACAAATGAAAGAAAAAGAAAAGAAAAAAGGAAAGAAAAAAGGGAAGGGAAGGGAAGGGAAGGGAAGGGAAGGGAAGGGAAGGGAAGGGAAGGGAAGGGAAGGGAAGGGAAGGGAAGGGAAGGGAAGGGAAGGGAAGGGAAGGGAAGGGAAGGGAAGGGAAGGGAAGGGAAGGGAAGGAAGAAAAAGAAAAAAAGAAAAGAAAAGAAAAGAAAAAAAGAAAAGAAAAGAAAAGAAAAGAAAAGAAAAGAAAAGAAAAGAAAAGAAAAGAAAAGAAAAGAAAAGAAAAGAAAAGAAAAGAAAAGAAAAGAAAAGAAAAGAAAAGAAAAGAAAAGAAAAGAAAAGAAAAGAAAAGAAAAGAAAAGAAAAGAAAAGAAAAGAAAAGAAAAGAAAAGAAAAGATTGCTTCATTATTAATAAGCCAGACATAAAGAAATATTTTGACAGTCATTTAATCTGGAGGTGAATTACTTTAGCATGAGAGATTTACAGTTCACCTCTTTTATGGATTATTGGCCAACTACACTGGTTTTATTGCTTGGCTGTTCATGATTAACAGTAGTCTACAGCACAGAATGACTATATCCAGGCTTCTGTTGAAGTTACCTAAAATTTTTGGTTTGCTTTTTATTTTTATATATTTTTTATTTGCCTTTTTGTTGTCATCTGTAAACCAGAATCAAGGAGTTTGTCTATTTCATCTTTTGTTCTATTTGTTTTGCTTTAAAATATTCAACAAAACTTTGGTTCATTTCCTAGTTCCCTTGTTTGGTATATTTTTTTATTTTTATTTTTAAAAAATTTTTGCTTTTCCAGTCTGCTTTTTAAATAATGAGGTTTGGGAAAAAATTATTTTGCCAAAATTTGAAATCCATCATACATTATGAGCTAAAATCATCGCTCATGTGATTTCAATGGATTCATTAGTCCTGTGCCAGAGATTAATTTGGCCTCCTGAGTTCTTACCTTGGCAATGAGAATAAATTATTAAGGTTCATATTCTTGAACTGAATACTTTTCTTAGTAAAATTGGAAAATAGGATAAAATAATGAATATTTATCAATAACTTTACAATATCCATGATTTGACCACTCCATTTCTTTAAAATATTATATAAGGGTCCATTATAGATAAGTTCACAGAATCAGATGGATTTTTCATCTATGCCTTTAGTTTCGTCTCTTTTTGTACCTTCCTACACCTCTGTTGTGAAACACTGCTAACATCATTCTTCCTCTTTCTCAGCCCTCAAAAAGCCTATTGAGCTTCTCCAGAGAAGTTCACACTAGAGATATATGAGAAACAACAATGTTTTTTTTGACATTCTGTCCAATGATATAATCATGTCATTTATCATTTTCTATTCTTTAAGTGAACTGAATAAGGATTTTTAATCAATAGTTGCCACCTCTAATTACATCCTTTGTTTTCCTGTCTCTCTGGATTCCTACTAAATCATTTAAAAAGCATATGTTCTACCATTACTCATAAGAGTACACTGAAAATATTGAAACCCCTAGGTTTCTCGTAAACAGATGGATAGAATTTTAACAGAATGGTATGCTTTTTGCATTATTGACTTTTTTTTTTTTTGGTGGAAACTTTGGTTTCATGTTCAATATTTACATTTATTTATATAACAAAAAAGTTAAGGACTATTTTAACCTTACACTTACAGCATGTAGTCATGCTGATAATGATCTCTGGAAGAAGGGACTTCCTATGTGCAGTTTGCACAAAAAGTGGCAGTGTAATTCTAACAAACAGAGCTGAATGTATATACACTTATTGAATTTCTTTCTTGAAAATTAACCTTTAAAAATAGCATAGCTTGGAACAGCTAGAAGATTTTATTTTTAGCTGTCATTGTCTGTTGTTGTTGTTATTTTTTTTTTTAGATAAACATTAATTCCAGCAGGTGAAAATGAATGTTTGTTTTTCTCCCTCTCATTTGAAGCTAAAAATTCACCAGTAAAGTATGGTCACTAGTTCTGTCATAAAACTGCATTTTTCACTCTCATCATGATAAATCAAATACAAGCTCTTGTTTAGCATAAAAAATATGGTTAGGTCTGAGAAGGAATTACTAATCTTTTCCTACTAAGTCCTAAAGTATTATTTATAAAGCTTACTAGTGTATACGAAATGTTAATATAATAAAGTAAATTTAGTGGCAAGTCATTTTATGAATTTTAATAATTCTGGATAAAAATGGAAATTACCAATTATTTCTTTCTTAGGAATTTACACTGCATCTACATATAAAGACAAGTTACAGTAGTACATGATAAATTATTAAGTCTGTAATGTTATGACAATTGTGGCATAATTATTTTCAAAGTCACTGCTGTTCCCTGGTAGGCTTCTTGCAAACTTCAAATAGTATTAAGATACAGTCAATTTTAGTTGTGGATTAAATATTGTTATTTTTACTCTTTATATAAAGGACTCATGTCAAAATCTATAACCTTGATCTTACTATCAGTGTCATATCAGCCTGCATGAATTTACTAGATGTTGTCAATTTGTAATTTACACTTTCAAATAATATACTAATTTTAAATGCTACCTCAACAGAATTTTAAAAGAAAGTCTGATTCTTCAGCCTATTATTGTTGAATAATAAAAAGCAAAATGTCACGTTGCTAGTAACATTTTTGACAGCATTTTTAATTAGAAATAGTTAATGAATTCAGTATATCATGTGCATGAATGCTGCTGTCCTAACTTAAATTTCATATTAAATCTAGTTAATTAGATAAAATTTATACACTATAAAAGAATAAAGTTATTTGCCAGAGAAGACTAGAGGTAGAGCTAATTGTTTCCCTAACTTGCACACTAGCAATGAAATTCATAACATGATACAAAACCTTCAGCTTCATCTGAAGCAGTTTCTTTTGTCCAGTGAACTCTTAATGTACCCAAATGGGTCCATCAATTTACAATGACAAAAAGGCAAGAAGAAAAAGAATAATTTTTTTTCTTTTATCACACATCTGACAGTTGCTTTTTAAAAAATTGCTTAAGGCTCTCATTGACATAATGATGTAAACAGTGTCAACTAGAAGTAGATCGCTCTGCGCGCAAATGGGTATACATTTATTTAATTTGTATGAGTATGAGAGTGGAAAGAAGTATCTGACCTTAAGGCTACTCTTCTGGTCTAGAATGAAATTACAGCTGTAGCTATGATGTTTGTTGTCAAAGCATTTTTTTTTCCTTTCTGTAAAGTAAAGAGTAGATGGATCACATAGAATGTGGGTTCTGCACCTGTTTCCTGCACAATTAAATGTACTTTGGCCAATGTGAGTTCAATATGACCATGTCCAAGAGTTTAGAGTAATAGAGTTGCTAATTCTTTCAGATAGCTCTAAGAGTTTTTTGAACTATAGCTTACATGTGTTCCTCTGTAGAGTCAGGGAGACATTGCATTTGTCTGTGTTCAGAAAAATATTTGTAGGCAGAAGGAGTAAGCTTCTTTTTTAATCCTACAGTGCTGTCATTAGAGAGAGGGAATGGTCACTGTAATAAACCATAAAGCACAACTATCACTAATGAAAGAGTTATCCGTGCTGTGATTGAAAATAAATATACTTTTGATTCAATTTTTTTTGGTGGTGGTGGTGGGTTTTTTTGGTCATAATTCTGCCTATTTTGGACTTTGTAAAGCCACTGAACAAACCCCAATGTTATTTTTCAAAAAATATCTTCTACTTTTTTTTTTTTTTTTTGGTGGTAGGAGGCATTTAAAAGGGAAAGAAAAAAAAAAAAAAAGCCATTGTATTCTTGTATTTCAATCTTCCAGCCAAATATGGCAAGTGACAGAATAATAGTTTTCTGTCTGCTATCAACAGCAAAAAATTGCTGGAAAAAAATGAGGAATCCCGCCTACTCTGGTGATTCCCAACAGGCAGATACATTTCTGGAATCCCATAATTATTTGAAAGGGACAGCTGGGGGTCTCCTATTCCAGAATACATCCTGAAGTGAGAGCACTGCCAAAATAAGGTAGGGCAACTGGAGCTTTATGTATGTGAACATTGAAAAACTCCAGTGGTGGAGGTTCTACAAACTCTCTGGGCAGCCTGGCCATTGCTGTAGTATGACTGAAATGAAAAGTATGTTCCTAATAGTGAGCGAAGATGAAGAAAACCCACTCCTAAGCTGCAGACAGCAACATGTATTGTTTCATGGTTCTTTCCTGCTGTGGAAGTCGTTTGTTTAAATTAGCCTTTGCAGTGATAGAACTGCCTGCAGTATTCTCCCCAATTGTTCATTTGAAGCATTCCACGTGATCTGAAGAAATCTGAAGCACAATCTTTCCAGCTGAGGGACCCTGGTCCAGCTGAGCTGCTTCCACAGAACTTGTCATCTCATTGGTAGTTTGCTTCATTTCTATGTGCACTCAGATAATTTTCCATGGAGAGCTTATTTAAAAGGCACAATACAATGTTGAGGCTTTTTGTCCTTTGGAGCAGGAACTGTGTCCTTTACAATATTCACCGAGTTGGCAATTCAGTCACATATCACTAATAATTATAAGCCTGTTGAGAAAGAATGTAATCTTTCTGTGCAGGATAGGCACAAAGCAGTACAATTAAATAGAATTTGTAAAAACGCTTTGTAAAGTGGAAAAGTGGACACTTTGTAAACACTTTGTAAAGTGGAAAAAAAATCATTTCAGTCATCTCACTAGTAGTTTTAAGCTAAAATGGTATTTTAAATGTGGTTATTCTTCTCTAAATGCCTTTTTAGATATTATCTTCATGTCAGCTGCAATATTTAACACTTCAGGCATCACAACAAAGAATGTATAATGGCAACTGTTGATAAATTTCCTTATAACAAGCCAAAGAAAGACAATTATACTTCATGACTTACACTTTGAGGTTAGGCACACACGCAGACAAGAAAGGTTTGATTGCTGAAATGTACAGATTAAATTTTTAGCCATTACAAAGTTATACAATCTTATATCTCTTTCAATACAGTATTGTGTTCTAAACTTTTTTTTTTTTTTATGACTCTGTGGTGCGTAGCATTTAGCATTTGTCAAAGGGAAAAATATGCATATGGCAATTATTGAACAGATATTGTATTGACACCATCAAGTAGGGAGTATTTGTTTTCTTCTTACAATTTAAATCTGTTGCGTATTTTGAATGGTTATCTCCAGTTACCATGCAGCTTACTTTTCAAAATATCTCAGGGTCTCAGGATTCCTTGTGAAATCAAAGGAAGCTGAAGGTTTCTTTAAAAGATGTTTAGATGTAGAGCTTAGTGCTATGGTTTAGTGGTTTAATAGAGGACTTGTTAGTGTTACGTCAGAGGTTGGACTAGGTGATCTTGGAGGTCTCTTCCAACCTAGATGAATCTGTGATTCTGTGAAGAGCTGATTGCTTGAGATGGCAACAGGAGATGGCATTTGTCCAGTTAAACTGAATTCTTCGTAGGGCACTGACTGTGGCAAGGTATGCTCTATCTGTGCTATTGCAAGATACATGGTGATTTAGGCAAAACTGGCCAGAGAAGTCACCTCACATTTCAGAATAAACTGAGCAAAGCAGTCTTTTGGGTCACAAAATATGGAGCACAGCATACCTAGCCCACTAAAACATGGATGAGGTCTCACAACGGCTGCCATTTGTATTAAACATTAACTTAATTTCAATCTAGATCAATTGAATAGATTAGAAGGATATAATTGCCACACTTACTGCCTGTTTTTGGAGGAATTATAATGAAAACTGTTTCTGTAGCATTATCTTCTCCTGTATTTCTGCAAAATCTTTGTTTAAAGAGAAACCAAAATTGAATGGATGAAATTGAAATTATACACACTCATTCTCTCTCTCACTCTCATGCACACACTCACACATACATATTCTATGCTACTTTAGAAATATTGGTAATTACGTCTCCAGATGCACTGGAACAGCAAGGTAAATAACCATATTTTAGAAAGGTTTAGAAAGCAAGAAAAGCACATCAGTAAACTTCAGGTTTCTTTTTAGTTCAGGAGCCATATTAATCCAGAAGTTCAGTATCAGATTTTATATTTGAGTTAAAAATTGTTTAAAAATTCCAATTAAATAATAATGAAAATCTCTTTTTCTCATTCCACCATAGGAATTTTTATTAATGGAGAATGAATTAATGTTCACCTTCACTTTTTTCTTGTGGTTAGATGTTACTGATACCAAAGCTGAAATTCTATTCTTTCTCACTAGAGTAACTCACATGAATCTGTGCATTTCTATAGCAAAACTTCATCTAGTAGCCAAATCAGCTGGTTTAACTGCTACACTAGAAGCCATTCGGGCTTTCCTACATTAGATTGCAGCCAAACATATATGCATGCCTGCACTGAGATTTCAAATACTTGCTTGTTTAGCTCACAGAAGCGTTAGTACAATTATCAAGAAAATTCTTTGTTCACATTAGGTGGGTGTGAACCAAGTCTTATAAATGTGTAGGGAGTTCATTTTAATTCATTGTAAGTTATCTCACACCATTTATAGAAAGGAATGATTTACAATTATAGGCACAGTTACATACTTGTATGGCTAATCACCTTCTGAGTGAGAGACCCCTTGGATATGGATGTTTTTGACATATATATAGAAAGGTTGCGATGGTTTGCTCAGGACCCATTATTCAGATATTTCCTGTCTTTCTCTCTTACTGGCAGTTTTGTAAAGAAACTCCCTTCTCCCCCAAAATCTCATTTAAATTGTGTCTTGTAGGTATATATTTTCTCACCTCTCTCTCTCTCTATATATATAAAAGAAATAGAAAAAGAAAAGAAAAAGCTTATTTGCAATATGGGATAGTGTTTGGTTGATCTTTGCATGTTATGTATCAGATGTCAAATCTGTTTACCTGATAGACAGCTCATAGAGTAAATTCAATGTTGTTGCACCATAAATGCATTATGTAATTGAAACACCTGCTCTTTATGCTCTCTAGTATTATGAAGGCAAGGCCAATTAATGTATTGCATATAATAACACAGAAATTAAATATTCAACAAATACCAAGACACGGGGAAGTGTTTTGAAATTTTGACTGCTTGATGACTAAAATGCAGAACTAAAACACCTAAAAGATTTCATAACAATTAGAAAGAAATAGCTTTGAAAAGGGCAATTCTGTCACGGATCGAAGCATTTTTCATGCTGTGCTGCATAGAGCATCATATCAGTGTCTTTCTACATTCGTGCAACCCAATAAAATATTAAAAAGAAGAGTTTTTCTAAGGTTATGAATTTGAAAGTATTTTTAAAGCTGAGCAAAATATTCATAACTTCTTAACGGTATTTTGAAATTCCTGAAATGTAAAAGTGCTGAATGGAGAACTGGAGATTTCTGAGAGAGGGTAAAACTGTTAGGCAAATAAGGCCATCTCTCTATTTGTACATACCACATTGTTCCCTGTCTAACCCATTCTCCCGTTATTTGTGGTAGACCCCCCCAGAATGAAGTTCTCACCAATTAAAACTTTATGGATTAGTCCAGACTAGGCTTTATGGAGGCCTATATACTGACAGCAATGTTACTTGTTCTTCAGAGTAATATGCAAAAAACAGAAATAAGTAGATGGACAGAAACATGGTATCTACTGGGAATTAACTGTTTAAAGAAGAAAAGTAGATTCCTGGAGCCATGGATAAGGTATATCATTACTGTTTCTGTCTCTGTCTCATGTCTGTTTTCATGTTTGCTGACGATTACTACCCTTAAATCTCTTTCAGTGTGCCAGCTTTCACAGTTCTTCCCAGTTATAATGTTCTTGTTTTGATTTATTTTTCCCCAGATGAATTAGCCTGTGCTTTTCTATGACTCCTTTGTTATTTGCCAACCATGTTTCTTAGATGTCTCATGTCCCTGCTGTTATTGTCCTCAGCTGAATATATAGTGCTTCTCAATATAATTCTATATGTTAATATAGTACCGCTCTTTGCTCATCTTCAAATCATTGATGAAAATGCTAAATATGAACAGACCTAATATTACATCTGCCACAAGAAGTACCAAGAAAAGTTCAGATGTCTATTCATGATTTATTCTCTGTATAGAGTGTTTCTTTTAGAGTTATGTTTTTGTTTCATTTACAAAAATTGGTGCAGGTATAAAATTGCACAGATGCTATCTAAATGCTTACATTAAAGATACACAAATATTATAATACTTCTGTTTCTGCATCCTTAGAAAAAAAATACCTGCTTCTGGATAGTTAATTGAACTAGTAATTACTTTTGAACATGTGGGTTGGTTGTTTTCTGCTTGAAATAATTACCCAATGAAGCCTATACAGGTCTATCAGCAGGACGCTAACAACTGGTGTATTGGTGAAGAGTTTAGAAAGCACTCCTCTGCTTTTATTTATTTTTTTTTTTTCCAGACGGAGGAACAGATGGGTGTGTAATGCACAGAAAAACTAAGTACATGATCTCAGCTCTCAACCAGCAGCCACACTGGAATGTACAATAATCAGTTGTAGCTACTCTACAGTCGTAGGCTGCAAGGGGTTTGACTCATTGCTCTAAAACCAAAATCCTGAAGTGAATTTTAGGGTTTTCAACTTCCATGACCTCAATTAGATTTTTATTTTTTTTTTCTGAGCAACAGATCTATCATAATTTATAGTTTATAGCTTTATAGTTGTAAATCATGATGTAAATGATTCATTAATTCCTTAAGATTTATCTTATGGGCATCTGATGGTTTTCTGTACATATTGTGCTGTTCTGTCATATTTCTAAAATATCACTGTTTATTATTTATTTGTTCTTTTTCAGTCATTGTATGCACTATGATTAGAATACTTATTTTCAGTAACGATAGTTTATCTTTCAAGTACAATCATATATGCTAATTTTTCCTCCTATACATGCACTATTCCCTCATTCCCAATATAATTGACATTTCAGTCTCAGCACAGTAAGAACACAATCACAGTTGTAAATGCATTGTCAGATTGTGCTTTGGTTTGCCAAAACTGTTCCTATATTAATTTGGGGTCACTGACTGCTAACAATATGAAATGTCATGAATATGAACTAAATCAATGTGATTACCACAGTGGAAAAATTAATCACCTAGCTTGTCTTTATCATTTGACTACCAACAGGTAGGAATCTATAAACATAAAGGCAACTAAAAAGTACCTAGGTATGCTCTTGCATATTTATCCTTTTGATAATAATATCTTTGAAAAGAAAGCCCTAAGGGACACATTCAACTTTTGATGTAAAGACTGAGAAGTGAAAAGAGATTAAGTAAATGAACATAATTTACAATCCTTTTTCTAACTCATAGCAAATATAATGTTAAGTCATTACTTCAGTAAAGAGTCAAGGCATAAGTAGGGAAGGTATAAGGGAACAAACAAAAAGCAAGCCAGAAGGCTTTTATGCTGGTAATAGAGAACCTTTTTTGTCTCCGTGATCACCTGCAGGAAAAAATTTAGATATGCATAAGAAGACATAATAAGCATTTAAGGGGATTATGTTTGGAAAACAAAGCCAAAAGCTTTTAGTAGTATTTGTGTTATAATTGCTGTTTAAAAAACAAACTAGGATAATATATTTGAATGTGCAACTGAATTGCAAAGCCAAGACAATAATGCAGAAGTCAAATCAGTTGATGAATGATTCTGTATTATAAAATATAAGGAGAGGGATTGTGAAAAGTAAGTGCCAAACCCTCTAAAAGGTAATGGATACTGAATTCATTACAGATCCATAAAGGTTCATAAATATTTTCTTAGATTTTTGTATGAAATGTTTCTGTGTCCTCACATACCTCAGTACTCATTTTTGTCATTGCTTTTCATTACCATAAGAGGATCACTTCCTAACTTTCAGTGCAGCCAGATCAAGATCCATGGAACAGTTTCAGAGTTGCATGAATGCTATAGGAATATATGCTTAGGTATGAATGCTTTGATATTTCCTGGCAGAATTGCTATCATATTTATTTACTATGGATCCAGGAATACATGTAATTTGATATCTGAAGATTCAAATAACCATAGAGCTCATATAACATATACAGAATTCTTTAGAAATACAAAATATATGTACCACATGAAAAAAGTGGAAAAATGAAAGAAGTCAATATTACTATTAATATTTTATTAAAATTATTGATTTGATAATATCCCACAAACTGAATGAGCTGTTAACATTTTTAGAACTTGGTCATTGAAGAATTGTTGAAAAGAGACAAATGTTCATAAAAATCAAAGCACATCAGAGAAATTATATGGCTTGATATCTTCTTTTCCATATTTCCAAAGCAGAAGTTAAGCAGAATATGACCTCTCTTTTCCAGCAAAGTCTGAGACAGACAACTGGGAATCAATTTGTTTTGGCATCATAAGCATAATTTGGTAACCATGATTAAAAAATTTAAAACATATTTATTTTAAAAAGTAAAAAGATTTTTTTTTGCAGTGCAGAAAATATTGTGTATATTTTTTGCAAAAATGTAGTATTGCCAAATATAAAACCTATCTTAAATGATAACAATAAATTTGTTTATTAAAGAACTATGAATTGTATTTATTGGAAAATGCATATTTTTTTTCTAGTGATTATGAAGCACTAAAAATAATCAAACTCTGCTTCTTTAAGATTATAATAGTATAGTTGAGTCATAGCAGAAAAAATAGGTATCCTCTCTGTATGTTCAGGCAAGCTATTTTATAGATTAGATATTTTCATAGTATGCCTGATATGCTTTATTTATTTACTTATTTTTCCTATACAGTCAGCTCAAAGAATAGTTTGTAAAATTTCTTTGCAGATAAGGGTAGCAATAGAGGGGTTTTGATCTACATTGGCCCTCATTCATAGAAAGGTAATCATAAAAATACTTATTTTCTTCAATACTCACCTGGGAATCATTATAAATCTCCCTATGTTTAATGATATAAATGTGCTTAGATGATTTAGTACCCATCTTTTTCCCTACAGTCTTCTTTTATTCTTTAATCTAAATACCAAAATACTATGAGCAGCACTCCCATTGGAAATAGTACATAACTGTTATACTTTCTTAAGAAAGCTCCTTTCCTCTTCTATTTGCTACCTCTTTTTACATCACAAAGTTCAGCAGTGGATTTCAGAAATTCTGTGTGACGACTGCTTGTGCCAACTACAACTAGGTGCCGAACTCTTCTCCCTGGTAACCAATAATAGGATGTGTGGGAATGACACAAAGCTGTACCAGTGGAGGTTCAGAATTGATATTAGGAAAAAATTGTTTACCATAAGGCTGGTCAAACACTGGAACAAAAGTTCTAGAAAATTTCTAAAATTCACTAAATGCCTTTTAAGGGTTACATTTTCATATGGTTATGTTTCATATTTTCACATTCCATTTTTCAAAATCTCCTTTTAGAACCTCCATTTCCAGTGAGAAGACTCTGGACCCAGATGACTTTACATGAACTAGGAATTTCACTTACACTGTTGCAGTTAAGTTTATAGTTATATAGAGTATTTGTAATCTAGCCATGTACTGCTCATTATGTTTGCTCTGGGTGTTTTTCACTCTCCTTTTCACAGACTGTGTTCCGGTAGGTACCAGCGTAAACTGAGGAAAAGGACTGAAATGAGACAGAATTGGAGCAGTATCCCCTTACTAAGGTAACAGTTTCTCAGAGATCTGTTCAGGATAGGAATGCAGGAAACCAAGAGAAGGAAGCTGAAGAGAAATACAGAGGAAAAAAATTTGGGCTAGGAAGTGGAAGGAAAATGCAAAGGTACAATTTTGCCTAACACAGAGCAGGAACAAGTACTTTGTGTGCTAATTTCCAGCCTTTGCATAGCAAATTAATTACAGGAAATACTAACCACCTCTACAGGCTTAGTCTTTGAGCAAAAGGGTGTATTTATGAAATCAAGGAACTGCATTAATGTAACAAATTATGGTTGCCATTCTATGCATTCAGATACTTCATTAAGTGGAAATGAACTCACATAATGGTTCACTTCTGTTTGCACACTTCTCCTGTCATAAAAAGGATTGAAAATTTTGCCCTGGATGTCTAGAGAATTTTCTGCAATCAACATCATTTAGATAGGTCTAGTTTAAATTTCTGTTCATACATAGTAGTCCTATAAAAATGGTAGGTATATTGGTAGTAATGGTAGTAATGGTAGTAATATCTGAAAAAAAAAAGGAAAGAGGAAGGGGAAAGGGAAGGAGAAAAGAAAGAGAAAAGGAAATGGAAGATATTTTAGTATTTTTACAGTGGTTTAATTAATTAAACGAAGTCAGGATATTCTAAAAAAGACCTTTATCAAAAATTACTTCTGCAGCCATTCAAGATCGGAACTGATGCTTCCTTTAGGTCTATAGTCTATATCATTGTTTAGGAACCGTAAACTATATGAAATCACTCTCATAATAGTAAAATGTGTATAACTATTCCATATCCAGACATAAAGGATAATAGTTTCAAAAATGTACTTCTGTGAGGTGTCTTTCAAAAGAAAATTTATTTAAGTGTTAAAATTAATTGGTTGTATAGTATCATGTTTTCTGATGGGAATAATGTAGAAAAGATGACTGGAAGTTGTTTGTTACAATGACAAAATGAGTTTTTACCTCTGGTTATTATCAGCCCATACATTCATCATTATATACTACTTCATTTTTTTATTATATTGATTTATTTTATAGCCCAAGACAGTTTGTACTAGTATGAAATTCAGAAAACATTGATTTACTTAAATTATTCAATGCTTTAGTGTATGGCCATTATGTCATTTAACACTTTAGACAAATCAATACACTTAAAAATTGCTTTTCTTATTCAGAAGGTTTGCAAATGTACTTTTCTGGAATCATTAGTTTGCTATAAGGTGCTGATATTTAATACATAATCTATTTTAGAGCTATTTTAAACAATATATATAAAAATGCATAAATAAAAATAAAATGAATAAAGTCTAAAGCATGCGGTGATGTAGCATATACCTTAAAACTTACAACAATATTATTCTCAAAACATATTATCATATGGGTATATAAAGTTTTTTTGTCTACCCAGTAATCATTGCTGAATATTAAGAAATGTTTCTCCTAGTACTTCAAAAACTGCAAAGTTTGACTGTTTGACACAAGACAATCTTCAGTTATCTGTAAGAAGGTCTAAGGCAGGGGATAAATCTTGAGTACAAGTGGTGTTTTGTAGCTGTGTTGCAGATAAGAGGCATATGATCAAATATGACTAGTGAAAAAGTCGTCTACAGGTAGATAACTCCATTGTAAGACGGCAGTGCCATGTTCTTAATGAAATGCACAGTCCTGAAACAACTGGTTTTGTACGTGGTGGGCAATTTGGCCTTTATTCTCTGTTCATGATCACTTATAGTCCCTGAGCAAAACTTATTTTACAAGATGAAAAGTTTCTTGTGGATTAAAATAGTCATTCCTTCATGTCCAAAACCAAACCAAACCACAACATCAAAACAAGTGAATTTTTTTTTTTTATTAAATGTACGCTGTACAGCTTTGCTGTATAACAAAGAAACTGTTGAACAAACAGACTGTATAGCAACATTTATCTGCAAAAGATCTTTTTCACCTGCTAAATAGAGCAATGACAGGCTGAAGGTTAATCCTGAAAGGATTTGTTATTCAAATCTAATGTATCAATAACAGTACACCAGTTTTAATATTTTACTAGAGAGTATTTCAGATCCATTCATTTTACAGCAAAAGACATTATTCAAATCTGTTGAGGATACTTTTATCTCCTTCACTGCAAACATTGCCAGAAAACAAACAAACAAACGACTGTATTTGTTTTCTTTATTGGTAATTTATTTCTTCCAAATTAGACTGCATTTTGACTATTTCTCTTGACTGGATAGTACAAACAACTTCTTCATGCTCATGTAGGACAGCTGATGAATTAGCAGTAGATCTTTTTCCCTTGGCTTAAAGTTTCTTATTTCCATACATCAATTACAGGGAAAAAACCTTTGCCTATCTGTTACATGTTCTCCTTCATTTGTCTCTTCCCTTCCCTTAACAATATTAACTTAACTTACATAACTTAGATCATGTTAACTGACATTAACACTCTGCAGCAACTTCTCTATTGTAGATAGCAGTATATGAGATTATTTTTAAAGCTTAAAACTGTATATACAATACATATGCATAATTCATTTCCATAGAGGTTTAAAGTTCAAACTTGCTGTATTGCAGGTTTCCTTCTAATTTGCTCCAGGGTCTGTGTAACAGCTTCAGATCTTGAAAATAAAAACATTCTTAAGATTGCAGTTTGGATCAGTTTATTTAATAATCTGTCCTACTTGAAACAGTATAGTATGGTATTTGAGAAACACCTCTAAGAACCTTAAAACACCCTGGGTTTAGAGGTTATCATGCATTTATATTTGAATAATTAAAATTGCCTTCTTTCTGAAGGATTTGGCTAGGGATTTCCACATTAACACATTTTTGTTTGTTTGTTTTTTGCAGTATTTGCCATATTACTGATATTTTGACAGAAGTAGAAATTGTTTTATTGGTAGGGCTGATGCTTGGAAATTATACAATTGTAATGCAGGATTATTGTCTATTGTGAGGCGCTGTAGCAACTCTACTATTTAAAGGTATTAAAAGAAAAATGTAGTGATTCTTAGGCTGTAACTGGGCAGTAGAGCTACACTCAATATATATCTGCCTCCTGGCCACATGGGAGTTTTGTCTGGCCTGGAGGGACAGAGAGAGGAAAGGCTAACTGAAAGTTCCCACTGCCTTCTTGCTGCACTGCAGGGTGCTTCTAAAAAGACTTCAGAGTCAAGATACATCTCCCTCAGTAGAAGATCCTCTCTTCCAAGGGATAGAATACACACAATACAAATATCTTGAACAGAGGAAACTATACATCTATTTAATTTCAATTTAGTAAAAGCCAGTGTAACAAAAATCACACTGTTTGTTGTACAGTGTTTCCAAAGAGACAAACAGATTATTTGGGACTTTACTGGGCATATTTTACAAACAAAAAAATAATATATAACAAAATACTCAAACATCCAAAGATGCTTTTAGGGCATTTTTACTTTTTGCTAGCTGAATGGTTGGTTTCAGTAGGACAGTCTTCTTGGGCAGTAATGATTGTTTTGACTGATTAAAACAAGCAAATAAAAAAAAAAAAACCCTGCCAACGTATCATGATGAACAGAAAGATGAAAATCTGAGGAAGAAAGTTGGAACTATCTGTCTGCCCTGTAATGGCGTTCCCTTTTAAATAAAAGATTTTACAGCAGAACAAGAACAGAGGTCTCATTCAATATATGTAGTAGAGGAATGGAAAAATCATTTGGATTTCAAACACAGGGAAACATAGTATGAGACAGTTCAAACAAGGACATTTATTTTCTATATTTTGAAAATCTTTTCCTTATTACCGTAACATTATGGTGGCATGAGCCACCAACAGTCTGGTTCATCCCATGTATAACAATCATTGCGCCTAATTGATAAACAGATGGTAATAGCCTTGTAGGTCCTTAAGTCAGTAAGGGCTTTTGTGCTTCACTGGTTATGTTACAATATCCTTTCTTAAAGGGTGCATATGCCAAGACTGGATAATGGCATGGCAGATGCTTCCTCTTGGTTTCAGGATGGAAGGAAGCCAGCCAAGATCCCAAGGTAGTGTCCAGATAGTTATGGAATGAGCTTAATCTTGTTTCATTGGGAGGCAGAGTCTTCCCCAAGAGTGCTGAAGAGACTAATCTAACATAGAACTCTTCGTGAAATTTAGAGAGCAGGAAGGATTATAGTGGGATGAACTCTTTAGCTGGCACACTGTATAGCCAACATCCTAAATAAAGACTTGGCTCCCTACTCCACTGAGCCTGCTGGTGACCTCTCTGTTTTAGTCAGAGTGATGGCATTCCTAGACACCTTTTTGGACAGCAATTCAAAAGCAACTTGCAAGTCCTGTCCAAAGAAATGGGCACAGCAATGAGACAAAAGTCATGCTGCAATGCTGAACATCTGGATAAGCATGCATTCAAGGCATGAATTTTGTCTGTAACTGTATCAGAAAAAAAAAATTCCTTCGTTTTGCATATTCAGTGACATTTTTTGGTACACTCAGTATAAATGATTTCCATATTATCAGTGCATGATATATTCTGGATAGAACAATGAGTGTAGATATTATGGTATGCACAACAGTGGAAAACTATCAGATGATATAAAAATAGCAGGCAAAGGACCAGTAAAGTATCTGTTTAGGTGACTGCTTTACTATTCTGATATTCAAGAAATTCAGGGACACCAGCAGTCATATTGCACACTGTAACAAAACCGCTCTTTTCTGATTTCTGTTTTCACCAAGAAAGAACACCTGCAAGTGAGATTAAACCCTTTTCATATCAGGATTAGTTCATTCTAAAGAAATGTAGCTGTCAGTTGCTTTCTGTATGGTCAAAAGAGATCCAACTTGTGATGGCCATTTGCCATAGGACATGCATTTTCTCTATAATCATGTCCGTTTTATTTTTGCAGTCAATAACAACTTAACATCTTAGATACAGCCAGGTTTCTGGTCACTCTGTAAGTGCAGAAACTCTTAAAGGAATGATAAGTAGTCACAAACATGTGCAAATGCATCTTTAGTTTGTCTGACCCAGTACAATTCCTAGATGGACCAAAAGTTTTTGGGATTCCCAATAGTACAGGTAGAATATGGATTTTCTCAGGCAAGTAGAAAAGTATTCTTGATTATTATTTAGGTCCACTTATTTATTGTTTTGCTATCTGCAGATATATTTTATGTTTTACAATTACTTTTTATTAGATTCTTATTAGATGTTTTTTCAGTAGACAGAACTTAAGCCACAATATAATTGGTTAGGGTAACTACTTTCACTTGTCACAAGCTGAGTTAGTTTGGATAGAGAAAGCTCTCAGTTAAAGAGAAGTCTTGTTCCTTACTGTGACTGCCATGATTTCACTGGTAGAGAATGGGCAGTAAATGAAGAAGCCTAGCAGAAAGGTCTTACTATTTTCTACCACATCACTGTTTTAGTATCCTATTACCTCGGATTGAATAAAAATATGACCTGCAGACTGCCGAGTTCACTTGTTATAAATACTGTCTACAAAGTCACAAATGACATGTGTTGTTAAATCCATAGGCTCTAGAAACACAGAGCATGTGCCTAGACCTTTCCTTTGCTATTCAAGGACAAGATTCCATGCTGTCATATTAAGCGTCCTTTTATAGACATGAAAAATTCTGCCATATTTTTTCATCTTTCTGCTGTAATTGAAATTAACACTATTGATCGATTCTTTTTAAACAATCATATGCAAAATTGGCTTACAAGTGAGCTTTGAAGACCTGAAAATTGTCTAATGTACCATTTAGGCACAACTGACTTTAGAATAGTCCTGTAATTGCTTGGGAGGATAGAGTCAGTCACTTCCCTGTACTAGAAATAATGGTGTGCTTTTTAATTTGGTACTAATGCATTAAAATCAGAAAAGAAACTGACCTCACTGGTCTTTTCGCAGCAGTGATTGGGGGTGTGTCTTACACTAATAGTTTTAGCTGAGATCAGGAGTGCAGTAGCGAACACATTCCGTTCCCACCATCCCACTTACTGTGCTTTGTTTCACACTGAGCAGCAGCCTCAAGAGCGTATGCACTGCATTCCCCTGGGAAGAAACTCAACTGGAGTACATGTCCCAGCAACATACCTAATGTTCTCTGACAGGTGATCCATCCACAGGACCAGGCTCGAATTAGCCTGAAGTGACTTAATTTGATTCCATTTTCACTGTAATGATTTGACTTTAATGTTTCCTCTGTAGTGTCGTGGTTACAAGATATAATCTGCTGCTTCAGTATCCTTTTGGTATTCCTTTACCAAATGCCAATGTTTAAAAGTGATGTCCTTCACCTACTGTCTTGTTTCAGATGATATTCAATGATGACAAAAGTTTTAAAGTCCCTTGACCAATTAGAAAAATCAAATCAGAAAACTTTTGACACTGTTTCCCACAGCATTCTTCTGGAGAAACTGGCTGCTCATGACTTGGTGGCCTTGTACTTCACTGGGTAAAAAAATAGCTGGGTGGCTGGGTCCAAAGATTTGTGGTGAATGGAGTTAAATCCAGTTGGAGGTCAGTCACAAGTAGAGTCCCCCAGGACTCAGTATTGGGGCCAATTCTCTTCAATATCTTTGTCAATCTGGACGAGGGGATTGAGTGCACCCTCAGTAAGTTTGCAGAAGACAGTAAGTTGGGTGGGAGTGTTGATCTGCTTGAGGGTAGGTAGGAAGGTTCTACAGAGGGATCTGGATAGGCTGGACTGACGGGCAGAGGGCAACTATATGAGCTTCAACAAGGCTAAGTGCCGGGTCCTGCACTTGGGGCACAACAACCCCATGCAATGCAACAGGTTGGGGAAAGGGTGGCTGCAAAGCTGCCTGGTAGAAGGGGACCTGGGGTATTGGTCAGTAGTTGGCTGAATAGGAGCCAGCAGTGTGCTCAATTGGCCAAAAAGGCCAACAGCATCCTGGCTTGTGTCAGAAACGGAGTGGCCAGCAGGGCTAGGGAAGTGACTGTCCTCCCGTACTTGGCTCTGGTGAGGCTGCACCTTGAGTACTGTGTTCAGTTTTGGGCCCTTCACTACAGGAAGGACATCAAGGTGCTGGAGAGTGTCCAAAGAAGGGCAATGAAGTGGGCGAAGGACCTGGGAACAGGTGTCCTGGTTCCAGTTAGGACAGAGTTAATTTTTCCTCATAGTAGCTGGTAGGGTGCTATGTTTTGGATTAGGATGAGAAGAGCGCTGATAACATGCCGATGTTTTAATTGTTGCAGAGCAGTGTTTACACCAGGCCAAGGACTTTTCGGCTTCTCGCTCTGTCCTGCCAGCGAGCAGGCTGGGGGTGCAGCAGGAGCTGGGAGGGGACAGACCCAGGACAGCTGACCCAAACTGGCCAAAGGGGTATTCCATACCATCTGACGTCATGCTAAACAATATATAGGGGTGGCTGGCCAGGGTGGGGGGCCGGCTGCTCGGGGATAGGCTGGGCATCGGTCAGCGGGTGGTGAGCAATTGCATTGTGCATCACTTGTTTCTTACACATTATTATTATTAATACTATTATCATTATCACTATTATTATTATTATTGTTATTATTATATTCCTGTCTTAATAAACTGTCTTTATCTCAACTCACAGGCTTCACTTTCCCGTTTCTCTCCCCCATCCCAGAGAGGGAGGGGGGAGGGTGAGCGAACGGCTGTGTGGTGTTTAGCTGCCAGCCGGGTTAAACCACAACAGGTTTTCTGAGGAGTGGTTGGGGGAACTGGCAATATTTTGCCTAGAGAAGAGGCTCAAGGGAGACCTTATTGCTCTCTACAGCTACCTCAAAGGAGGTGTTAGCTGGGTGGGGGTCAGTCTCTTCTCCCAAGCAACAAGTGATAGGACAAGCAGAAATGACCTCAGGTTGTACCAGCGGAGGTTTAGGTTGGATATTAGGAAAATTTTCTTCCCTGAAAGGGTTGTGAGGCATTGGAACAGGCTGCCCAGGGAAGTGGTTGAGTCACCATCCCTGGAGGTCTTTAAAAGATGTTTAGATGTAGAGCTTAGTGATATGGTTTAGTGGTAGACTTGACAGTGCTAAGTTAACAGTTGGACTTCATGATCTTGAGGGTCTTTTCCAACCTAAGTGATTCTAAAAATTTAACAAATTTTCTTCTTCATATCTTTCACTTCTTGTGGAGAACAGTAATCCTTACCTTTCCAAATTGCAGTGTTGCAGTTAGCCTTTTCTGCCTGCCCTTTAGAGTTACTGAACACATCAAATTCTATGGAAGTTGGCACATAAAATGCACCATCTCCTATATATTCTTTTCTACTTTACACTGTGCTGCTTTTATTAACTACTTATTCTTTCACTTGGGGATTTTTTAAATCTTCCATTTTTATGTAGTACAAACAATGTTCTGTGATCAAGCAGTCACCAGAGGGCCTAAGATAAAGCTATTGCAAAGACAAGGTGATGACACTACACAGAGAGACCCTTGAAAGATGCAGGGGTCCTGCTTGCTGCTGGCTCTTTTGTCTTACTAGGGAAGAACATGGGCTCTGCTGTAGCTGGGAGGAAGACATGGAGACACAGACAAAAGGGAGCTCTGCAGTCTAGGAACCAAAATATTCTGTCAGATCTTTGACTTTGTACGTGTGATATGGACCACTTCAATGCTTAGATTTAGGTACTTCAAAGCCAAATTAAATGATATTTCAAGTGCTTAAAGTGGAGAGGAAACTAACTCTTATTTCCTGGGTAAATGCCTCTATGGTCAGCAAAAACAAACAAACAAACAAAAAAGGTCTCTATTGCCACACAGTTTTGGGACAGCAGGGCAGAAATGCTCTTGTGTGGTTATCTCATGAAAAACAACGCTACCAAACATTGTCCAGTAAGGATAAACTGGAGGTAGGTGAGGATATTTACAGTGTGCAGGCACCTGGGTTCTGTGTTTATGACAATTAAATGCACCATTGAATGCTATTACAGAAAACTTACAAGAGATACGGTTGATGTCATGTCTCCTAATGATTGCTTAGACTTATCATTGAGATAAACACATTATCTTCGCAAAATTCCTACCATATCCTGCCTGAGATCCTCTAGTCTAAAATATACAGCTCCAAATAGCATGGCAATCAAGTGCCTGAAGGAAGCTACTTATAGGCAGGTTTGTTTTCCGAAATGGCAAACGGTATACAGATAAAAAGTTTAAACCAGTAATAACCTGGATCTATTCCTCCTTACCTCCATTTTAACCATTTTAAAGCTCCCACCTGCCTCCATCCCTACTAGAGCTGAATGCAACCTGTCACCAAAATGTACTTTTGCTACTCTCTCCTCTTTTCCTTTTGTGTCTTTCTTTCACAGGATGGCAAACCATTTTCCCTTGCATTTTGTCTACAACCCATCAGATTCAGTACTAAATTTTAGTATTCCTTTTGAGTCTCACACCTACAGTATCCAGTACTGGACTCCATACAGGAGCTATTTTCAGATTATTTGCTTCTTGTTTCTTCAAAAGACATGACACTAACAAAGACAGTATATGCTTCTTGGGAACATTTCCTTTCCTTTGGGTTTCCTTGTGGGTTTTTTTTTGTTTTTTTTTTTTTTCCTCTCTTTTTTCTTTTTTGCCTCCTTTGTCTTAATACAATACCTTATTATATACATAATAACTTGCCCCAAAGAGGAATAGAGAAATCTTTTGATATTAACCTTAAAATGTTTTGAGCACTTTTTACTTCTGTATTCTTGCATGGTGAATGTATATCATTCATTAATTTAATTTGTAAGGGGATTACTTCAGAGTAATCTCATTACAGATGATCATATTACTAGATAGCCTTACATAAGACAATCTCATTAACTGTGCTTCAGGATGTCACTTTAGATATGTTTTGTACTCCAGCTATAAATTCATTACATGCTTCAAACCATCTTCAGACCTTAAACTGACAAGTGTTGTACTGTACGATGTGTGTTAAACACGTTTAGTATCTTTGGTTCTGTAGTTTGTATATAGAGACATTTTCAGTTAAATCTAAAACAATTTAAATGCAAGTAGATGTTTTGAGTACTGTGTAACCATATGCTGTAATTATGCTCTACCTTTCATGTGATTCATATCTTCAAATGATTTTAGATGTTGCTGCTCAGAGTTAGTTTCTCATGCACTTTTTTCATTGCTGCAAGTACCTGATACAGATGCTGCAGTTTTGAAGAAATTGATATAAAAAGCTTAGATTTCCAGTTATTGCTTAAGGTGAGATTACAGACTACTGAAACTAATAATGGATGATTCCTATTGATTTTGTTAGGATTTAAAATTAGACATTCTTGTTCCTGGTTGTACAAAGATAAATTCAAACAAAAGAAGTGACCCTCGGTTTACTGTTAGAGGAACAGCTTTCTATTGCAAAGCATGCTCTGAGGAAATAACTGTGTTATGTATAACTGGTGAGCAGTTCCATAAATGTGGCATTGCAAAAACAGGAAATGATTTATATGCAGTTATCATTCTGTTTTCTGTACATTGCGTTTTTAAATGCAAGAAGCCAGCTGGCTATACCTTCTGGAAGAAAGAAGGATAATGTTTATATTCAAGCCGATGGAGAAAGAAGGTTGATATAGCCATAGTGAAACATGAAGAATTCATCCAAGTTCCTTTGCTATGACTTTTGTTGAGATCTTAAAAATATTCCCCCCTTCATTCAGTGAACCTGCCAGCAAACTAGAAAGTTAAACTGTTCTGTCAGGTCTTGGTGCTGACTGAATTAAGCACTAAGAAGTGGGAAGGACATTCTTTCTACTTAAAAGTATGGAGATTTCTCTAATACTTCTGATTCTGTTTCCTAAACTGTTAATCAAACAGACTGGCTTCATACCCTCCTCAAACAGTTGTTCAGTCAAACAAAAAGAATGGTCCTTTTCCTCTTCTTCCATCCCTCCTCTAATATATTTATCAACTACACTCAACAAACTAATATACTCATCAAGGACGTTTTAGTTACTTTTGGCTAATTACCACACAATATCAACTTTTCATATTGTGTAACAAATTTCTATATGAGCATACAATACAATAAGACAATTTTAGATGATCACAGGTGTTTCATGCTTGGCAATTATTTTTTCAAGTTGTGCTTATGACCTGTCTGAAAGATAGAATCATAGAATCATTAAGGTTGGAAAAGACCTTCAAGATCATCTGGTCCAACCACCAATGTTACCCACTAAACCATGTCCCTAAGCACCACATCCAGCCTTTCCTTGAACACCCCCAGGGACAGCGACTCCACCACCTCCCTGGGCAACCCGTTCCAATGCCTGACTACTCTTTCTGAGAAGAAATGTCTCCTAATTTCCAACTTAAACCTCCCCTGGCACAACTTGAGGCCATTCCCTCTACTCCTATCACTAGTTATCTGTGAGAAGAGGCCGACCCAAAGCTTCTTTCCAGGTAGTCGCAGAGACCAATAAGGTCTCCCCCGAGCCTCCTCTTCTCCAGACTAAACAACCCCAGTTCCCTCAGCTGCGCCTCATAGGACTTGTGTTCCATGCCCTTCACCAGCTTTGTAGCCTTTCTCTGGACATGCTCCAGGGCCTCGATGTCCTTGTAGTGAGGGGTCCAAAACTGAACACAATACCCAAGGTGCGAGGCCCCTCGAAATGTTATGGAGAAATGAGAGCATTGCTTCCCTAGAGGAGGAGAGTGTAGATATGAGAAAGTGCATATCAACCACTAGACTCTTCTGTTGGACACTGAAGTGAGATCAATGATTTTAGGCTGTTGTATTGAATGGTCTACATACTGGCAATATACTTGCCTACCAGCAAGACAGTGATTATGGTGAAAGAAGGATGAAAGAGAAAACTGCAGAAATGGCCTCATACTCTGTATAGAAAGCACAAAAAGCAACTCATCAATTTAGTTTGTTTTACTTAAGGCAGAGCAGCATTCAAAGTAATGCTTTCTGTCAGTTCTGGTTGGCTGGAAGACCCTGATCCATTCCAGAAGCTGGCTTTATTTTATGTTATTTATGTTTGTTATTTTGTCAGTTCTTGGCAGGGCTAAAGTAAAGTAACAAGGAATTCAAAGCTAGGATGCTGGAGTTTGTCCAAGCATCCCATAGGAGTGTGAGGACAGGGCAGCAGAAACTACCAAGGTAGAATATTTAGCCACTTATGCTGGTACGTGAAATTTGTAACATAGTCTGGAAAGGTCAACTGCCTTAGCTCGTTTTATGATATCTTTAATGGATAAGAATTTGACTAAAGAATGATTCAACAATAAGACTTTTCCAGTCAAGCTATTTCAGACAGCTCTCATGATGTTAATGCCAGCAGCATCACACTGGGATAAAGATGCATGTGACAGAGGCAACTCTGAAACCACGTACACTTGTGTAGCTCCAAACATAATCCTAAATCCACACTTTACATTCAATACTCACCAAAAAAACTTGATAATTTAAGAAATGTATGTGATGTGGTAAAGATCTTCTTAACATGTTAGTGGTGTTCATCACTAATTTTAGACTCTGTGGATTTACAGTGCAGTTTCATAACCTTGATGCAAGAGTGGCAAAGCTTTAATAATTACTCATAATATCAAAGCTTTAATATATTACTTAGAGAAAAGTCTTCATTATATTATGCAGTTATAGAGAGAGGTGAGTGAAAGAGGATGGCATAAAGCAGGGATATTCAAACATAGGTTACTGATACCAGATGAACTCCACAAAAGCAGCATTGTTGAAATTAATGACTGTGTTCATGGGAGGAGTGTGGGACTACAACTTAAAATTGTAAAAGACTTTCCCTCTTTTTTTTTTGTTTGTTTTTAGTTTGAATGAGCTGATTTCAAGTTGTATGTTGTTATCAGCAAAATACTAAAAATGTATGAATAACATTTCTTTTAACCAGTAGCCACTGTAGATCTCTAGAGCTGACTGGACAGCAAGGTGGAGGCAAGGTAACAGTTGAAGCCCCCTGTTTAACATAGAAATGTTTTCTTTCTCACAGCTATTGGGCAAGTGCATGCCAACATTTGAGAGCAGATTAGGAACATATGCTTCTTGATATGTAGCAATGAATCTTTGCTTGCTCTGTCATTCTACCTTCTTATATATACTAGATATAATGAATGTATGGTATGAAGGATTTAAGGTATGAAGGTTTTAATATATGATTCACTAAATTACATTCAGAATTACATACTCATTTCTAGCACACAGTGCTGGAAGTTTATATTGAAATATTTGAGAAAGTTTGAGAGTCAAGTTGAATGGTACAGGAAATGAAAATTACATTAATTTAGAGAAATAATTATGGTAAGTGGAGATTTATATAAAAATCTTGAAATAAGGTTTACAAGAGTAATACAATTAAGTTTTAATTTTGATACTGTTAGTAACTGGAGTTATAACGAGAGGAATTAGGGTCAGGAAGCTAGACATTATGCTGTGTCGGGGGTAGTGATTTTTAGCCATTTTTAGATGATTAACTCTGGAAGAAAAGATATCTCTTTTGATCCAGTAGGATGGATACAGGAAACACCTTTAGTACTTATCAGAAGAGGTGTAGAGGTACACAGTGAAGTGTAAGCAGCTCCAAGAAATGTAGCAAGTGTGCTGCGGTGAAATAGTATCAATCCAGGACATCCAAGGGACAAATAGCACCTTTTTGCTAATCTATTTTTGGTTAACCAAGAAGAGCTATTCCTTCCAGTATGGTACTGCCCTATGCGGTTAACAAAATCTAGTACTACCGGCCTCTTATACAGTCATATAGCTTGTGATTCTTTTACCTAAAAGAGCTGAAGTTAGGACTCAGTCCTGTCTTGTGTCCTCACTGAGAATACCATTGCTAAAGCAATCTTACACATTTGGAAAACAGCAAACTTACACTATTTTTTTACTGGATTGTTACTTATATGAAATAGAATTTTCTAGCTCATTAAACTAAAAATATGTCTAAATAAACACATTTATTCAGTAATTTTTTTGGACTTGGTAGTGTTATTGTAAAAGGTTGGTGAAATTGTTTGCTTAAAGGTGCTGATGAGATAGTCTTGCTACACTTCCTATTTTTTAGCAAAGAGTTGTGCAGTAATTACAGTATATCAACATCTGAAAACAGACTGGGAGCAATTGCAGTTTTCCCTGTGGACTTGATAAAAAATTGAGAATCATCATCCAAAAAACTGTATTACCTTTCTTTACATCTGCAGAATTTTCCTATCTATCCAAAATGTCAAAAGGAAATATCTTTGAATTTGTTTCTACTGCTTTTAATAATTTAAATCTCAGAAATATTTTTATAAATAAAACAAAAACTGAAGCAGGGTACTGAAACTTTAATGTTATAGTACAGTGGGCTCAGTCTAACATACTGTTTACACCGCTCTGCAGAAATTTTTATCTTACTGTGTTTCTTCTTAGGCAGTAGGGCAAACAAGGCAAAGAGAGAGTTTCTTCAGAAGCTTGTCTCCTGGCCAGTCTCACACTTCTTCCCTGGTTTTCCCCAGTTCACTTATACCCTTATGTTTATTGTCAGGAGACTCATGGCTTTGTTTTCTCATCAGTTTTCAATGTACAACATGGAGTGGCATCCTGTACATTTCTGGTTTTGCTACGTGCTGAAACCTCGCAAGTGTTTTTTTCCTTAGTAACTAACATTCTAGCATCTGTCCTCATATTTCCGAAAGTATAACCTTAATCACTCATTTAGCATTTAATTTCTTTTGTAGGCACTACAAATCAAAAGCCATATTTCTGCTTTAAACATCAGCACTTTGCCATCTCTTTTGTTCTTGTGTATGTTTGTACTTGTATAGATTGGCAATTTTTGGCTGTCTGAAATACCATGGACTGCTTTATTTTTTGATTTCTCCCCCTTTCAATTCTGCATTCTTGCCTTCTATCACAAGACTTCAGAATTATTCAACACATTTTATGTATTCATGGCCAATTGCAGTATTGGTTGTTTATGTTCTTACTTCGGTTCTTTTCTAATCAGTTGAATTAGAAAAGAAGGAATAGCCAAGTCTTGAGCTATTGTCACCAAATGCTTATCACAACCTTTGGTTTAACTTTTTGGTAGACATGCAAATCAGCACTTTTCAACTGAGATTAGAGCTCGATCGTAGGTGCATAGATTAATAAATAAATAAATAAATAAATAATACTATTACTATGAAGGCATATCAGAATAAAGGATATTTCTGGACTTTTTAATGTTTATATACTCAGAAAGAATCTAATGGATCTAAGTGTAATGAAACAACATGCCTAATGAGACTGTTTAATCTTTTCTGAGTATATGAGTTTCTTTTTTATTATTTTATTTTATTTTATTTTATTTTATTTTATTTTATTTTATTTTATTTTATTTTATTTTATTTTATTTTATTTTATTTTTTGGAATTGTTTGTGCAATTATGCAACTGAAACCTGTCATATGAAAGGATAATGAAACTTCTAAGCTAAACATTTTTTCTGTGTTAATCCTTAAACTTCTCATTTACTTTCTGGTAATTTTGGTAAAAAAATATATGAGTTAACATGAACATTTATGTAAATTACTTACATAAAGAAAAAAAGCAACAAACCCCCACATATTATCCATCTCAGTTACCACCCAAGCCCATGGGAGTATTGCCTTCTTAAATCTTTGTCCCTGAAGAAGTAATGATTGCATATTTTACCTGCAAATTATTTTGTTTTGTGTATTTCTATTAATTTGTCAGCTCTACCATATACTTCCAAGACGATGTGGTAACAACAGAGACAAACTTTCAGGTCCAATTACTGTAGTAAGAGATATGATGTTTTCATCTTTTTTGGTGTTACTAAACCTTTCAGGCAAAAATTCTCATCTGCACAGCATTGTCCCGAAGCAAGGAAGAGAAATCTGTGTTGCAGATGGAATTCACACAAGAGAATCTAAAATGATGAAAAAATTCTGCAGATTGTCATCAGCTTATCTGTTCTACAACACAGGACTGCAGCTTTAGCTGAGGTACGCCTCTGATCGGTCTTGATCATAGACTTTATCCTTTCATATACCACATGCTCTTTCTATGATCTTGGCCATTTTTATAGGTTTATCAGACTTTCAGCAGTGAAAACAGTGCAATATTTATACAAACAACTATGTGCATTTTAGCCCATGCCACTATTTTCTGAACTTTACTTATTCCTCCATATGCAGACACACAGGTGGTTAGTAAAGTAAAATTAATGTTAGGAATATATTCTCAACCCTATTTTCTCTGTTAAGGTTGAACAGTTTCATTTCCATACTTGCAAAGGTTATATGGGGAAAAGAATCAAAATAATATAGTAAATATTAAAACAAAGTTATGTTCTGCTGGGATAGAATCTATACCAGTCAGATGATTCTGGAGGCTAATGCAGAGCTTATCAGAATTTTTAAAATTTCCTTTCTCCTAGTATTTCTCACATAGAAATTGATTTTTTTTAAGACTGCTTTCTGATTGTATTTACAGTTGATAATATATTATTATTTAATACATATCATTAGACAGCATATTAGGCATAGGTAAATTGTTTTATTTATCTAACATTTTATTTCTCTAAATCTGAAAACTCTTAATTTACATGGAAGTATTCTAAAAGGTAAAGTCCACCTCAGACAGAAAGGTATATGGGGAGGAATACTGTTTGTAAATTAAAAATCTAAAATTTCCCTTATGTTACTTTAATACTTCCCCAAACAATAATTAAAACAATGTTTGAGTTTTTTTTTTTTTTTTGAGTAGTGGAATAAAACTTACATCTTTTAGCAGTGGATTGATCTAAAAGAATCAATAAATAGGAGAAGTTACATATATAAATTTACACAGTTTATTATTATTATTATTGTTATTATGCTTTTCTCTGTAAATCTAGAGGGAGTAATTTTAAAGGAGTTGACTGCAATATGCCTTACAAATATTACACTTGAGTTATGCTTCAACAGAATTATGTGGGAACAAGTGAATAGATTCTACTTTTATAGTATATTTTGAAGAAAATATAAAATGTTTTAAAAAGATGCATTGTGTTGGGGTAAGAAAGTAGTGTCATCTTTCTCTTCTCTAACAAACTCTATAATATATAAGGCTTGTCTTTCCATATTCTATTATAATTACTATTACTTAGGTGACAACACATTTTTAACTCACATTCCTATAGTATGGGTTTAAGTATTTTAATATTTCTCCTCCTACAAGGAAAAGGAGGGTAGCTTATAAAATAGCTGTGTTTTCCTTTTGATTCCTGATAATAGCCTGCCATTTTTTTCCCATAGAAAATTGTAAAGCTTGTTTAAAACATTCTCAGCCACTCATAAAATAAACTTTTTTATGTATTTTTTTTTTGTGTGTGATTTTTTTTTCCTTTTGGATACTTGATATCTGCAGATATTTTAAAAAATTGGTACTCTAGTGGAATTATAGTAGAACTGTTATTACCGAACTGCTTGATTGACAAGAATCATAGATAAATTCCTTTAGTGACAGCAATATTGTAGATATAAGCCACTGAAGGCACTTACATGTAAACAGGATTTTCTTATACTTCTATGCAGTAGTTAGGACTGACTGTAGTCTTTCAGGTACATTACATTTATGAATACAGAAATGCTTGAATGCTCCAAATTTTCCTAAATGATACAAACGTGAACAAAAACATCACCCCGAAACCCATTCACCCTCACAAGAGAATTTTTAATTAACAGTCACATCTGTGCAAGAATACTGTATTTTGCAAAGTTAGCAGAAACTTAAGCCATATTATTAAATTTTGAAAAAGAGTACAAACCTCAGAAGACCTGTTTAACAGTTGAAGAACTAGTGTGCAATGATACCTCTGGCCTCCTGAGTCTGGTTTGGAAATAGCTAAATTTTCCATAATGATGTCATTAAATATTTAATACTATAATATTTTTGAACACCTTTCCAACATAAATGACATTAAAATTTAATCTGTTTAAACTGTTAAAGGTTATCTTAGAAAATTCTATTAGAATACACTTGCAAGCCAATTAAAGATACCTTGATATTAAAAGATGGCTTTTGTGAAGAAAATTAATGTAAAGAATAAAAAATGAAGATCAAAATGAACAGTTAGATTCTTTCAGAAGTATTTCATAAGGTTATAGAATAAAATTCTGAAATGTATTTTATTTTGCAACATAGTGCTATTGATCCTATGTAATTCTGATCAGTCTATCTTCACTCTGAGGCCTCTCTATTAAATTGTAGTAAAGGTTGTAAATATTTATCAATGTGTGAAGAAATATCACCATCTTAAGATAAAGCAAAAATTAATTTTATGGAAAAAAAATCTAAATTACTACAGTAAAATAAAGATTAAAATATCTAGGAAAATACTTTTTCTTATGTACTGGCCATAAATGATTCCCTTCTGTTGCTCACAACAACAGATATTGGAATTCTGTGCCTACTGCTTTGATTTGGTCTACATTTTTTTTTAATACCTACTATATTTGCTACTCCATTAAGGTCCTATAGGCAGTGGGCTGTGAGAATGCACAGGAGCTGTTATTGGAGTAGTAATTCCTTCACTACTAGCCTGGTGGGCAAAAAGCAACTCTGCCTACTATCTGCCTCTATATGCCTCTACCATCATCTTCGTATGGGTGTACAGTATTTCACAGAATGGAAAGGAAACAATTAAAAATTACATATCAGCGTTAAGGAAGAATCATAACCATTCAATCACAGGAAATCAAAGGCACCATTTCTACTTAGCATAGGCAACTTTCTTCAGGATTTTAAATACCTGCATCAGTTTGCAAATTCAACTTTTATTCTGAGCTCTTCACCTTATGTTTGAAAAGTGAATATGTTATAGAAGAACCCCTTCTTTTAGAGTTTTGCTCAGTGATGGACAAATAACATATATTTGACTATGTTTTGTTTATTATTAGAAGTGTGGTAGTATGTTTTACTAGCTTGACTTTTAAGCTGATAGTGGTCAATTAAGACAGCAACAACAGCAAACATTTTTGAGATTTCTGTTCACTAAGATTTGCAGACTATTGCTCTCATTCTTCAAATATTTCTGTATGAAAAATCTTGCTATGTAAACCCACTACAAATCTAAATAATTGTGTTATCTTTAGTGAGGTTGTTCATGCATACAATTGGCTGAACTGGGTTTTATTCTTATATCTGTAATGTAGTAGGACTTGATTCATGATGTTAGCTGTTGTATAATACAGAGAATGTTACAGTCATCAGAGAGAGATCAAAACTGTTTACTACATTCATATGTGTTTTAAAGGTAAACAGAAATAAAATGTGAAGGAATCACAGACCATGTATCATAATTTCTGTGGTACCAAATTACCCATTTTTGAAGCTCAGATAAAGTAATTCCTTGCCAACTGTAAAATCAGTCACGATTTTGAGTTGTTTACTATTGTCTTTAACAACTTTTCTCAAGGGGAGCAGTGGGAGAAAGAAGGTTGTGAGAGTTCCTTCTACTAAAAAGCATACAGTACAGTTTAAATTCATTCACCGTTGCTCCTTGTATAAAAATAAGTGGTCACAAATTTAGAAAGGATGCCAGAGATTATAATGAGGTGTACAGCTGTTGAGCAAATACACTGGGTTTACAATTGCTTAGTAGAGACATGCAAAAAAGCACTGAAGGAATCTGTTCATATATGATTCATGTTCATGAAGATTATGGTAATCTTCACTGAGAATATGCAGCCTCTGAATATGATTTTGACTAAACAAATACCTTGTTTTGCATTCAGAGGCCTTAATGTGATGAAATAATAAATGATTCCTTGGAAACTTTGGAAATGTAGCACATTGACCACTGGCTGAAAGTCTTGTAGAATTTGTAAGTTGCAGGAGAAATCTGAGTGACTGCAAATGGTAAAGTGGTAAAACCTTGCCTACCATTGCTATAACTTCTTCCTATGAGCTCTTTCCTTTTACCCTGAGTTTTGTTTTTGCTAAGAATGTGGTTCCTTTCCTGTGGAAAGGTTTCCCTTTGCTTAAGGAAACAATAGTCCACTATGGATCATTTTGTCTGTTTCACACGTAACTTAAATAGAATACGGACAGAAGGAAAAGTGTTAAAACAGATTTTGACTATGAACAGTCTCCAGATTCTTGGAAGAGGATCATTTTGATGCCAAATCAACTCCTATGTTCATCTTCAATATCATAAATCTTCTTCAGTATTTGGTTATTTATTTTCTGATTGACAATAACCTTTCTGCAGTGCTTCTCTTCTACAGCTTGGAAGATTGGAAGATTCCAATTTCTTAACAGGTAGTTTCCCTCTGTACGTTCTCTCCATGATATATTGTATTATCGACTTAAGACTTTCCAGAAATCAATATATTTTAGACAAAACTTGAGGGGTAATAGTCTGGTTTTAGTAGAGTTCAGAGCAAGCAGTACTGTCAAAATTCAGAGTTTTAATTGGATTCCAACTTGGAGCGATAATATGAAGAATCTAGCGTGTTCCCCCTAAAGTCCTATTTTAATCATAACAGAAGCAATCATTTACTGTGCTAGGGCCTGATTCTTCCAAAGTTATGGATCATAGTGAGCACTACTCATGACAGTCTGCCAGATTTGGTGTTTCACATTAGAGCTTGCCTCTAGCTGTAACTCTTTCCATTCTTCTCTCTTTTTTTCCTCATTTTCTTTCAGAAATATTTTAATCTGTATGTGCTATTGTCATCTTAAACTTTTAACATTTTAGGTATTTTTCTTGTAAACCATTTTCCATAATCCAATCTGGCCTTTGTAATCCGTCTTTCTTTTCTTCCTTTTCCTTCTTTTTCTTTTCTTTTCTTTTCTTTTCTTTTCTTTTCTTTTCTTTTCTTTTCTTTTCTTTTCTTTTCTTTTCTTTTCTTTTCTTTTCTTTTCTTTTCTTTTCTTTTCTTTTCTTTTCTTTTCTTTTCTTTTTCTTTTCTTTTCTTTTCTTTGCTTTTCTTTGCTTTTCTTTGCTTTTCTTTGCTTTTCTTTGCTTTTCTTTGCTTTTCTTTGCTTTTCTTTGCTTTTCTTTGCTTTTCTTTGCTTTTCTTTGCTTTTCTTTGCTTTTCTTTGCTTTTCTTTGCTTTTCTTTTCTTTTCTTTTCTTTCCTTTCCTTTCCTTTCCTTTCCTTTCCTTTCCTTTCCTTTCCTTTCCTTTCCTTTCCTTTCCTTTCCTTTCCTTTCCTTTCCTTTCCTTTCCTTTCCTTTCCTTTCCTTTCCTTTCCTTTCCTTTCCTTTCCTTTCCTTTCCTTTCCTTTCCTTTCCTTTCCTTTCCTTTCCTTTCCTTTCCTTTCCTTTCCTTTCCTTTCCTTTCCTTTCCTTTCCTTTCCTTTCCTTTCCTTTCCTTTCCTTTCCTTTCCTTTCCTTTCCTTTCCTTTCCTTTCCTTTCCTTTCCTTTCCTTTCCTTTCCTTTCCTTTCCTTTCCTTTCCTTTCCTTTCCTTTCCTTTCCTTTCCTTTCCTTTCCTTTCCTTTCCTTTCCTTTCCTTTCCTTTCCTTTCCTTTCCTTTCCTTTCCTTTCCTTCTCTTTTCCTTCTCTTTTCCTTCTCTTTTCCTTCTCTTTTCCTTCTCTTTTCCTTCTCTTTTTCTCTTTTCCTTCTCTTTTCTTTCTGTCTTTCTGTCTTTCTGTCTTTCTGTCTTTCTGTCTTTCTTTTTCTTTCTTTTCTTTATTTCTTTTCTTTTCTTTCTTTCTTTCTTTTTCTTCTAACTAAAGGCTTATATCATCCCATTTACTTTAAACTGAACTCCAAGACAGTAAAAAACACAAACTCTTATTAAGTAAACTCCTTCTCATTTATAACATGTTGTAGCAATAATATATTAAATAACATGCCGTATTTTAGAAGAAGCATAATGAATTTCACACTGGGGATAAGCATGGGTCTCACCTAAGGGAAACTTGATTATTTGAACAAGACAGAAGATGTATTGATTTAACGTTTGGGACTCCAACAATTTCTCTACAGTATGATATTGAAACATTGTGTGAAGCTCAACATAAAACCGAATACTAATCTTAGAATTAACAAGCAGGCATGGGAAAAATAATGTGGGATCTAAATTACCTGATCAGTTATGTAAGTAGAGTATTTAGTCACTTCAGCAGAAGTTATATATGTAGAAATAGTTAGAGGACATGGCGTTTTAATTTTGATATTTCATTGTATGGCTAGCTTTAATATTGAACTAAGCTTTTGCAAGAAAAAGAGTTTTGACTTAATGCCCATGAGTAGGAGAAAATATTTGCGATGTTTTGCAAGGATTTGCCAACTTCACAAAGAACTAAAATATTTTTAAGTGCAGTTTAGCTTTGGTTATATTTTATTTTGTGTAAATTTTAAAGCAGGACATTCCTTAATCTTCTAGAGAGCAACAGAATGCATGTGATCATATGCATAGGTTTTCCACTCTCAGAATTACTTCCTATTCCATTATTAATCTTTTTCATAGGTATTGTTACAACTACCATTGTACAGCTATAAAACAGATACGGGACTACCCAAATCCCAAATGAGAGAGTTCAGAAACTTTTAAGAATGGTTGTGGAAGGTGACGATACTTTCTCTTTCTCCTATTTCTTTTCTGTCCTGAGAAGAGAATGATGAGAAAAAGGAGGACAGGGGTTACAAGTTTAATAACTATTAAATGGAGGTAACTTTATCATGTTGTAGGGTTACTAGAACAAGGCTGTAGTTCATTTGGGTTTTGAATAGCACTTGATGGACAGATTGTACCTACATTCTTTTTGCTCTTTGTTCCTGTATCGTGGAGAAGATGAGTACTCAAATGTAAATAAAGACACTACTTTCTTCTTTCAGGCAAGTCAGCCTCAATGATTTACTCTTTGTGAATGGAACTCTACATATGCATGCATATTTTCTTAAATCATTGATTAACACATGTTGTTTTTAATAACTGCTTCTTCAGACTGCAACTTGTTAATTCATAACTTGGTTCATTGAGTCTAGTATAATGGAACCACATTGGCCATATTGCCTCTTGAGAGAACAGAATGATACATACCATCAATCTCAAGACTTCTTCCTCTCCTCTTCTTGTTGGAATTCAGTGCCCACCAAGCTTCTATATAAAAATGATTCAGACGTATTTCATAGAACTAGGCACTATCGTTAGCATTACAGGCAGCAAATTACAGGGTCTGCTATCAGATTGACTAATGGATGTTCTGTTAAACCATCTGGCATGCTTCTATTAAAAAGAAGCTGCTTTTTTTTTTTTTTTCAGATGGAAAAGCCTTTCAAAAAAGTCTATCCATCATAGCTGAGCTCAGTGCATCTTGAGTTCCTAACTATTGTATACTTACTCTTTTCACATTTTTGATATTTATTACTGCTTCTAGACCCAGTAACTCTATCTTATATCTTTTGAACACACTTCTTTGTCTATGCTCCCAAAGACTGACATTTTTGAGGAAAGGAGAGCACATTTGGGTATTAGGGAATAAAAATAACTTCTAAAATGTATTTTATTCTCCTTCAATGAATTTTTGATGTAGCTACACAATGTAATGTGGACAGCTATCACAGAACATGACTTATCTACTTGTTTTCTTTTCCTCTGTCAGTGATCAGCTTACAAAAGCTTAGTCAGTATGGCCTTAAAATACTTAAAGTATTGTGATGAAGAAGCACATCAACCATGAGGAAACTGTTTTGTGCAAAATTGTGTTCATTTAAAAAATACTTTTAGCACTCCCTAATCTTATGAGTATATCCCTTAATATGTTTTTCTTCTTTTAGTCTTCCTTAAAATAATAAAAACTAATTTTTCTAATTATATATGTAATAATAGTCAACCTCCAATACTACCTGAAATAATCAACACTAAATCTAAAATATTTCTATCTTCATGCTTGTTTCATAGAAGCTTACTTTGACAACAGAGTAGCCCTTTGAAAAGAGAAGAAAAATTGTTTCAGGTCAGAAGACAACCCAAGTCTAGGGAAGGAGAAAAGGAATTTCTGTCATCTAAACTGCGTCTGCAAGCATGGGCTTTCCATAAGAGCTTCTAGCCCTGAGACACAGCTACTGGTACTTTGGTTGCTTTGGAGATACTGGAGGACAAAAATCTAAAAGAAGAAACAACTTAACTCAGATTTGAATAGGCAAAAGGGGCTAAGGCACATTGTATCTACATGATAGAACTGCCTAAAGCTTGGACTTTCATTTACTAGGTTAATATTTATTAATGAATATGGCTATGCCATACACTTTACATGTGATAGTTGCAACATATTACAAAATATATTCTTTATCAGCCTAGATAATACCTGTCAGAGCAGCAAAAGACAGTGTGTCAATGTATTTGAGGGTTCATTTATACAAGCACACATCTCTGACTAAAAGCGCTATGAAATTATGTTCAGATGATTGCTAGAATAAAGAGTTATCTCAGACAGAAACTCCTGTGTTATCTCTTACGTTTGAACATAGAGATGGCGCCATTTGGATTTCCTGTTAGATTTAGTTAGGAGCAGAAGTTGCTGGAAAAGCTTAGCAAAGACATTTTACCTCTGTATATGAGCTGTGAGAATTATACAAAAATAATGAATGAAATTATCAGTGATTGTACACAGTGGGTGATAGTACAAATTGAATATTTACTACAGAATTGAGAAACACTTTTTTTTTTCCCATTTTGAGTACATAAAATATAGCTGAGACTGCTGTAAATGGAAATACAAAGATGAATTGACATTTCTAAGAACAATAACCACTGTCTCCTGCTTTTATTATAATATAGAATTGTTATAGGTCTATGTTTCTGAACTAGGGAGATTCTGGGGAATTTTCTGAACCTCAGAAAGTCAACAAGTTAACAAAAAACAGACCTTAGAAAATAGGACTTACTTGGAAGAATAGAATGAGCAGGGAGAGATCAGTGTAAACATTTATTTATTTATTTATTTATTCCCCATTCTATCTTTCCAAGCTCTTTCAAATTAGCTTTTAAAATATATGTAGTATTCTAGGTTATGTTTGCATATGTGGTGGTTTTACCAAGCTGGGCAACTGAGCTCCACTACAACCACTCACTCACTCCCCCTCCTCAAAGGGAAAGGGGGAGAAAATAGAATGAAAAGAGATCAAGGGTTGCGATAAGGACAGGGAGATCACTCAACAGTTATTGTCATGGGGAAAACTGATTCAGCATTGGGAGATTAGAAACATTTATTACCTATTACTAACAAACTAGAGCAGTGATAAACAAAAAGAAACAAACTAAAAACACCTTCCCCCCCATCCTCTTCCACCTCCTCCCCGAGCCGCACAGGGTAACAGGGGAATGGGGGCTCCGGTCAGTCCCTGAGGCTTTGTCTCCGCTGCTCCTTCACAGTCACTCTCTGCCTTTGCTCCACGTGGGGTCCCTCCCACTGGATGCTGTCCTTCCCAAACTGATCTTGTGTGGGCTTCCCACAGGCAGCAGTTCCTCAAGAACTGCTCCCACATGGCTCCGTACCACGGGGCCCATCTGCCAGGATCAAACTGCTCCAGCACAGGTCCCCCACGGGCGGCAGCTCCCCGCAGTCCCCCTGCTCCTGCGTGGGCTCCTCTCCACAGGCTGCAGCTCCGGCCCGGGGCCTGCTCCTGAGGGGGCTCTCCATGGGCCGCAGCCTCCTCCAGGCCACATCCACCTGCTCCACCGGGGGCCCTTCCACGGGCTGCAGGGGAACTTCTGCTCCGTGCCTAGAGCACCTCCTGCCCTCCTTCTCCACTGACCTGGGGGGCTGCAGGGCTGTTTCTCACTCCTCACTCTCCCAGCTGCTGTTGCAAAGCAGGTGTTTTTCTCTTTTCTTAAATCTCCTCTCACAGAGGCACAATTGCTTATTGTCTTCGCTCTGGCCAGTGGTGGGTCTCTTTGGAGCTGGCTGAAACTTGCTCTTAGCTAACATGGGGCAGCTTCTGGATTTGTCTGCCAGAGGCCACCCCCTGCAGCCCCCTGCTGCCAAAACCTTGCCACATAAACCCAATACAGCATATCATCTGATATCTTCAGGTGTAAAATCCTCTGAGTTTTCTTAAAAATATTTACTACAGGGAATAGTTCGCACGGCTCTGGCTGTCCCCTGGGACTAGTAGCCTTTCATTAGCATAAAGAATTGATGTTTATATTGATGTTGATGATGTTGTGTTTTGTCTCATTTGCAAACCAGTAATGAGCAGCAGGCATGTTTCCCATGTTTGCTTGAAGTAAGGCTGCCATTAATGTTTATTTAAAAATAAAGTTCAGTACAGAGAAAATTTTCACACTACGAGTTCACTATTGCCTTAATAGTTATGAAATGATGCTGTACATTTAGCAGATTCACAGTTTAATAATATTTGAATAATTCTCAAAAAAATATCTTCACATACCTGGAAAGACAGAGTAGTAATTGCAATCATCTCTAGATCAAGAAGAAAAGGTCAAGACTGCTTCCTGGATAAGTTAGGAATAATGATGTTAGAGGGAGTTGTTTGCATTTGAATGAATCACAAGAGACCATTATACAAAGGTATAACTGTATTAAAAGAACAAAAACAAAAGTGCCTTCCCCTGTTAGTTTCCAGCCTGAAATAACCTCCTTTAAATAGGACCTGACATACAGGACAATTTGAATGTATACCAGACCTCAGCCTTATCTTGTGCATTAGGCAAGCATGTACAGTTTGTCAGCAGGGTACAAAGAAAGAAAGAAAAAGAAATCTTTTAAAAATAAATATTGGTGTAAGCAGATCAAGGATAGTTTTCTTTCCTTCTTTTCTTTCTTTTTTCTCTTCTTTCCCCTCTGTTGTCTCTCTCTCTCTCTCTCTCTCCCATCTCTCTCTCTCTCTCTCCCCCCTGTTCTCTCTCTCTCTCTCTCCCCCTCTCTCTCAGTACCTTGCACTTGGACTTGATGAACTTCATTAGGTTCATGTGGACCCACTTCTCAAGCTTGTCCAGGTCCCTTTGGATGGCATCCCTTCCTTTTGTTGTATTGACTGCATCACTCAGCCTGGTTTTGTCTACAAACTTGCTGAGGGTGCACTCATTCCCACTGTTCATGTCATTGATAAAGACAGCACTGGTCCCAGTATGGACTCCTGAGGGACACCAATTGTCACTGGACTCCACCTGGACATTGAGCTGTTGACCACAACTCTCTGGGTGCAGCCTTCAAACCGATTCCTTACCCACTGAATAGTCCACCCTTCACCTGTGTGGTGCTTAGCTGCTGGCCAGGTTAAACTACAACAACACTCCTTTTTCTTTATCTCTGAAAGTCTGAGAAGTTAGCCTGGTCTGAGAACAACCACAACATCCTACAGGCACTGAACTCAGGACAAAATGTGTAGCTAGAGATACTTGTATAGAAAACAAAACAACAACAAGAGAAGCTAAGAGGACCTATGTGGGTACCATCCTCTCATCTTGACACAAAATTCTAGTTAAAGAATTTGACCTGGTAGAAGATGACCTAGATTAACTGTTTTTCTCAACTTTTGACAATACACACTTGCAGGTGGCATCTCTCCAGCTGCAATGCCTCCAGGTGCTTGGCAGTGGGGACTCTAGCTAACCTTCTGTGGTCTAGTAGAGAAGCTAGAATCCTCTAGGCTTCATTAAACAAGTCCCAGCTTTTGATAATAAATATATATATATTTCTAACAAATATGTCTCAGTATTATATTGTTTATAATAATGTTTATTTGATGAAAAATTCTGTAAATGGGCTTGGGGAGAAGGCGAAATCCACATCTTTCCTTCTCTCAGGTAAGTGTCCGAATGGCTTGGCTAGAAAGTTGCAGTCTGATGAATCTTAAACTATTTCTGAACAGTGGCAAAGCTTTGAGAGGAAAATCACTTGAGACCTACTCATTGGATACTCTCTTATGAAATGACAGTGTTTTTTAACGTCCTAACACAGAGGAAGAGACTGAAGTAAATGTGAGAGTGGCCTAGCACCAGACTGTTCCGCAAAAGGGTAAGTTGTACTACCATCCCTCAAAATCTTAAAATGAAAACTGCAACTTTCTGCATTCTTGTGGAAGGAAAAGATTTACATCAAGCCCCATGAAAGTGTTCTGAGCTAATCTAACAACTCCTTACAAGGTCTTGCAATGCAATAAGTACAGCCATAAGAAAGAGAAATTGAAAGCCTCCTCTACCTAACACCTGTTCAAGTTTCTAGATGAGGTATCTTAGATTTTTAATGTGTTGGCTGTTGTGAATACAAATTGCATTGTGAAACCTCAGAGCTCTCTTCATGAATGGTCCAGATCACTTGGAAACCTAACAAGGATGTAGAAATTCCTTTTTGGAAAATGGATGCCAAGGAGTCAGCTGATCCAGTGCTGAACTTCACATTGACAGGTGGATAATTTGAAAATGTTGCTAGACATTAATGTCAGATTGCTTTTTTTTTGCAAAATCTGGTTCTTCAGTTCCTCTGAAGTATTTCCACCAACTGTAAACACACATATATGCACACACACACAAAGTAGTAGAAGAAAACATGCAACGTGGTGCTATATGACTAGGTATTTATATATTTATTTTGGAAGAGTAAACTGTCTAAAGCTGGAACCCACAAAATAAGGGCACTTGAGATCACACACATGAACTCTAAAGTGTAGAGCACTCTTAAGTACGTGAAAAAGTAGCAATATATTTGCATATTTGTTTGAACTACAAATTGTCAATGAAAGTCCTTATCTCACCCACATCTTTCTACAGATATTGAAAACACACTTCAAGATATACATCAAACAGCAAAGAGCATAAAGAATAATAATTGAAATTATTAGTGATATCTCATTTTGCCTCTTTATTTCAATAAAGCCTACACTGCTCCCACTGTGGAGTAGTGCTTGAGTGAAGAGTGAGGTAATACGTAATTGCAACAACAAGAAAATATTATGTTGCCTTAGAACAATACCTCTTTTTCCTATGAAATATCGTATCACAAGAAGTCCCCATACAGCTGGTTATCTCTCCATAACTTTTAATGAAATTACACATCTTAAGAACAAATTATCATCTCGTCTGATGTGAAATTGATCTACATTTCAAAAAGTAACCCTTGAGAAAGGAACATACTTTTATTATTATTTCTCATTTATAAGCTTTTTAATTGTGACTTCCTCTAAAATGTGTAGTGTGTTGAGATTTAATATCAGGTTTACAAAAGCTTTCAGGCTAAAATATATTTTTGTGATAATTTAAAGCAATATTATGCTGTTATGTACTGTATTTATTCAAAGATAGAAATAATCTTAGCTTGTCAATTTGAGATGAGTAGTCTAAAGCACTTCAAACAATTGTTTCCAACAAACATCTACCTTTTTTTTTTTTTTTAAGAGAACTCAATTTTCACATTTGTATTATATATATATATTTTTTTTTTCTGTAAAAATGCAGGAAACAACCATATCTTTCAATATTTTGAAAAGAAAGAACTATTTTTTGAAGAGGAATGAAAAATGTTTGTCTATGATAATAATATGATTTTACTACCAGACCAACCAACCAACCAAACAAACAAAAAACAAAACAAACCCAAACCAAAACCAAACTGACATCATCAACAACAACAACAAAAATAATAGCAAGGAAACAGGAAAGCAGGATGCAAATGACCAAAGTAGCAAAAAGATATGTGAATTTTCTTAGCATGTTCTTTTTAGGAAAACTCAAAGGACATCTAAAAGTTCTAGGTATGTGTTTTTCCATACTTAGTTTAGTTTCCCGTCCCATAACTCTTTTGGTAATAAGTGAAAAATAAAATAAAACAAGGCAATAAAATATTATGTGAGAATTTTTCAGGCCAATACATCACGGAAAAGATTGCCACTTTCTGGGGGAAAAAAAAAAAAAGATTTTTAAAATTATTATTAGAAAACACAAAAGGGGCATTGTTATTACCAATTTTTATTTTTCTACATCAGATGTCTTCAAGGCAGTCAAAAGACTTCTGTTACTTTCTTGTTGCTTTTTAATGAATAAAAGTAGCTGAGGTATATTTACCTATCAGACATTCTTGTAGTCTTCTGTGTTTAGTTTCAGCTTTTGTGTGTTTTTATTCAGTTCTGAAAAAAGCTGCAGAGTGAATTCTTACTGAAAACAATATGAAAGATTCTGAATAAGGCAAAAAAAAGGGGGGGAGGGGCGGCTTTTTTTAAAAAATCATGTCTTCTTAGAAGATAAATATTTTTGAAAAGATGCATTAGGTGGAAACAAGAGTGCACAATGCATTTGTATTTAGACTGTATAAGCAAGAAGCCTGATATAAATCTGTCCGGTAGCTTATTCTTCTAAATTTGATTAATCCGTAAATGAAAACTACTATCGGTAGACTTGGTTTGTTTACACAATTTAGGACTGCCATGCACATTGTGTAGCATTACATTTAACTGGAGACTCTAGCTGGAAACTAGTGGCAGAGTGCTGTCATTACCTGCATATCAGCTTATAAACCAAAGGTTCAGTGAGATATGGGATATCTAAATATTTGTTTAGTCATCTATATTTAACACAAAGTTGTGCTCAGAGAACCAACCTGCCTTTTACCACTATGAATCTTCTATTGCCATTAAGATATTATGGCAGTTATTAAATGATGGTTCTTGTTTATTTCTTGAGCAGGAAAAGAGAGAATTTTTAGAATGGATTTAGCTATTTTAGATCTCATCTTGTGGAGAAGTGATAACACTTCACAAATAAATCTATGATTTTGTAGCACAACAATGTCTTTCTGACAGAATTTATTACTACTGGCACTTAATCAAATAGGAACTTATCATTTCTTTACTCCTGTCCCAAAATTTTGTCCCTGCTGCTTTTTGAGATATTGCACCACTAAATTTGCAAAAGCTGTACTGCTATTAATATATCCTTTAAAGCTGGATATACTGTTTAGGCTGAAGTGGCAGAGAGAGCTATGTACTTTGAATTTTAATGAAATAAAATTAATAAATTTATTTCTATTCATACAAGATGTAACTACTGGTGTAGAAAGTCACTATACACTCAAAGCTCGTCTTTGGTGGTGGAGTATGGAGTAGTATTAATAAGAACTGGGACTGCTGTGTCTTACGACCACTCTTGCATTGTACCCAAGGTATATTATGTCAAGGAATTCAGCTAAGATAAAATTTTGTGTGCATGCATTGTGTATGCACTGGCAAAACATATACATTCATTCAATTATACAATAATCAGAGAAGCAATAAAATACCTAATGCTGAAAAGGAAAACACAACGCTATAGATTGAACAAAACTCCATAGCAGTTCACTGTAGTGACCATATTACCCACATAATTTTGCCAAGATCTGTGAGAACCTGAGCTATCTGCTGCATAAATATTGGAAATGCAAGTTAACTTTCTCCTGGGTTAACATAACTTGCCTACTATTCTTTTTATGTTAGTTCTTGAATTCAGTCTGTAAATGAGCACTTCTCTCAAAGTATAACTCTGTTACATTTTGCCCTTTTCCTGAGTCTGTGGATCAGTTTAAGCTTGTACCTTGTCTCATAGCATTGAGATGTGTCCATGTTGCATGCACCATAAAAAAAACAAAACAAACAAAAAAACAAAAAAAAACACCAGGATGTTCTGTATTTGTGAATGTAAAGTTGATAATGGATGCCCTACGCATTTTGTACTGGCAATATTCAGAATGTTATTATGATTCTGGCTTGTACTGTTCAAGACGAGTAGAACTGAACAAATTACAATCTTTTGTGTGGTCAGAATATGCAAAGCTGATGAGATGGTGAAAAGCCCACCATCTCTTGCATTTTCCTGCACCAGATATATTTCTTTTTTTCGTAGAGAAAGTGTGCAAGCTTAGTGTCCTGTAGCCTAGCATTCCTTCATCGTCTTTCTGTGTATGGAAGTGCACTTTTTTTTTTGGAAGGCTTGACAGATGGAAAGATGGCTGCCTTCACTGCTTGGCATCGAAGAAGACAAGATAATGATTCTCCTTCTGAACTCTACAAATAGCTGATAGTGGGGTCTTGTGCATATCGTCTGACTCCAGAGGAGGGGGTTGTATCTGAAGGATCATTAGAGAGGGAAATGCACCTTTTTCAGCCCCGGAGAACTTTTAATTTTCTCTGCCTTTCCTTTCATACCTGACTGAAAACTAAGAAAATTGGCATCTATGAAAAATAAATATTTTTGAGTCTCTCTGGTATGCAGGTAGGTGTGGAATAGCCTGGATTTCAGACACAGGTTGAAAGCGATCATCCTATTTTGGAGCACCTAATTTCAGTAATGTGAAGTAATAATAGTGATATTTTAATAAATAGGAAGCATCTAACAAGGCAAATACACCACAGTGTTCTTCAGCCAGAGAAATCCCATCAGTCACTGTGGGGTAGATATAAGAGCTACCTTTCCTGATGATGACATTTTACAGAGCACACTGGAGAAATAAAGGCATACTAAAGATGTTACATTAACTTTCTTTTAGTTTTCTGTAAAAGCACAGTAATGGAGAAAGGACATAGATAAAGGGCTTTTAAAAAATAATTCTAGTAACGTTAACATATGCACAGATGAAATAAGGAATGTGCAAATAAACACTAGAAAAGCTTTTAAAGTACCAGCTCCGCTAAGTACAGGTCAAATGTGAACAGTATACACAAGTTTTTTTGAGTTCCATTTTCAATTTTTTTTTCTTGTTGTATTGTATCTCTAAAAACATCTGCAATTCAGTAGAGAATCGAATGTCATCAAGGTCTCTTGCTCAGTTTAATTAATACCTGTTAATAATCTCCTACTACCTTTTTATCGCTCAGTACTGTCCTCATAGATACTGATCTATTGGATACGAAGGTCATTCAATTTTGAAAATTTTGGCATATTTTAGTGTATTGAGTGTTCATGTGAAACAAATAATTTAATGTGGTTTCGAAGCTTAATCTGAATGCAAACTGCAGTGTCCTGGCTTGTTTCTAATCAGCATTAGGGATGTGCCAAACTGTCAACGGCTCATGAGCAATATGAACACTATAGTTCTTCACACCCCTTTGAGTTTATATCAATCACTTGAAAATAACATATTTTTTTTTCAGAATGAGCTGTCACTATCAATTTGAATAGTGCCTGTTCAACTGGAATTTGTCCAATTTTTTAGCAAGCCATTTGGCACATTCTATCATGAAGCAAACAACTTGCAAAAGCAGATTCTTTTCAAGATGCTTATAGGAAAGACATGTATATTTAAGTATTCCAATATCCCTTTGCCAGGGAAGACAGTTTTTATCCGTACAGTCTAAAGAAGATTATTCAAAGAAAAGAGACTTGTGAGACTTTAGTATATTATGACACAGAGAACTTTACATACATTTTTCAATATTTAATATTTTGAGAGAAGCAATCAGGTAATGATCAAGTGAAATAAGAACTATCTGAAATGGTATTTATTTCTTTATCTTGTGCAGTAAATAAGCTTGATATTATTTTAAAAATCATTCTAGTGGATACTTCTTCTACTCCCCCAAAAGAAAAAGTCCAAAATAGTCACTGCTAGTTACTAAACTTTCATATTTCTGCATATTCTCATATTTGAGGAAATTAGATGTTTTAATCAATTTAATGCAAAATGAGACTTTATTCCTGCTCTTTCCTGTATCACAGAGGCATTTTCCTGCTTTAATTTGTCTGATTGCTGCATATGATAACTGTTACTGGCTTCTAGAAGAGGACAGGAAGAGTGAAATTATCCATCTTTGAAACATGTCAGGACAGACCATTTAACACCTCTCCAAAGTGTGTACCAACCAAAATGATTCAATCAGTGACTTTTCTTAGAAAAAATGCTCTCTTTACTTTTTCTGCGCCTTAGAAAACTAGCTTCTAGGTTTTGCTGACAAATGGTTTTCATTGACTTCTATGGCCTTTCTGACTAGCCACAGAAATAAATTATAAGCATCATACTTCTTCCTTTTTTCTCTGCTGAGAAATAGGCATTTGGACAACAGTAGAAAGCTGTTGGAGCTTTATACCCACCCTTATTTTATTTACTTCAGCTAACTAATCTGGGAGGCAGGAAGGAAATCTTTCAAGGACATGAAAACTATGACAGTTCATTCCCTGGACACCTTATGGATACTTCAGCTACCTGAACTGATCGGTTGATTTGATCTTTTTTGTTGCCAAAATGTGTTTTCACAGACGTTGTGGCAAATGTAATGAGAAAGGGAAGGGAAGGGAAGGGAAGGGAAGGGAAGGGAAGGGAAGGGAAGGGAAGGGAAGGGAAGGGAAGGGAAGGGAAGGGAAGGGAAGGGAAGGGAAGGGAAGGGAAGGGAAGGGAAGGGAAGGGAAGGGAAGGGAAGGGAAGGGAAGGGAAGGGAAGGGAAGGGAAGGGAAGGGAAGGGAAGGGAAGGGAAGGGAAGGGAAGGGAAGGGAAGGGAAGGGAAGGGAAGGGAAGGGAAGGGAAGGGAAGGGAAGGGAAGGAAAGGAAAGGAAAGGAAAGGAAAGGAAAGGAAAGGAAAGGAAAGGAAAGGAAAGGAAAGGAAAGGAAAGGAAAGGAAAGGAAAGGAAAGGAAAGGAAAGGAAAGGAAAGGAAAGGAAAGGAAAGGAAAGGAAAGGAAAGGAAAGGAAAGGAAAGGAAAGGAAAGGGTACCTATTTGACTACTACGACTTAACTAACTACAAAATAACAAAGGATATTTTTGTATTTTCAATGAAATTAAAACTATGGTTGTATGAACTAGTGAAAAGTGGGTTATACTTTGGTATTATCTTTCAACAAGCAATACAAGGCTTGACTATGTGTTACTTGTAAATGCCAATCTCATATTTACCCAATGAGAATAAGTGCAGCATGGAGCATAGAATCAGAACTGAGCTTTTATTTTTATTGCATCTACACTGATATTTAATTTTTGGGTCATACTGACCATAATGTCAAAGTTTCCCATGAAGTTATTATGACTCCCTTTGAGTAGAACATAAAAATTGAATACATAAGAAATTAGCACATCAAAACCTTATCCTAAGCAAAACTATGAAATATCCAGATCTATTGAAGAACAAATGTTAACACCTTTTGTTAGAGTATTTCACCAAGCTATAATCTAGTTTTATCTAGTTTTGGAAGCGGGAGCTTCAAAAGGAACTTAGAAAACAAAGTATGTGTTAAAGCACACTAATTAATTGGGTTTTCAAAGATAAGGATTTGTAAGTGCATGCACGGTAACAGTACTCTTTTTCCTCCCATGCCTGTTCTCTGTGCTTACGAAAATGTCTTCATATATTCATAGCAATTTATTATTGATTTTATAGCATTATGCTATTTTTTCAATAAATATTACAGTGATTACTGAGTGTCACACCTTAAGGCAAGAAAAAAACTTCATTCCAGCTATTAGATATGATTTGTATATCATCCATTATTGATTTACTGTTCCATCTAGATAGTGTAATAGTTGATTTGAAATCTAGAAACCATTATGAAATTTATTACTGTCAGGAGAGTACAATAAGTAATAGGAAGCAGCTTAGTCAAATAAAAGAAATACAGTCTGCACGTCTTCACTAAATGAAAATTCCTGTAACTGCTTTTAAGACAGTATTGAGTCATGAGATGCAATAAGGTTATACGAGATAGCATCATCTCAAACAATTGAATGGCTGTATGAATAATCTAAAACAACAAAATGTCTGTGCTTGCCATAGCATCTGAATTTAAACATGATGTCAAATTAAAGGAAACTCTGCAAACATGCAATGACCACAACAAAATGGTAGCTATTTAAAATGCTCTGAAGCATATTGGCAAAAACAGCAGAAGAGTTCAAGGTGAACTTCTGAGCCACGTAAGGGCTGAAACCCATAAAATATCAACAGTTTCTCTGTAGATGGCTGGTGGCAAAACCATTGTTCCAAATGTTCCACTGCTAGTCTGCATCTCTGTTTCAACTATGCATTGTTCTGGAGATTCTGCTGTGCCTCACAGGCACTGCCAGGCTGTCTGAAGAGAAATATAGGAAGGGGTAGTGCACAGAAATCTTAGGGCTGTATAAGTTTTTCAGGGGATTCCTGCCAGCATTTTAAAGTGGAATTACCAAAGAGATCCCCACCTATTTCTTTGTTGTGGGAAAATACTTTTGTGTTACAGCCATGCAGTACTGTGTGGGGAAATGGTGACACGGTACTGCCTGGTTGCTCCATGTTTGCCTTTCATACTTCTGATGGTGAGTATAAACAGCACTTTCCTTTGATAAATTAGATACAGTGGTGAATAACTTGCTACAAATACTAATATTAGGCTAACTCTTTGTGCAGACTCCCTTCCAAAGCAATGGGAATAATTGCTTAGCACTGCACACCGAGGGAGTATAGGAAAGTTTCACAGAACCTGTTTAAGTCAGAACAAATCCTGGGAGTAAAAGCTGGTTGACCAGATGCCATTGGGGTGTTTTCCTATCATCTTGGAGCAATTTCTCTGACACCATTACAAGAAGGCTCTGCAAGGCTGCTAATTAGTTTTTGTTGTTTTTTTTTTTTTAACACAGATGTGATTCTTGAACATTGCACTGTTTTGCCAAGGTTTGCAAAAATACCTTCAGAATAAAACAGATGAGAGAAATGGAAGTACTCTCTTCGAAGTCTCTCTGTAGAATAAGTAATCCTTTACCTACAATCTTAAGGTCACTTGTGAAACTGAATTCTGATGGGTATCTGAAACATATGACATACGTTTAGTTGAATACAATAATTTATTATAATCTGGACCAGTAGAGTAATAAGACTTTTAAAGCATCATGTCCACATAACATATTATTTCTTTACATATCATTAAAAGCAGTGTCTGTTTAACACGTTTGGTTTTTGTTTTTATTTTTGTTTTAGAATTCTTGTAACACTGGCTTTCAACACTCTTTGCAGTCTAGACTGCTGTTATTTTTTTAAAAGATTGCTCATTTTCTTAATTCAATGTCACTTATCTTCCACATATATACCTGAATCACTCTTTCACATAATTATAGGAGACATAGTTTGGCCTGTTCTTGTCAGTCACCCAGCTTTGCTGACTGTCTTCATCAACATTTATGAGCTGCTAATGATTTCTGCTATAACCGTGCCAGCAAAATCTTTCCAAAATACTACATGGATGTGTTCAATTGTTCTCTCTGAGGCTGTTCTGCTGATGACTAGGAGTCTTGTCCTTTAAACTTGTACATGTTATTTTTCAGATGCACTTGCCAATTTGATCAAGTCTGGCTGCTTTTTTTCCTTTTGCCTCGATATTTTCTATTTGTGCACCTGTTGACTGTCCATCTGTAGATTCAGTGCTGAAAGCCCAGATTTGAGCCTCAGATGATGAGATACAATTCCAACTACATGGCCCTGTAATTTAATGGATACCAGAGATGAAAGCTCCCTGTCAGGGATTTCTCATATTAATCAAAGAATGCTTCACGAGCAGCTGTCTTTGCTGGAGAAAGATAAACTACACTGTATCAACTGACTGAAAATCTTTTCTGCTTTTACTTACAGTGATGCTAAAAAAAGTGCCACATTTATTAAGTGGAATTTATTAAAGCATTATACATATATAAAAAAGAAAAGACAAATCTTTCTGTTGAAAGACATGATGAACAACCTGGAGGTGTTGAGCAACTTCCTGAATGGTGATATATGTGGAATGTTTGGAGAACTTGACATGAGTTGGAGGATTACTTTCTGGCAAAACTATTAAAACTCAACTATTAAAAATTGTTTTATGCTCAGAAACCGTAATTTCCACAAATGCAATAAATATTCATAACCCCACATTAAAACAGAAAATAAATACACTGTGTCTGTTCCTTATCCATGTTCACTGTTATCTCTTGTTTCTTGTGCAGTTTATATTTCATAATAAATTTCTGATATGCTGCAGGGGTACCACACTGTCTTTAATGTAACATTTCTCTTTGAAGGACTGAAACCAAGTGGTCTCTCCAGGGCATCATAAATCTTAGTTTTCACTTGGAACATAGAAACTATAAAACGTATAAAACAATATTTAAGCTTCAGAGTAGACCAATTTTCAATATAGAATGGGATTGTTATGACAGTAAAGAAATGAGCAGATGGGAGTAAGGATTCTCCGATTTCCAAAGCCCTGCCAGAAGGAGGATAGAGGAAACACTTGAACCCCAGGGATACTTCTTGATAGAGCAGTGACCAGAAAGCTGAAATGACCCACAAGGATTCATTCATCTTTTTAAGGCACATGTCACATACAAGCAGAAAATGCCTGTGCTAAAATACTGCATTTAAAAAATCTAATGAAGAATATAAGCAATATATACTATGTGTCATTCTGGATTACAATATAAATTTCACAGGTCAGAGGTCAGTTTGTTAAAAAATATAAGAAAAAATTGTATCAGATGTTTTTATGGAATTAGGTCATATTAGATTAGACACCATTGTGATAAATTTAAGCCATTAAAGCACAGCAGGAGTTTTCTGAGACATAGCATTTCCTGCAAGGCCTTTGAACAACTTCACTGTTTTAGAATCTCTTGGAAAGTAATGAAAAATAAAGGAAAAAAATCTTCAGATTGCTTAGGTACCCAAAGTTCTGTCATTTTCTCTTTCAGAGACCCTCCAGGGTTTCTAGCAGACAACAGAAGTGGACAGGCTCAGAATCATCAAAGGGAAGGTAGAAAAATAATCTTTTTGGTAAGATAAGAAATATGCTTATGTTTGTTTAAAGTATATGTTTTAGCACTGGGAATACTTCTAATAGTGCTGTAAGAAATATGTGTGTGTGATGGGGAAGAAGTAGGACTTTGTGAAACACCACGACAAAACCATCATGTCTAGCCTCATTTTATACTGCTGAAGATCTCTTTCCTATCAAGTATAGGACTGTAAAAACAAACAAACAAACAAACAAAATCTCGAAGTACAAAAACATTTTAATGTACATCAAACTTCTACAGATTTAAAGGTTCATTGATAAAGTAGTATGCAGAAGTCCAGTTTTCAAACCTGCCTAAAGATAATTGGAAGCCCTTGGCCAACAATATTTCAATCACTCCCTTTCTACTACACTGAATTATTTATTTGCTTTGAAAAAAGCATTGAGAATTTTAAAAGGTTCCAATAAATTGTCTTCAGGCCACATGAAAAAGGTACTAGTGATTCCAAATTCTAAATACTGTGAAGGGGAGAAATTCAAAGATTTTCCTTTAAAATTAACATTAAAATGGTAATATTCGGTTTATTTAAAAAGAAAAAAAATGCTGCTGATATAATATATCAAGACTAAAGCAATGAAAAACTGCATCCTTCACTGTGTTGAAGCAAGAAAAGTAGAAATGGCTGTGTTGGGCTGGATGTTGGTTTCCTTTTTAGATATAAAAATGTTTTTGAAACACATAGTTTTAAAATCCAATTTATTTATTAGTCTGTATTAAAGATCTGAACTACAGGTTAAAAAGGAAAAAAAATAAAAAACAACTACCCAACAAACCAAATAAAGTAAAGAATGTAAAGAAAACAGTAACAGATTTTGAGAAGCTATTTCTTACTCAAATGATCCAATTTAGGTTGGAATGTTACCCATATGATCTGCAGGGTGTCTGTAAGAAACAGAGCAGCAGCTGAATAGAAAATGGCATCTGTGGCTCAGGGAAAGACTTGGCAAGAAAAACAAACAAACAAACAAAAAGGTTAAAAAATGCTAAATGGCCATAAAATTGCAGTCTTCTGTGAAGCATGGGTGTAGTTTAATTTCTTAATTTTATTTTCTGCTTTTAAGTAAAGGCTGCTAGATAGAAAGAGATTCAAACTGTTTTTTTATTATTATTTGCAAAACCACATCTTCTATAAACACATCACAAGTTTTGTGTTACACCTGTGTAGAACAAGTGCATCAGTAAGAAAACCAGTTTAGTAGCTAGAAAACACTGTTTGATAAATGTAAATATTTAAACTACAATGACTGTGGCACCAGGTCATTGTGCACGTGGTGGGAGAAGGAAAAAGTAAAATTGGGACTGGTAAATTGATGTGTAAATAAAGAAGGAATGCAACAATTATTCCTGCTCCAATTCCTAAACTCAGCATAACAGAGGTAATTCTAAGTTGACCCAAGACCCTTTGATAAGAACATAGTACATTTCAAATATCCTGGAAATTTAAGTTTAAAAACAAAACCTGGTAAACCTCACAGCAACATCAAAAATTTAAAGGCAGCCATATGTAAATGGATAGGAAACAACATTCCTTTATTTCTTTAGAGTTTAACAATTTTAACAATGGACAACAGTTTTAACAATGTAGATAGCTGTCTTTACACACCAATAGCAGCAGCATGCTGAATGAAAGGTGAAGCGACCACATTTGTTATAGAGGCAAAAATTCTACATATATGGATATGCATTTCACCTAAATTCAGCTGGGTAATCATAATGGAGGAGGTAGACAGTGCTCATTCAATCCACATATCAGAAACACCTTTACTGGGATTATATTATCAGCTCTGCAGGGATCTATTTCTGTACAATGACTATAGCAATTGTATAGACTAAATAAGTAGTTTTTTTTACTGGGAAAATCTGGCTGGATTCATTCTGTACTCGGGTTTTTGCTTTAATAATAACAATAAAAAAAAAGATCTGAATTCTGAAAATGTTATGTAGTTGGCTGTAGTATTACATAAATAATATAGAGATAAACATACATACCACTGACAAAACAGCACAGAGACTTAACTGTCTGTCTAGGGCATAACTTTTTTTTCTTCATGACTTGTAAAGGTAACTACAAGTAACAGAATGTTGATGTGTATGATCCAACAGTAAGTGAATATCTGTGTTGTGAGTGATCTGAGTGATCCTGATCCTAGGAGAACCCCCCCAAATAGAGGCTAATTTTACAATAGATGTAATGTTCCTATTAAAAAAGTAAACAGACCTATAGACAAAGTCACCGTGTCACTAATTTGACATTACGCTGACAGATGTTGACAAATGTAGAGACTGATTGTTTAAAGAAATTATTTTACTAGGTAAGGGCAATATTTCACATGTGACATTAATCAGAAGTTTTTTATCAGCATGGAAACTTAACATTTAGTGAGACAACAATATCATGACTACACCATGTTAGGAAATAAGTAAATAATTAACTCCTAAATTAAGATGACAGTATTAAAGGTATTTACTACACTCCAGCTAGGACCAATAGAGGACCTAAAATTTGCAGCTGATGGAAAATATAGAGAATAGTGACAGCAAATAAAATTTTTATAAGTTCAGTGAATGCCTGATGCATGAAATGCTGTTTGGTTACTGCCTAACATAACAGCAAAGTCCCAATTTGCTGGTGTTATGTCAATCAGAGACTGAGAAGGCATATTCTTTACAGAAAGCAATGGCTTAATTGTATGTGATGAACAAATGTATCAAAAGGTTGGTGATAGTACAATAAAATGGAAGAAATGAATCGCATTCACATAGTTTATGAAGTTGGTAGTAAAAAAAATGCTGTAGGCTTTGAGAAGCCTAGCTTCTGCATTATGGACTTGGCTAAGCATTCACATTACTAGAAAAATGGAGACAACAGCTGATGGCTCTCTGTCACATAAATGGTACAAATCCCTATGAATCTTACAAAAAGAAATTGAAAAAGATTTTTTTTTCTAAGAAAGAAATTACGTAAGACTTGTATATGCTTTTTATTTTTCTTTCTTCCAGACTCAGTTTCCAAAGAACAGCTAAAAGTTAGTTGCAAACTAACCAGGAAATCCCACAGGTTGTGGTTTTCAGGATTCTTTATTTTTGGAGTGGTATGGTGTGGTGTGTATTTTTTCTTACATTAGAGCTATCTCTTTATATTAGTTTCCATCTTCTCATGATAGAGAACAGACTGCAGTGTATTTTTTTGGCATCTTGACCCTGACTATGGTTACAGTATTTTTGTACTTATACTGGTATTCTATCAATGTCATAAGTAAGCCTTGTGTGGTAAAGAAGTCACATTATTTTTATTTAAAAAAAAAAGGTAAGTTATTTCTCTGAAGTTGACAAATAGATAGTTTATGGATGGATTGAACTTGATTCTGAATCTTCCAATTATAACGTTTTTCAACAAGAACAAAAATGGTACCTGTAAATGACCAAAACAAAGCAAACAAAAATCTGCATATTGAATATTTGAATAAATGAATACAGTAGAGGGTTCACAAATAATCTATATGTATAAGTATATTCATATGCAGAATCCATCAAAGTCCATCTTTTAAATATCAAAAGTGCATTAGTAAAATTCATGACTGGTCATTGACAATTTGCAACCATACTTCGAGGCTGAATTCAAAGGATACATTATTTTCAATGAATAATTCAATATATCCTTATTGCAAGTGCATTAAATGCAATTTTATATTATGAATAGATTATTGCTTTTCAAAAAATGTATTCCATTTCTTATTTTTAACTGTCTGTAATATTTAAATTAATCAGTTCCATTTTGCAAAGAATTAAGAAAGATAAAAAACAAAAAGTTCTTACTTGTAACAAATTCTTTAATGAAAAGCAATTTTTAAACCAGGCCTTAATAAAATGTATCCCTTAGAGACAAATATTTACTCTAGGTGATTTTAACAACAGCAAATTGTAATATCTGAGGTACTTTTGTGAGGTTAAATAAGAAGTTTAGAAACTTAATTACTTTACTCTTGTACGTGAAAGAGGCCTAACCTGCAGAGATCTTTAATTATTTTTTATTATTATTATTTTATTTTGAACAATACCTGGTTTTGGTTTTCTTACTTTTTTTTTTTAATTTCATTTTACAACTGGTGTTTCTAATTTTATTATTTTGGACACAGTGGTAACAGATTACAGTTTATGGAATGCCTCTAGCTCTAAAACAGAGAAATTTCAGATTTTAGTTTAGAAGAGGGCAAAGATCTATCTAATTCTTTCTTAACTAGATATTAAACTCATTCTTATTACCATGTTCTTTAGCTTGTTGATAAACCAGCATAATTTTATTCTGTTCTTCTGGAGAAGGGATGCTCCAAAGCTCTTTGCAAATCAAAATTTTCCATTCTCTAGTGTCCTTCAAGTAAAGTTCTGCAGTCATGGTAAAATTATTATGTTTTCACAAAGTTTTAAGCAACTTGCTGCTATCTTCTCTTGAAATGGAGACAGCAACCACTCGTAATTTTTTCCTGGTTTTACTTAGAGAGGAATTTAAGACTTAGTGTGAAACTAAAAAACAAACAAACAAACAAACAAACAACAACCAAACAAACAAAAAAAAACACCAAGCCAAAACACTCCTCAGAGAAAAAGCAGAGACACTGTACCTGTTACCTGTTTTTTTAACCTGTTAGCTGGTACAGGGTGCCAGTTAACTCCATCCGCACTGAAAACTAAAGAAACATATACCTTCTGTGGTTTGAAATCTATGTAGAGACCCAATTTTGTTCTTGTGCTCAAGTTAGTCTCTTAACGAGATGGCCAAGCATTTTCTGGAGTAGAGGAAATAGTAGGGAAAACCAAACAATAATGTTGTGAACCTTAACACATTTCCCAAAGTGAGTCAAGCTGGAGGAAAGACACTGTATATCAGAATAAGCTAAGCCATAGATGCGCAAAATATTGGAAGCAACTTCTTCTCTAAAACAGTCTCAAATGTTAAAACTAGTGAGAGAATACTGCAAAAAGCAGGTGTAAGAAAACAAGACTGCAATGAGAAAAAAAAAAAGATAAATAGAATGTGTTGTGGCCTTAACAATTAAAACTGATTTTATTTTCATTACTGGAAGTTATGGATCTATTTGCCAGGTTACCAGAGCTAAAGCTAAAGAAAAATGCTCAGAACTGAAGTAGACAGACACAAGGGAAAAAATAAAAGACTGGTAAGATTGTTTCAAAGAAACCTTCAATAGAACTAAAGTCACCAATAACCGGCAGAATGACTAATGAAGATGTGTATAGGCTCAAAAAAAAAAAAAAAAAAAAAAAGGAAAGGCAGAGCCAGAGACAAATGCCTGGAAGATATTACGCCAGTAAGTACTATCCCTGAAAAGTTTTAAACAAAGACAATCTGACAAGAGTAACAGACCAAGCAAGCCCTAAATCAGTTAAGTTGAAACAAATCTTGCAACTCACATATTAAGCACCAATATCCCACTGGGAGGAAAAATATAGAGAAAGCAGTACAGTTAACGTACCTGTTCCACAGTATGCTAGCCAATGGAGGTGTTAAGAATGAAATGATGTTAGTATTAGGACAATAATGTGTAGGAATAAAGGATAGCCAGCCCTAACATGGAAAAAAAAAATTACACGCCTTAAATCTCAATGTTAATATATGAGATGTATGGTGCTTGCAAATTTTCTGTTTCAGAAACAGAATGCCTGAAAATAAAACATCGTCAGGCAGAAACATCAATAAAGCTTTTTTAAGTGTTGTATTGAAAATACTAATCACTAATGAAGAGTTAAAAAATCACCATCATGTCTACAACAGAAAGTAAGCATCTGGGACAGGCACTTCAGAAATAGGATACACACACACTCATTGAAACCATCAGTGGAAACCAGCTAGTATACAGAAAAAGCCATTTAAGAAAACTAGAAAAAGAGTATTAGCAGGCAGGGGGAAAAATCAATAACAGCACCACAGAACAGCTGAAAGCATTGGAAAATGACAGAACGGAGGAGAAAGATGTAGTTTCTGCCCTAGGCATCAGTACTAGCATGGGAAGGCTGAAATGTGGTAAATTACAAAGATACACTAAAGTGAATGAGACAGGTCTTTAATCCTGATCTGATTCTTTTGCACTGCTGTAACAGGATCAAAATCCAACCCAAAAGGACCACAAAAAGAATCTCTGTTGGAACAGAGTGGCATCTTAAATGGGCTGAAAACTTTCCATGCCTTATGGTCCCCAAGTAAAGAGGGCCTCTTACTCAGTGGAGTCTCAATGACTGATGATTACAGACGCAGTTTCATAGGTTCTCCTGCTTTGAGCAGGAGTGGAAGACACCCTGGTAACCTGGATGACGTAGAAAGTTCTCTTATTTTTGTTGAATCATCTTTGCCTCTTGCAGCCTTCTAGTCCTTTGCTGAAAATAATTCAACTAGACTGATTATGACCTGATTTCTGATAATCACGAGATTTCCAATGGTACTGCAGTTTGTAGTGAATGAATAAAGTTTTTTAAAAATAGTCATTTTTAACAGTTCTTTAAAAATAAGTCATTCTAGCATTTTTCTGATGGCCATATTTGAGAATATTCATTTAGTATACAAATGATTTCAAGATATCAAAGAATGCATTTTAAATGAAAAAGAAATCAAGTGTTCAATATACATCTCAGCATTGCAATAATCTTAGAAATCTTAATCTCGAAAAATAAATCACGCAATATTTTTTCATCTCACTAAATACTCCTAATATTTGTTTCATAAAGTATATATCTTGTATCTCACAGAGTGAGACACTCATGAGCAAGGCACCTTGCCATTAAACTGGGAATAGTGAAATATTCAATGTATTTTGCTTTAATGAAGCTGAATCTGCAGTCAGGATTATGTTAACTCACACTAGTCTTAGACAGTAAAGAAACTGCTGCAGCGCCTATTCTACTTCTTCTGAAGCAGAGAAGAAAAATGCAACAGAATTCATCTGGGATGAGGCTACTGTCAAATCTGCACTGGGCTAAATTTGTTTTAAATAGGAGTTAAGCAATACTGGAATAACAAAAAAAAATAAAAAGAGTTTAGTTAAATTATATTCATTACAAACTAGCATTTAGGAAATATAAAGGATGAGAAAAGACATTTGCCCTTATGGCTATTGACAGAGAAATTATGAAAGTTATTTCATTCATTTCCAACACAGATTTGCTTTGGTACATTCATCTATAAGAAATACCAGAAGCTATTTTGTGAGAAAGGTAGTGCAACACAAATATGTATATATATATATAAAGTGTAATCTTTTATTTGAATTATAAAAGATTTTCAAGGAAATTATGATGCTTCCTTTATATAATAGCACAGATTATTTATTTACTTATTTTTTTCCTAACTTAGTGAAAGGTATACTTATGGAAAGACAGATGAGAAATGAAGTATTATATTTTTTAATAAAAGTAACTAATCACTGAATTCAAGCCTAGAAATAGTCACAAATAAAAGAAGAATCTAAATCTCCCAGAATTTGTTCATAAATGTCTAAATGTTTGTGGGAAAAGACTTTTTAAAATTATGTTCAGTTGAAATAGTTTGATCAACAGCAATGGAGAATTGTAGCTTGTTTGCAATTCTTCCTGATTTCCTCCCTTCATGGCATGCAGTCCCTGCAACTTGATTTGAAACCATGTCTAGGAACTTGCAGAAGGATAAAGATTTGTCCGCCAGTGAATGCTTGACATACAAACAGGACTTGCAATAAGACTTGAAAATTATTCTCTGTTCTTTTCAGGAAAATAAAATATATTTTATTCTCTTTCTTCAGCAATAGTATAGAAGAAGTAACAGAAAGTGCAAGAAAGAAGTCCTCTGGTTCTTAAAGGACTTCTTTTTCACAAGTAGGCCTGGAGGCCATCTTGCACATGCATGTGACAGTGTTTTGTATGTTTATCTTATATATAGTTAAAGTGGCTGAATATGAAGCATCTGACCAACATAACTTATTGCTGCAGCACAATAGACTATGGTTTGGAATGTAAATTTTCATATGTCTAGCTAGGTCTTCTTCCCTGTATAAGGGGCATCTGCTAAATCTAAAATATGCCCATAGACCCAACAGGAAAAAGAATAACAATTACGCATATGTCAGGAAACTGTGAGAGGATATGTGTGTGTGTGGAAATGAAATGGCATAGAAGAACTGATTCCAGGACATGGAGACATTATACCACGTTATACCAGGCTGCATTGTGCTTACATGGCAAGAACTTGGCCATGTAAATATCCTCTCAAAAAGGACCTGCTGCTGGCAAGTGCTTGTGGGAGTAAAAATGTTTTTGCACAGTTACATTGTTTAGAGGGACAGATTGAGATATACTTGCAGTGAAAAGAAAGCTTAACAGACAACCTTGTAAAATGCAGACAACCAGACTCCTTAGAGCAATTAGGTGAAAATCGTGGTGTCAAGTCGGATAAGTGAAGAAACATTGCCATTTCAAACAGTAAAAAAGTCAAACGAAATTTGAAATTTAACAGGCCAGCAACAGAAGGCCATATATTGTCTATGAAGCATTGGATAGGTTGTGAACCTGGATTACCCAGTCAATGTGGGAACAGGGGAAGGTCCAGGTTGTCGAGAAAGAAAGTATATAAACTGTACTATGTAACTAGTAGATGTGCTCCTGCTTGTGGGACGCCTGCCATTGCAATCGTGAATAAATTACTACCTTACTGAGATCCTCGCCTGAGCCTAAGTATTGGCTACAGAGTGTCTCTCACAGTGCTGAGCCAGTGAACCACACTGGTTGGGCCGCTGTGAGAGCACATTTAAGAAAGTGGTAAAAAAACAGCTGTGTAACAGCAGCTGGGAGAGAGGAGTGAGAACCAGCCCTGCAGACACCAAGGTCAGTGCAGCAGGAGGGCAGGAGGTGCTCCAGGCAGGCAGCAGCAGTTTCCCTGCGGCCTGTGGAGAGGCCCCTGGTGGAGCAGGCTGTCCCCCTGCAGCCCATGGGTCCCACATGGAGCAGATCTCCACGCTGCAGCCCGTGGAGGAGCCCCCGGTGGAGCAGGTGGATGTGGCCTGGAGGAGGCTGCGGCCCATGGAGAGCCCCCGCAGGAGCAGGCCCCGGGCCGGAGCTGCAGCCCGTGGAGAGGAGCCCACGAGGAGCAGGGGGACTGGGGGGAGCTGCCGCCCGTGGGGGACCTGTGCTGGAGCAGTTTGCTCCTGGGGGATGGGCCCCGTGGTACGGAGCCATGTGGGAGCAGTTCCTGAAGAGCTGCTGCCTGTGGGAAGCCCCCGCAGGCTCAGTTTGGGAAGGACAGCAGCCCGTAGGAGGGACCCCACGTGGAGCAGGGGGGGTGAAGGTGTTTTTAATTTGGCTTTAGTTTCTCACTGTTTTATCTTGTTAGTTATAGGTAATAAATTTTATTAATCTTCCTACTCTAAGTCTGATTTGCCCATGATGATGACTGGTGAGTGACCTCCCTGTCCTTATCTCAAACCTTGAGCCTTTTTTTTCATTCTGTTTTCCCTTTCCCTTTGAGGAGGGTGAATGAGAGAGCATGTGTTAGAGTTCAGCTAGTCATCACTGTGAAACCAACAAATAGACCTTCAAGATATTCTGAACGGGTTGCCATGGCCAAGCTGTGGCATGTAGTTATAGAAGCAGAATAAATCTGGAAAGAAAAGGCAGATAGAACACTGGAGTAATATTTTGAAATGGGAGAAAGAGATGTAAAAAAGGCAGTAGAGAGGATTTGAGATTCACATTTAAAAGTACGAATAGGTGAAAACAGTCTTGAGTCAGGAAAGAGAGGTGATACCAACAGTGTAGCTGCAGATGACCTTACGTATGACAGTTCCTTTGCAAGATGCATTTCCACTGAAGATCTACTTTCCACAGCCATCTATCACTGAATCAGAATTAGGTGACAGCATGGCTCACAAGAAATTGAATACATTTTCAGAACATTTCTCATTCATTCAAAAAGCCACAGGATTGATGCTGGTCTATATAAATTGTCCATTCATGTCTGATAGCAGCTTACATGCCCCTTTAACTCATAACAATTCTGGACCTCACTAATGGACAGCATGGTTGTGCTTTGACACTTTCAGCACAGATTGGTGGAAAGCAATGTATGTTGTTCGGACATCTCAGGTGACACGCAGATGAAAGTGAACTAGCAAATGTGTAGCCCTTTGCATCTTCTCACAGGCAGCGGCTACCACAGATTTGCTAGTGAAAATTATCCTGTCATTTCTCTGTATGTCTGGAGTATGTCTGTATGTCTTGCACATAGGCATTACGTGACTGAAAAGAGCCATTTCTGCCAGGAAGTGTACAGGTAAGGTCCTGGTCACCTTACATGCAATAATGATGCAGTTCCACCACTGGATGGTGATCTGAATCCACAGTCATGGAGTGTGCCTGATCTTTTTGCAGAAATTCAACTTTATTCTCGGCCTGCTGTTGACAGACTGGTGTGAGGGTGTTTACAGCAATAAATGTACGGACACTTCATAGTTCAGCAGTGAGTATCAAGGCCCTACTTCAGTGGTGACAGGTTTTACCATTCCTCTTTTGAAAGTTCCTTGAAGCCTCTCTTGCTGTACCATAACCACATACATGAGCTTGATAACCTGTTTGGAACACTGTGGGTGGTGGAGGGCAGTTCCTCAAAGAGTGGAACAGAAACAAGTTCAGGAATGTCTCACAAACTAGAGAAGGTGTTTCTTGAAATGTACTAAATAAGTGTTTGTGGTGGAGATTAGGGTCAAAACACACAGAGCATGCAGTGTAAATACATTTGAGATACTTTGCAGATACAGCAACATAAATGCAATGGAAGAGTTCAGCCCAAGTAGCTTTCACTGAAGCATCACATCATCCTTAAGGAGCTGTGCTTCTAGTTTCTTTCACCCATGCTCCCCCAGTGTCCTGTTAATTAGTTCTTCAGTAGTTACCTCTATTTTTCCTCATGTTCCCTACCTTCAGTCCTTCCCTTACACCCTTCAAACTCTTACATTACTGAATTCTCATTCTTCCTTCCCACATTCCTTTAGCTGAGACTTTCAGCTTCATAAAGTTATCCTTTCATTTTTGTTCAACTATTCACATTTCACATAGGTACACTGCATTCTGTCCCCATCCTCTCCCTCAGTGATTAAAGAATCATCACCATTCTACCTGAAAACAACAGAAACTCACAAGTGTCTTTCCCAGCACTGCATTTATTTGCACTGCAGAAGTTAGAGGACAAGGTGGTGAACAATTTGCTTAAAGCAGTCTGAACGCAGTTTTGATTTGAAATGCATTATAAGAATACTTCCTTAGATAGAAGAAATTAACCTGGAATCAATAACAACCCACTAAATAAGCGGGCATCGCAAAGGTTAAATAAAACTAATTTGCACAGTCAAGATTAATAAAAGTAGCTCTTTCTGTGTCTGAGAGTTTCTTAACCAGACGCTCGGTTTCCATTGCTCAGTTCCTTATATACTCATTCACATCTGTAAATGGAGTAGCCAGAATACTATAAAACAACATTATTCTCCATTTTGCATTCATGTTATAGATGCAAATGATTACACAGTGGCATTAAAATGTTTGCATATGGACATCTGCATTTTCCACTGTTTGCTTACCAACTGAAAAAGAAGTGCTAAAGGCAAAACATTACCATGATGTAAGTGCCTTCATACAATATACTGGAGAGTCATCAGAATGCAGTATTTCCGTATCTAAACAGTTTTAGAAACTAGTATGTTCTCAGGATACTCATGTAACTTATGAGATTAACAGAGTTTTAAGTTATGCCAAACTTATTCCAAGATTGTTAACAAAGTTAATAGTAACCTGGAAAACTCTACATTATTGATTAAGGGATCAATAATTAAGCAGAAAACAGCACTTTATTGATCATAGGCCACTCTCTTCAATTAAAACAAAAAAGTTAATTAATTTCATAGGATTCATAAGAGATAGATTGCTGAAGACAAACCATCCTGTCAGAAATTTTTACTTTAGTACCACATCTACTCAGAGGGCACCCTGCTCTCAACCTGCGCAGTGTGTGCAAACTCTTGTATGCTATGAAAATCTATTCAAGAATCTTTTTAAAAATCTCTGTGATGATCAATATAAAAATGCCTTGCTCAACATTTCAAATTCAGTAATTAAAACACTTTTATATCCTTATTTTAAGCAAGGATATTGCCTTCCTCCTAGGAAGGCGCTTGGGTTTCTTAACAATTTTTCCCAGTATATCTATCACTAAGAATTATCCTCATGACGATGTTCTTAACTACATGTATTTATTATTTAATAAAGCAACTATTTTTATGATGGAAATGATCTGGACATGGCAAATAAATTATTCAGAATCAGAAGTATATTGTCATTGACACCAAGTGTGAGTTAAAATTTTCAATTTAGTCTGCTAGCACTTTTGACAGATCATGCACACTTAAAAAACTTTTTGCTTACTTGACTATTTTTACCAATTCCTTAGTTTCTGTTACTAAGATGTATCACAGAACTGAAGAAGCATTTATTATTAAGCTGATTCGTTAATTACATTCATTTATTTTGAAGAACAAATACATTATTTTAGTAATTCAAGAATCATGTGTCCTTAAATTAGAAGCTAGCAAGTGTTCACTAGGTGACAGTAGACAAAAAAGACATTTGATTGAAACTTTTCCCTAAATCATTTCACACTCTGGTGATTCTTTATGCTGCATCTTATGTAGTTACTTATATTTTGCAGATGAAAAATTTCACTTCTGTATTTACTTGGAGCAGCCAGTTTAAGCGTAAAAACAGTACAGGACAAAAAGGAGGGTTGGCCTTATTAACCCCCTCCAAACGTAGTGGAACATTATCAAAGATGAAATTTACAGTGGAGCCACTGGATCAGTTGTACTAGACTTCCTGTACTAGACTTGCTGGTCTACTTCTATGTCAATATTTTCTCTGTACATTGCATCTGAGAGAAAACCGGTGCAGACAGTCTCATTTCCTAACACTCTGGAGTAAGATGGCTGCCTGCTAACTTTATAAAAAGTACGCTTGAGGCCATTCTGTCCCAGGTGACTTGCTTTTGACCCCGAGGAATAATTAGTCTGTGAACTAAGTGCGAGCAATAAGATTAAGGAGTATTGCTATGTGCCTGAGGACTGTTACGAAGTGACCCAGATATCCATGGTTGGGCACACTATGAAGAGTTACAAGGATGCTGGAGAGGTGTATGTTTTTTGCTTGTTTTTGTTTGTTTTGATTTGTTTTGTTTTGAGGACTGTCCTTGGAAGTAGCAAAAATTGACTTTAGTAGTCAGTAGGCAGCTGTCCTATCTACTTCACCATTGTTTTGTCTTATAAGTTAGAAGTCCCAATGGAGACTGGGAGTGAACTAATACTCCTGCAGTGTGGATGAAGAAACTGCAGCCTTGACCAAAGCTAGGAATAAGTCCTTCTGACAGTACTGACATCTCCATAGAAGGAACTGTGAAATTCTGAAAGAGGCAGAAAAAGGGGAGAAGGATTAGGAAGCAGTGGAAAAATACCAAAAAAAAAAAAACAAATAAGGACACTGAGGAAAAGGAAAGGAAACTTTTCCTGTTGTTTAACTGTCTTTCTCCTCTCTTAGTTCATTGACAATCTTCTCTCTGTATTATTAAGAAATATGTGTCCAAAACTATTGAAAAATGGCCAGCTATATGACACAGAGGTTTCTGTGTAACACATCTATCATTCTGTTACTGTGACAGCTGTAGGAGTGTCTGTTCATTAGTATTTAAATCATTTCATAAATATTTCACTTTAAAATCCGGTTTAAATAAGCCTTACATTTGGTCACTGTAATGCTGTGGCTTAACTTCTGTTGTAAGCCTTAATTCTAGCCTGATATAATGCTATTGTATAGCCATACAATTTCATAAGGGCACTTACACAATAAAATAGGGATTTAATGGAGCACTTTATCTTTTTGCAATTTTTAGTTTCAGCTGACCATAGCAAGTGAAGGTAAAGGTTGTATAATATTGTACATCTCCCTTTGGCAGAATGACTCCTTTGCATAGAAAAGCTCTCCATTTTTAGAAAAGAATGTGATTTTTTGAAAAGGCTTAGCTAAGATTTTTCCTAAGAAATGGGAATGTATACAATGCATTCCTTTCATTTTCTTCGTTTCCCTCTTCCATTTAATTTGAAATTTTTTTAAGTTATGACTGTGGAGGTGTTGGAATGATGTGAGAGTAATTCTGTTTTCAAAGCACAGTGAATCTTAAGCAGAAGCAAGTGAAAATAATAATAATAAAAAAAAGATATTTCAGTTCAATACAAAAATTCAGAAATATAAAAGTACAGAGTTTCCCTTATTAAAAGTACAGAGTTTCCCATATTACTCTGTATTAACCACCACTAGGAACTATTCCACTCAAATACTTCAATTTCCGTAATTTTCGCATTGTGTATGAGCTTGGAAAAAAAATAATGGGAGGACTCTGAATTTATCAAATAAAGATTAGGAACAGAAAATAGCAGAATGAACCATTTTCATTAGTGCTCAGATATGCAACTGGTTCCTACAAAAGTGTAAGGTAGGCAAAAATCAAGCAGTACAGAAAGTTCAGTAGTCTTCTCACTTTACAGAGGACAAACATTCCACAGAATAGTGTCAGGTATTTGTCTTCTAGCTATATCCATTATCACACATTTCAAAATCCCTAACTTAATAATTCTGTCTGGGCATCTCAGACCTCTTTTTCTTTGTGTGTGGAGTACAAAGTGTATACAAAGCTTTACGCTAAAGTTTACAGAAGTTTATTAAATTTAGTTTAAAGCAGATTTTATAATAATACCATGCCTTTAATTAATAAATTCCATGTAGCAATCTAAGTCACTTTAAAACATTGATTCAGTAGACTTCTGTGGGCAGACAAAGAAGCACAGAGAACAGTAACCTGCCCATTAGCATATACAGTTAGATATATTTTCTCTGACCTAATCCAGATAAAAATTAAATGTCTAATATAGGCTAGTAGCCTATGATCCTTCTATAATCAAAAGTAAGAAAGAAGTGTTTTCAGCAGGGCGTCATACCACCTATCTATGTTTAGGCACCTATTCTCTGGTGGGTCTTCCTTCAGAACCTGTAGATGGAGCTAGACAGATACCTTTAAGGTGGATAAAATTGTGATATGAATCTCATCTTCAGAAGACATGTGGCAAACCCACCAGACCTTCATTTCAAATCTTTCTTTTTCTTTTTTCTTTTTTTCTCCATCTATTAAAAGAAATTAGTAAAGCAAAATTGCTCACCTAGGTTTTTTACTGTTAGTGTCTACTGTACTCTAAGCTTAATTGCAGAAATTCAATGCTAGATTTCAGTACCAGCTATTTATAAATGACTTCTGAAATTGTTGGGCCAGATTTCCAATTGCTTAAAGTCATCTTCTGTGAAAATATTTTGAAATGATTCAATGCTATTATAGGTTAGATTTTCATGGTCTGATTTTTCAAAATTTTTAGCTATCCAATCTGCTAAGGTCTTCTGAAAACAGACTGCATATTCTGATGCTAAAAATGGGAGATGTATTCCAAAGAAATTCTGGCTGAGAATATTAATGCTAGGTACTTTTTAAAATACTGGAGCTGAGAATAAAGAAAGGGATAATGTAACTGAAAATACATAGACGTGAACGATCAATGTTTCCTGTTGCAAAACCACCCTTGCTGAAATATGAAGTCTTTTGTGATATTTTTTTTACTGTCTTTCTGTCAAATAAACTCACTGTGCCAATGTTATCAATGCCTATTTCATAATTCTCTTTTGCTTGGACATTAATATAGTTTTGGCGCATTAACTTTCCAGCTGAATGACTGGAATTTGGTGGCTTAATTGCCACTTGCTCCATGGCTTAGTAGATATACTCAGCAGCTGTTGCTTTGTGTTGGACATGGTTTGGAGAATCTGTGGATACTTCAACCCTTATTTGAAAGCCAAAACATTTTGACCCAGCTGCAGTATGAAAATAAGCTGGCAAAACTTCACTTCAAGCAAATATATCCAATTCATTCAAACCCTGCTTACAATATGTTTGAGACTAGACGCTGAAACAGCAGAAACCCATGATGAATAACAGGCCAAGATCAAATAAATACAAGGAGTAGTGGTTTTCTTAGCAGCTGTACTTTCTATGAAGAGTTTTGCTATTATTATCTCTCTACTGGAGCTATTCCCGTAAGAGTGAATTCTGAAATTAAAACTGCCTTGCCATATAGGAGGTAGATACTTTAATTTAAAAGAATTTAAAAAGTGAAAATAAAGTCAGTATGGCAACAGAGTAGCTCCAGAAAAAACATAAGAGAAAACAAGTCATATTGTCTGTTTAGATAAATGTGCCTGTACTTCACTTAGACTTAGGAGTATTTAGGAATGACCTAGTACACAGAGTGCTAAACATTACATAAATATTCTTCTGCATATAGAATATTTATCACTTCTGAAAATTAGAGATATAGTCAAGTTTCATGGGCAGTTTTATAGTCCTAAATGCATTGCATGGCAAGCTCTTGGCTATCAATATACTTCAGTACTACAGTCAACAATGAGCATCTGTAGGTGCTAAAAGGTGCTACAAAACTGAAAGAAAACATATTTTTTTTTTCAGAAAATGCAGACTCTTACAAGGGACGTATAGATTAAAAAAGTTGGTTTAGTGCATTTCTTGCACCACCTGAGGTCAGTGAGTTTCATTACCGACTCAGTAAGGATCTACCATCTGCTTTCTGAGCTGTTTCAGTGAAACCTAATTAGAGGAATCTTACTATTACCTGAATCTCGTGACAAATTATCTTATGCCCTGAAGTGCAGCCTTTACAAGGTTAAAATGTGGAAGCTATATTTATGAATATTTAGTGGGCTATCAGCTGAGTTATGGAACCATAACCTGAGATGTACTTTAAGATTTGGATAGTAGTCAGTTCAATCTCTTATGCTTAAAAATAATTTAAAAAAAATGATAAGAGTAGGGTACTACAGAATAAAAGCTGACCACACAGTTGATATCTCTTTAGAATGCAACTAACTGCAGATGAGGGGAAGGAATCACGAAAGGAATATTCTAACACTAAGTTCCTACCTTTCTGAATGAATTTGCTGTTAGGTCTTGAAGGTACAGTGGGATGAAGAAAGTAGGGAAATGGCAACCCCATCTGATGAGCTCTTTGACCAACATATACTGCTTGGCACAGATATTAACGTTCTGACTAAATCAGGCCCAGATGGTAGAACTACAATTTAAAAATGTGCTGTGGCCAATCTCCAGAGCACATTCTCTAGAGTGCAAGAACTCTCTGTCGCCCTGTGTAAGAAAGTGAGCAGGGAGGGCAGGAAACCGGGATGGCTGTGCAGGGACCTACTGGTCAAACTGAGATGCAAGAAGGAATTGCGCAGACAGAGGAAGCAGGGACACGTGGGTTGGGAAGAGCACAGGGATGCTGTCCAGATGTGCAGGGATGGGATCAGGAAAGCGAAGGCATGGATGGAACTGAGCTTGGCGAGGGATGCAAAGAATGACAGAAAGGGATTCTATAGGTACATTGCTCAGAAAAAAAGGCCAAGGAGAGTGTACCCACTCTGATAGGTGAGAAGGGTGAACTGGTAATGACAGACATGGAGAAAGCTCAGGTACTCAACAACTTCTTTGCCTCAGTCTTCACTGCCAGTCAGGCTTCCTGCATCTCTTGTTTCCCTGACCATCTAGGCAAGGACTGGGGGAGCAAAGTTCCTCCCACTGTAAGCAAAGTCCAGATTTGAGACTATCTGATGAAAACGAACAGGAACTATCTGATGAAAACGAACCTGATGATATGCATCCCAGGGTCCTGAGGGACCTGGGTGATGTAGTTGCCAAGCCTCTCTCCATCATATTTGAAAAGTCCTGGCAGTCACGCAAAGTCCCTGGTGACTGGAAAAAGGGAAACATTGCTCCCATTTTTAAAAAGGGTAGAAAGGAGGACCCAGGGAACTATAGGCTGGTGAGCCTCACCACTGTGCCTGGAAAGATCATGGAACAGATCCTCCTGGAAGCAATGTCAAGGCACATGCAAGACAAGAAGGTGATCTGAGACAGCCAGCATGGCTTCACCAAGGGCAAATCATGCCTGACCAGTCTCATGAGCCTTCTATGATGGAGGCTGGTCATGGGTGGTATCCCTCAGGGGTCTGTCTTGGGATTGGCACAGTTAAATATCTTTATCAATAACATAGACTATGGGATCAAGTGCACCTTCAGCAAGTTTGTAGATGACACCAAGCTGAGTGATGCAGTCAATACAACAAAAGGAAGGGATGCCATCCAAATGGACCTGGACAAGCTTGAGAAGTGGGCCCAGGTGAACCTAATGAGGTTCAAGAAGTCTTAAGTGCAAGGTGCTGTATCTGAGTCAGGGAAATCCCAGACAGGTACAGGCTGGGAGAATTCATTGAGAACAGCCTCCCAGAGAAGGATTTGGGGGTTCTAGTGGAAGAAAAGATTGACATGCGCCAGCAGTGCACACTTGCAACCCAGAAGGGCAACTGCGTCCTTGGCTGCATCAAAGAAGGAGTTGCCAACAGGTCGAAGGTGGTGATTGTCCCCCTCTGCTCTGCCCTCATAAGGCCCCACCTGAAGTACTGCGTCTAGGTTTGGGGCCCCCCAGCACAAGAAGGATGTGGAGTTGTTAGAGCAGGTCCAGAGGATGGCCACAAAGATGATCAGAGGGCTGGAGCTCAGAGGGTGGTTATCGGCGGCGCAGAGTCCGGGTGGAGACCTGTGACTAGCGGTGTTGCCCAGGGGTCAGTGCTGGGTCCAGTCTTTTTCAACATCTTCATCGAGGACCTTGATGAGAGAATAGTGTCTGCCCTCAGCAAGTACGCCAATGACACAAAGCTGGGAGGAGTGGCTGACACGCCAGAAGGCTGTGCTGCCATTCAGCGAGACCTGGACAGGCTGGAAAGATGGGCAGGAAGAAACCAAATTAGGTTTAATAAGAGCAAGTGTAGAGTCCTGCACCTGGGAAGGAACAACCACACATATAAGTACAGGCTGGGGGATGACCTGCTGGAGAAGAGCTCTGAGGAGAAGGACCTGGTGGTCCTGGTGGACGACAGGTTGACCATGAGCCAGCAGTGTGCCCTCGTGTCCAAGAGGGCCAATGGGATCCTGGCGTGCAGTAAAAGGAGCGTGGCCAGCAGGTCAAGGGGGGGGTGATCCTCCCCCTCTACTCTGCCCTGCTCAGGCCTCACCTGGAACACTGTGTCCAGTTCCGGGCTCCCCGGTACAAAAAAGACAGGGATCTCCTGTAAAGAGTCCAGCGGAGGGCCACAAGGATGATACGGGGCCTGGAGCATCTTCCCTATGAGGAAAGGCTGAGAGACCTGGGTCTGTTCAGCCTGGAGAAAAGAAGACTGAGAGGGGATCTTATTAATGTTTACAAATATCTTAAGTGTGGAAGACAGTGGGATTTGGTCAACCTCTTTTCAGTGGTTTGTGGGGACAGGACAAGGGGCAATGGCCACAAAATGAAGTACAGGAAGTTCCGCACCAACATGTGAAAGAACTTCTTCACGGTGAGGGTGACGGAGCACTGGAACAGGCTGCCCAGGGAAGTTGTGGAGTCTCCTTCTCTGGAGATATTCAAGGCCCGTCTAGATGCCTACCTGGGCAGCCTGCTCTAAGGAACCTGCTTTGACAGGGGAGTTGGACCCTATGATCTTTCAAGGTCCCTTCCAACCCCTTCAATTCTGTGAATCTGTGGTAACCTCTTCTGTGAAGAAAGGCTGGGGATGTTCAGTGTACAGAAGAGAAAGCTCTGGGGAGATCTCATTGCAGCCTTTCAATACTTAAAGGGGACTTAGAAAAAGATGCAGAGCAACTTTTTGTTCAGTCAGATAATGATAGCACAAGGGAGAATGGTTTAAAACTAAAAGAAGGGAGATTTAGATTAGAAATTAGGAGGAAATTCTTCACAGTAAGGATAGTGAGGCACTGGAACAGGGTTCTCAGAGAAGCTGTGCATGCCCCATCCCTGGCTCCCTGGATGTGTTCAAGACCAGGTTGGATGAGCTCCTGCTCAACCTGGTCTAGTGGATAGCATTCCTGCCTGTAGCAGGGGGATTGGAATTAGGTGATCTTTAAGTTCCCTTCCAACCCAAGCCGTTCTATGATTCTATGATCTCCAAAGTTCAGGGATATGCAATATATAAGTAAAAAAATATATAAGTAATGTATCAAAAATATATAAGTAATGTAAAAACAAAAAATTTATAGGAGATTTGAGTCCTTTCATACTTTTATTCTGTGCCATAATATGAAGTCCCAGTGAGAGTTTCAATACTCTTCCTGGCAATTAATGTAAAAAAAAAGATGAATACACACTTGAAGTTGCGTCAAATTATTCAAATTTACAGCACAGGTCTGCTTAAGAGGACTGCAGAGGATTTACAGCAAGATGATTGATGTTAGAATCAAAAAGGAATATCTGGTTTACTGCTTGAAAAATTGGATAAAAAGTATCTGTATAAAATAGTAGTGACAAAATAAACTTTTTACTGTGTTTGAAAGGCGTAAATTCCAAAATTTGAAGTTCAAGACCTTACAGATGGCATCTGTTACAACTCTGCTGACAAATGTGTAACACAAGTGCCCAAGATCAAGTGAGTTGTACCAAAATAATGTTGATTTTTTTTTCTTTCAGAGAGAGATTAGAGCAGCAATATTTCCTTTCATAAAATTTGAGTGAAAGTATGTGCCAGCAACACAATTCGGAAAAGAAGGAAAAAAATCAAGAAATAAAAATATAAGAGTAACTAAAAGAAACAAGCATTCTAAAAAAAATTATGACCAACTGCATGATTTAACCTCATGCAGACTGCATTATTTAAGCTAATACGACTACTAAATGGCATGAAATGTTATTTTCTCTACAGAACAAGAATGTACAAAGAAATGGCATTATGATCAAGAGATGCAATTTCACAAAATGATGCCTATACCTTTTTTTTTTTTGAAGATTCTCAGGCATGTGATTCTACTAAGATTTCTTTTTTTTACAGAATGATCATATGAGTTTTGGGGTTATTATTTGCCAGGAGGTTAATTTAATGATCAATTCTTACTTTGCCTACAACTCACTAGTTTTACCTTGTAATTGCAATACATGAAAATTGGTGAATTTTTTTTTTTAATATTAAAGTTTTTGTAATTTATCTGTTTGTCCTGGTTTCAGTTAGGACGGAGTTACTTTTCCTCCTAGTCTTAAACCAGGACACTGTTGCATGTTGCACTCATATGAAGAAAGATATTATTCATGTAAAGATATTATTCAAGATATAGTCTGAATTAATTTGTCTGTGATGTGAAATGTCACATACACAGAGTGAAAATCTGGTCTTACTGAACTTAACAGCAGTAATTTCTATTGACCTTCAGAGGGGCAAGATTTTGTCCATAGTCATCAATAAAGTTGTCAATATTTACTAACAGCTATAAGATATTATTTTTTTAAAGTTTTATTTTTAATGATGAATAAATGAAGTATCTTTGGTAACTGAAAATTGCTGGCAAATGCTGACATTTCATTAGTGACTTTTGCATTGACCATATTAAAATACTACACACATTGATTCTTTACTGAACTGTTTTATCCTTCTCAGCAATAACTGGGACAAAATATGGTTATGTTTTCCTTTGGAACAGCAATTAAATTAGTGACACTGAATACTTATAACTGATGGTTGAATAGTTTGAAAGCCTGAAAAATTACATTACATTATACAGTTAATTTTTGACCTTAACAAAGCTTTTCTTGATTATCATGATTTTTTTTTTCTGTTACACAGTAACATTTTTCAATGGTTTCTTTCAAAAGTTTTGAATGGTGTGAAAAATAGTAGATGACACACATTGACCTGACAGTAGTTCAAGTACTTCAATTATAAATATATATTAATATGTCATATTACAATGACTAATTACATTGAAATGTGTTGATTAATTATCCCATAAGAATTCCACACTGTTTTATTCTCACAAGGTGACATTTGCAAATACAGGCCTGACAATTTGATGAGGAAAGTGGCTTGTAAGTAGGACCTTTGGCATTAGATAGATTTAGCATTAGCTAGATTTTCCTGAATATATCTGTGTGAGCATGTTTTGAGTTTTCTGCATCCTCATGAGACTGAGACCCTCCATTTTGTTTCCTCAAAAATGATTTTGTCATTCTTTTTGGTGAACTGCCTTGTAAATCTTTACAAACTTAGAAAATACAATATCTAATGCCATATTTTTGTTGTCTAAAAGCAACAAAGAACTAGCAAACATTTCTGTTTCAAGAAAAAAATAAGCATACAATTACCTCGACATTGTTATGGTACTGTCATTGAAAGGTTTATATCATTAAACTCAAGAACTTGCTGCAACAGTCACTAAGAATAGAAAAATAAAGTTGGCTGATCTAATCCTCACTATTATGCTCACTATATCATAGGATACGTTGTCATTAGATTCTCACTTTTAGATATTAATATTCAACGGTGCACCCTGAAAAAAAAATCACAACAGTTATATCTCCTTTTGCTAAGTCAGAAAAAGGGAATGCATCATGAGAGAAGGAAATGCCTTTTTCTTTCTCATCAATGGTGATGACAGCATTAAAAATAATATTCTAGTGCTTGTGCATATTATGCAAAACCTCTATTAATTAAATTAGAAATTATATCTATATGTGCAAATAAAAACTATATTGATTAATGTGTAATCACAACATAATATCAACAGAACATCACAACATCAGGACAATGTAATTACATTTTTATAAAATTGATTGCAAGGAAGGTGATCAAGCTGCTAAAAGTAAAAAAATAAAGGTATTTTGCAAGCCTGAACTTTTTGCTTGTGCCTGTTTTTTTGGTGTTACCAGCTTGAGGTGGTAATATCCATAACTTTTGTAGGGAAAAATTATTCCCAAAACTGTAACATCTGCTTGGCCATTTAGCAGATAAAAAGAATCATGCTAGTACCAAGCATTGTAATGTGTATTATCTCCATATGATTGAAAGCCAAATTATGGCAAGTAAGTTTCTGTAGCTTACCAAAGATATTTAGAATAAAAATATATCTTTAATGTGGGAAGCGAAAATTCAAAATCAGGAGAAAGTGAGTGAAGAAGGAAAGAAAAACACTGATCGGGGTTATTGATGTTCCGTCCTGGACATTGATGAAACAGATTACAGACAGAGATGGCATCCTGTGAAGAGATGAATTGCTGCTGATGATACTTTGCTGAAGGTGCTTTGAAATGGAAATAATAACAGGCTTGAATGTCCTGACCAAGCAAGGTTGTATGTGGAAATCAGAGCTGTACTTGGCAAATGATAAGAAAAAACTGCAGTCAAAGCTGGGTGACAGAAGTGTGACATGCATGTCTATAGAAGAATTAAAACTAAGCAATATGGCAAGGATTTAGACATAAAAATGTTCAAAGGCACAAATAAATTGCCTTTGTTAGGGAGAGTTCAAACCTAATCTTCACTAGCACAGGAATGCACATAAGATATGTCTGCTGACATAATCACATTTGGATTTACACCAGCATCTGCAGTGGCAACATGTGAGCCGGCCTGCTTTAATTGAGGGATACTCTAGTAGACTGGTTTAAACCTGTCTGATTATCACAAACAAGTGAATAGGGAAGAAGAAATGGGAGTTCCTGGCAAAATTCGGTAAGATAGTTGTTAATGAACAATTTTGGAGGCTTGTGTCTGAACCAGATGGGCCATAAATTAAATTGAAATTTGGGAAACGGGGGGATGTCTAGTTGGCCATGAGGCCTTCTTTGGAGCTGTGACATCCCAGAAAGCCCATCCCTGAGCTGAAGAAGAGGAGATTGGAAACCACACTAAGCTTCTGTTCAGCTCATGAAAAGGCTCTCAAAAAGCAAGAATTTGGGGTTCACTGAAACGGTGCTTTTTAAGGAAGTGGCAAAGCTCCACATAAACATCCATTAACCTTCTTCAGGCACCAGGCAGCTGAAACCATTGAAGACTGGTTTGAAGACAAGCAGACCTGAGGTACAAGAAAGGCACATGTGGGAAAAATTATTTCACTCGTTCTTTTGGGGATATACTCTGGAACTGCACAATGTGCAATAGACCAAAACTGAAGAGAAGAGAGGGCAGCAGTTATAACCTGAGCAAACACTGGGAACATCGAAGAAAAAAGGCAGATTTAGGGAAGATTTTTTCCTTATTGGAAATGGAGTTGTGAGTGGAAAACTTTTATTTGTTTATTTATTTTTATTTTCTGTTTCATTCATCCTTTGAAGAGATTGCCATTTTTGGAAGTTTTTATCCACACGGTTCTAAACTTTGGGTATGCTCAATCTGTGGCAATTTTGTCGAAACAACTATCTTTAACAAAAGCATTTAAAAGGGTATTAAATGCAAACACTGACAAAACAGTTGTCACTTTGCTGTTTTAATATGTTATATGATAAGGTTGAACATGAAAAACATAGGGATAAGGTTCCAACATGAACAGGTTGGAATGTTTCATCTTTTAATTAAAATCACTTTTTTTAAAAAAGATATGAAGTCTACCAGGTTTTATTAGTTTCCTACAACCCTTGTTTGCAATTCATTTGAAAGAGCTGTTGGTTTGGATTTTTTTTTATGCAAGTACTAATATTGTGTCACTGTAGAAAGCAGCAGACACACAGTAGCTTTCAGCGTAAATTTGAGCCCTCTAGGAAATGCAGAATGATTCTTAACAGAGTGAAAGAAAATATCTTATTATCTTCAAGGTATGATTTAAGGATACTGAGATCTAAGGAACTAAGAATTTCTGGGGGGCACAGAGAAAGTGTGAGAGAGGTCAAAATGCTACTAAAGGAGGAGTGGTTAAAAAGGTTTTTTGCTGATGCTACAGTGCATTAGCAGAAACTGTAATTCTTTCTTTGTTACCAAAAGTAAAAACAGATGATGGTTCTGATAAGTCAGTGCAGAAATAATTGTTGGCAGAGAAAAATTTCAACATACCTAATGTTTCATAGACTTATTTGGAGTGTTTCTATGCAAAGCAGGGATAAATACTATAGTTTGGGTGGGTTATGACAGGTTTTAATTCATTAAATTAATGCTCTCTTTTTTTTAAATTCATTAAATTCATGCTTTCATTTTTTTTATTTTTTTTAATGAATACATTTAATTCATGCTTTCCATTCATTCTTTGAAGTGAGCCAAAAGTCTAAGAAAGAAAGACAACACGGTGTTTTGCATTCACATCATGGTATTTTAAGTTTCAGTGAGTATATAAACATGCACATCTTTGTGCAGTCAGGCACAAAGCATATTCCAAAAATGGTATTGTCAAGTTAGTTTAGAACTCATGATTAGTTTTCCCCGGAAATTCAATGAGAAAACTTCTCTTCTTCTCTATAGATAGGAATAAAATAATTGTTCTGATTCAGTGCAGTTTCAGCTGATAACACTCAAGACTATTTGAATGTGTAGCTATACCACTTTAGGATGGAATGTGAGCCATCAATTTTGTATATGGAGTAAAATCGTGAAAAATCAAACCTCATCATACCTATCTACATAGACAAATATAATTGGATAAAATATAAAAATAAATAAATACAATTTATTCTATGCTGTTAAAGTGGAGACCTTAAAAACTGTGAAGAAACTATATTTAACAAACTTCTTCTAGGATTTCTTGCTTTACAACTTTTGCATTGTTAGTGCTCTACCCAAGCAGAAAAAAAACAAGGTTATTTGTCTAAGATTCCTACTGCTTTTTGGAGACTTTTTCTTCTTAACTGCAAAGAGGTAGAGGTGGTTTTGGCGTGCTAATTAACTATGGGGAAGACATAAATAATAATAAAAAAGTTATATCTCTTAATGTTTTGCACATAGACTGTACCACGTGTTGTCTTTTTTCTTCTTCTTATATGCACATAGATGTATTTATTTCTGGTCAGAAAAGAAGAAAAGAATCTTACCAAAATATGGTAAGATGAGTTCTTCCTGAATGATTTCATTTATTCAGTGGAGCACCCATTCTATCCGAAAGCTCTCAATTGTAGTACAAAATGGTAATTGATTTCAATACAAGAATTATGCCACTACACACTTTAATATAGTACATAAAACCTGTTGTGAATGAATGGATGGTACAATAATGAGAAAAGGTACCAAAAAAAATAAAAGAAAAAAGTTTAGAAAGATCAACACATTTTTTTATATTGTATATGTACAAAAAAGGATAGATGAGAGCAATTCCTGAGTTGAATCCACTTTGGCATTACAAGAACAGTACAGCACCAGAGCTCTCCTGTGTGGAACTCCTCTTTCTAATGTTATCATTTTTTTCTACAGCGAGGAGATTTGATAGAAACTTTTAAACCTATCAGGTCTTTCCAGAGAGACACAATTATTTCTACAGATGGTTAAATCAGAGGGGGACATTTTGGAGACAGTAAAAGTGGTGTGAATTTCCCATTGGTTCCTATTTCTTTTTTTTCCACTGAGAAGTAAAAGGAAAAAGTTAATGTGCATATTTCTGCTGTACACGAACCACTGTCTTTTGTAGATGGCACTTCCAAATTATGCATGTATGAAAATTTTATTTTTATGTGCTGTAGATAAGGACAATAAGGAAGTACAGAGGAAAAAGAGGAACATAAGGTTTGAAAAAATAGTGCAACCTAATAGTAAAAATGCAAAAGAAATGTAACTTTATGTTGTGAGATATGATTAAGGCGCAATTGTACATGATCTGTTTCTCTTCCCTGATGTTTGAAGCCTTATCTTTCCATTATACTGGTAAGAACAGACAGAAGAAACTTCAAATGGCGCACAACTGAATTCCATCACAGACATCTGTGATGTGCATGAGTTTTTACTGGGGGAATTCAAACAGTTCTCCTGATGTGAGTGTTGTTGCCACTGTTTGACATACAGAGAACTGAAGGAACATGAGGACGATGTTAAGAAAGGGTGCATTTTTACATAGAAAATTACTTTTCATATTAGACAGCTCAGAATTGCTCCAGTATATATGGAGAATGATTTCTCCAGCTATGAAGAATGATTTTAGGTTTGCGCTCTTCTCTCAATAGTATTTCAGGTTTAAAATGCTCAATCTGACCTGTTCCTTGCTTCCATATCATGACACATTATTGATTCAATGGTCACCAGCTAAAAGGCATTCTGAAAATATTTTTCATGTGTCAAGTTCATCTGTAAATGTCATGTAGTGCTGTCTTTGCAATTCTGAATATTATCAGATACAGCTCCTTCAATTACAAGGCTGACGTATTTTTCCTTACACATTTTTTGATCAATGTAACCACTGTGAATTAGATAAGTAAATAAAATATTTCAGTAAAATGATTTTATTTATTAGTATACATATTTTATGGTCAGTTCTGTTGCCTGATATTTAATAACGTGTGAATTTACTGTAAACCTAAACTGTCTGTAGTTATTAATTCATATGAAAGCTCCTGAGGTAAATATATCCCATTGAGCAATACCAGTTTGTGCAGAGATTAGTCAGCCTGTCCCTCAGGCACTTTACAGCCAGACCTTCTATTTCTTTCCCATCATTTAGATGTGCTTATATGTTGCTGTGAGTTCAGCCAGAAGACCAGTCACAATGCCTCCATCTGAATGGAGGAAATGCCTCTGAATGGAAATGAATCTGAATGGAAATGCCTCTCCACCTGAAGACAGACTACTATCTATTGTTGTCTATCTAACTTTTTTATAGTGTGGAAATAAGAACCTCACCACAGAACAAACTCCCACTGAATGTCCTACATATGGACCAAACTAGTGTAAAGGCATGAAAGCATGTAAGCATGTAAGTATACTCTACTCGATTCTTTCTGCAGAGGGGACGTAAGTGGGAGGATCAAGATCAGAGGTTACTGTGAGTTCATGCAGACATTGATGCTACTATAAGCACTTGCAGAAATGACTGGATAGAGATATGCCCTTAGACACGGTCAAAAAATACTTAAAATGCCTATACAAGCACTGTGAATTATCATACTGCAAAGGTCCACACGTAAATCTGCATTTAGTAAGGGTTTAGTGAAGGGGAACCCTTTGGTGAACCAGCAGGACTTCTCAGCTCCTCCAGCATCTCCTGTGCTCTGCAGTGAGCTGTGAAGCAGGCAACAGAAACCTGAAATGGTAGTTGACCTTTCAGAGCAGAGAAGTTCAGAGAACAGTGGGTGCCAGCCAGGTCTCTTGCTCACAATTACTCTTCTGTAATACCATGTGTGGTAGAAGTGGAAAGAGGAAAAAAATGAGTTAATCAGCAGAGGCTGCTCTCTGTGGTCTGATTGCATTCTACTTTTAAACATTCTGATTCTTAAAATATATTTGAATTTTAGCGTGATGAAGAGCTTTGTCTTGGTTTGGTTTGTACATTTTTCTGCTGTTTGAAACTCCTCATTTATTCATTATTTGCAGTCTGCAGATCTGACCACATTCTTGTTAAACATTGATCGTACTTATCAGTCTGATAAAGTTAACCAGTGCTTGAACCTGGTTTTGAAGTCTGTTCAGCTGCAACAACAGAGGAAATGACTCACATTCAGAACAAAATGTCCTGTAAAAATAATGGAAATGTTCTATTGACTATATCTAATCTGTAGGATGAAGACTTGCTTTCCACGTCCTGAGTCTATGACTTAATTTTCTATGTATCTTAGACTCACCTCCTGCCCTGCATCCTTTTCCACTTCTCTCACTAAGGAAAAACAGTTGTGCTCCTCATGGAAAGGTGGAAAAAAATATTGCAGTTCTGTGCCTAACCTGAATGATCAAAGGACCAGCTTTTGACAAATCTATGTATCGAAAAGTAAATTTTTTTCAAATCAACAGAAGAAAAAAACCAAGCAAACAAACAAACAAAAAACTCTCTCCTTAACCCACACCCACAAATAAAAAAAAAAAAAGCAAAACATAAATGACATCACAATCACAAAGTATGTTGTCTTCTTGATTTTTACTCAGATTCACCTTTGTGGGGAATAGTAAAAAATCACGGAAGCCTAACGAGGTCCAGCTTCAAATGGCAGGGACATTTTACCTCTTTCAGGCGTGAAAACACATAGAGCAATAAGAAAAAAGAGGTTACTCTTTTCCTCTTTGCAAATTTTCACCATCCTGACTTCACTACCTTTTACTGAATTCCACCAGATAGAAGAAATGCAGTAAAAATATGAGTAAGTTCGTGGTGATTAAATATTACCTTACTGGCAAATGAACTCCCACAATCAAGAATGCAGTTGGCTGTGATAACTACATTCAAAGTACATAAGAAAACCATCTATTTGTGAAAATTTAAATAGTAAAATTTTACACTGGCTTTGTTGATTTATTTTTTTTTTAAATAAAATGGTTTGTAGTCCAAGAAGAGCTAGAGTTTATCCTGTGTTATGTGACTTTATGGTCTTAACATCAAATATTCTTTCTTTCTATTCCTTTCAAAGCTATGCAGAGGGTCAGAGAAGTACTTTCTCTCCACTTTTGCACTCCCATCAAAACCAAAGCCTTCTCACCTCTGTTTTGCTCCTTGTCTACTTGTATAACATACTTTGCATCACAACGCTAGTATCACATACCAGTACGCAAATTTGAAGTGTTAAGCCAAACATGAAAAATTGGACACTCTTAATCATTCTAGATTTACCATGTGCCTTACATGCCTTCTTCTTCTCAGCTCCTGTGTAGTCCTGTGTCCTGCCATTTACCCAGCTTTACTGTCTACTGCTCTTGCATGACTTTGTTACCAAGACATACAGGAAATACATGAGAATTTTTTATCAAATTCATATGAACCTCCTAACACCAAATCATTTTCTTTCTTATGCTTAAGCATAGCGAGTCACCTATTTTTCAGCCTCTTCTACTGGCTAATAGCCTTACACAAGAATATAAAGATAAATTCTGGTCCAGATCAGAATGGCAGCTAATGAAATTCTTCCAAATTTAAGTTATTTTATACCACTGTAGCTTTTCAGATTTAATTAGCTTAACTTTTCTTATATATTCTTAAATTTTCAGTGGTTGGACCACTTGTTGAACATACCTTTTCATATTTGCATACCTGAATGAGAAATTTATCTGAATGATTATATGACTCTTTTGTTGCGGAATGGAGCAGTAGCAGTAGTATTTATTATTTGTATTGTATTAGTGACTACAGATAAAATTAGGCTGAAGGCCCCACTGCAATAGTCAATATAAAGATAGTTCCAGCTTTAGGAGAACCTAAGCATCACTCCAGAAACTGAATCACGTGGGTGTTTAGCTGAAAATATTAACACTTTACAAGGCCAACTCTCACAGTGTATTTGGTATCTTCCTTCTGTATCCATTTATTCCACTATGCATCCAGAAAAAATAGGTGAAAAATAAGGAATTTTCTTTCAGTTTTATCAGCCACTTTCTGCCCACTGACTGAAATTTTTTTTCTGAATGTGTTTTTACTACAGCCCCAACAGAGAATACGGCTTGAATGAGATAAGCTTGCATAGTAGAAGAAATAAGCAAGGGGCCACAGACACTGCCCTGAGTGCTGGCTCAAAGGTGTCTTTCACCATCCATCCTCTTTTGCCTGATCTGCTTCCACCTGGAAGGTACCATTCCAGACACTGAGAGAGATGAATTCCCCAGTGCCTTCATGTTTTTCCTCTCACTCTCACAGGCGCATCCAAAATCTCAAATGCTCTCAGATAGACTCCAATCCTCTTACAGCTGTCACTGGTCTAAGAGGCTCTGGACCTCTCCTACCACCACCTAGTCCATAAGCAGAGATCCACTTTAGTGAGAACAGGGAATTGAGGAAATACCTAAGATTTTCAGCATATATTCAGATATTCGTTGTTCTCATTAAACTAAATATCCTAGTACTAAGCAAGCTGAAAGATCTCCATCAACTCCAAAATATTATTGTTCATGGGTTTGTCTTTCAGTGTAAAATTATGACAGCACAAACCCTTTCAGTTCTCTGGTTTACACTCTTGTGTATTCAAACGACTCCATACTAAGGGCAAGGAAGCTGTTTAAATAGTTTAACAAGGTGATATCCACACGATCCTAAGTAATTCAACAGCAACAAGAAAAAAATGTTACCTAGCAAGTTGTTGATACAAATGCACAGATAGCATATATTTACTTTTTACACAATAAATAATATTCATGTGTATCACACAAACTTTCTGTAAATTCACCATACAAGGAAAAAACATTGCCCTCTTCATGCAGTTAATTATTTCTGTGCAACTGTTCTCATGAGAAAGGAGAGGCAGTTCATGACTTGCACAGCATGACACTGTGGTGACAGGTATGTAACCATGATACAACTCTGGCTCAGATTCTTAGTGTAGATGAGTATAGCTTCACTGAAGTAATTGGAAGTATGCCAATTTATATTTACTGTTGCTGTGGCCTTCTGCTCATAGTATGAGATTATCCTTAAGTGATTTGTCTTCCACATTTTATTCCAAGGTCAGGCTCAGAATAAACTGTGCCAAATTCTCCCTGAACGTGCAGAACTATTGTCGTCAGCAGCTGATATAGATACTTTTAAGAAGTCTGTTATCTTGACCATTAGAAAGTAGGGATAGATAAATTCATCTGATTTGATTTCTTGTCCATTCAAGCACCATAGGCTGAAGAGGCTAACTGAAGCACAAAAGTCATCAGAAATTAAGACTCAAGAAATTCTTTAAAGAAAGTATAAAAAGGGTAGAGGAACGAAAAACAGAGGATATATGTAAAACGCGGAATTAAATGGAAATTACGTAGAAGCAGAGAGGAAGAGATCAAAACCAAAACTGTTTTCTTTATTTGAAGTTATTCATTTTGAATTTTTTTTATAGACTTCTCAACAGAATCATATAAGATCAAATTGTCTTCCATGTTAATATCTCTTCATGCTGCTGTGATGTTAAAGTCACTCTGAATAGATGATATTCTGAAGACTTTATTAGTGGAAGTATCTTCCTGTGGTATGCTGTAAAATGTTGGGGTAATGGAAGCCCAGCTCATTTTTACTTGGGCCAAAAGTACTGGGGAGGAGGATAGAAAGTTGTGATTTATAATTCTGCCTCAATGATATTATTAAAAGTCTCTATAGGGATCTACAAACTCTAATGTTGTATCACTATCAAACAGTCACATATGTTTTTCACAATTCCATGGAACCAGGCTTTCATATTCTCTCTAGAAAATACGATTTTTAAAAAATTGTTCTTTATGTTATTGCTAGTATTTGCATTTCACTCAGCTCAGACACCTGCCATTTCACACTCCCTTCATGCTTAGCTTCAAACCGTGTTCTCAGATGGTATTCCAATACTGAATTTTCAGCTTGACATTTCTCTGTCTGGACTTTTTCCCCCAAGTGTCATAGGGTTTGTCATTACCTTGGCTTCTAAGAGTCAAGCAGTTTACATTTTTGTACTTCTCAGGCTCCTAAACAGACAAGTCACTAGCATCCTTACAAACAGTCCCTGTTCTTGTTTGTGGTTATCAAATGTAACCTGATGGTTTCGCTGTTTCACGCTTTCTTTTTTTTCACTGCAGGTGTTCTGGACATACTGCTATAAACCTCCATGTCATACACTCATTGGTGAAAACCTTCTGTGATTAAAAAATAAAGCAAACAAGCAGTGGTATGACTCTGCCATGCATACTGCTATTATATAATTTGGTTTCTGAACTATTTTTCACAGCATGATGCTTGCAATAGGACACGATGCTGAGCAGGATTCACTCAGCTTAGCTTTTATATCAGGATCAAACCAATTGCCAGATCTGAGGCAAAGAAAGGATCCAGGTCTTCCACATCCGTAATCACTGGGATAATAAATGCCATTTCCTACCTTGGCAGCTTCAGAACGCTAGCCTTAAGCATTTTGTTTGTTGATTTCTTTGCCTTCACAGCTGGAACTGTTCAGCAGGTTCAACAGGAATTCATTAGCATTTTTGGAATACCAAAACTGTGTTTTATAACAAATACACCGTTCATTTAAAAAAAGAATGTTAAAATCTGGCTGTGAGGCTTGAGTTACATCTGGACTGTCAGAATCCTTGTTATAGATGATGTCACAGCCTACCATTAATTTTTTTATAATCCTATCCTTAAAGTTCACTGATGTCCATGCCAGAAATGTGATATTAAGTTCTCTTATCCTTTAAAAAGTCATTATCCTGATGGTATTTGTCATAAATCAGAAGTCTGACTCTAAGGAAAATTTTAGAATGCTGTATATGACAACAGCTTTATTTATTAAAATACCTTCCCCATTTCAGTGGGGCTCTATGTGGATTCATGAACTAATCCATTCAAAACCAATTGCATATCTAAAGCATAAGACAATACACAATAAAAGTAAGAATGGAAAGAAACATTCAAATATACATGTATTTTACACAAACAATATATTTGTAGCAAATATGCTTATAAATTATGAACATTAAAATGAACATTTGTACTTTCAGTTATTTGGTGTTTATTACACAGGAGATACAGACCAGATTAAAGGATGTATTAAAAGTACCTTATCAGAGAGAGTTTCATGTTCAAGAATGGAAAGAAAAATGTGTACTATTTTGTGTTATCACTAATGAAGCAGAAGAGACGCAACATACAATAATGAGTGTCAGAACCAGAAGAGTCAGTGGAGCAGATTTCTGAGGGATTAAAGCTTTTCATTGTATATGTATAAAGAAAGTGATTTATTAAAAAGAGTTGCTGAAGAACAAAATGAAAAAATGCACATTCTTTTGAAAAAGCATTTTCCCTAGCCACCCTAAGAACATCATTATAAACCTGTACAGTAAATAAGAAAGCTAAGCAAAGAATAACATTAGTATGTGCACTTATAAAAAAAAAAAATAAGAAGTGCAAAAAAATCTGGCCAGGTGGTTAAAAAAAAAAAGTAGAATTAATATGCCTTTGTGTATCGGATTTGCAAGAATGCAAATTTTGCAGCCTTTGGTCAGCTGCTTTAGAGATTAATTTCAAACAAGTTCCTTTTTTCCTTAAGGAAGTGGACTAGTAATAGACAGGTCCTAAGTACGCAAGCAGGGCTGACTCTGCCATAAAAGCAGAATAGGTTGCCAACTAGAGCAGCAAAATATCGAGGGCAGCAAAATTAATTGTGAATATGGTTTGTGGGTCTGCAGAATTTTTCTGCGTTATCTTAAAGTGCAAGTCTTTTGGACTTGTATGCAATTGTATGGATTATCCAGCAGATCAAATAGATTTTATTTAATTGGTCATTTAAAGCTACAGAGGTATATCTAAAAAGAAAACAAACAAACTTTGTATCATCACTAAATATATTATTATGATCAATGTAACTTGCTTCAAAACACATCATCACCTAACATACTCCAGAGTGTTTTCTCAAGTTTCCCTAAATTTTTGCCTAAAAGAAAAATGTGAAATGGAAGATTTACTTCCTTCTTCTTTAAAAGAATGCCTCAGAAGATTTGTGGAGCAGATTTAAAAACAAAAACATTTAGAAAAAAAATTAAAACATGATTTGATAGTGTCTTAGATTTCTCAGCTGAGAAATGTTTCCTCCTTCTGTTGGTGGACAATGTTGGAATTCCACATGAAATAAGCCCAGTGGCATAGATGACATAAAGAAAAATCTGATTTAAATAAACAATATGGACTTGAAGTGGAAAAGGTACTGTATTAGAAATTAATTAATAGAAACCTTAAGATCACTACCAGTTCACACTACCAGTCTTTTCTATTTCCATTTCTTTTTTGCCTTTCATATGATGAGATATATTCATACTTTTGAAAATGGTCCTGAAAAGCTGAAAGTTTAGAAGATTTAAGAATGCACATTCTACAAAGCAACAGGGACAATCTTTTACACTGCTGTTTTAGAGCACTCCTGCGCTAGTGAAAATCTTTGAAAAGAATTCAAACGTAATGTGAAGGAAAACAGCTCTAAGGGTAAGGATTTTTATTTTGTGAAAATTGAAATAGTGAGGCAGCAGGGAAAGACAAAATGAAGAAGTGAATGAAGAAAGGAGGGTGGGAAGAAGAAAGGGGGAAAAGGGAGGAAGAGGAAGAGGAAGGAAGGAAGGAAGGAAGGAAGGAAGGAAGGAAGGAAGGAAGGAAGGAAGGAAGGAAGGAAGGAAGGAAGGAAGGAAGGAAGGAAGGAAGGAAGGAATTTTATACAGAAGGATTCATTTAATAAAAGAAGTATGAAATAGACTATGTCTGGGCTAAGAACGAAACATTCTGATCTGCTAGACAGAAATGATGACGGGACTGCAGAATGAAGGCAAAAGAAACTTGCAGATTTATGTTTTCAAAATTCTAGTGTTTGTAGTAGTGAAGTTTAAGTTGCAGTGGCATATTGTCATTTTTTCTTTCATTATGGTTAAGACTCAGGAGAGATGTTATATCAGTGCTGTAAGGGACTATATTTATTAAATAAACTTCAAGAGCACATTGTAGTGCTGCTATATAACATCATTTTTAAAAACATTTACATTCATCAGTGTCTTATGGGGTTGCTATAAAACCCAATTGCTGGGATTTGGGCAGTTTGGCACTACACGAACATCATATGCCAGCCATTATACGATTATAACAATTTGCTGATTAATAATGCTGAGAAATATTTTACTAACTTAAATAGTAACTTTATCTCGGCTAGGATGTAATCACCTTTCCAGACTACATATATAGATATATATTGTATCTGCAATTTTGTGTGTAACTAAAATAAACAAACAAATGGTGCATTTTTAAAGACCATTTCATCTTTACATATCCACATATAGTTTCCTGTCTTCCCCAGCATGTGTTACATATTTAAAATAAAGCAGACTTTTGAAATCCATATCAATATACACTTTCAGTGGCTGCACAATCAAAGGTATTTTTAACTTCTATTATAAGATGTGAAAATGAATATTTTTAAAGCAGAATATTTAGACTACTGTCCCTGAGTTTGAGCAACTTTTGGCAGAGTTTTATGTCTGTGAAGAGCCACGGTTGCTCTCATGTTAATACAAATAATGGTTTTTAATTCTCTCAACTTAGTACTTCACTCAAGGCCAATCTAAATATGGATGTGTGTTTATACACACACAAGTAGTCTATAAAATAATACTTACCTAGAGGTAAAACAATCTTCATAATTGTTGTACATATTACTATGTGGTAGACTACTTCTTAATAGTAAACTAAGAAATATTGGTGTTAAAAATATATATAATGAAAATAAGCTGGTATTTTTCTGGTGTTTTTAATTTTCAAGTAAACTTGTTTTTCACTATCCTCATACAAGACCAGGAGTAAAATTGCCAGAGCGCTATAGCAAAAAAATTTCCCAACTGTTTATGGTACAATTGCAATCTTTTATCACACAGGAAAACCGATTCACTAGGTAGACCAAGTACATAACTGATGCCAGTAAATAAATGCCAATACAATATTCAGGCTCTTCAGGAACTGTTATTGAGCAATCAGCATGAGTAAAACATGTAAATGAAACCATTAGCTACTCAGAGGAGCTAAGACTAGGACTCACTTGGCATGCTTTATTTACTGACCCTTTCCCATACACAGGCCAGGTTGTTGTAGTCTATCAAATTGTCATTGATCATCTCCATTTTCATACCAACAACTTCATGCCTTGCCTATGAACAGGTTATGCATCTACTTTGTACCCTCTGTGCAATTTGGATAAAAATTTTCACTACTTCCTAATTGGGTGATCATTGTGTTTCTTGGAACTGAACTGTTACTCCATGATCTCAATGCCTATTTTAGATTTCTGTGCCACACACACACAAAAAAAAAAAGTCTTTCAAATCAGAGAAGAAGCTTTTGCAAGACTGCTGTTTTGTGTAGATGTTGGGAGCAGCAGCACATAGCTCAGTTTATAGCAATGGAAAACAGTCACATAGGCACCAGGAGAGTTCATCACAACTGCAACTCAAAGTCTTACTGTAGTGGAACAGCTCGGAGAGCTCATATGTGATTTAAAGAGACCTGGAAGGTTAAAGAACAAAGTTCAGTGCTCTGGGAAAAAAAAAAAAAAAAGGAAAACAATCAGTGTAGAAACAGATATAATTGATTTGGATGATATGATGCATGCTGCAATTGTTGCCGTGTATTCAGGCACAATGGTGGCAGAAGTTCTGTAATTGAAAACCAAGTGGTGAGAAAATTTAGGGGCTTTCTCCAATTCAGAAGTGGTTGCTGTCACTTTAGCAACTTTCCAGCCTTTTATAGCTTTATATTGCCAGATTAACTGTCAGAGACAACTGTTGATATTTTTGTGATGCTATTTACCTCAATATCTGGGATGTAGCTGAGCATATAGCTGATTTTCATTTATATGAGTTTCCTGTTTGTGTTAATAACATTGATGCTCATCTCCAATCCCTGGTCTGTTGCTGAAAAGCACACAGAAGAATAACACATACAAAATGGGTAGTGATGTTTATTTGTTTGGTTAGTTGTTTGTTTTCTTACCAGTGTGTGAAATAAAAATGAAAAAAAAAAAAAAAAAAAAAGCTTTTCTTTCATGTAAAGTTGCTGTGACAATGATGTGAATCATATGATTATCAACCACTGCTGATGTGCATCAGATGCAAGTGTAGATGATGACGTACATAGATGTAAATAGATGTATGGTAATCAATCAGGCGCCCATTTCTTTGTGATCTTCTATACTAAAATTTAAAAGATAAAATGGAGCCAAATTACTACATCCTATGAGTTTTGTTCAGAACATTTTGCAGAACACTCCAGAACTGACTCCTTTAGATTCATATTACTACCAACACATTTTTCTGAACAAAGTATACTTCTAGTAGTATTTACATTGTATATACTTTTTAAAGAAACTCAGAATTTATATTTCATATAAAACGCATATTTTTCACATTTCATATCCTAGAAGATTAAGAACTCATATTCTTTGCTCAGGTCTTCAGGTAATTGTGGTAAAAGTAAAACAGTCTGTTTTTTTGGTGCTTTGCTGCTGGCAATTTTTCCTTTAAATAATAAATATACGGGAAATGATAATAATAAAATGTTCAGAGGAAGAAAAATATGGAGGCAAACTGTGAGGAAAAAGCAGTGGGCTATTTCTGTGGACATATTGTTGTCAGCGAGTAAGAAAATGTAAAGTGAGTTTAGGCAATTGTGTGCAAAAGATGAAAGCAAAGCTGCTATGCTACAATATGTATGTTCTACTGAAAAGGAAAGAACGTGGTCCTCAAAATAAAGAACCCCCTTTTGTGTCAGCACAGAGGTAAATGACGCTTAGAGTGAATATAATCCACTGGTGCTGGTAGCACCCAGTGGTATGTTTCTGCTCTGCGGACAGCTGTGGACCTCACTGATACAGACTGCTGCATTAGCTGCTTCACAGTCAGGGAGGGAATAGCTGAAGTCCCTTTTTCCAGACTCTGGATCAGCAGCCAGTGCTTGAGGAGAATGAGCTATTGCCTTGGAGAGCAAACCACTGGCTGGTCTGAGGGCAATTTCCTGCTTTCCTTGGGCTGCTCCTGCCAGTGTTAAGCTGGGTCGTAGGATGAAGGAGGGTGAAGGAAAAAGATGGCGATGGGAAAAGCTTTGGGATACTGGACTAAGGTAAAGAGTGATCTTTAGATCAAGGAAACACCTCCTGTATTTTGTGCCTTCAGCATTTAAGAACAGAACTCTTCGTTTTATTAAGACTCCATCAAAGACATACCTCACTAACAGAATCAATTTTCCCAGCTAAGAAAGGCAATACATTACATCAAAAATACTTAGTTTCTTGGGACAGGAAGAGGTGATACTAGTGTTAGCAGTGAGATCCATTTTTTTTTCAGCGAAGCAGATTGTGTGTTCATATTGCTGCTGAATCAATATGCAATAAATAATGGAGATGCTCACAGATAAAAATAACCAAAAGGAATTGATATAAGACTAAAAGGAATTAAAACAAGACTTAAAACTGAGCCAGGAGACTCCACAAAATGAATTAAAGCACCATCTGGAAATTTCCCAAAAAAGAATTGACAATGAACTATTGTTAGAAATAGCTTTGTCTGAGTAGCAACTACAAAACTCTGTCTATTCTTACAAAATGGAGAAGAGCTGTGACCTGACTGCTCTACGCCAGCAGGTTTTCCAGGAGTAGAGGAGACTAGGAAAACTTTATCTAGGTTGAAGTTTTGTAAAAGAAATGTGCACTTATTGGTTTGCGCAGTTAAACAATACCCTCGAAAAGTAAAGAGAATATAGAAGTCAACTGTCTGGGTGAGGAATTGGGCCACATAAGAAAGTGGTTGAAGCAAAATCTTTCTTGAAGTTTTACATCTTGTTTTTACCAAGAGATGCCTGGAGGAGGGAGGTTTGATTGGCTCAACTTAGGTAATACAACCCTCCACCCGTGTATCTTTGAGAGAAAACTCCCTGGGAAGCTTATTTGGCGCAGTTCACTTTTCTTGTCCAAATGAATGGCTGGGGAGATGAACAGTTGAACAACATATGGTCAGAGACATGGAGCAGTTGTGAGAAGCACTGTTTGCTCTGAACCCTGAGGCACATTTCTGTGTTAGTAGCTGGCTGTCTTATCTACCCCACAATCAATGCCTTCTAAACACTGTTCTTAAACACATTTGAATAATTTTGGCTAGCAGGAGAAGTAACTGAAACCCTAAAAATACTGGCCATTCAAATTGTTCGCATGCAGCAAGTTGAGGCCAAACAGCTGTGTTCTGCTCAAAATTTATTGGCTTGATCCAAACCGTTGTGAAACACCTCTGCCTGCTGCGATGCCTGCTTTTCCTCTTTAGCATCTATGAGATCAGAGCAGGTGTAGAGCTTCACTCCATATTGCTGAACATGGTAAACATTTCTTCAAACTACAACTGTCTTTCAGCACAGGTGCTGTGAAAATGCTGAATGCTGAGCGGTTACATAAAGGCTCTGCTCTTCCTTCAACAGTATGCTGTAGTTTGAAGAGTCAATCCCAAAGGGATTAAGAAATTTCTTCCATGAAAAATTGTGTTTCTTTAATCAGTGCTCAGAATGCTTCCAACATCTTTAGCTGACCCCAGGATGATGAATGAGGTCATCTTGCTTAAGTCTATGTTACTTTACATTATGATACTGCAGCTCAATAAACACGCTTAAAGGAAAATCTAGTTATCATAATAGGAAAAAATGAAATGACTTTCTGATATAGCTTGCACCATTTCAAGTCACCCTGTTCTCTCTGCTATTTATTGATCTGCATTGGTATCACCTTCAAAGGAAGCAGGTCATCCTTCCTTTTATGTGAAGATAGAAAGTGGTAAAGTGAAAAGGGTGGGTGAAGCAAAAGCAAAAATTGCAATTAGTTTAAGTGCTGCTCTTAGAGCATTCCAGTCAAAATTGAGAAGTTAAAAGAAGAAAGAGGAGGAGGGAACAGTTCTAATTTAAATGATAAGTTTTCATTTAAATTTCAGTGCCAAAAAAAAAAGAAGACAAAGAAACGAGGGTATGTCTACTGTGAAACTGTCTTATCGAACATATGTTTTATCTAGAAATGGTCGTAGGTAGGTAATATACATGATTGAAATACTTGCTGAAATTTGTTCTTCCATAAGTTATCTCTTTCCCTTAATTAAAACTATTAATTAATGAAACTTTGATTGTTTTCATCCACTCTTAGAAGAGCGGATTTGTCTGTAATAAAAAATGGCAGGATTATGTTGTATACTGCTTTTCCTATTAAGTGATAATTTTGCTAAGGAAGATAACTTAATTAGATCCTTACACGCTACATTTATGAATACACTCTTTCTGAGCTGTCCCCCTTCCTCAGAAATACTATTGTTTTTAAAGGTCTCATTTGGAAAAAAAATCACTTTCAGGCATGCGGATCAGCATTTCCCAAGTCTCTGATGGCTGTGTGAATGCACCTCATGACAAAACTTGGCCCCGTTAAAAGGGAATATGTTTGGAGAAGCCATTATGCTTTCTTTTCTCGGGAAACTATTTTTCTCCTTTTTCCTTATTACTTTTTTTCCCCTAATTTCTCATTCCAGCACATCTACTCTGAAATCTATAGTTACATTTGCCTATTTGTCTGTTCACACCTGGAATAATGTGAATAATGTGTGATTCATATTTTTTTTAAAGAAAGCATGTATAATAATGATCGATTCATCTGACAAAAAATATTACACAAATGAAGCCGACATATTATGGGAAGAGGCAAGATAGGACGGTTCAAACTACAAGCAGTAGATCAATCTTAACGTAAAACTTCATTGTAATAGCAGATTGATATCATAAAGTTGCCTCTAGAGCTTCCTGATTTTTTGTTCTCTCCCTGCTTTTAGGTATCTTTAACCCTGAAAGGCAGCATTTCAGCAATTCTGTGAGAAGTATCTATTCCTAAAGATTTGATCAAGGCATTTACATCATGTAAACATTTAGGAAGTCCTCCCAAAAGCTGGTCTTAAACAACAAAAAATCTTAGTCCCTGTCAGGAGCAAAACAAAATTATATAGATATATTTTAGCATTTTTTAGGACGCACAGAAGCCTACTCAGCTTCTGAACTGACTGACAGGAAGTAAAGGTTGAGAGTTGATTGGTAATAATGTTTCCACAAAAAGGGTTGATAATGAAGTATTTGTATACTATATGAAAGTATGAAAAAAAAGAAAGGGACGTTCAAAGAGGCAGAGAACACAATGCATAGTCAGGAGAGTAGAAAATATTTGTTTTTACTTAAACCCTTTTATCTGTTTATTTCAGTATTCAGCTGTAGGATTGTGGCAAGAAAGAGGGGCTCTATATGGGCAGCCTGCTTGTACATACTATATGAAAAACAGAAACGAAAACATTAGATGTGAATTTGTTAAGTTGGGAGTTGAATTTCCAATATTCATATGGGTTTTGACAGATATTTAATAGTGCAAAAATTGTAAAGCTACACTCATCTTTGCTTTGTACCAACCCTGTTTTGTTTGGAAGAAGAGACATTCTCTCCCTGAACTGGATCACACTTCTTACAACAGTGTGATGTTACCATCATGTCATGGGGTGCAATGCAGAAGAGGAGAAATGGGACATACCATGTTTTTTGCCGCCATGCACCATCACGTCCTGTCCCTAACTTTGGAAGATCTGGACTACTACATTGCAGCCAGATATTTAGCTAGTTGGTATCAAGTTGGGAGTGCAGTGAGAAGGGCTCCAAAATCAGGGTCTGACAGGAGGAAGACGTTCATTTCCCTGATAAAGCCACTCCTTGTCCAGACTACATTTGAGAGCTAATCAGTACCTAGGTTCTCCCACTGCAATAAAAAAGAAAGTTGCCTACTGGGCGTGCATGGATCTTTTATTTTAGTGGGTATCAGTCAGAGCCACAGATTATTTAATTTAGTTTGCTGCATCTCTCATAGCTTGTGCCATCCAACTCAGCATACAGGTCTTATTCAAAATTCCATATATGTCCCATTACTGCAAACCTATACAGTATTTTTTCTATAAATGGATCACATATTTGCGTTACATGCTTTTTTATGGAAAAAAAAGGAATTGGAGATTATGCACGATATTGTTGACAGGTAAAATGCTTAAAATGGAGAGGTTATATATATTTTTTTTATTTTTTCCCTTCAACAGTAGATATGCAAGACTGGAGATCATCAGCTTTGAATAAGCTACAAGTATTATTTATTCATCTTAAAGGCCTAAACATTTTATTTATGAACAAGAAAGCTGCCCATGAGAGGAAACATTAACAGTAATTTTATATGCTCTAAATAATCTTTATGATGTACAAAGATACCTAAGGAGAACATGATGACAACTTTATTTTACAGACAGATAAAGCGAAGCTCATTAAGCAATTTTTCTTCTGCCACACATAAGGACGATCATGACAGCTTCTTAGAGCTCACAAATCTCAAAAATTAAACTTAATATAAAAAGGAAACAAAAATACCCACTTTTAAAAAAATAGCAGTATGCCAGAATTTAGTAGCAAAGGCAGCAGTATAAGTAGTCAAAATGAATAATTTATTTTATTTCTACTATAAATTACAAAAGATTTCAGTGAATTTTTTTAAACATATCTCTTCAGGTTCTTACTAGCTCTAGAATGTCACTGTCTTTATTTTGAAATGTTTCTTCCTGATTTCATTACACACTATTATATTGCAATCAGAAAGGCTAGTTTTGACACAGCTTCAGATCTTTCAGGTTGTTATGTGTGGTTCGAGAGAGTGGTTTGCTCTTGAAGGCAATTTATTAGGCATATTTGTATACAGATCTCTAAGCTGGGATCTATTTCTAGCTGTGCTGTTCAGTAAAGGATTTTCTCTTTTGAAAGCAAAGAGAAAATGTGCCTAAATTTTTTCATAACCTTCCTGTAATCTTCAGATTCTGACTGATAGAAAAATAAAGTCGAGTCACATTAAGATACAGAAATATAAATATTTTCTTTTCTGTATAAATTAGTAAAATACAGTATATACATGACATTACTTTGGCACTGAACTTTTTAGTGTAAAATTTTGTCATATAAGACTTTTCTTGTGCACTTGCTAACACCTCACATTGAATTTTTCTCTAGAACACCTACTCTACCTTTACTGTGTAGTAAACCTGTGAAATATTGAGCTTTATACATTCTTATCTGATTGAATAATAGATTTTTATAACTATTTCCTACACTAGTTGCTAGCCTAGAATGAACCTTCAGAGTGCAGAATTATGGAAAATATAAGTGAGTAGATTAGGAGTCTGTTTTCCCATACTTAAACTAGAAAGATGGCTTTGTGCTGTTCAAAGTGTACAAGCAGACAGTTCCCCTACCGTAGGTCTGTTCTGGATGGATGGCTACAGATGGGTTATTATGTTAGAATTTCAGCAGTTTACCTATGAGCCTGAGAAGACAACATAATTCTAAGGCAGACTTTTGAAAAGCAGACTGATGGATATGGAGAGACATATTGACATTTCCAAAGACTGGGGACCCCAAAGGACAAATGACACTACTTTGTTATGTACATGAAGATTTTTGAAGTAAAAAGCTGCGCTCTCTCTGTGAGATTTAGTATTTTTTACAATACATGTAAATATTAGAAAAATATCTTGAATGAATCTCAGCATTCTGAATCAAAATAGCACGTTTTGACTTTCCTCCATCAATGTCCAGTAATTTTATTCAGACTGTGTCAGCAAACAAATAGGACCAGAGATCTGACTGGATAATTTCTCCTACCATTCATTTCTATCAACAGTTTCTCAAACAGTTTCCTTGACCATCCTACTTGCTAGACTAAGTCATACTATGAAGGTTAATATAGCCTTTAGTGTTTTCAGCAATAGAAAAGAAATCCTTAAGAAGTCCAATGGTGAGTATAATTGAACAAAGAGAAGCTGCCTTTTTCAGTCTCAATCTTCAGATTCACAGTTGATAGATTCTTCTCCTGTTCCAGCTGACATCCTCCTGATGAAGATCCTTTCATTTGAAACAGATGCTTGCCTCTCTTTATCTACCTTGTCAAGACTGTTTTCACTTTCACATTCATTGCTATCTGTGTGTAACTAGGCCAGAGACTTACTGAGAATTTGTTTATATCACCACAGCAGGCTCTTGTATTTTCCTGTCGTTATCTGTTGCTTCTTTTAATTACTGCTACTCCTGGAGAAGGCTGTTTAGCCTCTATGAAACATTTAAACTAATTTTCTCATTTAATTGTTTGCAAAAATGTTAAAGGTAAATTGAGACAATTTTTTTTCTTTTTCATTTTCTAAAAAGTCAAATAAAAAGTGTTCAGGAAAATGCAAGACATTTGAGTTCCATTTTAGTTTGAGAACAATGTTCATACAGTAATTAATACAAGTTCTCATTACAGATGTAAACATATGTATGCCACAAAAGTCTGAAATAACTCCAACATACAACCACTGCTATTTTAAACACTGCTAATATTGATTTCTACCAGTACAATCACTTTAATTAAGTTTTCTTTCCAATTAAGGCAATAGATTATTACTTTGTGTCCTACAAAATATTTCACTATTAATCTTCTGAAGATCATGTAAGAGATTTCAGAATTTCTTGTCGTCCCATCTTGAGGGAATGCTTAAATAGCTCCTGCGTTGAATTATTTCTGACAGTTATGATATGACAGTACACAGACAGGATGGATTTCATCAATGTTTGGAAAAGAGAGCAACCTTCATTTCAATTTAATGTCAATTTATTTATTTATTTTGTAGAAACACGAAGACCTCACCCTCCATGCCATTGCTACTACAAAGTCTCAGGCAAAGAGCGTACTATATAGCTGTCCAAAAGGGCAGAGCTGACAGGTAAAAACAGTTTTTTTCAGCTCCAAACATCTGAGAACTATGAACTGGAGACTCTGATTTTATCTGAAACCTGTCTGTTGTCCTCGTCTCTGGTAGAAAAGTAGGAAACAGAAAAAACAATTCCTATCCCTCATTTTCTGCTTAGGATGAAAGAATTCTAACCTAATCATACATCATCAGACATAATAAATTTTAGAAATTCTTATTTCCTTATGTTTTCATGATCTATGACTCACCACTTCCACTGCTGGCATTATCAAAAGGCTGCCAGATATGTATTCATCCTTTTTCCCCACTATGAATCATAGATAACACAATTGAAATATTAACTGGCTCCATACTCTACATGTAAGAGAATCTCTTGTTATAGTCCTCTAATTGCTACATGCTACACTATTACTTCTATGTGGTTCGACAGATGTTTAGATGTTCAGGATTTTCTATTTTTTTATTTTTTTAATGAATGTTGTAGATTTAGAAATGAAAATAATGTAAATATGGCAGGTATGCCACTTTTCTTCTTTATTTAATAGATGAGAATTAGACAAGTGTATGTCTTCCAAAGTAACATTCACAATATATATATTATGTGCAAACCATATTTACCATCAACAGCAACTACAAACAGAAGGGAATTTATACATCTAGGTTGTGTAGAAAAATCTTGCATGAAGACTTGCCTGAATAGTAAAATTATATTCACTTGCCTGATAATTTTAAAGATGCATTGGCAGAAATGGTCTGCTTAACAGCAAAAATGTTAGTACCCAGCTTCATGAAGCCATCCCAACTGTCTTACTTAATGAGAACCATGAGTTCTTCCTTGGTGATTACCAAATAAATGTCCAAAAGGAGAAGGAGGAACATCAAGACATTGTCAAAATTAAAAAAAACAACAAACAAAAATCAGAGGAGGATACAGCTCTCCAACAATACAGATCAGACAATATTTTAAAACTATTTAAAATATTCAAACCATTATTTGTGTAGGGGCTTTCAGATTCAGTGTTGTTTAATCCTCACCATTTACTCTTGTATATTTTCAGATCATCAAAGCAGTCTTTTTCTTCAGTTTCTCTCTCAAATATTAACAAAAATGATCACTTGTGTATGTCCCCATCAAATTTACTTTCGTTAAATTTTATGTTACACTGACGGGAGCCTATGTAAGGTATAGGTTATACTTGTCTAGTTTGATAGAATTGGAATTAGTTTGTGTTATCAACAGTCTTCCCTTATGCAGAATGTCCCTGTTTTTAGTGCATACCTTTCCAAAATGAATATTTCCAAAATGGATTCATCACAACTCTCCCTGATTTACCCAACTGAAGTATTCTGCATCTTCTAAAGAATTTAATAACCCCCTTGGGTTCTTTTGTTCTCAGATGTACTAAGAACACTGACCAATACTTCTCAATAAAGTTACTTTAAAAAAAAGCAGTTTAGTGCAGTATTAGCATTTGGTTTATTTCAGCTTATTTTTTAAGCTCTTGTTAAATTATACACAAAAATGATATTTATATTTTGCTTAAATTTGTTTTGATATCAAAATATAGGTTGTTATTTTTTGTAGATTAGCATTTCCTCCACTGACACTACACTTCTGTTTACTTAAACTGACACTCAAAACAGTTTTACTATTTTCCTTTTTCATCAAGTACTTTACTTAATAGAGCCCTCCTGCTTTCTACAGGTTTTAACAAACTTTGTGCCCAGTCTCTCACTGTTTTGTTTCAGAATGTTCAAGTATAGTCTGAAGGGATTTAAACTATCTGTGGCCATTACTTCTTCAGCTTGAAGTGAAGGCAATTATTTTGCTCCTGAGGACTGTTTTAAGGGTTTCCTACAACCGTTACCAGAGAGATCTCTTGATTCTTATTAATTTGCAGAAACTCTTTTCATTCCTATTTCTATGACGTATTTGAAAGGTGAATCTTCTAAAAGAAATTTGCTAAGCTGCCATGAGCTAGTGGACTGGTGCTTTTTGTAATATTTGTGCGATGGGAAAGTGATATGACAAATTCTTCAGAATATTATACTGGAGGTAAGCTCAGCAGAAGAAAGAGAAATCTATTCTGAACTGCATAAAAAGGCAAATAAATCTTCTGGTCCGACAATGCTGTCTTTCTAGGTGTTTTTCAGGCCTCTTATTAGAAGGTTACTTTAATATGAGCTTTTTCACATCAAGTTTTAAGATCAATTAAAATCTTCTACCCATATACTTTGGAACAGATAACACAGGATATTGCAACAGGTACCTTATATACTCTAGAGTTGCAGGTTTTCCGGTGGAAGTGGGAGCTAACAGTTTTTAGATTCCTCACATGCAGAAGAGTTAGAGATTTTCCATATGGGGGAGACATATTTCCACCATCTATATCCAAATGTGTGCTATGTTTCCTCTTCTGAGTCTTTATGGAATATGGCATGTGACTGTACATTATATAATAAATGGGCCCCAAATGCTGAATGCAAACGTGGATTTAGAAACCCAGGGGTGTAATTGAGAATTCAAGAACTGTGTATTCTCATCCAGCAGAGTTATTTAATTTAATTTATTTAATAGATTTAATTTGGATTTAATTAGATTAATTTATTAATTTAATTTAATTTATTTAATAGAGATACAACTCTAGGTTAGTTTCAGGGTCTAGGACATATAATGTCATATTTATTTTTCAATTTGAAAAGTTATAGCAAAGACATTAAACAGAAAGAGGGAGGAGCCAGGAAAGGGGAAAAATTGTATTTCCCTTTCTGCAAATAAAGAGAGAGAATCCTAGCTAAATTCATAAACATTTGTCAAGTTATGCTACAGTAAGTGAAATCTAAGCTTCTTCAAGTCTCTGTGAGAACACTCAGCTTGAAAATGGAAAAAGCGAAAACTATTCAGAAATCAACATATGTTCCAGTATAGATTCAGCATTTTCTCTTCATTAGACTCTGTCCATCTCTTCAAGGGAACAGAAAATGTGTAATTTGAAACAGCAATTAAGAATAACAGAAAAGTGGGAGGAGAACCCAAAGAAATCAAAGAGGTGAAGGAGAATCTATTCTCCCCTTCACTCTATAAGGCTGCATGTCATTAAGGAGCCAATGCCTCCTACTGCAAGATTTTGTGTTCAGGCACTTATGACTTTGCCAAGCTAAGCAGTCAGACTGAAATTTCTCATGCTGAGTCCCTGTTACAAAGTGCATTTGTTTGGATTTTTCCACCCAAAGTGGTTTAGTTCTTTCCAAGAATGATACCAGTGAAAAATATGTTGGCTGGCCCACAATAAGAAAAAAATCTGGTGACCTTTTCTTTGAGGACCTTTAAGTAAACTCATGATTTGAACTTGAAAATTGGCAAAATATTACAGTATGTGCCTTTTCTGTCACAGTGAAATCTGTCTGGATGAGACTATGAGCTGTAAGTTTAAACAGTAAAGCGTAGTTTGCACGTTTGGTAGATGTATCTTTCACAGTTCTCTGAGAATTTTTTTTCATAGAATCATAGAATGGCTCAGGTTGGAAGAGACCTTAAAGATTCTCTAACTCCTACCCCCTGCCACAGACAGGGATGCCACCCACTAGATCAAGTTGCCAGGCCATCCAGCCTGGCCTTGAACACCTCCAGGGATCAGGCATCCACAACTTCTCTGGGCAATCTGTTCCAGTGCCTCACTACCCTTAAGTGAAGGGTAGTGAATTCTTCACTGAATTCTTCAGTGAAGAATTTCCTCCTAATATCTAGCCTAAATCTATCCTCTTTTAGTTTAAGACCATTCCCCCTTGTCCTATCATTATCTATCTGAGTAAAGTCTTTCTCCATCTTTTTTAAAAGACACCTTTAAGTATTGAAAGGTTGCAATGAGGTCTCCCCAGAGCCTTCCCTTCTCCAGGATGAACATCCCCAGCTCTTTCAGTCTTTCTTCGTAGGAGAGGTGTTCCAGCCCTCTGATCATCTTCATAGCCCTTCTGTGGACTTGATCTATCAGGTCCACGTCCTTCTTGTGCTGGGGGCCCCAAACCTGGACACAGTACTCCAGGTGGAGCATCACGAGGCCAGACTAGAGGGACAATCGCCTCCCTTGACCTGCTGGTCATGCCTCTTTTGATGCAGTCCAGGATGCATTTGACCTTACGGGCTGCAAGTGCGCACTGCTGGCTCATGTCAAGCCTTTCATCCTCCACAACTCCCAGTCATTCTCCGCGGGGCTTCTCTCAATGAGTTCTTCTCCTAGCCTGTACTCCTGTCTGGGATTGCCCTGACCCAGGTGCAGCACCTTGCACTTAGACTTGTTGCACCTCATTAAGGGCCCACTTCACATGGGCCCACGTCTCCAGCCTGTCCAGGTACATTTGAATGGCATCTCTACCTTTGGTATCAAACACACCACTCAGCTTGTTGTCAACAGCAAACTTGGTGAGGGTGCACTTTATCCCATTTTTTTTCTGTCATTAATGAAGATATTGAAAAGCAGTCGTCCCAAGACAGACCCCTGAGGGATACAACTTGTCAGTGGTCTCCACCTGGACATAGAAGTATTAACCACCACTCTGGGTGGAGCCATCGAGCCTGTTCCTTATCCACCAGATGATCCACTCTTCAAATCCGTATCTTGCCAATTTAGAGATTAAGATGTCAAGTGGGACTGTCTCAAAGGCCTTAAGGAAGTCCAAGTCGATGACACTGGTTGGTCTTCTATTATCTACTGATACAGTTACTCATAGAAGGCCACCAGATTGGTCAGGCATGATTTACCCTTGGTGAAGCCATGCTGGCTGTCCTGAATCACCCCCTTATCCTGTATGTGCTTTCAACGTTGCTTCCAGGAGGATTCATGCTACGAAGGCCACCAGGCTCAGTGTTGAACAGTATTCCTTCAACTAGGTGAGAATCCTATTTTGGAATAGTGACATGATGAACACAGACATTGGGGTAACTGGAAATGGGCATGGGTGAGAGAGAACAACTGGAGACGAGCTGGAGGGAGCAAAGCAATTAGGAGCAGGGAAAGAGATGTACTGAGGTTACAGAAAGGAAGAATCTGTGGACATGCAGACTGGCAGAGCAGGGTTAAATGTTGGGACAAGGATAGACGGGCAATTCTGGAGAAAGGAGATGAGGGTCTGCTGGTACTGTGTATGGAATGACCATCTTGGCTTGGAGTTTGGGAATGTGCAAGAGTTGGCTTAATATGAAGAAGCATAAATTGGCAAAGGCAATTAGGAGGAGACAGATATTAGTGATATTGTAACTGGGAATAATGGAACGGGAAGTCTAGTTTTATTAGAGTCTACTTTGATTACAAGAGCAAAGGCAAACTCCATGTCTGAATTCTACCTTTGTTTTTCAGTCAGAAACAGTTGTGAAAAGCAGTTGCAAAATATTTTGTCTCTTTCTACATAGGAAATAAGAGCAGTTTGCAAAAGAAGACAAGCAATTACTTCTGTCAGCTCAAAGGGCAGACAAAAATGGCTAAAATGAGTTAATCCTCATTTTGTCTCTGTATGAGGCCAGTAGTGCTTATTTGGAGAGAGTTTAAGAGGCATGGAAAATTACAAAGATTTGGCTGCCATTACAGAGAATCCTTTCTTATGGATTAAGAAAACCCTAAGATAAAGTTTACAGCTGTGTTCATTATTTTTACTAACTTCTAATAGATTCTGCTGTAATGAAAGTGAAAGATAATTTCATGCAACAAAGTAAAGTTTCCTTTCCTTTCTTTTTTTTCATTTTCTGAGATCTCTATAACCACATTTATATAAAAGCTAAGTCTCCATTGTACAACATTTACAATTTGAACATAATATGGTATTCAGACTGGAAAATCAAATTCTAGAAACTGGCCATCCACATAAGATTTCCTGGGTATGAAATGTCTCTACAATTCGTATCTGTATCTGTAAAGAAGATATAATAATATTGCTCTTATTTCAGAGGAGCATTGCAAACATAATTATTCAACAAGTGAAAAACAGTTGTGAAGAGTTCTAGTAATACTTTTCTGTTTGGAACAGAAAAGTTCATGTAAAAACTAATCTGTCATCTGACTTTGAGCTGGCTTCATTCAATAAGTACTACAGATATATATTAAAAAACTAAATGAAGCAAAAAATTAAATATTATTAATGAGAGACATTCATCCCCTGCACAAAATGAAAGAGGGATCTTAAACCATTATTATGTGATCACAACGCTAAAGAATATAAAATAATAAATAGAAAGGGTACTCATGAACATTTAAGGTTGTACGTGATTCTGGCATTTCTTGTAAACACATACATCTGGAACTCTCAAAATGCTACAATATAGTTTATCTCTATTCACAAGTTTGTTATGATGCTTATTATGGTCTAACTGAATTGTAAGATATATGTATGAAGGACTTAACAATTTGAAAAAGAATAATGTGTCTGTTAAGCCAAAAAATAATAAAATAACAAAGCCAAAAAATAATAAATAATAAAAGCCAATAAAGCCAAAAAAATAAAGCCAAAAATAAAGTGTGCCTTGTAAGACACAAAGTCTTTAATTCCTCAAGTGTATGCTTTAGTGAAAACTCAACAATTATTTTAATTCAAATACTATAAAAATGCTAAAGTTGAGTAACAGCTATTTAGTCATAGCTACTAGATCCACACTCAGGCAAAAAGCACTCAGAAAAGTTGCTATTTATGTTGTATGCATGGTGCGAATTAGTTGGGGACAATTATTTAGATGCATTTTAAAGAACTGCCTTCTTCCATCTCATCATTGTGGTTATAAATTGAATTTGTATTTCTTGCTTATACACAGCTTCTTTGGAAGGGCAGGGCAGACATATTATATTAATGAATGAGAGCTGTGCAAAAGATTGATTTTTTTGGTGTGGTGGCCCAAACACTGAAAAAAATAAATATGATAGATCTAAGGAAACAAAATATTTGATGTTATTTCTGTTTTTTAACTTTTAAATTAAATTGGAGAAACTATGCAAGTAAAATCCAGTTTCAGAGGGATGCATCTTTCTCTACTGTAATATACCACCTTACGAAAGGATTTTTATTTATTAAATATATTATTTATTAAATATATTAAATTATTATTTAATTATTGAATATATTTATTTATTAAATGATTTTTATTTATTTTATTTATTTATTTATTTTGGTGGAAGTATATTTTCTGTGGAATCCTTTACAGTTTCGATGGAAATCTTTGTCTCTCTTTCTCTTCCATTGTCTCTTCCATATAATCCTCTACTGCATACAGAAGTTCGCAGAGCAGGTATTTTTTTGTAATAGCTTTATGTATAACTGAGGACAATTTTCCTTTATAGATGTACATCTGACATAGTTCAATACTATCCTGTTTAGATATGCAAAATCATGCAATAAAATCTTCCTGTCTTTTTTAACACACAGTGGATCAATACCCAGTTTTATGTAACTTCTAGTAAGTAAAGTAAGTTCTTCTAGGCTCAGCCTTCCTTTAAAAGAATGTCATGACAGAGACACGTTACTCTTTCAAAAGTCAAGACGAATTTTTGAAATCACATAAGCCTCTAACAGCTGCCTTAATGCATATCAAATGTTCGCATAATTCTTTTTTCCTTATCAGAGACCATTTATGCAAAATTGCAAGAATAAGGAGGTTTATTTTTGGACCTGAGAGCATGAGTCACATGCAAGTTTTGCTATGATCTTAACTGAGGAGAAGTTCCAAACCATACAAATTGCAGTATATCAAATTGTCCTTTTGAAAGGACTTATGGATAAAAGCTGAAAGTACAAAAAAAACCTTTTTTTTTTACTCTTTATTTTTGCACTTATATTGCCTTAAAAACTCATTTTGGTCTAACAAGCATGTTGTGTTATATTGCAGAAGGTAGTAATATTCCTTCTACAATTTCAATAGTCCATATTTTGTCAATATTAACACAGAGATCAATTTTTATAATATTTTATAGGAAGTGAAGGATAATGTTGAAGTTAATTTTCACTGAAAACTTGTGGATAGCTATTGAATATAGCACTGTGAATTTTCACTTCTTAATATGTTATTAAAGATAACTATAAATTATCAGTTTTAAAAAAGAAATACGATTTTAAACCATCATCAGGAAAAACTCTATTCATGAAGCAGAAGGCATCAAAAATACTTGAATGCCAGTATTTCTAAAGGATAAGGACAATTTCAAACTAGAAATCTGAATTTAACAAAGTTGTTATGAAAGCTTAAGAATATTAGAAACTTCTGAAGAAATGCAGTAACTGACAGATGTATTCATGAAGGTTAGTTCAGAGGTGAATTGTAGTAGCATGGGTTACAAGCAGAGAGGCAGAAAAAAAAGCTAATTCAACAACATCTAAACATACTTTTGCTTCCTAATTTGAATGATCATAGAATGATCATTTTCTGATCTATTGCTTAGTTATATTATTTTTTAAATATCTGTGAAAATAAAAAATAATTGTATGGGTTTATGTGTCCAGGTTTGGCCTCTGTAGGAAGAGATGAAGGGCTGTCCCTGTACTGGACAGAGACAGTACCAGCTGGCTCCAAAAATAATCCACTGCAGGCCAAAGTTGAGCCCATCAGCAAAGCTGTTGGCACCTCAGTGATGATATATTTAAGGAAGGGAAATAAAACACTGTGCTAGCTGTGAAACAGAGGAGTGACAAAAACGTGAGAGAAACAAACCTGCAGACACTAAGGTCAGTGAAGAAGGAGGAAGACTTGCTCCAGGCACCAGAGCGGAAATTCCTCTGCAACCCATGGAGAAGAAAAGCTTGTTCCCCCCGAAGCTCATGAAGCAGATATTCACATGGCAGCCCATGGAGGACCATGCAACACGATGAGTGGATCTGTCCAGAAGGAAGCAGCAGCCCATGGAGAACCTACACAGGAACAGGCTCCTGGCAGAAACTGCAATCCATGGAGAGGAGCATATGCTGGAGCAAGTTGTCTGACATGGATTGCAGACTATGGGGGACCCATGCTGGAGCAGGGGAAAAGTATGAGGAGGCAGGACAGGAAAAGTGGAAGTGTCATTGACTGACCACAACCTCCCATTTGTCATGCCTCTCTGTGCCGCTTGGCACGGTAGGTTGTAGAATAGTTGTGAATGGAGTGAAGTTGAACATGGGAAGAAGGGGGCAATGAAGGGGAAGTTGTTTTTAGTTTTCTGTTTTTTTCTCACCATCCTACTCTATTTTTATTGGGCACTAAACTAAATGACTTTTCCTCGGTCTGTCTGTTTTGCCCATGACAGAAATTGATAAGTGATTTTGCTGTGTTTATTTCGATCCACACACTTTTTCACCTTTTCTTCCTCTGTCCTGTTGAGTACAGGAGTGAGACTGTAGATGGGTAGGGATCTGGCAGCCAGTCAGGGTCAATCCACTACAATAGTTTAAAACCATACATCTTCCTTTAAGTCACATTTTACATTAACAGAACTATTAAAAATAAAGAAACATAAAAACAAGTGAGCTGTAGGAAAGTGGTTTGTATATTAGTACTTGTAGGACTTAGGTTTCGTTGAAAATGTAGGATTCCTTTTATTGTAAGATACACTAATGTACTTAGCGGAAATATCACTGAGGCTGGCATATCTTGCAGTGTATGCCCACATGCATGAGAAATAAGTCCAGCCTATCTGTGTGCTCTTTCCTCCATCCAATCTGGTCCTTCACTTGCAGTTTGGAAATGTTAAGGAGATGGGAGGGAAATCTGTCACAGGAGTGACTACAGCATCTACTTAGGAGGGGAAATGGTAACGTAAATGGCAGTAACCAGAATCTGGAGTCCATGATCTTTGCATCATCAATATTGTATTATATACAAGAGATTGCTCTTCAGCATGAATTACCTGTGCCTCTGCAGAGCTGTGGAAATCCTTTGCTGAAAATAATGCTTGTTATCACTGTTATGAATGACTTCCAGCAACAACCAAGAATATAAAGATTATGAGCAACAGGAGAATCCCTTCAAGGAAAAAAAACGAAAAAGAAAAAAAATAGGAATGAATAAACTTCTTTAACAGTAAAATCACCAACTTCTGGTGTGACAAACTCAAAGACAGAACATTCTGCTGAAGCTGCAGAAAGCAGATATAAAAGCTGGCGTTGTTAGAAAGATTCCCTTTAATAAAATCACCAGCTCTCCATATCTGTAGTGAAACACCTCCTTATTTCTTCAGGACCTTTTTTTCAAGGCCGAGCAGCTTCCATGTTGGTAACTATGCTAGAACGGAGTTAGTCAGGCACTCTCAGAACAAGCTATGTCCTCTGTTGGAGCCTCTAGCACAGCAGACACCTGAACAGTAAGCAGAGAAGTGATTTTATTTCTCTTACTGATGTTGAATTGATACTCAGAATATTTAAATCATATCCTTAGAGCAAGTTTCTATATAGTGTTGCTACATTAAAACCTGAGCTTAATGATTAATCATCTTCTGTCACTGCAAACTGCATTCGACATGAATGTATATACAACCAAGCAGGCTGTATTGCTAAAGACTGGCAAAATTATCCTAAACATTTTTAGTAAACATGTACTTTAATTAGCAGTGAAAACATATATAAAAATTAATACTAAAATTGAAAAAGTCATTACTAAACTTATGAGTTTCAGGCTGTTACTGAAAACTGATGGCACTCCATTACTGAACACTTTAAAGTTAACCTTGTAAGATTTACTACTACATTGGAGTAGGGAACCATAATGAAAATACTGCTACTAATGAATCAGAGGATGACTAAATAGCCTGTGGCTCTAGATCAAAGCCATCTTTTAACAACATAATCTGAACTCTTTGGTCTTCCGCCTGCACTCATTACTCAAGAAAAAGGAAATGAAGTTAATAAAAAATTGCCTGGGTAAGGATTCTATCAGTCATTTTTATGGATTTGCTTAGAAAAATAGCGTTGTATGAAAAGGTCAAAGAAATCACAGCATCTCGCCTACAAGCAGGTAAATAATCACGACACCTAGAAATTAAGGTTTTCTTACATGCATTATTCCTCTGCATTATGGTTTAGAACCCCTTGTCTAAGGTAAGTTCACTGATTTCCCTGTGTTATCTAGCACTGAAAAGGTCATATAGTCATTTGCAACAGTTGTCAATATTGCAAAAGCAATTATAAAAACAAATGCCACAGTAAAGAATGTATTTATATGTTTTTAAGCCATGTAACTTCTTTATAACTTGAATGAATGTTTCCAGAAGTGAAGGACCTTTCTGGATTCTCATGCCCATTCCAGTAAGTTTAAACCAAAACTTCTTTGAATGTGATTGACACAGGAACATGCTTTCTAGCACTATTTTTTTAGCAAACGTATGTATCAACTTCAGTTCAATTAAAATGAGTTTTAAACTAAGAAGTTAAGATATCCTTCTTCCTTCAGGAACACTGCATTGATTACTGTATTTCTGTGAACTTGTGAGCTGTGTTTTAATTTCTCTTTAACAAAATTATAACATAATTTCTACATAACAAATCTTTAAGGGAGAACTGTCTTTAGACTTGGTTTGTTATTTGCTAGATGATTTTGTGGCTATTGTTATTGCCTGTGACGTAATACAGCCTTGTCTTTTCTCAAGACAGAAGATCTTTCTTTCATTAGCACATCAATCTGTAGATGTAGTGAAAAAAAAAAAAAGTACAACAAAAATTGGTACAGATTTAAAAGGTAAAAAATTCCATATGCAGAACATTTAAGATACTGTTAGTTATTGTTATGAAAATAAAGATAGCCTCTATTTTATGAGGCTCCATTATTTGCATTCAAATCAAGCGCTGTGCGCCAGTTGGTGGCAACAGATACCCAGTATCTTAGACTGTAGATCATTTGCATCAGGAACCATATTTTCTCCACATTTTTCTACTTTAATAAAACTAGGAAAATATTATTGAAAGCTAACACAATGGTTACGTAAACATTGTTGTATATGTGCCTTGACAATCATGATGAACAAACAAGATTTTTTAAGACTTGGATGAAAAGGTGTTACTGAAAATTCCCGTTATATCAGTTTGCATTCTGATGTAATAATTTCACCATAGTCATCTTCTGTACGTCGCTCTCTACCATACAAAAACCATGGTTTGCTAGTCTGTTCTCACTGAAAAATGCCAGATGTTTTGAAAAGGACAAAAGGCCTAAATTCTGCTGCTTTTGTATCTTGATTATAAGATCTACAGAAAAGAAAGTGACCTCAAAAAGATTTAAAAACAGATATCCCATCACTCTGCAGTCACCTGCCTGGTTACCCAGGATGAAGATAGGGTTATATGTCAAAATTGATATTAATTCTTCTAGGGGGCAATTATAGGTTTTAGCACCAGCATGCAGAACTGGGTGGAATAAGTGTTTTTTTTTTTTTAATCAGCTAATGTAAACAATCAAGGTATCGAAGACACATTTTTTTTTCCACTGCTTTGATTCTACATAAGTTGAAAGAACAAAAACTAAAGAATAAGCAGTAGGTGCTATGCAAAGAATGATTTTTCTGCCATGGAATGAACAAAATTCAAAACACTGAAGAATGTCTAAAAATTTGTTTTAAATTGTATTAGAATATTCTCCTTGGAAAGGATGCAGTTTTCATCTTTTAAAGTCACTGTTTCTCCTGCTGCTTGCAATAGTTGTTGCCATTATCAATGCAGGAAATACTTTTCTGTGATCTGAGATGCAGCTCCAGGTGCAGAAGAAAGCAGCACCAGAAATCAGCAGCTATTTATGTTTCTTCTGACATAATTTCAGATTACAGCACTTTTATGGAAGATTTCACAGAATCAATTGTCTCCCCACGTGATGTCATAAATTGCTAGCAATCTGAAAGGCAAGCCTTACCCACACAATCAGGGTCAGCACTTTCTAATCCTCTGAAAATGATAGAAAACTTAAATTCCAAATCAATGATGGATAGGTGAAAATATGAGCGATTACCTGCTGAAGGGTAGGGACCAAACAGATAGTGACCATTTTAGTCTTCAGCAAGGCAAGAAGAACAACTGAATTTGCAACACAGATTTTTTTCCATAATTGTGTAAAATGCTGTTGTAATATAGGCAGTTTTCTGTAACAGATTTGCAGATAAAGATCTGATGACATACAGAACTCAGGATTCCTAAAGACGCATTCAGCAGGCCAGGACATCAAACAAGGGGAATCAATGTTGTCTAAGCATGGGGATAAATAACTGATGCACTTTTGTTTCCGCTCTTCATATTTATCCCCAGGTGAGTATCTCACATAGGAAGGACATTCATTTCTCAAACGTATGGACACTTGATATCAGCTATACTCTTGTTTAAAGAGTAAGTCATATAGGCTATCAAGCATAGTTTCTTTCTGAATAGGAAAGAACTGTAGACAATGAGAATGACAAAATGAGCAGTTATGAAAATAGAGCGGAATTGGAGAATCCTATTTCCCTTAAAAACTTATACAGTTAACCTTAATTTTCCTTTCTGACCAGATATTCCTAGAGGAACTTACTAGGAACTTCTCTAGGTCCAGTTTGTTCTACTCCATTTGGGTAAGAAATTCAGGGAGTTAAGAACGGGCAAACAACTCTTCAGCTCTTTTACAGTTTAGGGGATTATGCTGATATCAGATCACAACCAGAAAAAGTAAACTGATTTGGTAGCTCACTTCCCATAAATGTAATCTGTAAAAACAGTCCTCCTTTCAATCCAAATTTCCAACATGACATGTCATTTTCTAATGTGATGTGACTAGAATGATAATAGACACACCCTGATGTGAAACATAATCTAGTATGACTGATCAGATCCAACCTGCCATAGTACAGCACAGGGCAATACATTTCGCTTGAAATTTTAACCCCTGAGACAAACCTGTATCTCACCTTGCTGATTTATTGAAAGTTTTAGGACTATATTGTGTCTGCCAGGTTGTCAGCAGAACGTGCTGGTGTGATAGGCACCCATCTACCTATATGTCCAAAGTGGAAGTGAAGTTCCTTTTTCCTAATTTGTACTGTAAAGCAAATTACAAATCCTTTTCCCGAGAAACCTTCTCCACAAAGTCATTCTTACATGGGGAACCTTGTTGGATGACACTCAAGCAACCTTCCCCTTTCAGTTCATTCCAATTCATCAATATTTATCCTGACCATGTTGTGCTTGCAATTGCAAGTGCAGTTATAACATGCAGTTAGATTGTCATAGACCAAACAGTAAACAGACATTGCAGTTGAACATATGAATATGGAACGAGCATATTCTCACCTCTGTATTGTAACTAGAATTTTGAACTGACACTTTTGTTGCCCCTAGTACTATTATTGTTAATGGAAAAATGCCAAAATGTCAAACCATTTTTTTACAGACATTAATACCAGATGTTTAGGAATGGGGATTAAGAGGCTTAGTCCATACTTCTCATTGGATTTCTGACAACCTCACCTTTCCATTTACATAAGTCAGGAAAAAAAATACACTTTGAGACCTTTCAGGAGATCTAGTAAAATTTTGCTAACGATACGTCTTTTAATTCTTGTCAATTTTCCACTGAAAACAATGCCCCATGCCTTTATACCTAGTTTATACCTACTCCTTTGCATAGCAGGGAATGAAGAAAACAGTCTGTATTTCTTTCTTATAAAATCTAAGCACTCCATGGAAAAATTCTGCACCCTTTTTCCTAAAGATATATGTTTTGGACCTTATCCACTGTCTGTGAAATGCTTTTAAAGGTCCTCATTTTAGTAACTTTGCAATGATCCTAACTAGAAGTAACATTATCAGAAGAGTAATTGCATGATTTCATTGTGACTGAATAGAGAATGTATGAAATCAAGAAAATATAGAAAAAATACAAAGAGGCAAAGTGTTCTGGAATATAAGAACCAGACTTTCAATATGGACAACTCTTGAATGAGTCATCATGTGAAAAAGAAGGTTGGACTGAGAAAAATTGTAAGATTGGAGTGAAAGGATAACATTACATTGGGTGATTGCTTATACATATGTAAATGCAATGTTTGGAATAAGCTCTTTTTTAAATTATACATAATAAATACATATCCAGTCTTAGAGTAACAGAATTCCTGTAAATCTGTGAATTTATTAAAGGTAAAGTTTTGAAAATTAAAAGGAATCTATTTTAATTTAAAAGTAACAATGCATTTTAAAATCCATCAATTTAGGCAATATGATTTTTAAAAGCACTTTAAAGTAAAAATAATAATAATAAAAGAAAAAAGAAATGAAGTATGTCTTAATCCAGAACATCTCTTATTTTTCCTTTCTTTTTCTTTTTTCTTTTTTTAAATTTGAACAACAAACAGAAGAGGATGTTAGCTGTCCAACCTTGCTCCTAAACACTGAAAATCAGAAAGATAAAACAAGGGGCAAGAAAATAGTTTTGCATTATTTCACAATATTCCACACACACGTATTTCGAAAGAATTGCTGCCTTCTGATAATTCAAAGCACTGGTATGACTTTATGTTCTGTTGCAATCTGCTTCCCCTTAAAGGCAAGCTTCATTTATCTTTTTTTACTGTATTTTCCTTTTTTTACTGTATCAATGTTACAGAATCTAAAAGAAAGGGAAAGAAAGAATGATAGACTGAGAAAGAATGAAAATCCTGACAACTGTATAATAAACAAGAATATAGTAGAAACAAATGGTGCATTGTAGCACTGAAGTTGAAAATTCTACTTTTTGAGAAACATTAAAACAACAGGTAGCTTATTAGGTAATACAGTAACAGTTTCATTTGTTTGCCAGGTATGTAAATTATTAACTACCTATTTATCTTGGAGAATCGTGGTAGAAGTTAAATGATAATAAAAGCTAAGCTAATATAATCAAAACAAAAGAGATTCAATATCAGTATATATAGCTGGAAATATAAGAAGAAACAGTAATACAAACATAAGGCACTATGCTGATAGGGACATTATTTGAACCTGTACAGAATGAAGCTTTTTCTTCACAGCAGTTACCTGTTGGCAGAGAAGATGGGAAGAACGAAGGCTTGTCCCCTTTTTAACTTCTCCATCATCTACCTCCTCCTAAAGGAACAAGTATTTTCTAAAGGAGTTTAAAGTGAAGCAACAGCAGAGTGCTTTACAGTCTTGCCCAGCTTGTCTACAAGAGGGATCATGTTCCCGAAGAGTCTGTGACACAAAGCAGAATGTTTTCCAACCTGTTTATCAGCATATGACAATACTGACACACACCATCCACAACATTATAGAATTTCTTTTTTTTTTCAACAAAAAGCAAAAAAAAAAATCTCGGGAATATCAGCTATGGTTTTTTGTTTTTTTGTTTTTTTTTTTTCAGCAAAAGATATCTCGTTATTACTCATTCATGACATGAGGTAATTTCAGCCATTACTGACAGAGATAGGAGCGGCCTAAAAGACAAGAGGTATTCTTAATATTACACTGGTCCAATATCTAAGAGGAAGAAATTTTGTCAGACGTTCCCACAAATGCCTGTTTTACAAGAAAGACTTTTTTTACAGTTTGTTTGTTATACATGATGTATTTTTTAAACCTATCATATTTTTATAATACTGCTTATTTTAAAATCTTACCATATGGTCTTCAGTAGAATTGGGCATATGGTTCACATAACAATACCATATGTCTTATAATATTTTGCTGTACATTACAACAATAACAAAGATTTTTAATTTGTAGAGGAACTCAATTAAAATTATGCTTTCTGTTTGCTTTTTTTTATTTATTTATAAATATTTCTGATGACATTTCTGGAATAAAAACAAAAAAACTTATAAATCCTCCAGTTTAATATTTCAAACTTAAACATTTAGGCAGCATTTTACAGATAAAACCATGCATTCATTATTGTGAGAGAAAACTACTGTCTTGTGATAAAACAGAAAAAAATAAAAATAAAATAAAATAAAATAAAATAAAATAAAATAAAATAAAATAAAATAAAAAATAAAACAAAACAAAATGAAACACAATACAATAAAATAAAACAAAACAAATAAAATAAATCATAAATTCAAATTACAATGTACTTAAGCTGTTTTCCTTTTTAAAAACGTATTTGCCACTGCCTCTCACCCCAAATACTGAGTGTCTGAGTTCGCTCTTTTTTCCTATGATATTAATTTTCTATTGAATCCACAGGGAAATGAGATATGAAACACAAGTAAACCTGTGTGAGCCTTGTCTTCCTTGCGGCAAGATTGCATTTACACAGATGAAAGGAAAATAATTCTGTATCCTCTCTTTTTCGCTTTTCTGTGGTACAGGGATTCTGATCATAGTCAAGGTGTGCTGCGTTAGGTATTCCCTTTTATGAGATACTTACCCCATAAATGCGGAAGTGGAAGGAGGAAAGACACGTTTGTTTTTGTTCGTTTGTTTCTATTTTGCAACAGCACGATGGCCAAACACCACAGCAAAAAGATGTATGAGTATCACCTCATTAGAAGGCCACGAAAGGGAGTGACTTTGGACAAGGACACAATAAGGAAGAATAACAGTTTTGTGTGGAACAGACTTTAACCTTCATAAACAGAGTTAGGTTAAAGTTCTCAAAGCCAGAAAAGGTGAAGACTTAGATGAAAAAGATGAAAAGGTGAAGAGTGTTACTGGATTGGGAGCATCTAGAAGACAACAAAGTAAGTTTGGAAATAAGTAGAACATTCAATGATCCCAAGACAAGCAGAAAAAGGAAGATAACAAATAACATAGATGGAATGCTGTCGGCAGTAGTCGCAGTGAACTGAGATATTGGAAAAGATTAAAAAGGGAGCATAAAGAATTACTTTTTGAGGCTTAAGGTAATTACAAAGCACCCTGAATGAATGAATGAAGGAAGGAATGAATGAATAAATAAATAAATAAATGTTGTTGACAGAGACAAAACTGAATTACCACTGCCAAGTCTAAAGGCTTCACCTCTTTCTGCTCTGGAAGAAATTACTCTCCTCCCTTTTGAGCTCAGACCCTCCAGTTATCTTCTACAGGAACAAGACTTCCCGGTAGTCCTGTGATTATGCAGCTACTTGCCACTTCCTACTGAGCTTGCTGTTTATCAAGTGCCGTGTACTGCCACCAAAGGACAAGCTGTCATATAAGCAGGATGATGTGTGTGTTGTATAACTTAAAGAAAGAAACTGCCTTAAAGAAATGTTAGGCATTCCATTTACATGGCCAGGTTAAAGACATAGGTGCATAGGGAAAGTAAGTGTTACTCTACTTACAGCTGTTTAATTGCAGTCAAAGCAATTTCATGCCTCACCATCAAAAGGCAGTAGGATCTTATAGGAGTAAAAAAATAGCCCAAATGCAGATGCTATTGCAGTAAAATAAAGTCATATGAAAGAGACAATGAAAATGAATAATTTAGCTAAAACCGTTGTCATTGTTAGGTTAAAAACCTCTTGAAAACCGTAATAGGTAAAATTTAGGTAGCTTCCTCTTACTATGACTTCCAGAAAGTACTATGGTTTTAATTTGCAAGCATGATGCATTGCCCTTTGCAGTGTTATGGCAGGTAGCATCTGATCGATCAGTCACACCAGATTACATTGCACATCAAAGGAAATGTTATCATTCCAGTCACATCAGATTAGAAGATGACATATCGTGTTGGTAATATGAATTCGAGTCTTTTGAAGGGACGTTTTTGAGTGTGGGATTAATAGGTACACTTCACATATCAAATATGCAGCATTTGGCACGTTTTCCCTCCTTTTTTACATTGGGTTGATGAAGTCAGATGCAATATAGCCAAAGGTGGGAGAACTAGGGCAAAAGGACACAATTTTAAAACATCAGTGTCTAAACTAAAGCTGAAAAATGTGTCTAGTAAATGGAGAGAGAAAACTGAATGCTCAAAGCACAAAGTGTTCTGTGGAAGATTTATGATCACAGAGAAATGAAAACAAAGAGGCTACTATAAATGTGCAGTGATTATTAAGGATTTAAGGATTTTGCTTTTGTTACACAACCTATACCATTGTATGTATGCATGTGTGTACACTGTGTGTAGTTATGTCAGAACTTACATTATAGCTTCATGTTTCTAAACACTTGTATTGGAAGTAAATATCTTGGATATTGGTGGTTAGAGGAAGGACTTGCAGCCCAGGCAAGCTAGAACGTCTTTATTTGTCAGTTGTTCTTTCTTAAGACTGAGCTAGTCTACAATCTCCTATGTCATTTACATACTTTTAAAGCTGACCTAAAATAACTTTGTCATCTCCTGCATGTATGCTGTCAGAAAACCTGAATATCCCATATCTGTAACTGCTCTTGTCATGCTTCCTGATGGTCCTTCCTTCTTTATTTCTAGGCAAATGTAAGGCTTTTACTTTCTTCCAAGGGGCTTAAGTGAGTTTAAGTTATCTTTCTGTGGATTTCGTTTGCTCTGAAAAATACCCTGAATTAATGCAAGACTTAGATCATGTTAGCATTGGCATCAAACCCTCAGTCCTCCCTGTTGCTACATGGATATCACTGTGTGAGGCTTCAGTCTACCAGGCAATGGTCACAAGGTTTGCAAGGTCTCCCAGGATCCATCTGTCAATCCCATATTGCATGAGCTTTTCTATGTCAGAATTAAGCTCCATGTCCATAGTGCCAGCCATGAAAAATACTAACCATGAAACTGTACATTTCCTTTCTTTTCCAAGAATGTTTTTCTAGGGCTGTGAGATATCTAGAAAACCAGTTGTTGGGAAGGTGTAGATGTAACGTGTGCAGTAGGAGGCTAGGTGTATTGCACACACTCACCCCTGGTTCATTCACTCATGTTCCCTGAATGCTGTTATGCGCACTGTAAATGTGACTGTCATGTGATGCAGAGGTCTCTTGAAAGTACTTTTCCCCAGCATCCAGAAATATTAACACTGGTCTGAGTGAGGCTGGATGGAGTCTGCTGAAGTCAAAAGAACTTTACATGAATCTAGGGATCTAGCTAGGTTGCAATCAGAGCATAGTTAGGACTGTAATATGTCTGAGAGTCCTGAGGATGATTTTCTTTTAAAGCCCTCGTTTTATAAGTATTTATATAATGTAAGAAACTATAATAAAGTCAGATGCTGCATTTTGATACAGAATCACAGAACTGCTGCTTGGAACGGATGACTGGAGATCATCACATTCAGTCTGCTGCTTAAAGCACAGCTAACAGCAACACACGATCAGAGCCACGAGTTAGACTTAAAACAAGTTAAAAAGCTTCAAGTGTGGATATTCTACATCCCCCCAAGGTAGTGTGTTGCAGCCCTACACAGCACAGCTTCCTAAACTCTAGGTTACTGAGACCATTTACCTAGACAAATGATCAATTATGGTTTCCTTTTTCATTTCCAAATTCTGTTCAATGCAAGTGCAATGTTAGCATTCACTTAATGAATAAGGAATGCAAGCTAGGAAATGAGTTTATTTCCTTTGAAGGGATTAGAATTTACTTATGTCCTTGCTATGCCTTAACAATCCCATTCCTTCTATTAATTTTAATCTGTAGTATTTATCAATACATGTGACCTGAAAAGTGAAATTACTTTTTTTTAGCACTAATGTGATTGAATTCAGTCCACCAGCAATATCTGTTGTGTTTTATTAATTGATTCCTGGCAACTAGCCTGCTCATTCCCATTATAATGCATTTTTTAACTAATGAGCATTTTAACAAAGCTAGAGTTATTTTACTAAGATCTCTTATTACAGGACTTCAAGTTAAAACTATTTCTGAGTAAGATTTTGAATCCTCTTCTGTCCTTTGCTATAGCTCTCTAAATCCAGTGTAAAATCCAGACCAAGATGATAAGATGCTGGTATGAAGTTCTGGAGTCCATGTCTAGACATATTAATCTTCATGTTAAGTATGAAGTAATGTTGAGTGTGACTACCAGTATTTACAGTTTCTCAGATTCACATAAATTTATTCTGAAACATTTGCCTGCTCTTAAATGTGAAGTGTTTGACATGGAGAGATAGTATTTCTCCAAAATATTAGACATGCAAAAAATCAGAGAGGCTTCTGGGAACATATACTCTTCACCATACAGAAAAAGAAAGGTGATTCCTCTTCTAGCTTTCTTTTTCCTCATACGTTCCAACTGCTACCACTCCATTTTTTCATTGGTTATTTTCAGATTTTAGCATGCTTGTGACTCCAAGCAAAATTAACTGTTGTAATAATTTTGATGCTGTTCCAAGTAAAATGTACTGTTAGATTCTCTTCTCACTGTAGATTACTCTGTATTTGCTCAGGACAGAGAGTCATCTCAGAGAAGGGAGAAGTAATTTGTTTTAATAAATGGATTTCTTACCATGCATGTATGCAAACCTTCTTTTACTTCAGGTTCAAAAATGTGTTTTCTTTTCGTGATTGGTTTTAATCTCCTAGTGTTTATTCCCCGACATGTTGCTAAATCAGTTTTTGTCAGAATTTGACAGAAAGTTTATCTGGTGCCCAGTGCATTTCCATTGATTCTTACACACTCTCTAGTTTTCTCTCTGTGTCTACATTTAGTATAATAATCCCAAAGTTAGTGTTCTGATCTCAAATTGAAGACAGCAAATAATCTTCAAGGTGATGGTTATGTGCTTCATTTATACAAGTTCATGTTTTCAGTAGGCGGGGAATTTACAAAAGAACATCACTGGAAAACAAGTATGCTATCTTATTGTTTTTGAAACTGATATTTATTTGTATTGTCCTCATCCAAGGTCACAATAATGTGAATTGTCTTTTTTTTTTTTTTTTTGATTTTTAATTATTGGGAAATTTTCTTTTAAAAATGATTTTGAATACCCTTGTAGACCTGCTATGTGTCTCTAGCATATAATAAGACAAGGTGTGGACTGCTGGATGAATAAGCCTTAGTTAAAATATATCTTTATATGTATCTTCCACAGAACACATCAAGAGCGATCTATTGGTGTTTAAGAAACTGCATCTTTTATTTTATGATATAAATATGTTATAGATCAATTGATAATTCTCTTGAAATGTCCTTTTCTGTCACTTTTAACTTTCTAAAAACTTACGTAACATTGTTGGATGTGTGCTGAGAGAATTGAGGAGTCTGTGAGTACAAAACTTCAGTGAGAAGTGCAGTCAATCTCTTTTGGGAGACATATAGGTCCTTGGATATTCCCCGAAAGCTTCAAAAGCCTGTGCTTTGGGGATACTGAGGATACCACTTTTTTTTCCTTAAAAGCAATACAAAACAAAAAAAAAACACGGTACTCCAGGTCTAATTAGGAAAAAAGATGGCAAGATGTGGGTATTCATGTGGATATTCTCTATTTTTCCTTTTTTTTTCCCAAGTATTGCATAAGCATGCAGTGTAATTTTTTATAACCGGACACTTTTTGAAACTTTGAGTTCATTATTTCATATGTTTTAGATGCTAAGACACGTGGAATAAAACACAGTCAACGAAAATTGTTGGACTGCCCATAAAAATACAAATGCTGAAGCAGCTAGCTATGGTCATCATACACCTGAATTATATTATGTATGTGTACAACAATGATTTTTAAAACTTTTGAATTGAACAGTATACATTGGCAAAGAAGCAGAAAAGTTTGCGATCTTGTCGGAAGGTTGCCATAAATGTACTCTGGTGAATAGTGAGGATAAGAGTAGTAGTGAATCTCTTTTACGGTGCTGTTATAAGGACATAATGTGCTGGTTTTATGGCATATCACCACAGCCACTGCCCAAACTGCCAATGGAAATATAATTTAGGATCTGATGTGAGATCTTGCAGTGCATCAGTAATTTCATTAGATCTTTCATCATTCCCATCTCTAACAGTCAGTAGTTGATAATTGGTTATCTTAAAAGAGCTGGAGGATTTTGTACATATTTGATGGAGTTCCATGTGTGCTCAGAATTTAAACAGAACACAATCCACTCCATGATTGGTACACTGGAGGAAAAAGGAAGGACTCTTCATCCTCCATCCCACAATGGAACTAGTTTCCTAATCCTTATGAATGTTCCTTTAAGCTCACCAGGATTTTTTTTTTTTAATAGTTAAAGAGCATAGGTGCAGTGTTCTCATAAACCACAGCCCCACTAAGCTAAGCCAAAGAGAGGCATATACTGCATTAGGTGTGTTCCACCAGATATTCCCTTGACTCTTGTGGGAGTTGTTACTGTGATGATTATAATAGGGGAATCTGAATAGAGTAGAGATGAATGAGCACATTTTTACTCTAAACATTTTATGTATCATTTTGCTTTCACAGTAGGTGGTTTGAACGTTCCTCTAACCACTGCTGTTATGTACTGTGCAGAAGGTCAGAGTAGATGATCATAATGGTCCCTTGTATCTTTATAATCTATGAATCTATACTCCTGGGGAATACTAAGTGCTGAGAAATCTGCTTAAAAACACTGGTTACAGAGAAAGCAATCAAAAATGATTGGAAGAAGGCACGCCCCCCCCCACCCCCCCGCCATCCCTCCTAATAAAGGTTCTGAGTACAGAGATAGGGGAAATTTGCGACACAGATTATAGATGGATTGTTTTTCAATTAAGAAAGAAAGAAAAGAAGCTGGGTAATTTCAAAACAACTCACAGGCAAAGTTCCTGACAAGGGCAACAGTAAGGTAAATCTTGGAGGAAGTGTAACGGAAAATTTGATTGCAGTAAGCATGTATTTTGAGGAAAGGCAATAAAGGAAAAATACCTAATAATTATTTTGGAGTTACATTGAGGGAGACCTTGAGAGTTCCTGAAATACTATCAAATAAATAAATAAACAGTAGAATTAAGAATAATTCTGAACCTATCAAGTTCAGTTTATCAGACCATATGCATACATTTTAACTTGAGTAAAGCAAGGAAATAAATATAAAGAGCAAAACGTCCACTGAATAGCTAGCTGCCTATGGAATGATAAGGAATGAGAAGCATGAACTTGTCAGGAAAAAAAGATATGGATTTGTTGTTGTTGATGATAGATTTTTAATTTCAGTACTGAAAAAGGAAAATTAATAAAATCTATTTTTCTATTAATTCTTTCTCAGGTGCTCAAAAAAAAGTTGATATTTGCTGTCAAAATCTCCCTCTCAAAATTAATTAAATGTCCTTTAGATAGGGACACTGTGATATGGTCTGAAAAGTGACTGAAAGGCCATTAACAAAGTATAATGATACACAGCAGTGTATCACGTTGCGGGGAGGTTTCTAGAAGCAGTGAAGGTACTAGTGTTAGTTCCATTTTTTTTGACATCCCCATTAATGATTAGAAAGTGGGAGTAAAGAGCAAGCTAATGAAATTCACATATTATACTAAATAAGTAGGTTTTGCAAATACCAGTGATGCTACAAAAATAATAGCAGCAAAATGAGATCCAACTTGGAAAAAGACAAGCTAATGGTATCTGAAGAAAAATAATCCAAAACATAGCTATGGAGTGACTGAGAGCAAGCTGGAAAGCTGTACTGCTTAAAGAACCCTGGAGGTGGTAATGGTGGTAATCTATGGGCATGAATCTATGCAGTGATATGCCATTAAGAGAGTCCCATGAGCTTTTGGGTTTCATATGAAGAGACATCAAAACCTTGGGAAATAATCACTCACAGTATGACACTCATGCCACTAAGCCTGGAATATTACTTTCAGTTCTGGGCACCTTAGAAAATTAAATGAGCAAATGAGATGCATTTCATAGCAGAGCTGGAAAAATGAACAAAAGATGAGGGAGAACATTTTAGGAAGAGAAAATGGAAGAGCTAAATCACATTCTGTATACCTTGGTCAATAGAAGAGGGAGTTGGTAACATTGTGTCTGTATAAAGTTTGCAAACTCCAAAGGGAAAAAAAATATTTAGGAAGGAACAAAAAAATAATAATAGATTTAGTAGGATCTAAGTAAGAAACAAAACAAAACAAAAAATAAAATTAGATGCCAGGAAACAGTTCTTGGCTGTAGTGGAATTTATGTCTGCTTTGATTAGAAAAAAATATTTTATGAAAATGAAGATCAGGGGAAGATACATATTAGAATTGTATTAACTGTGCAGTTTGGAATTTCCTAGTAAAACATGCCTTTTGTTATTCTGTTGTTCTCTTGCTGCATAGTAAAACTCAATTCCTATATGATCTGAAGGTAAGGTTGTTCGGGTTACATTATCTGGAACATTTTATAAAGGGCTTGTTGTGGTTTAACCCGGCCGGCAGCTAAACACCACACAGCCGTTCGCTCACCCTCCCCCCTCCCTCTCTGGGATGGGGGAGAGAAACGGGAAAGTGAAGCCTGTGAGTTGTGATAAAGACAGTTTATTAAGACAGGAATATAATAATAACAATAATAATAGTGATAATGATAATAGTATTAATAATAATGTGTAAGAAAACAAGTGATGCACAATGCAATTGCTCACCACCCGCTGACCGATGCCCAGCCTATCCCCGAGCAGCCGGCCCCCCACCCCGGCCAGCCACCCCTATATATTGTTTAGCATGACGTCAGATGGTATGGAATACCCCTTTGGCCAGTTTGGGTCAGCTGTCCTGGGTCTGTCCCCTCCCAGCTCCTGCTGCACCCCTAGCCTGCTCGCTGGCAGGACAGAGCGAGAAGCCGAAAAGTCCTTGGCCTGGTGTAAACACTGCTCTGCAATAATTAAAACATCAGCATGTTATCAGCGCTCTTCTCATCCTAATCCAAAACATAGCACCCTACCAGCTACTATGAGCTACTTAACTCTGTCCTAACTGGAACCAGGACAGATATCCACCCCTTATTCCATACCATTTATGTCATGCTCAGGTTACACTCTGTCCAATACATTCTAATTAATCACCATTTTCATCTATGATATATAGCAATCATGGTAGTGATGACATACATTATTATATAATAATTAACATACTACAATTCAACTCATGGGCTATTCTCACCCAGTATCAAATCCCCTTGAGGTACACACCGGACCTCCCCATTCTTTTGCATTACCCACCAAGTGCATCCAGGTCCCTGAGCAAAAGCAATTCCACGAATGGGTTTGCCTTTTCCTGAGGCAGGAGTAGCCCAGACTGTTTTACCCAGCATGTTTCTTACGTGCACTACAGGAACTTTATCCCCTTCTACAGTGCGTAACAGGTTTGATTGGGCAGGTCCAGCTCGGTTGGCAGATCCCCTGGTATTGACTAACCAGGTGGCCTTTGCCAAATGTGTATCCCAATTTTTGAATGTCCCAGCACCCATTGCTTTCAGTGTAGTCTTCAACAGTCCATTGTATCGTTCAACTTTTCCAGAGGCTGGTGCACGATAGGGGATGTGATACACCCACTCAATACCATGTTCTTTGGCCCAAGTGTCTATAAGGTTGTTTCGGAAATGAGTCCCGTTGTCTGACTCAATTCTCTCTGGGGTGCCATGTCGCCATAGGACTTGCTTTTCAAGGCCCAGGATAGTGTTCCAGGCGGTGGCATGGGGCACAGGATATGTTTCCAGCCATCCGGTGGTTGCTTCCACCATTGTAAGTACGTGGCGCTTGCCGTTGCGGGTTTGAGGGAGTGTGATGTAATCGATTTGCCAGGCCTCTCCATATTTGTATTTCAGCCATCGTCCTCCATACCAAAGAGGTTTTGACCGTTTGGCTTGCTTGACTGCAGCACATGTTTCACAATCATGAATAACCTGTGCTATAGTGTCCATGGTCAGGTCCACCCCTCGATCGCGAGCCCATCTGTATGTTGCATCTCTACCTTGATGGCCTGAGGTGTCATGGGCCCATCGGGCTATAAATAATTCACCTTTATGTTGCCAGTCCAGGTCCACCTGAGCCACTTCAATCTTAGCAGCCTGATCCACCTGCTGGTTGTTTTGATGTTCTTCAGTAGCTCGATTCTTGGGCACATGAGCATCTACATGGCGTACCTTTACAACCAGGTTCTCTACCCGGGCAGCAATATCTTGCCACAATGCCGCAGCCCAGATGGGCTTGCCCCTGCGCTGCCAGTTGTTCTGCTTCCATTGCTGTAACCACCGGCACAGGGCATTTGCTACCATCCATGAATCAGTATAGAGATAGAGAACTGGCCACTTTTCTCATTCAGCAATATCTAATGGCTTTCACTTCTCTGTCCTAACTGGAACCAGGACAGGGGTAAATAAATCAGCTATCCATGTTTTAACAATACGTGCAGGTATTAGCTAAGATCAATAAATACATAGCTATACGAAGAACAAAAATAACGGATGGGTAGAACACTAAATAAGCAGAAATATAGGTAGAGAAAGGCCACACTGGATAAGGGGGTAGTGAAGGAGAAAGGCTATGTTTCCTCCCTCACTTTAGGGAGGACATTAGGAGAAGGATGAAGCAGTCTGCCAAAAGGAGACTTTCAGCCTCACCTCAGTAAAATAGGGATCTTCCCTATTCTGAAATACAAAAGTTGTTATGAAGAACTGTATTTTTACCTTGCTTCTTCACTATTAGAAAGACACTAAATCAATACAGAATTTAGTAAAAAAAGAGCTCCTTTTAATTTTTTTTTTAAACTATCATGCAAGTTCTGCCCTGGAGATATTTATTGCTATGAAAACCTAACATGGTGGTCTAAGAAAAGAAATTTGAAAAAAGGTGAGGTATTTCATTAAAATTAAAAGCCTTAAGCAGATGTACTAAGGACACATTACTGAGAGAAATTTAGTGAAAAAGATTTTTTGTGATTCTATACGTTTTTGTATTAAGTTACAAAAGTTTATGAAGAAATGTCAAGGAATGATCCCAGCTCACTGTAAAACATAGAGGACAGATGAGAAAAGGCTATGTGAAGGCAAATATATAACATACTAATGTTAAATAGGACATTTTCCACTACATTTCACTGTCTGATATGACATCCCTTACAAGACTTTGCTTAGGAGTACCTTTCACTGATGTCTGAGGTATGCCCTAGTTCTTTCTGGTTTTAATATTAATTTGTTAAGAAATATTGCATGCTGTTTTGAGCAATTTGATCTGCTTTGTGTGTTTTGAGCATCTTTTTTCAATTCTTATTTCCTGGAGACATTCATCTCCTCTCTTCTCCATACTAATCAGCTCTGGATTTTATTTTTATATATATTGTTTTTGGGGTCAGCACAAGAGAAATCATCAGATTTCTATCTTTTGGCTTCCTAAACTAAATCTGATGGCATTTGAAATAAAACAAATCTGTATAGAGTTATCACACAGAAAAGCAAAGAAACCCAGGCTATGTAGAGAAATAATTTGTGGCCTGAATATGTGGTGACATTTGCGCCATTTCTTGTGATTGAAATATCTTAATTCCAATGTAGAAATCAGTCTAGCTTTTCTTTTTAGTGTGCTAACATTCTTTGTGACATCTGTCTTGAGGGAAACTGTCAATGGTACAGTACTTTTCTGATGTGAGAAATGTCGCTATTACGATACGACAACACTCTGACATTTAACCTTGTGCGGAAGGTTACAATGACACTATAAGATAGTGAAAAATTTTTCAGGAGCAGGATGATGACACTGTGACATGATATGATTTATTTTTCCATAATTTGCTTTTCAGCTCTTCCCCTTCTATTTCTCATGAGACTAAAATATTCACCTGAGGCAGATTAGTTAAGAAATATTTTCACCTATTCAAAAAGACAGGGCTAATTACAAGGTCTGCATGGCCAGTTTAAATGTTGCAAAGAATGTCTTAGATAGTTTAATGCCTAAATATTCTGAGAAAGACTTTTCTGTGCAACTGCAGAATCTACACAAGTGTATGTATGCACATGCACAATGAGAGTTTGAAGGGGTACACTGCTGCAGGTGAGCAAAACAGTCCAAAATAGGAGTTTTAATTAATATTTTCATTAGTGACAATGAATACCATACAGCTGGGGCCACCAAAACCTCCACAAGCCTGACAGTGGTCAGTTGTATTGTTGTGTCCATGACTGCCCCAGATAGCAAACACTTTTTTTTCTCTCATTTCCTTACCTCCATAGGTACCCCAGCCTGCACTGTGGAGAATCTCTGTTGCTGGCAAGAGGCACAGACAAACGCACACACAAAAAAAACCACTCAACCTCTCTCGTTCTCTGTTTCTGAGTCTCACTTTTTCTAAAGGGCACATACAATAATCTCTTAGGTATGGCATATGGACCACTGAACTACTCAGAGTATTTACTACTTACTGCTCTCCACCAGATCACTATGAAGACTCAGTAACCAATTATAGCCTCTTGGTTTGAATTAACAGAAGCCATTTCTTAAATCAATAAAACTACTACAAAGGGGCTAGATTTTCAGAAATCTAACACCTTGCAGAGATATAAGGTAATGTAATGGGAACAACTTCAGGACTGAACAAATGTAAATCAAAGGCAATAGCTATGTAATGAAGCATGTCGACATTTTACAGAAAATGTGGCTCCTAGTCTACAGGCTAGTTTAGCCAGTAGGCTGCAGCCTTACAGAAAAAAAGCATTGCTATTTAAATTTTAGGATCATTAAACTTTATTAAATCTTAATTTTTATAAGCAATAGACAACTATTCATAAAAATGCAAAAATAATACAAAACAAAGAGATTTAAAACATACAAGCTGATCAACCAATAGTTAGTCCCCAAAAGTCCAGTGCATAAGGATACCATAAATCTAATTTTGCTCTTAGTAATTTTCTGCCCAAAACATATAAAAGGGGCATTAATCCTATTTTTTCCCTTTTCTTTCTTTCTTTTTCTTTCCTTCTTTCTTTCTTTCTTCCTTCCTTCCTTTTGTTCATACGTTAGTTCTTTTGTTCTTTCATCAAAACAAAAAAAATTAAAGGAGCAAAAGCAGTTTAGTTCTTTTAACTTTGAATCATTACGACTGTAGAGTGCAGAGGCTTCCATCAAAATGATGTCCTCATGACACTGTACAATAATGCAGATTTACTCTTTTATTGAAAAGTTTATAATAGGTAGATTTGCAAAGACGGAATTTGATTTCCACTTTATTTCCATGCGTGTTTGTAATGTTCTTCCTGAAAAAAAAAAATGCTGTAATTATAGACATCTAAAAAGTGTAGTAGCATGCATTATAATGGTGAACACCAGCTGCAGACAGGAACAGTCTGGAGAACTCTGCATCTATATGCACTAAAGATAGTATGCTACTTCAATTATTACACCTTCACAGAAGACTTTGGCAGGAATCCATTCATGAATGTAGCATTCTTTCTTATAACTATCTGGCAGGCAATGCAGGAGGCATAAAGATATATAAAATATACTTTTTAGTGATTTATTTGCATTTGAAATACAACATCAGATCCGAGTCCCACTGCTTACCAACTCACCATTTATAGTTTTATATTTTCTATGGTTTATAAAGAACGATTTTTAAGGAAGAGATGCTAATCAACTGATAATAAATACTTGAGAGAGTGTGTTCCACTTGAGGAGTTTTGTGGTCCAATAAAATATCCGAAGAGTGGATGGATATGATAAACTTGTAGAATAACAAAGGTATACGGCAACAAGAGAGAACAGGAGAAAAAACAGTAAGGAAAGATAAACTTATGAGGGGCATTGAAAGAAGTGTGAAACTTGCACTGAATAATGTGATCAATGCATTGCATATCATTTGCAGATCAAGTTGCTTAAATAGTAATCTATTTCTTACATTCAGAATCTTTCTACAGGCAAGAGGATCATGCCATATATGAAAAAACAATAATTAAAGTCTTACCAGTCTAATAGAAGAATTCTTCAAATTCTTCAAATTCATTCAATTATACAAAATTCAAAGTATACATGGTTAAAATGATGTATACACGAAGTTTCTAATACCTACCTACCTCTTTCTCTGGTGTTATATTTAGCCTTCCTCTACCCTTCTGGGTACTAAAGGCAACAACTTCAATATGGATAGGGACATTTACAGCAAGTCTTCAGCATTCCAAGTCCTTCACTGACACAATAAAGTTATTAATGTTGACAGTTTTTCCTCCTAGCTCTAGCATTCTCCTGGGGTGGTATTGATCTATTTCCTAGCATGCTTTCCTCATTTTTTCTGCAAAGTTTCAATATATCTGATTATACTATATAAGGAAATTATATGTGTATTACATATGTTGGGTATTGGTTCTTTGTTCTGATTTTGCGAAGCTGTGAAGGGTTTGGTCATTTGAGGACCAGTAACTGACCACAGCTGAGTTGCTTATAGCCCTGTGGCCTCTACTGTTATCCTGTGCATACACTTTCAAGGCCTTTTTTATTATCACATGCATACTGACCTCTACACCGGATTTTATCCCGGGGCCATAGGTTATTCCAGTCAGTAACTTGTTACTATATTAACTATGGTACATAACAGCAGATGTTACAGAAGAGAATTATAACAAAGTAAGCAAAAGATAAACCAGAGTAAGCAATACTCTTGATCGTTAGATAACATGTTACAAGCTACAACAATCTCCAGGGAGGTCCAGACAGGCTTGAAGTCTATGCTGTTAACTTGGCACAGAGCCTGTGGCCTGTTACAGATAATAGTAATACCATACTTGCAGGGCTACAAGGCTGCTGTGGAAAAACAGAAAAGTCAGCAGAGATTAAACCATGAGGCAGTAATAAGTCAGTTAAAGAGGAAAATTATCTCAGCAGCTGTGACTAGAGCTGAAGGAGTAGAATGAAGAGATGATACCTATTAATGAGAATGGACAAGAGTTTAAATAATATATAATAGCAAAAGAAAAAAATTCTAGTCATGACATTAGGTGAAATGAACTGAATATTTTCTGATTGTTCACCTAATAGCCTTAGAAATCAAAATTTTTTTTTGCAGAATTTTTGCAGGTTTTTGTAAGGAAACACTAAGTGGGAGGGGAAAACTCAAAGATATAGAATAATAGAAGATAGATAATAAAAGAGCATCAATAATTTTGCTGGTCTTTGGTGTTACTTTTCATTTACTTATGTTAAGTACATAAAATAATAATCTTAAAAAAAGCAGTTCTTTCTTTCACAAAACAAACTATAACAAACCTTCAAAGGTAAATCCTAGATGAGTGACATTTCCACGGTAATAAGTTGATGTTACTAATACAATAGCTTGAAGTGGTTCTTCTGGACATTGCAACACTACATTCTTACTTGCACACCACATAACGACTCAACTGTTACAGAATCAAGTAAGCAACAAGAGTCTTATTGCCTTCAGGAGATCTAAAAGTTTCAGCTTGCAGGAAATCTTACCCCAAAGAAGTAAAATTGCAAATACTGCACGAGAGTTCTTTCCAAATTTATATCTTATTAAACATCATCAAGCCTTCAGCAGCATTAAAACTGCTAAAATATAACTTGTTTAACCAAAAGCACCCTTAAACAACAGAAAGAAACTAGTAGTATTGGGTTGTCCCTGGCAAAGTAGATCATTTTCATGACTGAAAGAGAAAAAAATTGTTAATAAATAACTAGCAGTGGTTTTTTGTTTGTTTGTTTTTTTTAGAAAATATCAAGCCGTTATAAGATGATATAGATTTTTTTTGTCAATTTTTTAAGTAGTTTTTGGATTGTTTAAAATCCCTTGCTATAAGCAGAAGACATTTACATCATATGGAATGTTACTGAATTGGGTGAACTAAATATGCTCCAAGGTTAAATGGCTCATGTTCTAAAGGTACTGAGCAAATCATAAGGAGAAAGAACTATTCCTTTTGAACAGTGCGTTCTACCTAAATCCTTCACTCACTGTTAGTATGAACATATGATAACTTTAATTCTTGCAATTTTCTTTTCCCCTCAGAAAAGTGGAAAAAACACCTATTTATTGTGCAGCAGAATGGAAACTCAAATAATTGGAAAAAAATATCCCCACAGAACTAGGAAAAGAGTGGTGTGCTAGTATTCAGCACTCCCCCACCCCATCCGCACTGTTTATTTTTAAGGGAGAGAAGAAGGAAGATGCCTGGTGATGGACAAATCTCTGCAAAAGGGGATAGCACTTACATTCTCATAATGGTTATGACATCTATAAAAGCAATACTCTGATTCACCTCCAGACTCCTGCTGAGAGAAAAATGCAGTAACACAGTCTAAACCAAACACAGAGCTAGGACTTCATGCCTAGCCAATTTGCTTAGCCTATTTGCCAATCCTAGATGAAAGGTACTAAATAAATATTATTGCTTTTATTACCGTCTATGGAGAGCAGCACTACAGGCCTTTTTGGAAGGCTGACTTGGTGGAAAATCTTTGTCATTTCCATTAAAAATGTTGTATCAGAAACGGCTATAGCCTTTATAACTTTATGAGGCTATAAAATGTGGTCGTTCCAATATTAAACTGCAGTGAAAACTAATGTAAAAAGTATAAAAACTATAAAGGAAAAAATCTATTTTTTAGTGGTACAAAAATTATTCAGGGAAGAAAACCTTATTAAAGGTTGGAGGGCCAACCAGGAGACTTGTAACTTTACATATGCTGCTTTTAAATCTTTCTAAAGTTGAAAGTAGCTTACAAATGATTACTTATGATGGATTTACACTTATTTTATTTGAAGCATGACTAATCACATGGCATAACTGTGATAACTAAATATGAACACCAGCAATACCTCTCCAGTTTGTATTGAGGACTTCAGGTAGGAGAGGTAGCGTGTTACACAGATGAGATGGGAAAGGAATTAGCAGTCTTTTTCTCTTGTTCAAGGCTCAGCCCACTCACGCCATACCATTTTGAGTTGATAACTCACAAAACTCCGCATTGAATGTCTGTTAGATTTTATGGAGTTAATTCAAGGGAATTTCAATGAACTAGGCATTGGATCAGGACTGTAAACCAAAGAGTAAATAAGTTTTAAGTTATTTTCTAATATTCTCATTTTTAAAGACAGAAATTCTGTAAGAGTTTAATGATTTGTACTACAACATATTCAGTGCTGTAGTATTAGAACATCTGTCAATTATATCAGTCAGTATCACTAGACTCGTTTCTTTATGGAACATGAAAGAAAAACATATCCTTGAAAAGCCAATGTGTATCTTTTATTTTTCTGTAATAATAAATAAGTAGAGGTCTTTTCCAACCTGAATGATTCTATGAGTCTAAATAAATAAAAATAGCAGCTCTTTGATCAGCCTCAAGCGAAGTTTATAATGCTCTGCTCAATTCCCTATTTTAATATTTCATTTCCATCTCACATCACTGAGATATATGGTCTTGTTTTTCTTAAGGCAAATGGAAAGTAGGACAACAAATACTTCAAGTCTTTTTGCCATGAATCACAAATTATTTTTCAAAGTAGTTTTCCTAAAATATCTTTCACTTCTTTATGTATCTTTTAAATAAAAATATGTTTTTAATTACTAAACATACCATTATAGGATAAGATCTAATTTGTTCTGTAAATTAGTTGAAAAGTCCAAAACTTGTTGATCACTTATTGGTAAGTGATAAAGTATCTGCCAATGTATCCTGTCTAACTTAATGATCAAGGTATAAGCAAGCCTCCCTAAAATATTGCAAAATAGTTGACTAAAAAAGCTTTTGTAAGATTGTAGATAAAAGCAATAATTCTTTATGGCACAATCTGTAAAAACTTGTCAGATTGTTGTCTCTAGTTCTATACACTGATCTGATTGTTGAAGTATTGCATGAGCAGAAACAATATGGGATCATCATGTAAGTAGGAAGGCTCAGACAGGGAAAAAAGCAGCTGTTATGAAGTGGCATAGCTGCTATCTTAACCTGCCAGAGAATTTGGGGCTGGCAGTTCAAACATAAATGGAATCAGTCTTATGGATTACATTTCTTTACATTCAAACAGTGAGAACCTGTTCTATTAACAATTGCTTTTTTTTTTGTATTTCCTAAGGAAAATACAGGTATGTCTTTTTACGCTATTTAGCTGATTTTTATTGCAAACGAGAAAGTCAAATACAGTCCAAATACAGTCAAATACAGTCCAAATACAGTCAAATACAGTCCAGTCAAATACAAATAGTCATTTTTTTAGTGAACAATCATTCTTTTAATGAACATTAGTAAACTAGAGTTTACAATGACCTTTGGTTTTAGAAACAATAATACAGAATCACAAAATAACAGAATCATCTAGGTTGGAAGAGACCTCCAAGATCACCCAGTCCAACCTCTGACGTAACACTAACAAGTCCTTCACTAAACCATATCACTAAGCTCAACATTTAAACGTCTTTTAAAGACCTCCAGGGATGGCAACTCAACCACTTCCCTGGGCAGCCCGTTCCAATGCCTAACAACCCTTTCGGTAAAGAAGTTATTCCTAATATCCAACCTAAACCTCCTCTGGCGCAACTTTAGCCCATTCCCTCTCGTCCTGTCACCAGGCACGTGGGAGAATAGACCAATCCCTACCTTGCAACAGCCTCCTTTAAGGTACCTGTAGAGAGCGATAAGGTCGCCCCTGAGCCTCCTCTTCTCCAGGCTGAACAATCCCAGCTCCCTCAGCCGCTCCTCGTAAGACTTGTTCTCCAGACGCCTCACCAGCTTTGTCGCCCTTCTCAAGCACTGTCTCAAGCACTCAAGACTCTCTCAAGCACCTCGACGTCCTTCTTGTACTGTGGTGCCCAGAACTGCACACAGTACTCGAGGTGAGGCCGCACCAGCGCAGAGCAGAGCGGGACAGTCACTTCCCTCGACCGACTAGCAATGCCGTGCTTGATGCACCCCAGGATACGGTTGGCCCTCCTGGCTGCCAGGGCACACTGTTGGCTCATATTCAACTTGCTGTCAACCACACCCCCCAGATCCCTCTCTGCGGGGCTGCTCTCCAGAGTCTTGTCACCCAGTCTGTATGTATAGCCAAGGTTGCCCCGTCCCAGGTGCAGGACCCGGCACTTGCTTTTGTTAAACTTCATGTGGCTGGTGATCGCCCAGCTCTCCAATCTGTCCAGATCTCTCTGCAAGGCCTTTCCACCCTCATCCGAATCCACAACTCCTCCAAGTTTGGTGTCGTCGGCATATTTGCTCAGAACACCTTCTAGTCCTACTTCCAAATTGTTTGTAAAAACATTGAAGAGGACTGGCCCTAAAATGGAGCCTTGACGGACCCCAGTAGTGACCATCCACCAGCCAGACGTGGCCCCATTTACCACAACCCTTTGAGAGCCAATTGCTCACCCACTGCATGACATTTTTGTTTTGCTGTATGCTGGACATTTTGTCCAGTAGGATCCTATGGGAAACCTTGTCAAAACCTTTGCTGAAGTTCAAAAAGATCACATCAGCTGCTTTCCGTTGATCGACTAGGTGGGTGATCTTATCATAAAAGGACATCAAATTTGTTAGGCAGGACCTACCCCTCGTGAACCCATGTTGGCTGGGACCAATAACTGCATTGCGCCCCAGGTGAGCTTCAATAACTTCCAGGATCAGCCTCTCCATAATTTTACCAGGCCCTGACCTGAGAATGACAGGCCTGTAATTGCTAGGGTCTTCTTTCTCACCCTTCTTGAAAATTGGCACAACATTTGCCAGCTTCCAGTCCAATGGGACCTCTCCAGAGTCCCACAATCATTGAAAGATAACTGAGAGAGGTCCTGCGATGACGTCTGCCAGCTCTTTAAGCACCCTGGGATGAATTCCGTCTGGACCCATGGACTTGTATGGATCCAGGTGGCGCAGCAAATCCCGCACACATTCAGGGTCGGTTGGGAGTGACCACTCCATGTGACTACTGTCATGGTCCTCCAGCTCAGGGCACCCTGGGTCCTGAAGCCCATCATCAGTGTTGAAGACAGAGGCGAAGAAGGCGTTAAATGTCTCTGCTTTGCCTATGTCATTGTCTGTGAGATGACCCTCCCATCTATTAGCGGACCTATGTTTTCTTTGGTTCTCTTTTTTCTGTTCACATATCTAAAAAAACCTTTTTTATTGTCTCCCACAGACATGGCCAGCTTCAACAGTAGTTGGGCTTTGGCCACACGAATTTTCTCCCTACAAACACTAACAGCATCCCTATATTCCTTCATCGTTGCCTGACCCTCCTTCCAGCAGGCGTACACCTTCTTTTTTCACCTCAGCTCCAGTAGAAGATCCCTGGTCAGCCAGGCTGGCCTTCTGCCCCGTTTGCCTGACTTCCAATATTTTGGAATGGCCTGATCTTGAGCTTTTAGGAGCCAGTGCTTAAAGATGGACCAGCACAGATGGACACCAGTGCCTTCAAAAGCAGTTTCCCAGGGGACCTTTCTGACTAGTTCCCTGAGCAGCCTGAAGTCTGCTTTCCCTACATCCAGGGCTGAAGTTTTGGTGACAGTTTTCCTTCTGTCACCATAAATTCTAAACTCAACCACTTCATGGTCACTATGACCAAGATGACCGCCAATGGCCACGTCTCCCACAAGACCCTGTCTGTTCTCCAGCAACAGATCTAGGAGGGCTCCTAGTTGGCTCTCCTAGCACCTGCACCAAGAAGTTATCATCTAGGTGCTTTATGAACCTCCTGGACTTGCTCGTGTTAGCCGTGTGGTGATCCCAGTTGACGTCTGGCAAGTTAAAATCCCCCATTAGGACGAGGGGAGTTGATCTCGAGTCATCTCTTAGTTCTGCAAAGAACAATTCATCGGCGTTGTCGTCCTGGCCAGGTGGTCTGTAATAAACTCCCACAACGACATCTCCTTTATTTGTTCGTCCCTTAATCTTTACCCAGAGGCTCTCAACTTTGCCATTGCCAACTTGAAGTTCCACACAGTCCAGCCCATTCTTCACATACATCGCCATCCCACCACCTCTCCTACCCTGCCTGTCCCTCCTGAAGAGCCTGTAACCATCTATTGCAAGACACCAGCCACAAGACTCATCCCACCAGGTTTTGCTTATGCCAATGATGTCGTAGCTGTGGGACTGGGCCAAGACTTCCCACTCAACCATTTTATTCTTCATACTGCGTGCACTTTTGTAGAAGCACTTCAAATGCCCCTCCCTACATGCAGCACCTTGTGTATCTGACCGAAGGGCCTCACTAGGACACAGTCCCTCTCATTCTAGTACACCATCCCTTACCTCGTCACCGGCGTGCCTGGTTCTATCCCCTTCCCCTTCGACTCCAGTTTAAAGCCCTATCTATCAGCCCAGCCAACTCCTGAGCAAAAATCCTCACCCCTCTCTGAGAGAGGCGCATCCTATCTGGTGCCAGCAGGTCCGGGGTCGCGTAGACCTTCCCGTAATCGAAAAACCCAAAATTCTGCCGGTTGCACCAGTCCCAAACCCACGTAGATACTGGTGTATCCATGGGCTGGCATATCCAGGGCCTTGAGAAGAGGAGACCCAGGTGTAGAGGAGTACAGGCATGGGATGATAAAGGATGAGGTACAGGCTTGACGTTTGGACCCCATGACTGCAATTAATTCACTAATGACTGTTAAGTTGAGATGGAGCTGGACAAAACTAGTGTTAGAGTTTGTAAAGAGAGTAAATCTAATTTATATAAACATATCTAACACACGTAAACATATCTAACATATATGAAGAACACCATAAGCAGTAATTTCAGATGTTAGCCCAGAGCTGTGGACCACTGAAGTAAGAGAAATGTGTATTTGTACACTGGCAGACATAAATAAATGAATGCACACAAACGGGAAAACAAAAAGAAGATAAAATGAAGCCATTAACAGGAACATCTTATTCCTCCCATCAAAGGGCTCCACTTACTGACAGTTTATTATAACACCAACCCACCAGCAGCACTGGGGTGAAATCACTGACCTTAGGACCCTGAAGAGCAGTGGAAGGGTGAGCAGTAGAAGGGATAGAAATTAAGTATATGTGTTACAGTTTTAATAGTATAATTGTTGTTGCACACTTTTCTCTATATAAGTACTCTGTGGTTTTTTGTTTTTGTTTTTTGCTTTTTCTTTAATAATTGGATCTAGACTAGTGATGGTTCTTGAACTAGAACGTTCAGTTTTCCATTATGCTAGCAATAGATATTTGGCTTCATTTACATATATGACATGCTTCCCTCATGCATAAACATGATTCTGAATGTAAGGAAAGATCCAAGAACTCCAACAAATGTGAAAAATAGAAAAACTTTGAAACAAGGCGAAATACAGCTCTTTAGAATGACAAATATTTCTCCAAAAAGGCAAAATACAGGGGATATTATCCAAAGTGTGTTGTACAAGTAGACAGGCAGTTAATTGGTGGGAGAAGAGTGAATTTTGTCAGTGGATTGTAATGAGTCTGTAGTACCAGGAGCTGCATCAGCTGTAAACAGGTAAGAGCAGAAAACAATGTGATATATAAGCATGAATACAACTAATCAAAACCTTTATCATCTCCTCCTCAGCAAAACACAAATTAGGAGATTAAGAACAATTGGATAAGATTCAGCTTGAGGCTAGCAACACTGCATTGACTGTTTGCAGATAGCTCCTTGTGACACTGAAGAAAGTGTCAACAAATTATATATGTAATGCAGGGAATAATGAGTCGTCCTAGGGTTTTCCAAACAATATTGTCTAAGCCGAGTAGAGAAATTAGAACTGAAATGATGGCAAAAGCAAACTGTACAAGGAACTTGTACAAGAAACATGTTTACATATCATCATAGTTAGAAAAGCTACAGGTCACATCAGTGCTGTAAGCAAACAAGAGCCTTTGCTTTGACAGTTTCAAAAGCAGCCTTGTAAATGTCTGTACTATTAAAGAACAATTAGGAAAACTAAAACCTATTTCAGAAGAGCAAATGGACTCGCACAGGGATGGCTAAATCTCTGAGCCACCGTGAGAGAAATCTGCATTTATATCCATATTTATGCACCTTAATAAAATCTGCCTCAGTGAAGGACATGCTGGCCCAACATTAATTAGGTTACTAGTATTTAAACAATTTCTCATAGTGTGTGATATGAAGAGTCATTTTTATTTGCTTGAAGAGTACTGTTCCAGTCAATTCCTGTTTGGTATACCTGGATAATAAACAACATGTCACTTTGCAAACTGTCTGAATGTAATCAAGAATACGCAAATTTTCTTTTGTCTGTGCCTAATTAAAACAAATATAGTGTTGAATGTAAAATTGTTTTTGCAAAATATTGTTCAAGAGAAGTATTTTTACTCCATGTGTTACAAAAGGGATTTGAAACTGCTATTTTATTATTGCAATAACTACTTGAAAAAAATAGACAATAACTAACTTACTAAGTGTAATACAATATTTAAAGAGAGATTTAAATATTTTTATTTATTTATTTCATTTGACAAGCTGAGAAAGAAATCAGATTCAACTCCAGACATCACACCATAGCTGAAATGACTATTTTGCATTTATTGATTGCGTTTGCCACAGATAGTTTAACTCATTTAACATCTTCACATAGCTGATGTTTATTATTAAGTATGCTTACCAAATTCCTATTTTCCTTGATATATGCCATCTTAATTTTTTTTCTTTTCCTTTTATTCTCTTCTTTCCCCTCCTCCTTTTTATTTTTTTCCTCCTTTCCTTGTTATTTGAAACACTATTTTTCTTTCCTGGATACTTATTTCTAATTAGCAGTAGGGGGAAGAGTATATACTGAAGTATTGCGAGAAAGAAAATGTCCCTAAATTTGATGTAGACAATATTCAAGGTCATGCCACAGACATTGAGGTAAGGAGATCAGCTGAAAGAGACACAGTGAGGATAAGAGAGATCCAGAGTAAATTAAGGTGACTTGCCACAGAAGGATTACTTGCATTACTCTGAAAAGGTCTAGACATACAGTATCAGAAGTTGTCTTCTTTCCACTGACTACTGGAGAAAAAACATTCTCAGAATATCTTCTTTGAACTGCAGAAGTGACCATTCATCATCAGGAAAAACACATAGAAGAAATATCTCTATTAAGTCCTTCAGCTTTAGCTGAAAAAGTTCATATGAGGAAGTTCATATGAGGTAATTAGGGGTACATGTGAGAAAGGAGTTTATGCTGTGGTTACTAAGCACAGTAATCACTCAAGCTGAGATACTGGTGGGTTCTAAAAAAAACCTAAATAGTGAAAATATTTAAAATAAAAATGTCATAACGAACTCTGTCAAAAGCTATGATTTCAGAGTCTTTTGTATGTACTTAAACATGTATGATTGCCCTGAAAAATATCCTGATTGATTGCCCTGAAAAAGTATAGCAGAAAGTAAAAATAGTTCCATTTTATGTTGTCCTTGATTTAATCTTGATTTATTTTGTCACAGCTCTAGTCCCTTTTCTGAAAGGGTATAGACGGATATAAACTATTACACTTATAGGTTATTTTATAGAACCAGAGCTAAATGTGTGACATTAAAAAACAAAAACAAAACAAAACAAAACAAACTACTCAGATGGTACAACAGAAATCTTCGCAAGGACTTAACAAAATACCTTGAAGCTGCTGCAAACAAATATTAAATTTTTATACAGGGAAGTTTCTGGAATGTCAAAAAGGGATGGAGATGGGTGGCTCCACAATGTATGCATGCATAACCTTATATCGTGTTTATATTCATCAAGATAAGGATGATTAGTAATTGGAAATCCAAATAATATGGACCAAAACAGATGAAAATAGCTCCAAAATGAGAAAAGTGGATTGATAGATATATAAAATTATACAAAAATCATGGCATTGTGACTATGTTAAACTGTCTAAGTTTTCAGAAGACTTTTGTTTCATCTCAGCTCATTAGATATGGCACACTTTTAGGGAAAATGCTGCGCGCACCTTATTTTCATAAAGAGTCATATATAAATATTAAAAAGTGAGAATATATTTTTGATTGATTCTGTCTTAAGCAATGACTGGATAGAGATACATTGGCACACTTCTATTTCATTCACTGTTTAATCACTTCATAATTATTATTATTTTTTTCCCCTACAGTATTGAAGATTTGCAGACATCTAGGTGCAAGATATGCCATAGTGGCACAACTTAAATTTCACTCCTTAGTTAGTTCTTTCCCAAGAGTTTTCATGGCCATGAGCCATTATCTCCAATGGAAATAATAGCTTATGGGATTGCAACCTGTTTCATCACTATACATCATGATTCAAATACCGGGGTAACGAATCCCATAGTGTTCTTAACACATGTGCACATTCATGCATAGTTGGAAATGAAGGAATATCTCTAATTTCAGAGAGTACATCTTGATGTATTTTGCATAATGACTGTGAACATAGTACATCAGATAAACGAAAGGAAATAGCTTTTAGTGCAGTGTTCTGTCACGGGAAAATAATAAATCAACAACCTATGAACTGCAGGTCCATATGAAGCATATTTAGAGCCCTCATTAACCTATAGAGGCCAATTTGAATAGAAGCCATTTAATGAAGACACAGAGGGGATTTTTAATAATTTATCATGATGGAAGAAATGGAAACAAGCTAGAAATGGTAAAGATTACCCACGTACTAATGAGATCCAAAAGTGGCAACGTAATCATCTGACTTATGCAACAAAAGCTATTGCCAAATCACAGATACTAAACTGCTGCAAACTCCTTTCAAAAGTAAGTGTTAGCCACTACATGCAGTGATGGTTTCATAAAAAAAGAGGAAAATAATTCTAGAACCTAAATGTCCTCTGGCCATCCAAGTGCCCTGACTATTAAGTGGCACAGCTTGTGAGTATCTTATATGTCTGCATTTAGAAAGCGCATAATGGCTTCTGTAATATCGTCTCCCAGGAGGTGAAGGTTTGAGGTTTGTGTCCTGTATGTGCAGGTAAGCAATTGGACATGAGTTTCCTTCCTTCCTTCTTCCTAAGTGGTGTAATCACAATGTAACAAGATGCCACCACAACCTGTTATATTTTTAAAGAAGAGAATCAGCTGTGCTCAGTTTTTGAAAGCAAAGACAAAGATGTCTGACATTAGGAGAAGCTTTAGATCGATGGTTGGGACTGCTTCCATGGACCTTTCAGTAAAGTATGTGAAAGAAAGCATTAAAAGAAAAAACTCTGTGTTCATCTTTTCCTAGTCACTACCCACTGCATGCATACTAAAAGTACTGATTTTACCTACGTGTCCAATCAGTGTGCATTTTTACCTTCACTATCTATACACATATAAAGATCACAGACACTTCAAGTGCAATCCTCTATTCTATGCACAAGAATAGAGGTCATATAACAGCGTTGCAGTATATGCAATGGTTTATATAGGAAAGCTAACTGTTGAAGTTTTGACACACACTGTTTATTAGAGAATGATTAAACATGAGAAACAATGCAATTAATGTAACTTGTAGGTCTACATTTTTCTAACCAGCTTGCATACATTTGCAGGATTTGATTTTGTGGCTAATAAAAAGGCATTATGGTATTAATATATTATTATTAATAACATTAAAAATATTATGGTAGAAATTATACTGATATATTTTCTTGGTTTGTAAATAATAATTTACAAAAAGTCTATCTTTCCACAAGGCAGAAAGAAACACTGACACTCATTCCCCATCTGGCCAAAAGACTTCTTCAGAGAACAGAAATTCCTGCAGCTGCCTTATACACACAGAGCCATTTGGCATTTCTGGAGTATCCATATAGAACCAGTGATGTTTATGCCCATTATGGCCCCTGTTTCAGAAAGATCCCAAGTCACAGATCCAATTGTATGCCGCTAGCATGCCGTACATCATTTCTATAACCTGCATTAGTCCAAATCAGAAGTGGCCAAATAGTGGTCAAGGGCTGTGACATCAGCTTTGTCACTATTGCTCTACTTAGCTGTTCCTGTGAGTCAGCTCTGTGTTACCATGGTTACCACCACTAAACAAGACATCTATTCTGCTGCTGCTGGTCTAGTTGGACATTCCTGCAAAATCAGCTCTAGTACAACATTGTTGACAACGTTTGGGATTCACTAAAATACCATTTTCCATTACACTACAAGCAGTTCAGTAAATCTACTCTTGTCTCTTACAATCAGTCTTGAGTACTTGGGGAAAAAGCCCTCTCATTCTACCATGTTCAACTCTTTTCTGCTTCGTTATGAGCACTAACGTAATCTGAAACAAAGGAAAAGCAGCAGAATGACACTGTAGTCTCTGACTTAGGAATCTTACTTAGTAGGAGATCTACATTTTAGTATCTCTGCAAGCAGTGGAATGTAGAAAAATAGAAGTAAGCAAAATATAATTATTTTAAATGAGGTATTGAGAGTATCCCAAAATAAAAAAGTATTTATAGATTCATACCTATTCTGAGATGTGACAAATATGAGACAGTACCATGCAGGTTTTATAAGTTTTCTTAACTGCTTTTTTTTTTAAACATTGGCATTTTAGTGGGCGAACACATATTTTTGAAGTTTTATAATACTAGCAACTTGTTTCATTTGCTGCCTTTATTTATTGCCTGAAAAAGTCCTTGGTTTCTTAGTGATATGGTTTACTGGAGGACTTGTTAGTGTTAGGTCAGAGGTTGGACTGGGTGATCTTGGAGGTCTCTTCCAACCTAGACAAGTCCGTGATTCTGTGATTCTTGCCAGTGTCATTGAGTGTTACTTTTGACTCATAGTAGTTTTTGATGAAATGTGACTACCCATGACTCAATTTTGGAATCATCACTTAACTGGACAGAGATGATGAAGCCCTGGGTTTAGAGACTTATCACCATATTTAACTAGATTTATATTAGCATTATGTGCTGAAATTACTGAAACTGACATGGCTGAATATTATATTTGTTAATTGATGGACTAAATGAATCAAAGCAGCTAGTGAAAAAGTTATGGTTTACATGTAAATTGAATTCCTTGATAATATTCAGCATGACAAAGTTTTAGTGTATTCAGCCATATTTATACGAAATATTTAGTACAATAGAGACCCTGCAAGTTTGAGAAAATGCTTTGTCTCCATGGTTGAATATTTATTACAAAACTGATGAAACCGATTTCAATCCCAAGAGGTAGCACCCCTTCGAATAGTTCGGTATTCTAATCTGTGGCCAAAAGTAACATGTGTTGTCAATAAGATTGACTAGTATTCAAATATAAATGACTTAAAATTAGAAAATTAAACCATCCACTAAAATAGTTGCTTGAATAGATATTAAGTGGTGCTAATCAATACAATTCATTGGGTTGTGCAAATACATGTGAAATGGGCTTGTTATCAGTGAAAAATATTTCTCAGGGGAAAAAACTCTGAAGTAGATATTTATCAAGTCACTCTAATTAAATCCTGGCTCTAGGAAATAGTGCCATATGAGCTGGAGTTTAGTCAGACAGTGATGAAATCCATATTACAACTTTCCAAACAATCATCTGGATGATAATGCAAAGTGTTGCATGAAGGAAGAAGCAAAAGAACAGAAATATTCAATAATGTGGTATTTCCATGGATATTCATGCTCCAATAAGAACAATAGCACATGAACCAGTATTTAAAAATAAATAAATAACTAAACACAGAATTATAAATGTAACAGCACTGCAAACAAAAAGATCTGTGAAAAAAAAGGGGGGGTAGATGCTGAAGTCTCTCGTTGGACACAGTGTCTCGTTGGACACATCTATGTGTAAAAATATATCCTATAATAGAGTTTTTGGTTGGTCTTCATCTTGGTACCTAATAAGTCCTGTCCTGAGAATTTAAAATCAACTCATGGCTGTTGTTTTTTGTTTGTTTGTTTGTTTCTGTGCAATAATGTGCAACCATGTTTTTGTGCAAATATTCTCTGATGGTAGACAAAATTGATTAACTCTGTATGTCTCAATTCTTGGTTTCCATAGTAGGAAGAAATACTGGAAATGAACCTTCAAGCAAAATATTAACTGGCTAATATATTTCCCCTTGAAATATTTTGTAAATATTAAAAGTCACCTCAGAAAACATCACATATTGATCCTTTGATATAAAAGATGAAAATTCATTACTTTGAATTTCAGAAAGTCTAGAAACCCATTAAAATAACTCTATTATATGTGATCTTCGTGAGATGAAGTTACCACTGGACATTACAGTAGTTTGTTCAGGACTGCATTTTTGTAGTTTGTACTGCTTATTTGATTCTAGCTTCTTCTGCGCAAATGGAAAAGTTATGGCAGAATGTTGATCAGAGGATATTGTCTACAGACTGACATTTACTTGATTTATTAAGAAACCTTCCCATAACTATTTGTTTATTGCCATAATTATAGATCACAGAATCATACAATCACAGAATGGCTGAGGTTGGAAGGGACCTCTGAAGATCATCTAGTCCAATCCCCCTACCAAGCAGGATCACCTACAGCATGTTGCACAGGAAGGCATCCAGGTGGCTTGTGAACATCTCCAGAGAAGGAAACTCCACAATCTCTCTGGGCAACCTGTTCCAGTGTTCTGTCACCCTCACAGTAAAATGCCCTCTCATATTCCAGAACTTCCTGTGCTTCAGTTTGTGCCTGTTGCCTCTCGTCCTGTCACTGGTCACAGCTGAAAAGACTCTGGTTCTATCTTCTTGACATCCCCTCTTCAGATATTTATATCCATTAATGAGATCTCCCCTCAGTCTTTTCCAAGCTAAACAGGCCCAGTTCTCTCAGCCTGTCTTTGTATGACAGGTGCTCCAGTCCCCTAATCATCTTAGTAGCCCTCCTCTGAACTTGCTCCAGTAGTTCCATGTCCCTCTTGAACTGGGGGGGGCGGGACACAGAACTGGACACGATACTCCAGGTGTGGCCTCACCAGGGCTGAGTAGAGGGAGAGGAGCACCTCCCTTGAACTGCTAGAAACGCTTTTCTGAATGCACCCCAGAATAACATTGGCCTTCTTGGCCACAAGGGCACATGGGCTGAATAATGGTTAGCTTGCTGTCCATCAGGACTCCCAGGTCCTTCTCTGCAGAGCTGCTCTCCAGCAGCTCAGCCCCCAGCCTGTACTGGTGCTTGGGGTTTTTCCTTCCTAGGTGTAGGACTCTGCACTTAACTTTGTTGAACTTCATGAGGTTCCTCTCAGCCCATCTCTCCAGCCTGTCAAAGTCCCTTTGAATGGCAGCACAGCCCTCTGTGGGTATCAGAGGGCTGGGTATCAGCCACTCCTCCCAGCTTTGTGTCATCAGCAACTTTGCTGAGGGTGCATTCTGTTCCATTGTCCAGGTCACTGATGAGTAAGTTGAACAAGTCTAGACCCAGTACTGACCCCTGGGGGAACACCACTAGCTACAGGCCTCCAGCTAGACTGCACCACTGAACACAACACTCTGAGCTCTGCCATCCAGCCAATTATCCACCCACCTCACTGTCCACAAATCTAGCCTGCATTTCCTGAGCTTACCTGTGAGGATGTTATGGGAGACAGTATCAGAAGCCTTACTGACATCCACTGACATCTCCTCATCTACCCAGGTAGTCATCCCATCATATCAGAGTGGTTAATAATGATTTCCCCGTGGTGAATCCATGATGACTACGCCTAATCACCTTCTTATCATCCACATGCTTGGAGATGACCTTCAGGATGAGCTTCTCCATCATCTTTCCAGAGGTGGAGGTGATCATTAATAAATTCTCATCTCTTCAGATCAAAGTCATTTAATGAGCTACAGGGGAGGTCTACAAAACTAAGCTAGCACAGACTTTGCACTCATGTTGAACTCTTGAAAAAGAGCTAACAGCTTTACCAAAAAGGATAATTCTACTTTCACCAATCTGTTCTTTATTGATAATAATTCCTTCTAAATATAAAAGGAATGTGCATCATCTAAGTAATGATGAGCTAAGCATTGATTTGTTAGTTCAGTGTGGTAACATTTTAATTCAAAGCTCTTCATTGAAGGTTTAGCATATTGTTATCAATATTTTATATTACAGAGGCACAAAGGTGTTCCTAACTGGAATATGGGAAGAAAACATTGCCATATCTCAGCAACATATGACCACTCATAAATTGCTGGTGATAATCTTTCAAAGAAGGATTCACTGATGGAAGGCCAGTGTACCAAAAATATATCACTACAAGTGTGAGCCTAAGATATTGATATTATTAGGTTTCAATTTATACTTCAAGTTTCTTAAAAAAATGATTTGGAAGTCAGCATGTCTTTGTATCAAACAAACTTTTCATATCATATCAAATAAACCCAATAAACTTTTCAGTTATTATTCCTAAGGGATGTATTTGTGGCATAAATAAACAATTAATGAGAGAAGGTTTTGAAAGTGTTGTGTAAGAACATTAGAACAGTTCAACGGATAGCTTTATTCTGTGGATAACACTTATAATTAGGTAATTGATAATCACTTCTGTATTACTTCTGAGGAGTATCTTTAGAAAGCAAATATGCAGATAATATTCTTTTTCTCTTTCTTCACAAGCAAGACATTACTGGTGATCCCATCGGTCACTTGCCCACACAAAGAAAGCGAACATAAAGTAGAACTGAATATTTTCAGAGCACAAAGAAACACACTGAATTCACTGTACTCATACATCTTCATGGCTTGTATTCAAACAGGTAGGTGAAGCTCAGGGGAGTGAAATGGGAAAAATACAGATCTCAGTAGTGAATGATTCAAAAGTCTTTGTGGAGTGATACAATTTCTCCAGCTGGTACAGTCAGAAATATATACTGGGAGCAAGGTTAGAGACATTTCAATGCAGACGTGTCACTAAAGTATGAAGAGCCCTTAAAATAAAAATGCTCTGCAAAAGGGGTCTCAGTAAAGAAATTCTTCCAGTAAAACTATCTTTTAAAACAGTTCCATTAGATTCATGACATCTTACTGTTTTTTATTAGTAGTAGTAAGAAAGACAAAATCTTCATTCTGATATTTAAATCCAATCATTCCATTTAGAAGAATACGCAAAATGCATTAAAATATCAAAACTGTTTCAAACAATACCAAATACAGCTGAGGGAGACAAAAGAACAAAAATATACTTTTCTCTATTGAGATACCATTAATTTGGACAGCATTTTCTTTAGTCTAATGTCCTATGACTAACTTTATAATTTCCTCCATTTGTATATTGCTTGTTTTACATACACTTTCACAGAAAAGACAACTTGTGTGTTCTTTACACATACATAAGTGTATTCTCCTCTATTGAACACTTTTATATGTAGATAAAAATATCACTTGAGACAATGAGCATTTAGAAACCTCATGAAAAAGGAAAATACTTCAGAAATTATAAGTGGGTACATTTTCACATAACTACATTGTTTAATTCAAATACTCTTTCTAATCCTGAATATTATGTCAAAGGAGGTTCCTTTGTTTTGAACGCCCTCAGTTTAAAAGATGAGAAATCAGTTTGTATACCTCACTGGCCTTAATAAATAAATGATGAACTATTTCTAGTTAATTTTATGAAAACCATAAAAGTTTAGTAGAAAGAATGACTGTGAGAACTTGCTGATTTTAATTGCAGGAATTGGAATAATATCATTTGAGAAGTATTGGAAAGAAATGCATAGTTTCCTATGTAATGTCAAATGGTTTAAATTTTTTGATGTAGGAATTCATTTTGTTTGGTGTTTGCATATATACTTTTATAATAATTAATTTGTGTAGACAGGAGTAGGAATTTTGATCATCTTCCACGTGGTCTGAAATAAGTACAGTGGTTGATTTCATGCCCACTGGTCTATCAGTGATTATTAATCATGATTACATGGTAGCTGTGATATACAAGAGCTCTGAAGAGTAGCCACACATTGAAATAACATTGGAAGCTAACACAAAAGAAGTAGCTGAACTTCAACAGAATAGTATTTGTTCTCCTAACTTGCATCATTATTTTTTTTAATAAATAATTTGCCATCCTTTAAAGAATTCATAATACCTAGCATGCTTTAATGTACTGAATTTGCAGAAAAAAAAAAAGGATGAAAAATTTTGCTGTACGTCAGAAAGAAATGACAACTGCAATGACAAGATAAGACAGGACAGGACAGACAGGATACAAGTTAATTCCAAATCCCATTGGCATCTGTAAGAACACAGATGTAAATGTGAGAGATTCTGGAATAATTTTGCTGTATTATTTTTGGTTGTTAAATAGACAATTTGATATTCTGTGTTCACTTTTGGGCCCCTCACCAAGGGCCAAGTCATTACATTTCTTTGCATCTCTCTCTTCTTCCCTCCTGCCCCATAGTTTTTTACTGCAGTGCTTTTCTC